>NC_089543.1:6451084-7096193 GCF_040115645.1 Euwallacea fornicatus
GGTACCTCCTTTAGTTTCCGACATACAGCATCACTATTGTCCCAATTTTTGCGTTTTTTTGATGCCAAAAATGACGATCGGAAAAAGGCGCTTTTCTAAGGTTCCACAACTTCAAATGAGATATCCACATTCAACATAGGACCTACACGACTTCGTTGAACTGACAAACAGCATAAAGAAAATTTCCAGCCTTTTTGAAAAATGTCAAAATAGGGGGAAGTATCCATTTTTTTCACTTTTTAGGACACGTGGGTCGTCACGGTATTTCTTATGAAAAATCACGTGACTAATTATGTTACGTGCGCGGAAACGCGGTGCGCATTTAAATTGCCATCGACTCATGTACAGAAATTTCCAATTTCGTTGTTTATGCCTGTTTTAATGGACAAATGATTTTATAATGCAGACAGGACAGTAAGCTGTTACATTCGTCAAAATGCTTATGGTTTAACTCAGTTTTGTCCTGAGTATTCTATTCAAGTAAAATTAATAACCGCCAAACAGTCTCATGTCAAGGGTTAATGTATTTTAGGTTATAGGTTGGCTATCAGGTTGCTTTTATTTCAGGTTAGGATTTTACCATTTTTTTACTGTGAGGTGTTAGTCACTTCGTAGTTGCCCTACCGCGAGTAGTTTTATGAAACTTTTCGCTGAGTGGTGCAATTTACCTACTTAATATAAATCCATCACGAATCCTTACCCTATTGAATGAGCCCGTCTTTAATTCAACATGACAACCAAAACCGTTCAAAAAATCCCTAGGGTGCCGGAAACGGTGAATTTTCCCGCAGAGGAAGAAAAAATTTTGCAATATTGGAGCAGTATTAAAGCCTTCGAGACTTCCTTAAAACAGTCCAAAGGAAAGCCAAGGTGGGTGTTAGTTTTAGCAATAACTTTTTTCAATATAAAGCATTCTCACATTTGAATCATCTTCAACATATGTTATGATGGGTGCAAAAATTATCAAGGAATTCCTTCCATATGTAAAGTATTAAATTAGAGAAAGTGTCTGTCATTGTATTCACGTTGGGACCTCATGTGCAAGAACAAGTACCATTGCATTTGCAATGTAGAAAAAAATGATGCAACTTAGCTAGATATACAGGATGTTACTAGGAACATAATAAAGCTTTTACTATGGCATAATCTTGTTTTTCCCTATTTTATTTAAAAAAAAAAGTATATATTTTCATCCCAACAATTCCTTAGATTGTTTACAATCATTTAGATATACATTTTATGATGGCCCTCCCTTTGCCACTGGGCTTCCTCATTATGGCCACATTTTGGCAGGCACCATAAAAGATGTGGTAACAAGATATGCTCATCAACAAGGGTTTTATGTTGAGAGAAGATTTGGTTGGGATACACATGGGCTGCCAGTTGAATTTGAAATAGATTCAACATTAGGACTTAAAGGACCTGAAGATGTAATGAAAATGGGCATTAAAAAGTACAATGAAGAGTGCCGAAAGATTGTTTCCCGGTATAGTTCTGAGTGGGAGTACACTATTAGTAGACTTGGCAGATGGATAGGTAAGTTTTTCTAGTGGTAAGTATTGATATCTGATGACTGTGTCATTGCCTTAACCCAAACCAACTTGGAACTGATCAACTACATATTTTTATTTAAAAAAAATGTTGTTTCTAGATTTTAAAAATGACTACAAAACTCTATATCCCTGGTTTATGGAGTCTGAGTGGTGGGTTTTCAAGCAGTTGTTCCAAAAAGGCCTAGTCTACAAAGGAAACAAGGTAATGCCATATTCCACAGCATGTAATACGCCACTGTCAAACTTTGAATCTGGTCAAAACTATAAAGACGTTGTCGATCCGGCTGTGACCGTTAGTTTGCCAATATTAAATGACAGTGATAAAGCGTCGCTCCTGATCTGGACAACTACTCCCTGGACATTGCCTAGCAATATGGCAGCTTGCGTCCATCCCACTTTAGAGTATGTGAGATTGAAACACCTGTCAACAGGAAATGTTTATATCATGATGGAGGGGCGTATTGAGACAATATTTCACCCTGGCGATTATGAAGTATTGAAGAAGTTCCCAGGGAAATCACTGGAAGGGTTGAAATATGAACCTGTTTTTCCTTATTATGCAAGATTTGCTGATAAAGGTGGATTATCTTTAGAGTTAATACATGGCAGCTTTTAAGGCTATATTTGCAGGCGCCTTTAGGGTTTTAGTAGATGAGTATGTAACGGCAGACTCAGGTTCAGGAATTGTTCATAATGCTCCATATTTTGGAGAAGACGATAACAGGGTTTGTCTGGCAGCGGGTATTATTACAAAAGATATGGACGCAGTTTGTCCCATAGACAGCGTAGGAAGATTCGTTGACCCAGTAACGGATTTTAAAGGTCAATATGTTAAAGATGCCGACAAAGACATAATTTCGTACTTGAAAGCTAACAAACGTCTTATACATCAGTCCCAGGTTAACACTAACCCTGAAAGATATATTCGAATCCGCACTAAAAAACTTTTTTCAGGTAAAGCATAGTTATCCCTTCTGCTGGAGATCCGACACCCCGTTAATATACAGAGCTATTCCATCTTGGTTTGTCAGAGTGGAACACATGCAACAACAACTTCTAGAGGCAACTTCTGAAACGTATTGGGTTCCCGATTTTATAAAAGAAAAGCGTTTTGGAAATTGGTTAAAAGAAGCCCGAGATTGGGCTATAAGTAGAAACAGATACTGGGGCACACCAATCCCAATTTGGATATCTCCCTCTGGAGACGAAATTCGTTGTGTTGGAAGTATTGCTGAGTTAGAGGAGTTGACTGGACAGAAAATTACTGATTTACACAGGGAAAGTGTTGACGACTTGGAGATACCCAGTTTAAGGCCTGGCAATCCAGCATTAAAACGTGTTCCTGAGGTATTTGATTGTTGGTTTGAATCGGGTATGTTGAGGAGTTTTACGAGTTTCTTTTATGTCGTAATTCATTATTTGTATTCGATAATTTTTTTTTGCAGGTTCTATGCCTTATGCTCAACAACATTATCCATTTGAAAATGTAAAGGATTTCGAAGATAATTTTCCAGCCGATTTCATTGCAGAAGGTATCGATCAGACTCGCGGATGGTTTTACACACTAACCGTTCTCTCAGTTGCGTTATTCGGGAAGGCGCCGTACAAAAATCTTGTCGCCAACGGGTTGGTGCTTGCAGGAGACGGCCAAAAAATGTCAAAACGCAAGAAAAATTATCCAGACCCATTGGAAGTTGTTTCCAAATATGGGGCTGACGCTTTACGATTGTATTTAATTAGCAGCCCTGTAGTGAGGGCTGAAAACTTGCGATTTAAAGAGGACGGCGTTAGGGATGTCGTCAAAGACGTTTTTCTTCCTTGGTACAACGCTTTCAGATTTTTGCTGCAAAACATTGAAATCTATGTTGAAGAGAACCAGAAGCCTTTTATGTATGATGCCAGAAACTTAAAGAGTACCAACATTATGGATAAATGGATATTGTCCTTTACTCAGTCATTACTGGACTATGTGCAAAAAGAAATGAAGCTTTACCATCTATATACCGTAGTACCGAGATTAACCAAGTTCATTGACTACTTAACCAACTGGTATGTCAGAATGAACAGAAAAAGACTGAAGGGCGAAGGTGGAGAAAATGATTGCTATATTGCGTTGACTACGTTATACAATGTATTGGAGAACATTATAAGAATGATGGCCCCATTTGCGCCATTTATATCTGAGACAATGTATCAATACACGAAAGTGTTAAGCAAAGAATCTCAAGATAGCATTCATTATCTGATGTTCCCCACTCCGGATGCGACTTTAATCGACTTGAACATTGAAAGAGCCGTGGCCCGAATGCAAAGCGTAATCGAACTGGGGCGAGTTGTACGGGACCGCAAGACGATTCCGATTAAATATCCCTTGCCAGAAATCATAGTTGTCCATCAAGATAATCAATATATCGAAGATGTATTGTCTCTAAAAGAGTATATCTTGACCGAATTAAACGTGCGTAAAATTAGTACGACAACTGATAAAAGCAAATTTGGGGTTACACTGAGAGCAGAGCCGGATCATAAAGTTTTGGGTCTTCGTCTGAAGCAAGAATTTAAAGCTGTAACTCAAGGCATTAAAGCGCTCACAGACAGCGAGATCAATGATACTGTGAAGAAAGGTTATCGAGACATATGCGGCCAACGAATTGATATCGCAGAACTGAGGTTAATATTTAAATCGGAATCCCTTAACACGGAGCAGTATGAGGTGAATAGTGACAACGACGTCTTAATCTTAATAGACATTACTCCAGATTCTTCAATGCAAGATGAAGGAACGGCACGGGAAATTATTAACCGCATTCAGAAGCTTAGGAAAAAAGCCCACTTAGTTCCGACAGATGAAATATTCGTATACCTCAAGGCAGATGGTGAAATTAAGAGAGTTGCCGATGAATTCAAGAAGTTCATAGAAGGAACTATTAAGGCTAAGATTGAAACATATGTGAGAAATAACGGTGATCGCTTGATCATAGAAGAAAATCAAAAGCTCAAAGACTGCAGTCTCTACATTGCTCTAAGTAAAGCATCAAATGTTGAACTACCAAACGTTAAATGGGTGAATGTCCAGCTTGTAGGGCTACAATCAAGGTACTGTAAACAAGCTTCCAAGGCTGTAATACTATTGGAAGTAGGTAAAAAATTAATAGGCCTGAATGAGTTCACACACGAAGTTTCTAAATTGTTCGGTATTAATGATTTTACTCTAGTTTTACCCGATGGCAAGAACTTGGCCTCTGATTGCAGCTTGACGAAAGCGTCTGGAAATGTTGTTTTCGTAACACCAAAGAATAAGTCTCTAGAGTTGCCCAGTGCTGTAACTCTCCCTTTCTGTAAATTTGAAAATTTCTCCGAAAATGGTTTGTCTGGGACGCTTCTGTTAGAAAACCCACTAGGAATTCCCGTTGCAACAAGTGGGATAAGCGCCGATTTGAAACAGAAGTGGCGGCAATACTCTTAAATTTTGATTTATTTATTGCGATATTTATTCCATTGTTGGACGTAGTCTAAATTTTTCAGTTCTGTTTTCATGTATATTTCAAATAAAAATTATTAATATTAGCACAATCCAACGTACCTTTCACCCGTCCCTAGAGTAGTGCAGGGCCAACCTACCAGATCCGCAAGACTACCGAAGAACATGATATACACAAGCGCAATCTCGCATACTTTTTAAATAAGGTCAAATCTGTAATAACTGCTTATGGTAGTACCGTAAGGGGCTCGGTCCTTAACATAAGCTGCATTTTTAATAGGTTTTAGAAGTTACTGTAACGATGATTGACGTCTATGTGTACGCCCTCTTACAGCGAAATACGGTAACATAAATAGCGTTAGAGTTTTTTTATTATCTAAGAGGAGACTGCTGTCTAGTTATGTCTGATCAAAATTAGCAATTAATCGCTCTCGTATCTTTTATGGGTACAGAAATCCCTAGAGGTGAGCTCCAGAGATGAACCCTTATACACGCTGATAAAAGACGGCTTCTGTTATACCCATACGTATGCAGAACACCTTATTACCTAAACTTTATCGTTAATGAGTGAACATTGCTGACAAATTTATTATGACAAGTTAAAAAAAATTGCCTGGGACCGCTAATGTGGCGCAAAATGCGAATCCTCATACTATAAATATGGAGTATGGAGTTATTTTTAATGACCTCCCGAGTCGAGCTTGTTCGGAAAATAAACGAATGGCTGCAAGCGTGCAATCACACTTACCAGTCGCGGTGTTGCCATATTGGCGCATTGTTCCCTTCCGCTAAGGCTAGTGTTCGTGCTATGGCGGAATCTAGTAATTGATCCCCACGAAAATTCGAAATTGATGTTTTTCGCATATTTTCGTCCACGTGGAGGAAAAGAGCGATAAAGATTGTTTTTTAAGTAAAAAAATGAGGAAATACGTTAGAATTGCTAATGTCCAGCTACCCAACCTGATTTGGGACTCGCTTAAAGTCGAGTTTGACGGAGGTTTCATCGTCAGTTTATCGAGATCCCATGTGCAACTGCGGGATTTTAAAATCTCCATTGCTGGCAGGGTTGTTTAGCTACAAAGACAGGCCGCATGCCAAACTGGCAACGGGGCAAAGGCCGGATTCCATTCTTTGAAATCAACGTAGGGTGTTTGCTCTCTTGCTCTCTGCCTCTTTCACTACTTTTCTATTGCATGAGCAATGAAACCCGGATTTCTCACGTCGGTCAACGTAAATATTTTTATGAGAAAAAAATCGAGCCTCATGTATTCCTCGCTCTCCCGTGTGAGGTGGCTCGCTCATATCCAGATAAATATCTAATAATGGAACTAAAATAAACATAGGAGAGGAGCACTGTTTACGTTTAAATAAAACAGAAATATGTATTTCCTCCCCCTGTACCCGAGTGTGGAAGTGTGAAATTAAACAGGACAGAACAGAAAGTAGTAAATGATAACCAGCATGAAGGAACGTACGAAAACATTTTAATTAGTGAAATACCTCTGATCTTACATAAGTTGTTTATGTGATGTTTTTAAGCTTTGAATATGGCGGCAGTATTTGACGTTTCAATGTTTTGAACAGTTGGTAGCAACGCGTGTGGACAGTTTGGCATTTTGTGATGTGAAATTTTTCACAAAGTTTTTATTATGGTCTTACAAACGATAGTAAATGTGAAAAGTGCTATTTTAGTGTGGTACTTATGGAAGTGGGACCTCCCTGAGGCGACTTGTGAACGAGATGATTAAGGAAAAGCACGAAAAAGGCTCTGATAGCGTGAAAGAAGACTCCGTAAACGCCAGTAAGGAGCCGACCAACACAGAAGTACAAATAAAAAAGGAAGACGATGTGGCGACTAAGAAAGAGCCCTCCACAGGGCCCGTTACGAAAAACGGTGGCCTTGTGGGTTCCACTAATACAGGCTCTCTACAAATTACTCCTGATCTCAAGACAGAAGCCCCTAGTGAAGACCCTGTCACCACTGCAGTCTCAGAGGCTCCCTCACTGCCCCTTAAACAAGAAGATAATATAGTAGACACTGACTCTTTAGGTGATCCGTTTGGCTTGGGACTGGGCCCGCCTGGCCCTACATCAGGTAATGTAGGGCCTGCCCCTCAAACCCAGCCAGAAAGTGTACAGCCCTTAGGAAGTAATGTGATAAATAAACAATCTAGTTCTATGGAAGTGCAGTACATGCAACAACAGAGTCAAATATTTGTGTTTTCTACGGTGTTAGCTAATTCTGGAGCTGACGAGGTTTTGCAAGGACGGTATCCTTCCATTATAGCTTATCATTGTGCCCAGCCGGGAACTAAAAAGTACCTGGAGAAAAACCCGTTGAAAATAACCCAGTTTAATAGGCAGCATCCAGTGCAATGGCTGAATAACTTTGCAGTTTCAAAGAACAAAGGTTGTACGAGAAGTCCAGGCTTAGGTCCAAAGCCCCCTCCCAGTTTAGATAATTTCCTAGGACCTGAGGGTCTGGACGATATGGTTGGGCTCGGGGACCCTGACGCTCCTTGGGACCAAAAAAGTAATCATCAACTCGATGGTTTAGAAGGAACTGTAACAAATGGTTTGCCAGATATAGGACCTGACATGGATTCCAGTAGTCCTTTACTAAACATACAGCCCAAATTACAGGGCGTCCAAGTGCCTGATGAAAACCTAACTCCCCAGCAAAGACAGCATCGGGAAGAGAGATTAGCTAGTATTCGTAAGATGCATCAAATGTTATTTCCTGAGAGTCAAAGTGAGGCTGTGCCAGGTCCTGATGGAATCCCGGGTATCTCACCAGGGGGCGCTGCGCCAATTGGAGGAGCTGGCCCTGGCGTTGCGCCCCCAAACCAACCACCTGTTACAGCACAATTGGAGTGGCAAAAGTTAGCTACTCAATTTTATGATGATCGAACAAAACACAAGACTCAGCCCCAAGTGGGAAACAATCCTAGTGGTGGAGCTATAGTTCCTGTTGGGCCAGTTAGTGGTTCTGGCTCTCAACCCCCCGTGACTAGCACATCTCAAAACCTGCGAGGCGGTCCAGGTTTAGGGCCACGACTACAAGGCCCACCTCCTCCATATCATCCAACGCAGCGTTCTGCTAGTGTTCCTATAGCTTTACAAAGTCCCAATCCAACCTCCCCGAATAATCCTACATCAAATTTGTCCCTGCCCTCTCCTAGAGCTTCTTCAGCCCTAAATTCCCCTGCAGATCCCAATCGACCGTTCGGATCTCTTACACGCCATATGAGCACAGGACAAAGCCCTACCTCGCAAGAATCACCCTCAGCTCCACGCCTAAATCATAGCAACCCCAGCACACCACTCTCATCACATATGTCACCAAGTGTTACAAGCAGCAGTACAGAACCATCTTCAACCCATCAATCAACAGGTGAGACATGTATTTTTAAGTTTCTAATGCGAATTGTCTTGTTTGAATAGTTTAAATCCGTGTTATAAAACCCTGAAGAACTTACAGGGTGTCTCATGTCAGCAGACTACTGGATGTTTGTGCGTTTTGGGGGAATTTTTATTTAAAAAATTATTAATGAAATATTCGTTTTATAGCTTTTTTTGGAGCTATCGAAATGTCTCATTGAAAAGGCAGCTTTTGCTTGAGGTGTTTCGCTTTGAAGAGTAAAGAGTTAAACAGTTTTTATTTAATTTTATTTGAATTATACGTCAGCCTTAACAGTTAAAGGGGAAAACTGCCCTTTTTATTTACTTTTAACGTGTTAGTCACATGCAAAGGTAAGTGTTTTGGTAAGATTTTTCTGGGGCGATAGGTGAAAACCGGATAGTGAGAATTGATATGGTTGTTTCGTGACCCCTCCCCAAAAAAGCCACTTTAAGGTAGGACTCTGACGTATGTCATATTAGTGAACTTAAGAAGCAAGGGCGCCATCACTACCAAAACTCTGTTACTACTTGAAGAAGGCTCTCCAGGAACGCCCTTAAATTTTCTTTTGTTTAAATCCTGCTATAACGAGCAATTCCAATTTACATATAAGCACCACATGAAAAATTAAGCCTTAGCAACAATATCGATCTTCAAACGTTTATTACTATTTTTTCTTAACGTTTCTTGTTGCACCTTAAATTGCGCATTTTTTCACTAACTTAACCGATCTTGCATCTCTGAAATTGCTAACGGAGTTTCCAATAGTACGGCTGCTGAAGCGGGTGTCCTGCATATAGAACTTGCAACTGCTGAATGAATGAATGGCATATTTACAGGTTTTGCCATTAACCGTTATTTACTAAACGAGACTTATTGTTTACAATATACAGAGTCCGCCATTAGCACATGGAGATCTGTGATTGCTCCTAAATGCAATAACGTATGAAATTGAAATTTAGATGTTAGCTGTGGGCGCGTTTCATACCGGATGGCTTCAAGAAATGTTATTTATTTTTTTTTTTTTTTTAATAGAACTCCCTAAATACTTAATTTGTTCTTCCCAAGTTCTTCTAGATGTAGGGTTTACACCGCAAGCTTTGTATCCATAAATTGACGAGTCACAAGAACAATACGGCTACGCGACCAAAATACTAAGGAATGTTGCCAGTTGAATTTCCAATTATTTGATAAATTTCGGTTGCATATGCACTCATTACTCCTCATTTGAGCGGCTCATGTCATTGACTTTAGCTGCAATCGTTCACACTCTTCCCAGTCTACCCGATCCAATAGCTGTTCGTCGGCCGCAGGTCGGTTTGGGCCCTATGGCTCCAGGAATTCGCATGATTGACTTGGGAGCTCGTGGAAAAAACACCTGAGCCATAGTCGTTAAATCGTTTAAAAAATCATTTTTGTCCCTCTTGCTCCCCGTTCAAAATATCTTGCACAAAGTGGGAGAGAAGCAAAAAAACCATCAATGGAAAGAAATCCATAACCCTGGAATCTGGAACTATTGATTTTATGCAAAAATTGTTGCACCACATACATTTATGGACACGGCACGTTGTGACGTATAATTCTTTTCACATTTTAAGTTGCAGAGCTTGTTTCACATGGATAGAAAGAAAACGCGGGTCATACAATTTTTTTAACAGCAATAATCAAATAATAATAAAAAATAGTAAATTTTTCCTTAAATTGGAATATATATTCCTGTTTTCAACTCTTCTCGAAGTCAAATCAAAAAATCCCACTACAGGGTGTTCCATTAAAAAAAAAAAAAAACGAACTTTGGTACACGACTTCTTCCTTCAGGTGCATAGGGACTTCCTCGTGTGAATAGGGGCAATTGTCGGAGGCCCCTAAAAAACCGCCACCACGTTTCTAAAAATGAAATCAACACATTAGGTAGCGTTCGGGCAGGACCGCCCTGTATAAAATATCAGTTATTTTGAGGCGCGCAAAGTCCCAAAACCCAACCGCCCAATTACAACATGCCTTGTGACTTTCAGTAGATGGTTTGTTCGGACGAAGTCTTCAGTCGATGGCACATCAAAAGCAGCAAATCAGCACAACCACAACGTCCTCATGTTCAACCGTTACGACGACAGGAACAGGCAAAGAACCCAACCTGATGCCAGTACCCTCGCCGCAACAAATCCAGTATCTTAATACATTCGAAGGCCAGGAATTGATCATTCAGAAGCAACCAAACACTAGTCTGAAGGAAGGCAATATTATATCTCCTCCGTAAGTTGATTTGTAGATGATGGGCAGTGGTGGAGTTGTCTGAACCGACTGCATGGTCGTTGTATTTTCGATTCTAGTTCGGTTTTATTGTGGTTCCTGCATGTATTTTTGATGGTCGGTCAATTAAGTGATCTCGATTCGGCGGTAATTTGTCCACTTTTCTCTTATAAAGAACTAATAAAAAAAAAACCGTAAGTATTAGGGAAGATACGTAGGTTCCTCCCAAGAGTCGATGTATCGATGCCGTCAACAAAGGTAAGTGACGCGGAATCGGTAGGTTGCAGGATAGGTAAGTTTCAAGAGGATTTAAGTTTAAATGGTTGGATGGGTAAATGTCCTAGCAGCTCCTTCATTTAACCCCTGTACGGGGTCTCTAAGATCCCAGAGGTAGAAGATTCGGAGTAAGTTGTGTCGATGGTTTTATTGCGTTGTGTACATGCCCACGTTCTTGACAAAATGGAGATAAGTCTAATAGTTGCGACTCTTACACAAGTTCAAGATACCCCTAAAAATTAATGGCGAAACCACAAATGACAAAATGGCACCTTCGGCCGAGGGAATCCGGCCGCCCAGGTCCGGCGGGAGGAACCCAGTTGTCTGGGTTCGGCCGGAGTTCCCCGGACGGACGGAGTCAATAATGGTTTTTGGACTAAACATCCATTGATTCTGGCTATTACGTTCTATGCTGCCACTGATCAATTTCATCATTATTGTCGACATTTCGGCAGGAATTGTTGTCGAAATAAAAAAACAAAATCTCGGATTGTTCGATGAGAAGCTTGAGGGCATTGGACTCGAATAAGATTTTATGTTTACAATTTTGGGTACGTGAACTGGATAATGTCCTGATGGGACAGACCGCTGATGTTGTGCATTACCGGAATAGTGTAACTGTGAAGGTCTTTGCCGTTGCGACATGTTTACAGCTGGTCTATCAGGCTGACCTCTATTTCTATATCTATTTATATAATCTGCATCTTGTGCGAAGCTCATCGCTCCTCCTGGCATACAGGGTTTTTTTTTAAAACGAACTATTAATTGTATGCGATATGTCAAACCATTAATATAAGTTTTTTCTTTTAATACAAGGCTTTCGTATTCTGCAATTTTAAGCATATTCACCTCTGTTTGGCCTCATTTAACGTGTTCGTTTAAAATTCTTATACGGCTTCGTTTCTTTCGGATTTTAGAGAACATTTTGGGGCATCAAAAACGGAACGGTTCATTGTGTCGCAAATGAAGCATTTTTTTTTCCAGAATTTCACCCTCGACGACCCGTTCTAGATGTTCGTTACCTGAGTCCTAGAACACCCTGTATGAGAAAATCTGCACGTTTCGAAAAGATGGTATTGCCACACACTTTTACTTATAATGCGGCATGTAATCAAAGCATCGCCTCGGCAATTGAAAATTGAAAGTATTATTCACCCGCAATCGTACACAGTCGCTTAGCACAAAATTCCGCCGTTAGATATATTTTTCTGCCGCGATAAATTTACACCATTATCACATAATTTCAGTTTAAAGGAGCTGCGGTTGTCCTCTATTCCACGTTATGGGCCATCCAGCAGGAACAGATCCCAAATTATGATCGCCGGTAATAAACGATACTAAAACTAGTACGAAAAAGTGTTCAAAATGTTAGGTGCTGCGGGACTTCGAAGATATATTACATGTCTCGACATAATGGCGGACGGTAACTAGATATTTTGTTTCAGTATATTACCTTCAAACTTAGATAGCAGTTTTCCCGGAAATACACCAGATCTTCCACACACGAGAGTATCAGGGCCCAATACACCCACGTCGATGGATACACGTTTTCCGCCAACACCTTCCGAAGGTTGCCGCTTTCAGATCTCTTCGCCCCATACTCCAACAGCTACTTCATGTAGTAAGTATCAAAGGTAGTAGCCCGGTTTAAGGTGTTGAATTAAAATAAGACGTATTAAATGTCAATTTCCAAACTACCATAAGTAATTGGTCAGATTTGAGTCCAGTAGAAAGAGTCAGGTTGTGTATACCGCCGTTGACCGACGCCGATAGGCGATATCCCTTATCAGTTATTGCGACAAAGCAGTTACTCTCACAAATTTTACATTCACCATTGTCAAGAAACGAACGGTATTTTGTGGCATTTCATTGTGAAATTGCGTGTTTCACAATGCGTTAACTTTCAACTAAGGCAAGTTAGCTTAAGTCGTCATAGAAACCCCGTATTTCGCTTTTGCAAAGAGCTTTAAACACGAACGCTTACTTTCTATAGCTCTAACTTTAACGACCTTAACTCGCTGTTTGTATCTTTATATTTTCAATATTGCAATAACACCGGGTAAACGACCTCAATCCTTGTCGGGATTCTTACTGGTATTACTTAAATTGTTATTTATCTTGTTGTAGGTGACAAGACTGTACAAAGGATATCGGGGCCAACGACAGTAACTCCTGGAATGAGCCCTCAGACTGTGCCGGGACCTACTTCCGACCCTTTAAAGAATGATCTTTTCCCAACACCAAGCCCTCACATGATGGACATGCCACGGTTTCCAGGTCCAAACGCTTCTCCCAGTTCTCAAACCAAAGTGGGCAATTTTGGTGTCACGGTATCCCCACAAGGCAAACCTAGTCCTTTAGATTTGCCCGTTTACGGATGTGGAAGCGGAAGAAATGAGAATATTCCATTGAACCCGAATTGTACCAGTTCCATGGTTGGTAATCCTAAGCAAGCACATTTCGACCCAATTTCGTCATTGGCCCAAATGAGCCAGCAACTTACAAATAATGTAGCAAGTAGTTTGAACGGACAACCAGGTCAGGGACCCCCAATGATGAACTTCGGCTCACCGTCGATGCACATGATGGACTTGGGGAGTTGTCACGGCGGCATGGGTGACATGGAGCCCGGAAATATGATGGGAATGAATCCGATACAAGGTCCGCCTCACGGATTCCATCCTGGGTCGTCCATGGGCCACATGCGTTCGCATTCTCCGAAGTTGTCGGGGCCTTTTCCCAATCACATGCCTATGCAGAGAATGATGGGTCGGGCCCCAGGGCCTGGGCCTAATCCGTTCAATGGAGCTAACGTTCAAGTGAAACCTAATGCGCCCAACACCATACAGTACCTCCCTGCTAAAGGACAAGGTGGACCAACACCTGTAGGCCCCCGAGGACCTCCCAGTTTGGACTTTCTCGCGCGATTGGCATCGCCTATGAACATGATGGATGGTTCCAAAATGCAACCTGGCCCTGGCCAATACTTTCAAGCCTGTGGACCAGGCGGAGGACCGGGCAGCATGCAAGGCAGTCCCATGGGTCACATGGGTCACATTGATGGTCCTGGCATGGGACAGGAGTCCCCGATGATGGGGCCGATGGGTGGTCACATGGGAAATGGCGCTGGCAGTCCAATGATGGGGGGTCCTGGAGGAATGGGAATGGGCCCCGGTGGGCCAGGTCCGGGAATGATTCCCATGATGCGCGGAGGACCTGGAGGCATGCGCCCCATGATGAGAGTTTCTCAGATGGGTTTCGGTCCAGGGGGGCCTGGCCCCGACGGAATGTTTCCGACAGGCGCTGGATCTCCTATGGGACCAGGACCGGGCAACGCGCAAATGTTTGTTCCTGGGCCGAAAGGCAGCCCAATGGGTATGGCGCCAGATGCGTCTCAGCCATTGCCCCCTTCTATGGGACAGAGCGCCGGTTTTAAAGGCGCTCCATTCGTAGGGCCCATCACTTCCGATCCCAACTATGCCCAGCAATACCACAATTTCCAACAGCAGCTTTACGCGACCAACACTCGCAGTCAGATGGGCGGTGTTGCCCAAAATATGGGACCCGGACCTGGGCCCCCGCACATGCAGCATTTGCCATAACTAGAATGAGAGACATTTTACTTTTAAGTGTTGGACTTGCTTTGTCCTTTTTACGACGGAGGTTTCACTATTGCTCATTAATTTGTTTCTATCCATCTGTTATTCGTTTATTGTACATTTTATGACTAAGCATTAATTAAAATAACAATAAAATTCTATATTGTATATTCTGATGTTTAATTTCTTATGAATAGCACGGCGAAGGTCGCAATACGCGAAGGGCCACAGCCGCTGCAAAAAAAGGACCGACAAATATCGATTGAGTTGATGCATTTTAACATTCCAAGAAACGACTTTTAACTGCACTGGACGGATTTAATTGCGTTTTATTATTTTCTTTAAATTTTCATTGTCTTGTTGCTTTGAAAATGATCAGAAAATGTACTTGGTATTTCAGATAGTCACAGATCGTGTCCCCTAACCGAAACTTAATCTGTTTGGAATTTTGGGTGCTTCCCCAAAAAGAGCTGGATTGATTTTGCGATCTCCTCTTTTTTTCCCTTTCACTCTTTCCAGGTTGTACCTCCACGTCCTGCGACTAATACGCAACATGTCATGACTAATGGTTTACATCGATGACCTTGCGTTGCAAAAGGACAGGACGTGAGCATCGCTATGAGATTACTCGCACTTGGCAAGTTTTTATGCCGAAAACTACTCAGTTTATTCGACAACTCGGTATCCTGTACAGTTGGACTCGGGCAGACTCGTACACGGTCGGGCCATTCGAGCGAGAAAGCCGCACCTACGCCAGCAATGTTGCCAATGCTTCCGCGAGTCACCACGACTCAAATGTAGGACTATTTTTTTATGCTATAAATATATAATACGTGGAAAATTTCCACATCTTTTGCTCCTCTGGATCGGTTTTGTGAGAGAGATAGTGGTTGTTTGATTTTTAGTTATATATTAATCAATAAGATTACAATATTATCGATCTTATTCCTGAGTCGAACCGGACATGCCAGTGTCACCCAGCGGCCCCATTTGCGCTTTGTTGTAGGTCTTTTTATTGATGTGATCAACACGTCTTCTGTTATTTACGTAAAAGAGGTGCTCTGAGCTCTGAACGCCCTACAAGCAACAAGAAAACACTTATTTTTTCTGCATCAGTGAATCCGCCTATCGCTCGCGATTCATCATAACTGTCATGCGTAGTGTAACCCCAAGCTGCAAACTTAACCTATAACTTTGATGTTTTGGCAAATGTCAAAAGTATGTGGGGAGCAAGGAGTAACCCCTTGTTTTTGTAATGTCTAGTTGACTATAGATTTATTACACTACTTACATTTAAACAAGACAATACACAAATGAAAATCATTTTATACCAACTGTAATCTGTAGATTATACGCATTATGCTACTCAACAGTTCCAAGAAACATGTCATTTTCAAGGAGGCGTTCTGATTTAGTGATGGGTTTTAAACCTCCCAATACCTAAGACCATGAACACTTCAGAAAAGAGGTGCAGAAGACAGTAATGCAGGCCAAAAGGAGGTATTTGCTAGTATTTGTTGTGGCATTTTTGACAATTTGGTACTTCGGAGGATACCATTTTCGGCATAAGACAACTGTTCCTTTTGATATTGATAAGTTATCAAATTACGTCAATTTGGATAATTTCAATAGCATACAGACAGGCTACATCATAGGCAGAAGTAGACATATAACACAGAATGATGCAAAGGTGCTCTGTCGCATGGAGACATGTTTTGACTTCAGCAAGTGTGAAAAAGACTTCAAAGTTTATGTGTACCCACAAGAAGAAAGTAATACTCCCAGTCCGTCCTATTCAAAGCTCCTAAATGTCTTATTAGAGTCACGTTACTATACTTCTGACCCAAAAGAAGCCTGCATATTTGTACTAAGTGTAGATACTTTAGATAGAGATCGTTTAAGTAATTACTATGTTAGAAACATGCAGAGCAAAATCCAGAGGTTGCCTTACTGGAATGACGGCCTTAATCATGTTATTTTCAATTTGTATTCTGGGACATGGCCAAACTACACAGAAAATGATTTGGATTTTGACTATGGGAAAGCAATATTAGCCAAAGCAAGCATGTCTGAAGATCATGTAAGGCCAGGATTTGATATAAGCCTTCCCCTTTTTCATAAAATTCATCCTGAGAAAGGTAAGTTACTTAATGAGAGAAAAGTTTATACTGATAATTTCTAAGAGATAATTAAAGATAAACTGACGGTAGTTTTTTTTTTATTGATGTCTTTACTTCTGTTTTCTTAGATATTCCCAGGTACTCTTATTTTGTATAGGTTTTGGCATTGGTGAGAGTTCGATTAAAATGTTATTAATTTAAGGATTATTTTATAGCTATTTAGATAACCATTGTACCACTACCATTCTGCATTTGCTTGTGCCTTTTTCTTCAATTTCATGGAATACTTTCTTATTTGAAACAAAAAAAAACACATTTTTTATTTGAGTAGAGATTGTCTCTTATATACTCTTCTAAGTATGAAAAAAGATCATGTGCACTCGTTATTCTTTTCATAGCTATTGAATCTACGTTGTTATGAGAAAAATCAATAATAAAATCGCCAGAAACAAGCGTATAATCAACTCATGGAAAGTTATCGCGCAATGATTCATCCAGCCTAAACAAGAAATTATCGGCATTACCGGATTGTGACCTACAAACACATATAAAAGTATTTTGTATTTTTTATTATTAATGGAGACAAGATTGGGGCCTTCTTTCAGTAGAGGATATCGCACATATAATTTTTTAATTCTAAACTTAAACTATTGGTTTTGAAGGAAAGCATTCGTCACCTCCGAATCTTGACATTTGGGGATACGTTTTTTCATTCATAGTTTTATAGGTTGAATCGGTCAATATCCAGATTTTTAGCCAACGATCTTCTATGAAGACACTGTTGAGAATATGTTATTTGTAAAAACTCGTATTTCACTGATAATGGTTTGAACGTTTATGTTTCACAAACAAGGATTAGAGCAGTATATTTCCACTATATAATATAATTATATTTACATACATATAATATAAATATAATTGTTTCCTTTTTGAAGATTTTTTTAAATTTGTGATTCAATTTCGAAATCTTTTACAGGTGGAGAGTCAGGATCGAATACTGCAAACAATTATCCTTTAGAAAAGACTTATTTACTGGCATTTAAAGGTAAACGTTATGTGCATGGTATTGGTTCAGATACTAGGAACTCATTATACCATCTACATAATCGAAACGACATGATCATGGTGACCACTTGCAAACATGGCAAGAGTTGGAAGGACATGAAGGACGAGAGGTGTGATGAAGATAATCGAGAGTATGATAGGTTCGCTTTTTGCAGTGCCTATCTAAATTAAAGTTAATTGAAAAATGTGGATTTTAGATATGACTATGAAACTTTACTGCAAAATTCTACGTTTTGTTTAGTTCCTAGAGGTAGAAGGTTGGGATCATTTAGGTTCCTAGAGGCATTACAAGCTGGTTGTATTCCTGTTTTGCTCTCCAATGGTTGGTCATTGCCTTTTTCTGAAGTGGTCGATTGGAACAAAGCTGTAATATGGGCCGATGAACGTTTACTACTACAGGTAGGCGATCATTTAATGTATTAATGTAATTAACCCTTTGTAATATAACTCACTGTTAGGTATCTCATATCATTCGTACAATACCTCCAAGCAAGATTTTGCAACTGCGACAACAAACCCAAGTTTTGTGGGACAGATACTTTTCATCTATTGAGAAAATTGTGTACACAACCTTAGAGATAATACGAGATAAACTACCAAGGAAAGCGAAGCGAGATGGAACGATATGGAATTCCTTTCCCGGTGCTTTGGTTACACTGCCGACGTTCTCGGACTCTTTACAAGATTTCCCTTTCCATGTGGAGTCGAATAAAACCAAGTTTACTGCAGTCATATATTGCCAGTTAGGTAGGTTTCTCTTCTAAGTTAATTATCCTCGTAAATCCACTTACTGGCTTGGCATTCAGAAGGAAAGAATACCAACATCCCTTTTTTATTTTAGGAATATCTCTGTCTTCTACTTCCACCCTTTATAGGCTAGTCACGTACATTTCACGAAGCTTATACGTAGCTAAGATCCTCATTGTTTGGTCCAACGACAAACGACCACCGAGTAGAACCCGTTGGCCCAATATACCAATACATATTCCATTACATATCATTCAGACTGGAAATGGTTTAGACGGCAAATCTAGTATCTCTCAAAGGTTTTACCCTCACAAAGAAATTAAAACCGACACCGTCCTCTCGTTGGATGAAGACACCATACTGACTACAGAGGAAATCGACTTTGCTTTCATCGTGTGGAAGCAGTTTCCTGATAGGATAGTGGGGTACCCGGGGAGATCCCACTATTGGGACGATTCAAAGTCCACTTGGGGGTATACTTCGAAATGGACCAACGACTACTCTATAGTTTTAACTGGGGCGGCTTTTTATCATAGATACTACAATTATTTGTATACGGAGTGGTTGAGTCCACTTTTGCATAAGACCGTCGAGCAAAGTCAAAATTGCGAAGACATTCTCATGAATTTCCTAGTTAGTCACGTCACTCGCCGACCGCCGGTCAAGATAACCCAAAGGAAACAGTACAAAGAACAGCCAAGCGCCGGTAGCTGGTCGCCGTGGAATGATCCAGATCATTTTATACAAAGGCAAACTTGTCTGAACACTTTCGCAGCAGTGTTCGGCTATATGCCCCTCTTGCGGTCCAATCTAAGGCTGGATCCAGTACTATTCAAAGATTCTGTGTCTAACAAAAGGAAGAAGTATAGAAAAATCGAGTTAGTAGGGAGTTAGTGCGTGTAGCATCTTCTAGATTAAGAATTTAAAACATTCTCATTCTGGATGCATTAATTTCGCGAAGACTGGCAATAATTTTTGGATAGTTAATTAAGCTTTTCATTCGGCTGTGGAGGAAAGGTTCATGATGAGAAGCTTATTTTACAACAGAACGTAAGACCTCCTTGTTTTCGATCCACTTGAATGGTTTGATTGTAAGTAAATGTAGTGGGTAATGCGTAACGATGGCTCTTTTTAACTTCTTATACATGATAGAAATGGTGTGTTAAATGCCTTATTTATTTTGGGTCAATGCCTTAACCGTCAATTTTTTTTTTATTGATTAAATATCGAACGTTTCTGAAAAGTGTTGAAATGTTAATAAGTTGATAGTTTGCAAAACATATCTCATCTCATACTAAACCACTCTTTCCTTTCATTCTGGCATTCATCATAACATACTATCGTGAAAATGCAAAAATCTCCCTTCTCACACCAAAAAGATGCCTAAATTACCCACGCTAAACAACAGAAAACGCTGGTCGTAAGCTGCATCCTTTACCCCATGTCCATGAGGTAAGAAACTTGATAAAAGTTATATCTAGTTCTATTTAATTTAAGCATGCGCCTGGGTTTCCATTTTGGCTGATTCTTATATTGAGAATATAATTTGCATCAAAAAGAGCCATCAATAAAGGTTTCGTCTATTCCGGTCGCCTTCGCGTCAAGAAGAGCTGCTGCGATCAAAAAGTTATTAACAAAAATTTATCCATGAATCAGTTAAAGTCATGCTAATAGCAAAATGATATGGAAGTGAGATCGCGACTTTTTTCTTCATCATGGCCATACTGTGTAACGTGCTGCGAGTATCTCAAATTGTAGGTGGAAGATAATGATCACCTCTCAACGCATGATAGTCCACACGCATTCACCAGCATTAAGCTCTGAAGCTTAAAGCCTCTATTCAATCAGATTATGCGCATCTAAGCAAATAGTTGATTTAGACCCCCCTATTGAGTATCCCCTTTATACTTAGTTCAATTGGCAAACAGTTTAGCTATATGTCCCGAAATCTCAGACGACCAAAGTTTTCATGTTCCAGCTAATTTCCAGTTGCCAGGTAAGTAGCCATTGTGGGAGTCAATGTAATAGCCCTGGTTTCAGGCAAGTTCTATTTATTTTAACCTGAAAATTGGACACTAAACAGTGACTAAAATCGAAATAAAATTCGTGGGGAGGAAATCGAAAATGGTAATAATTCCTCGTTAGAACGGTATATCATACAGGGTGCGATATGATCATAGACACATTTCAAAGGGTGAGAGTTTTCTGCAAAATAAGAAGTGTGAAACTTTGCTGCTCTGTATATCGCATATGGCGCTTTTTTGGCAGTCGGTCTAGTAGCATTTTTTTTTTATTATGTTGCAAAGCACTAGTGCCTTTTGAAATATCTCCGTGATGTGTTGCACCCTGTATACCTGTATTTATGTATAGTAGCTTTTATAATTATATAAAGTGGTAAGATGATTATTTTATTTTATTCCATGTAGTTACGTTTGGTGTTAATTTAAGCGTTGCTTAACGTTGAAGATGTTATCAATTAAGCGAGCAATACATGTAAAATTGAAATGGACTGTATATCAATTTTTGTATGACTATCTATTAATATCAATTTTAATAATGTGTAAATTTAGTATTAGTTGTATATTAAGCAGATATACGAGATTTCATTTTTTACTAGTCAGCTAATTTTTGCTGTTCATTTTTTACTTGCTGGGAATGCCAGTCTCCATCTCATTAGAGTTGAGTAAATTCATTAATTAAACTTATTCTTATTCGCTCAACACGATCCTCCTGGAACATTAATGTCTCGTTATGATCTCAGTTTTGTTATTGTAAACAGGATTTCATCAAGGCTCAATACTTCATTTATCAACTACCGAATTTAACTGCATTAGTACTTAAAAGCATTATTCCTTGCTATTGTTGGTTAAATAATTATGTTTCAATCTTTTTTTGCTTTTAGTTAGGCTGATTATACTTATGTTGTTTATCCCGAGAATACGTAGATTGTAAGGATAAGTTTGAATACTGGGTCACTTCAATCAATTACTTTTACATCACCCTGTATATTTTTATTGGTTACCATTTTCTTCATTGAAATAATTGTTATCTTTTCTAAAGTTTATATTTACACTGGCGATCTAATTTTTTTTTAATGTATATTGTTTGTTGAAAGCAATTCAATAATACATTTTTAAATATTTTTTACAGATTTGTTGGTTTTTAATCGTTTCCACCGCTGGTCTCAGCAGAGTCGTAATGAGACTTCCCGAAAAATTCAAGAGACGTCTTTCTTCACGAAGATGTGTCTCTGCATATAATTTACGCTTGTCAATCTTCATAAAAACATATAATCTCAGAACTGGCTTATTGGGAAAAAACTTAAAAAAATGATAACTTTTTATATACAAAAAGCGAAAACGGATCCGTGTTTATGTGAACTTTTTCCTTAAAGTCATTTACAAATGTGTCCTTTGAGTTGGCGACACACTGATAGAAAGCCACATTGTACAGACACAGGAGAATACGAACACTTTGCTTTAACTTGCCAATTCGACTGAATGAAACTAAATTTGGTTTACCCAACAATGAAATCATTTATTTTATAAGGAAAAAAATCAGTAAGAAATCTTTTGATAAGAACATTCGACACAGTGCTGCTTCATCTTAACTTTTTAATTTCTACAACTAACCTAGTTAGGTATAGGAATACAGGAGAATATACACTCAGATTGAAACAATCAATCGATTACGAAGATCAAACGACCTGAAAAGAATTTTATTTTTAAAATATGATTTATATTAAAGCAAAGTTATTGCATTTAGACGTAGGTAAACTCTTACTACACAAACTGAAAATTTTAAATTATAAACGTATTCTAATGAATTTTTTCATATGTCGAGTCATATGAAATCTCACGAACTGAGAAATTTGCTTGAACGGTTAAAAAAAATTGATTTAATACATTTATATACAAAAATCCATTGAAAATGACAATAACAGATTTAACTAGTAAGTAGGGCTACATTGATCTCTTTAACCATTTTCACTCGGTGCAGCATCTTTTCGAGCGCTTCTCTCGGTAAGGGCATGGTGGAGTACCAGACAGGACTATCTGGGACGCAGGACCGTTCCGGCTGGAGGTAAAATACATCGTTTCGCGTTTTTACGCTTTCGGGGCTACAAAATTTATAAACCACTAAAAAACCTCGCAGTAACTCGGCACAGTTACGTAAAAAGAAATTCCCATATGCTTTGTTACATGTGGAAATTTCCGGAAACGTTAGTGAACTCACCATTTTGATAAATAAAATTCGTACAACTTTACAGGACATCTCAGAGGGTTCTCCTCATTTTCTTGCTGTTCGTACACCTTTTTTTTCCTTTGATTGTTTTCTGAACAACAGCGATTTCTCCATGAGAATGTAATTCGATCAATTCAAACTAACTTACGTAACGCAGACTGAGGTGGATAGAACCTTAGTAGTACATTTCGGGATCCGGGAACTTTACTTGCTCCAGGCTGATTGGGATTCCGTTTCCAGTGCTTCATAATATGCGAAAAGGAAAGTTGCATATGCTCGTCAACAGTCTACGAATTGAAAAACGACAACCATACCGTTCAATTTCCAGAAAATCAACTCACTGTTAAATTAAAATGTTTGGTGTTGAAAAACATCAATGTGCTAAGCAACACATGGGGGGAATGGGCACCTAACTGTTTGCTCTCCCATAAATGTTCTTCCTCTACTCTGGTGACAATATAATGCGAGTCATTATATAACACTGAAAACTTTTTTGCGACCTCGTCGAGGCAATCGGTGAATTTTTCGTAGTATGGGTCGCAAAAAATGTTGTCGATCCTTCCGTTCTCAAAGAGATACTGCTGAATTCCCAAGCACAAATAGTATATGGTGTCAGGTGCGTATTCCTGCCCGTTCGGCTTCCGTACTTCCTTCACGAACAGGCAGAGGGAATAATTTAATTCATCCGCCGTCAGCTGCAAGATTTCCGTTTTGAAAAGCTTCATACGCCGAGTTGATTTCTCCAATTCCGCGTTCTTCGTAGTGACCCACTGCTTCCATGCATTCACGCCAAACGTATACTGAAAAATAAGAATAAGATCAATTTTTCCACGTAAATAGTACATTATACAGGGCGATACTTCTTTTCTTTTAGTACGTAACGGTTGCAAATCAGGACGCTTTTGCTATAAGATCTCACCTTGAGACACATATTAGCATCAGGCTTTTCTTGTGGTTCCTGGGGAGCTGAAGGTTGCACAGGTTGCATCATTGGCATATCCACATGCTGATGAGACATTCTTCTGCCTCTTTTGGCTGGACCACCCCGCGGCGAGCCTCGTATGCCTCGCTTACGTCCACGTATTGACGACCTTTCCATCAAATGAGGATGCATCGGTTGGGGATCGTCCACATTCTCTTCCTGAGAGTGGACATCCGGTGGGTGTCCACCTTGAGGAGCCGTGATTGTGTTGGCCGTCAAAGCACCTTCCAAATCAACTGCCGGTTCGTCTAATTCTGGACGAATTCAAGATAATCGATAAATTAGAAGAGATATAGAAAATACTTACCAGTGGCCATTTTCAATGCCATCTGTAGCATATCGTCACCAAAGGTGTTGCTAGGATCGACGGCCTCAGGACTATATTCACCCCCTCCCTCCGCATTATTATCGTCTAAGTCGCTCTCCGAATCTGTGTGATCTTCCTTCTTTTCTCCCGCCACCATTTCGGCCATCATTAACAATTCCGCTTCGTACGGGTCAGTAGGAATTTTCACCTGAATTTTCTGAAATAGACATAAACTGTGGTTGCATTGTTGGGATATGATACTTGATTAAAATTGAGGTAATAAGATTTAGAGGCGCTCAAATTTGAATAAAGCAGTCGCTAGAATTCAACGAAAATTGTTATCCTGACTTACTTTGATTTCCTTCATAATGCCAGCTGCACTGTTCCGCGTTGTAGGAATAAATATCGGAATGGGGATCGGAAGAGGGAATGGCACCGGAATGGGTACCGGCGTTGAAAACATATGACAAGGAGTCGGAACGTACATCGGAACCGGAATCGGTACAACAATTTTCATAATATCCTCCATATCCGTCTGAATACACGCATCTCTAGTTGTAGGCGTAACTTGCGTGGCTGAAAACGAAACTTTTTAGCTTCCATCATAGAGACATTAGAACATATAATTTACCTTTAGCAGTCTTTTTAGGCTGACACAAAATAGCGACATTCCGTTGCTCTGGACAGCTCTTCTCCTGAACGATATATTGTTGTTTAACTTGCACCTGAACAGGTAAATCAAGATTTTGCACAGATTGTATGCTAGATTGCTGGCTCGATGTCGAAGGGGTTACTTTTGATCTGGTTAATCTCGTTGTGGTCAGCGGACTTAAGCCAGGAGGTAGAAGAGGCGGTGTTGTTCCATTTGGTTTTGCTAGGCTTTTTACGCTCGATATTATAGGCAATTGGCCTATGCCTTCGGAAGACGACGCTGGAAGAGTGAAGTGTTACTGATGTTAAATGTGGGGCAGTGTTACAAATAGGTGTGCCTCAGTCAGAGGTTTTCAATGCATGGTTTCATGGTATTTCACAACGCTTAAGAACTAAACTAATTAAATAAAAGTTATGTCTTATTGAAACACCTCAAGTAATGTGAAAGTGATGAAAATGAGAAAATACCTGAAACTGGGTATGTTAACTTACCGGATTCTTTATTGGAAGATATCCTCTTAGTCTTCAGAGGTGAACCCGTTGGGATTGGCTCTCCTAGATTATTGAGGGTAAGTGGCTTAGAAAACTGATTTTGGAAGTCCAGGACACACGTATAAGAACAAAAATTCCTCATACTAGAGTCTGACATGGTCAAATGATAAGATGGATTAGATCTCTTTTTGCAAAAATTACAGGGTGATGGCTTGGCGTTTACGGCATTTACGGACAACTGGTACAAATTAAGGCAATTTATGCTACACATGTTAATCACTGGGGCAGTTTTTGAGTATTTCTTAATCATATCAAAGTTGTACTTTTTCACTTTACACCAGCTACATGGGACAATCTTTCTATGAGCTATGATATATATATTTTTACAACTATTTGAACAAAAACTGTGCTGTACGTTATCATAAAACATCGTGTGCTGCTCCAGGATTGACTTACTGAAATTTCTTCTGCACATGGCGCATTTCCCAGGGGATATTTTATTTACAAACACGAAGGCCACAAAGCACGGTTCCCCACAGAAGTAATTTAAATTGTCATCATGTTCAAATTCAATGGTGATAGCGTTATCCGCTTTGCAAACTGAACAAGTTGTTCCAGAGGTAACTCTAGGAGGTTTGTCGTTGGTCATTATATCGTATTTCTCCATGCACAATTTTGAACAAAAATCTTTGAACTGGCCTTTCTCTCCTACTGGGGCGAGAAATCCATCGTGCCCCTTCGACATATCTTGTTGGCAATACGAACAAACTTTTAATCCCTTCTTGTATTGTTCAAGGCAAGAGCTCGTACAAAACTGACGGATGTCATTTCCAAATCGCACACAATATTTGCCGAGGGAAGTAGACTTGACATCACCTAAGCAGCTGGCACATTTAGATCCGACCATCTTTTGATATTTTGACAAACAGATCTCATTGCAAAAATCCATAATTTCCCATGTAAGATTGTTTTCAATATCGTCGGTAATTTTACTGCAAGACGCACATTTCCTCAAAAATGCTAAAGGTGGCGCTTCCTTTGGCTCACCTTCAGCGAAGTTTTTTACCCTTAAGCCCGATCCTTCGTCGGTTATCATCGTGATTTTCCGTGTAGTAGATTCTTTATATAATTTTAAACAAGCATCATCACAGACATACGTTACGTGTTGCTCTCCGCTTGAAAAATGGTATTTCACTAATTTTGTCTGGAAAAAGAAATTACGATTATTGGGCAAATGAACTAAGAACGTTAATCAGCGTTCAGCATCAGTTACTTGCAGTTCAATCTTACCTCTTTGCACTGGCAACATTCACATTCTGTGTCCTTGTCATACTTGTATATCTTCAATTCGTCATCGGTGGTCTCCGTTTCTGGCGTCACTGTTTCTATAGAAACGGATTTATCAGATAAGTCTTTAAGTGTAGGAAGGGACGAGGCAGCTTCTTTCTCAGCCTAATACAAGAAAACATAATCAGTGTCAGAAAACAGTTTAAAAAAAAGAAGCGTAAATCACCTCAGTAATTTCCCTTTCGCTGTCAGGTATAATTGTAACCTCCTCATCAGCTCCCTGGCTATTGTCAATAGAATCAATAACATCTAGTAACGGAGGCTCCTCAGGAGTATCAGTGTCCATATCTGTATTGCAATCTTACAAAAGAAAATGGTTTTAATGGGAATTCCTTGTATTAAGAGGCAATAAAAAAGAGATGATTTCTTGTTAGGTTCGCTCAATGGTCAATCTATATTTTGTCTCTTTTGTTTTTTTTTTACTTACCTCTAGTACTGGTACTTGGAAGCTGATCGTCATTTCTCAATTCTGCTTCTTCCACATCATTACCTTCCTGAGTGCTGCTTATACTGACATCTGTAATGGTACATGTCTGACTTTCCTCATCAGACCTCTCATCAGTTAAAGAATTGGCAAGTGGTTCAGGTAAATCATCTGCAATGTGCTCTTCAACTGTGTCATCTTTCAATGTGTCAGTATCACAACCATCATCATCTCCCAATTCGGTATCTTTCTGGTTTTCCAGCAGTTCAGACCTAATCTCCTTTTCTTCATCATCTGCAGGTTCACTTTCAACTGGTACAACATTAATAGGATCAACTTCCTCTGTAGGAGCTTCTAGTTCTTCTGCTGCAACATCATGTTCTTCAACCTGCTCAACAGGTAAATTGATACATTTTTCTGGACTATCTAGTATAGGTGATGCCGGAACATCAACATCAATTATTGATGGTTCTTGTGTTATTTCTGCAATAGGCACTTTATCTGACAGCTTTAAGTCATCGGCAAGTGCTTCACTACTGACAAAACTGATAGCACTATTTGGTTTTTCATCTTTAGAATCTATGTTTTCTTCATTCTCTTTCAATGTAGTTTCTAAGTCCTTGCTACCTTCACTTGCAAGATCTGCATTTGAGCTTATAGGATCAGTGTTCTCGTGACCATCTTCAATTTCATTAATCCCTAATTTGACATCATCCTGTCTCAAACTATCACCACTCACATCAACAACTTCCATTGGTTCACTGTCATCACAAACAATCGGTCTATCACTTGGCATGGCACAATTTACTTCAAGGGGCTCACTAGGCAAATGTTCATCGTCATCTTCAGCTTTAATGAGAGCAGCTGGTTCAGCATTGGGCTCAACAGTTTCAAATTCCATCAATTCACTGTCCCGCTCAAGATTTTCATTATTTTGATTTTCAATAACATTGATATTCGAAACTAGATGTGACTGAAGATTAATGTTGGGTTTTTCTACCTCTTGTCTCTCCAGTGAGTCGTAATCAAAAGCTTCCTGCTCACCATTTGGAGCATGTGAGTGCTGTAGACTATCATTTGAGACTTCGTTACTATGAATTTCAAGACTAACTGAGCTGCTGATGTTGTTTGAAACATTGTCACAGTCTTTTTCCTTTATATTTGATAAATTTTTCGTTACGAGGTCGGTCTCTATAGGGTCGTGCGGTATGGGCGCATTGGAATTAGCCTTTTCTAGGGCAACTTCTATGCCATCTACCTCCATTGTGCCAGTGTTGTACTCAGGAAAATTATATACCCAGAGCTCCAACAAATTTGATTACAACTCGAGCAGCCATAATTGCGGTGTTCTGAGGGCAATTTTAGTGTTGTGGTCAATTAAACAAACAATATAAAGGCAAACAAATGCTGATAAATTGATGATTTAAAAATTATCCTTGTTTGTTGAAATCCCGGCTTTTTCGCCGTTTCTTTCAACTTTGAGTCGTCCTACAGGTTACAGAAATTTCCCTGGGTCTCGTTTGTGCATTCCTTTAATTATAGGCTAAAATATTGAACATTTTGTGGAATAATACGAACAAAATGCCTTTTTCGAGGGTTGTAATACACAAAATATACAAAAACTTGTCGTTTTTAATACCAAGCTAGCAAATGGTGGACTGGAAAGTTACCAACAGACTACCAACCTCACCGACAGAAAAATTAACAATTCTCATTTGTCACTAGTCACCCGAGCCGAATTTTGAACGTCGCCTAACAGTTTCTAGTAAACGATCCATATCGAGCATATGAGGCTTTCAGCTTCTGCATAAGCTGACCATACCAATATAAACAAAAATAAATCCTGGCAAGTTTCTCGTCATCAATTATACAGAAAAAACCAAATATTGAATTTGCTGCCAACAGCACAGACGATAGAATACAAAAATCACTACTTCTAAACCTGTGACTCATGTCATTGGATTAAATAGGTAGTTTCAAATTCGAAGTTTTCAGTACATACAGGGAATCTCTTTTTAATTTTGAGTGCACAGAGTAGAGAGCTCCTGTCATATTCTTGGTACACCGCAAGCCGAGAAAGCAAATTACAGAGGCTGAGATTTGTGGAGTTCCAAAGCACTTGGGTTAAACGACACTCGGTACGGAAGTACCGGGTGAACTCAATCAAAAGCATTTGTGTGTTTCTGGCAAATAACTAAGTGCAACAAGAGGAGAAAGTGTAGTTCTCCAATAAGTAAATCGAACTGGCGAGCAGAGTGGACGAAAACTCCCTACTCCATGTTCCATGTTCATGGACGAATTTTGCACGCATGTTCATAAATGGGACGATCGAAATGAATTGATGGAAACAAATTTGCATGAGAGGAAGAAAGCCGACTGTATATCGCCTTGCTTGTCTTCTCCATTGAAACCTTAACCCATTCGCAAACGTGCGTTCCATGCCATGGGCGCACTCGGTACTGTATAGTGGTTTCAATTCTAACATGGCCGCATGTTAATTCCTGAATTTTCTTTATTGTTTGCCAACGAAAGAAAAAGATTTAGTAGTGGTGTTTAGTAAAACACGCACATTTGTTGTTATAGAAAGATACGAGCTTTGTCTTCAATTTTCCTGAAAACTGCATTAAATCGTTGACGCCGGTTTAAGGTATACTCTCGAAGGACTAATTTATTGCTGCCAGAATTTTGTCGTATATTTTTAATATATAACATGCTCCAAGAACATCACATGAACCAGAACGGTATGCAGAGAAATCAGAGGTAAATTTGCACATTAAACCTTAGTGACAATTATTGATTTTGTTTTGGTGATTTTGTTGTTTATTTTGTTACTGTCATTTCACATGTTCAGTAATGTTTATATAGTAATGTTCATGTGTAGCAATGAAGTGTAAGTAACAAAGGACGAGTACATCGAAGTATTGAACATCGCCATGTACTGGTAGCATTAAATTGTAGATTGTCATGCAAAAACACATATAAGAGCATGGGTTTGTTCAAGGCCTCTATGAGAGGTCAATAGTCACTAACCATCAAATTCTTTTAATCTCATCTATCTGAGCAACTAAGCAGAAGTTACTACTTATCACCATTACCTATCAAAATGTTCTATTCATTTGATGGTGATAAATTCCAACAGTAATAAATCCAATGACAGCCTTTCTGAAACCAAAGGTCTTTTCCCATCGAAAGGCTTAAATTACTCTTCAATCATTAACATGCTTAGTTTTTGAATAGAACTGACTTAATTTTGTGGAGAAATTAGCAAAATCACAAGATTCTCCACTCGTAAATCTGTTCAATAAATGTCACAAGTGAAGCATCAGTATACAGGAAATCAACGTCCCCCTTCATTGAGCCATCACTTAGCACCCAGCTACTCTAAATGAGAGTAGGAATGCTTTGTTTGAGTTGCAGTGACATCAGTATGACATACCCTGAAGACCTATTCTTAGTAGCATAAACTCACTGACATATCTCTTATTTGAATTATTCCTCAATATTCTATTCAGTCCTGGAAAACTTGTTCATGGTTCGTGCGAAAACACCACTTACTTTTAATATTAAAATGTTATTACCGGTGAAATTTTATGGTGGTAGTAAGATCTTCATTCTCTCTCTGACATTTAATAATTTTTCCAAGGGAAATTTCGAATCTAACCACGTTTATAATTATAATTTTAAATCTTTAGTTTGGCGGAGGTATATTGACGATGATGTTTCTTGTTGAAAATCGTGACGAATTAATTACTGAATAAAACATGAGATCCATTTTTCTCAAACACACAGTTTTAAATATATCTCCCGGTGCAACACTCACCCTGAACCAAGCTCCCCCTTCCCCAGGACATTACCGGAAAGAGGTGATACAGGTTTTCCTGTAACCATAAGGAAAGGTTCGCGGCGTGTCCGCAAGAGGTGTTAAGTAGAAATTGATAGAGAATGTTAGGCAACCCAGCACCCAGGGACATGCGCGTTTTTACTCACTAACTTCATAAGGCATGGATATTAAGTAGGGACACATGCCTGCACCCTAGAATCGATGGACGGGAAGAAAAGAAACTATAATCAGGCATCAGCTTGGTCCATCGCGGAAACGCCGAGAGTTCGTCTCAATTGGTCTGCCTTTAGGTCTTGGTGTCTGAACAAAACTACTTATTTTTCTTATAAAGCGATGACTTCGAAATACACAGTATATTTCTATGAATTTCCTATATCAAATCACGTGATTTTTCTCAGAATGTTAACAATAACATGCAGTGTTGGAAAATCTGCCTTTGTTTCAACGCTTTAAGGCAATTTTACCAAGTTTCACAAACCTTCCCTTGATGGTGTTCCTTATCAGTAGCAGAGTACAATGAATTTGTATTATACATCCCATATCTTAATTAGCCCATTGGGTTGTTGTATAGTCCAATCACTTAGTCAGTCGAAGTGAAAAATTCTATAACTTCTGGTTTGCTCCTTTCTTTCTTTGGGATTTTGTTTACAGTAACTTACGTTGTTTTCTGTGTCTTTATGCTCAATTTTTGATGGCGTAAGTAAGATATTTTAAGGAATATTCATACATTCTGTGAGTTTGGTTCATACTTATGAATTCTAGAAATCTTAGAAAAAGTTTTCACGGCTCGCTTTATTTTGGATCACATTAAATTGGTTACCTTAATTACCTTCAAAGATCTCTTTAACAGGGGTAATTAGAGGTTGCTGGACTTCTTTTCTAGAATAATGTCATCTAGCACTTTTAACAGATATATACATTTTTCCAAATATTAAAACATCATTTTTAATGTTTAGGTTGAGCATGCAACAGATGGCCCCTCCCCCTAACCAAAGAGGGCCTATCATGATGAGTATGCCCGCCACTGGTATGTATGCCACAACGATGTTTTGCCCTTAGATGAGATGAGCCTCATGGTTATGCCAAGTCATAAATATGTTGATGCCAACACATTCATTATTATGTCATAACAAAATCGTTGGTTCGAACAAAAAGTCACGACATAATGGTGAATGAACCTTTTCTGGTTTTCCATTTGTACTTTTATTTCAGATGATTATGATATATCTGTAGCTACAGCTGAATTTGATTAAACGGTTAGATCAGTTAACCATTTCATTGTAGTTCACTAAATAATATCGTCATTCTCACTAGACTGGCTTATCTAGGCAGATTATAAGTTCTCTTAACTTTTAGGCGTACTTGTATCAATGTCGCCAGGTCCTGGCCCGGCTTTAATCACGACCACATCAATTCCTCAGCAGCCACAGCCTCAACCCAAACCTCTACAGCAGCCTCAGGTTTATCATTATGAAGCACTTCCTGCACAACCCCCTCAAAGCGTGCCGTCAAATGGTAGGCTTCTAAATAAGTAACAAAGGGTAGTTAATGGTTTCGTCAAATGCTTCATTTATGACACTTATATATTATTTTCAAGTGCTCGTAGCATAATTTTTTCAACGATTTGGTATCTTTGAAAGTTGGAAATACAGATTAGAATAACCATAATTAATGTCAAATTATTGTTTTAACCATGCAGTGGAGTCAGAGCACCAGCAACAGGCCCCACATTTGAGCAGCCAGGATCAACAACAAATGAACCAAAATAGTCCAAACACTAATACTTCTTCTACATCGAACCCTCCTTTGGCAAACATAAAAGAAAAGACTCCGATGTGTTTGGTCAATGAATTAGGTAAGCTCGTAGCTGTGAGGACGCATTAAAAGTCAGTTTTGCGCATTTAAAGATATTACAGAACAATTACGCGTAAGGCTTGAATTTAAGGGTGTCTCTGCATTTATCCCTCTAGCAAGATACAATAGGATTCAACATCAGTATCGCTTGACTGGTGAGCAAGGGCCGGCACACAAAAAGGTTTTCACCGTAACTCTGAAACTTGGAAAGGAAGAATATGAAGCCGAAGGACCTAGCATTAAGAAGGCGCAACATTCTGCAGCTGCCAAAGCATTGGCGAAGACCGAATTCAAGCATCCACCGCCGAAATCCACCTTAAATAGGCCTGGGCGCCAACAGAACGCTGGAATTGTAACTCCTACCGTGGAATTAAATGCTTTAGCGATGAAAAGGGGTGAACGAGCCATTTATGTGCTCGAGGGGGGTGCCCCTTCACATCAGGTAACCGAAGTCCTCTGTCTTTATTTATTACAGTAATGTTCGCTTATAACGAACCGTAAGAGACAATTGAAAACGGTAGGGTATAAACATTAGTGTTAATAAATAGCACAGATTTCCCACATACACGTTTTATGAATATTGGCAGGTTATTTTTTTTTTTTATTAATCTTTTGCTAATCTACTACGAGCATTTTACATAATATTTCGGAACAGCCGCCAATATTAACTTATCGATTAATGCTTCATCTTGATCTTTATCTTTCTCCAGGTCGTTGATATGAACCGAAGAAGAGATAGGAGCGACGGTGGCATCGTCATGTAGGTAGTTACATTCACCATATTACCATCAATGTGCACAAATTCATTTAAGTCACGTTCGGAATACGGAAAATTGTTTGTTTTGATAGTATGTGCCAGTCCATGTAAATTAAGTGTGATAAGTCCAAAAGGTTATAACCAAAATTTCCTGCTGTTGCTATGATTCACAATTTTCGATAAAAGTGACCGGTAATTGGTTTTTAAACTATGAATAAAACGGGTTTGTTTAAAGGGAACATTACTGTATTATTATTTACGTTCGGTTTGCGTGTTTTGGTTTATTTTTTTATTTGGATTTCGTTTGTTATTTGATTTGTTTGATTTTTATAGTCTAGAGAAAATTTATATTTATGTTTTTCACACTGTAGCATGACCAATAATAGATTTCAATCCCAGTGAGAGCAAATCATAGTATTGTTCTATAATTAATCAGTGTTAAAAGATAGTTACAAAAAATGTTTTCAAATTCGAAACGTTTTTACGATTATGTGAGACATAGATCAAATTTTCAACATACCCTGCAAGGCTGTCTCAGAAATTTCCACAATTCATAGGGGAGGAAATATTCCCTTTTTACCTGGGAAGTCACCGAATCACGAACAGTTTATTAAACATATGTTAAATTTAAATTTGGAAGAATTATTCAATAAATAGCCCAAAGTATAAAATCAAAAACATGCAAGGAACGACGTTTTATTTATTTTTTAGTTTTTCCATTAACCAGTCTTATTTTAGGGTTATATGAATCAACCAGGCTATTTTCCAAGACACAGTTTGAATTATCCACAGGCCCAGCCGAGGTATGGCGGCTACGATGCTCGCCGTAATGTCCGGAACCACTACGGGTACGACAACCGATATTACGGACAATATCGTCCGGGAGTTACGCATCAAGGTGACCCATATACGGTTCGGCTCCGTGTAGGAGACAGAGAGTATCCAGGTACTAAGCACTACGGTAATTTACCCTTTTTTCGTAAATGTAATGGTTTTGTTTTTGTTTAAGATTTTTCTATTATCCGCTTGTGTGGTACGAGGGTGTAAAAGACGTTCCCGGTTGAATAGTGCAAATGCAGTGCTTTGATCCTTTTAGTTTTATTTTCTATGTAATTAACGACTAAATTAAAATGATTTACCTAAAGGTGCCTATCTGATCGCAATAAAACATTTCCCGATTCGATAACAGCGGAAAGAAGGAGTAATATCGGGAGAAAAGGGTGCATGCATCATGATTTCTTTGCCTTCTGTGTGGCGTAGTATTTACTGTGTGGTGTAGTAATTATTTTTTATTTAATGCCTCAATCACTATCGTTTTTTTTTCTTGAATTACCCTGTGTATTTACTGATATTTCAAGCTTCTCTGTTTATTCCTATTAAAGATAGGAATATCTTAGGTCATGGTCCCACCGTTCAAGCGGCTAGGCATGACGCAGCAGCCAAGGCCATCGATCATATCAAGCAACTCGGCGGCATTGACGGCAATGATAGTAATGGGAATGACAATGGGCATTTGGCTGAGCAGTCCTCGAACTCGTTCCAAAACGATGTTAATTCCGAATTGAAGTCACCAATTTCACTGGTCTACGAAATAGCATTGAAAAGGAATCTTAATGTGATTTTCGAAGTGCTGAGCGAAAAGGTAAGACCTCGTCAATGTGCCACTACTCCATGTTTAAACTCAAACGGGAAAAAAAATTAAACGAATGTGATTATCGTTTAGGGCCCTCCACATATGAAAATTTTCATTACACAATGTCGCGTGGGCAGCTTTGTAGCTGAGGGCGAGGGCAATGGAAAGAAAATATCGAAGAAGAGAGCCGCTGAAAAGATGCTCGAGGAGCTTTCGAAACTGCCTCCATTGCCCGCGATGAACAACGTGAATCAACTGAAACGAAAACGGGTCACCAACAAGAAGAAAACCAGGAATTTGATTAAGGTAAGCAGTGTAATTTATGCATTAAACTTCTCTAGCTTTCGTCGGAGGTCAGTTGGAAGAGTTTTTGACCAAAATTATGTGTTGGGTGGTTTCTCTATAATTTGGAGGAATACACATTTCCTCTTAAATAAGGAATAAGCGAGTATAGGAGAAAGTTGTTTCTTGACAATTTGATGGTTTCAACTTTTATTTTGATTGACCTCTAAGTTTTAATTGAGACATAGACCTATTTTTTGATAAGATATGCCCGTGTCAAGGAACAAATTTCAAGCATAATTGAATTTATTACTTTTTTCAGGTTAATGTGGACAAACCGTCTGAGACTACCGAGGAAATAAACCCGATCTCTCGTTTAATTCAAATCCAACAAGCTAATAAGGAAAGGGAACCAGTTTATACTGTCCTGGAAGAACGCGGGGCTCCAAGGCGCAGGGAATTCGTTATAGAGGCTTCCGTAAACGGGCATTCCTGCACTGGTGTCGGGCCAAACAAAAAGGTAACACATAAACTTTAAGTTGGTTATTATGACCATAAGCCGATTCTTTTCAAACTTAGGTCGCAAAACGAAACGCTGCCGAAGCCCTATTGCTGGATCTCGGTTACACCACTACCCCTAGCAAGCCTCCTCAACCGAAAAATGACAAAGATGATCAATCTGCCGGCCACAATGATAAGAATCGTAAAGTGACTTTCATGGAAGAAAAGCACGAGGGTCAACAGTCCCAGAATGTTGGCGGTAGTGGTGGCAGGCAGTTGGTTCCTGGTGTTCTCTTGGTAACTGAGCAGAATACTGGTTTTACCAAACCCAAAAATGAGCCGATGGACCCGCCGAAACCGGTGCAACCTTCGCCTTTGAAAAATCCTCCACCCGGAGTTCGTTCGAAAGATCAACTTATGTATTTGGCTCAGCTCATGAATATTCAGGTAATTATGACTCGATTTTATACATTTAGATCTCTTAGATTTATCTGTTGAGCTGATCTGTTATGAGGAATTGCTAGATTGGATAATGGAAACTAAAGCGTAAAACTCAGAAGTTTGTTTACTTTTTTGGACATACTTAAACCTCTTGTAAGATGAAGAGCCTAAGGAAGAGATCGAAATGTTAATAAGTTACGAAAGGGAGACCGTTTAGTGACCATTAAATTCTTAATAATCTCTGGATTTTATCACATAATTTTCTAGAACACGTTTTTTACCTTCATTTTCAATTGTTGATTAATGTATTTCTAAATCGCAAAACGTTTATGTTAGGTGAATGAAAATCCGACGTCCACTGTGTTCCTAGTCCAATTAAAAGTGCAGATTTGCACAACTTACCAACAAAATATGCAAGAAGCTAGATTGACAAGAACTTGAAGAAACAGAAACGCAAGAGAAGTTTTATTTTGAAGATTGAAGACTCAACTTGCAATAAAAGAAGTCAACAGTAGAAAATTTGCGGATGAAGAACCGTTATGTACAGGTTCATGGTGCCTCGTCATCTGTGTAAGTGCAGGCCAGAATAACGACACTTTTGCTCACTTACACTCCTGATGAGGTTCCACCATCAAGTAATCCCTTATTAAGTTGGTTATTAACGATCGGCATCGACCTTTTTCAAATAAGTTTTATGTTGTTGACAGGTTCATTTTTCGGACTTCCCGAAGGCGAATCACGAAATGTACTTAACCCTGGTTTCCTTGGGAACCAACCCGCCTCAAGTGTGCCATGGTGAGGGACCGACCACGGAAGCCTCGCATGAGAAAGCTGCTTTGGAAGCTTTGAAGGTACTGTCTGAACTGGGTCTTGACATCGCTGCCAACAAGGATACTTCCCAGAGCAAAGAATAAATTAGTTTTAGTGAAGCATTGAAATCGACCAAATGAACTCTAGCTGTACACACCAATGATAAAATATTATAGCAGATTGTAAGTTTTATTGTTGTTGTATCTCGGTTTTTGGTCATTGGTATCGAAATGTTTTACTAGAATGTTCTCTGTAGTTTGTTTTACCGGCCGCAGTAGTATTTTCCTCAGTTTAGGTGACGAATGGAGAAACGCTTTGTTATGGCGAATCGAAGGTTGGTTGACTCAAAGATACCACCTACGTAACAAAATGTTCAACATTTTAGTATCGTTCTGGCAAAGTTCTCAAAAGTGTCGCCTGAAAACTGCGGATCTCAGACTGCGCTTTTAAAGATACATTTTTAAAATTCCTTAAATCACAAAAGTTTGAAGGTTTGCGCAAAACTGTTGCAGATACTGCGACTTTATTTTGCCAACTTCTTATGGGGCTTTTATGGGTCGTAAACGTTTGAATATTTGTGCTTCTATGGGGCAGATTCTTTTGGTACCGAGGAAGAACCGTTAATTTGAGGTGTTGAAATTTTATTTTCGAATAACTCACAGAAAATCCATCTGATATTATCATTCATAAGCACAGGGTTACCTCTTCTTGTACCCGCAGTGGAACGTGGTTTCGTTTTCCGATAACGAAATCGCGTTGAGGGTGAGGCTTCGTTCAAAAATTCTTCTGTTTTGCGACCTTTAAACAGCGCTATTTAGGATTGTTAAATATAGCAGATAAATGTGTGTTGTGGCACCGTAAAACAAGCTAATTGAAAATCTTGATGTTAATATAAATTTTGTTTTTAAAGTTGCATTTGAACTCTTCGTAGCTATACCAATGAACTAAATTAGATTTATCCCATGGATGATTTACCTTTTCAAGTCACTTATTGACCTTTACGTTCGACTTACTCGACAAGAGCTATCGCTAAAACGCGTTCAATAATCACCGTTTTCATTGGTACAGTTTTCAAGCCGACTGGGAGTTCCATGTGGCCATGTTTTGTTTTAGAGAAGTCTTTAAATAACTTAGAATTATAGTTTAACCGTTCATTTATGTGATGTCATTTAACATATTCCAACGTATGAAATGATTTCATATATACCTACGTCATAATTCTAGTTATTGACGCTTTGGCACTTAGAGTGCTCACCGAATTTCGTTTAAGTTAAGGGGTGACCGAAAACGAAATCGGACAGTAGTTCAGAATTGGTTTTTCCCAGAATATATTTATTTTTTCATCGTATTTATTGTTTTCTCATTGCTAGAAGCTAGATATTTTCGAAATGCTTGAGAATAACTCCGTAGTGTTGTTAGCGGAGTTATTCAACGATTACGCGAACTAAATGATCGTAAAACTGTACGGCGATTCATTTATTTCCGTGTGAATATTGCTGCTAATTTAGAAGCGAAAAAATAAAAATGTGCATGTTTCAGGCAATTCTGACCTGCTGATTTTTCACCTTTGTAAATTGATTTCATTATTCTGGGGCCACGTTTGGTCTACCTGGTAGTTACCATTAAGAAAGTCTATTTCCAATTATTTACCCATGTTCCTAAGTTTTCGATGTGCAGAGTGGTTTTCACCTAACGAGTTCAGGTTCACGTATTCTTTCCGCAAAAATATTACGATTTGTTCCATACCATCTAACTGCTTTGCAAGGGGCCACTGTTCGCTTTTTGCTGAAAAATGGAATTTTCGGTTTAATATAGATGTTCTGTTCACTTCACTGTACAGTTGTCGCTATTCGAAAGTTATTCGCCAAAAAGATCAGGTAACGCATGACATATTCTATTGATAGAACTTTTGAATTCTTCATGCTGTACCTTTAGTACCGAACCCTGAAGTTGTAAAAATGGGGAGTTTGTGCTATATATTTTCAAATAACCCTTAAGCGGTGATTTGTGTATAGTAAAACGAAAAACTCGAACAGCGAGTTCAATTTTTCGGAAAGTTATCAGTGGAGCCCCTGAAAAGGATTATCCAGTAGTTGACGACCGCCTGCTCTGCTTGTGTAAGAATAATAATCATGTGAATTCGTCCCGTTAAGTGAGGACCGTCCTGTATAAGTCTTTGTTTTTAAATCTATGAACCTGTATAAAATTAAATAATCTCTCATTTTACGGTATACTGTATGAATTGCGATTTGCCTCATTTGAATTTGAAATCAATAAACATTATCTCACATGCTTTCTTGTTCAGTCTCTGCGTCGACATCGTTTGGTGTTATCAACGTTGTCGCGCGGCAATTTGCATTAAATATGGCAGAAAAATCGAATACTCTTATTGCTTAATATTGATACGTCCCCGATTATCTATCGAGTACGTTAACAATTATTTTAAAAACAGCAACAGCATAAATAAAAACTAGCTAAATTTGTACACAGGGCAGGACGGATGATTATGAATGGAATATGTTTATTTGCATCAATTAAATATTAACGATATTAAAATACATTGGCAGATATATAAAGAAATAATCATTTTATATGAGGAGTCACATTATCAAACATAAATTAAAATTAATGAGTACAAAAGGATTTTTAAACTTGATTCTTCACTGCTTAATTTTGAAATTTGATGGATGAACAATCAATATACTTAATTTACACATTAAAAGTTTAGATGATGACAATAGCCTGATGATATAATAAAGGTTCTAGTTTAAAATTTTATGAAGCATAGATTTTGGCACAGATCGCTATTTCAGTTAGTACATAGTAAGTAGATGCTAATTTTCCAATTATTTTACCATAAAGCAGATGAAAATCCCCCTGGAGGTACACGCACTCTGTGAGACACAACCTCTTGTGAACTTCCAGTACCACCATTTACTCCATTTTCTTCTCCTTCTGTGGCATCTTTTTCATCTGTTCCTGTTCCTTTGGAGACATGCTCTTCAACTGTGGAATGTCCTTTTTTCTCTATAACACATTCATTTTCTGTCTGCTTGGCCTGGTTTGGTGCTTCAGCCAAAAAACATGAGCTTATTGTGGACTGGGGATGATGTCTCCTTCCACTTGGAGCGACCTTTTCAGTTTGACCACCGATGCCGAATATGTCATTATGACCTCCACCTGGAGGCCTTAAAACTCTGCTGGAGTTCTTTTCTGTGGTGAGTCCAATGTTAAACTGGGTTGAAGTCATACTAAGATTGATGATTTAAGTGATTAAATAGGAAACTTAAACAAATTCTCGGAGAGGCAACAATTACTTACATGGTACTAGTCAAAATATCACAATGAAAACTGAACCGTACGTGAGGTTCCAACGTTCTTATCGTTGGCGAAAAGGCAATGAACTTTATGAATGTGAGATAATGAATGAACAAGGAAATGGCCCAAACTGAACTACCTATTAACGAATTTCTTGAATATGTTTCTTTGAAAAGCTGATTTTTTTATAACACGAGGCTGCTCGGTAGGATTTTTTAACGGTCGGTTAACGATGGCGGTTAAAAAAGTGTTAAATTATGAATAACGTCATAAATCGTTTTGGTAAGATCCCTCCAGATGTCTCTGTTTGGCTTTTGACAGTTCTGATTTGTCAATTTAGAGATGGCGACGTTGTCAGTCTGGTTATTGCCCGTGAATGTGCAGCATTGCGTTCTGATGAATGGCGGCGTTGAAGTTGTTTTTGAATTAAATTGTTCTTTTTTCTCTATGAAGATTGATTTGAATTTTAATGTAATGGTAAAATATTTTAAATAATGGCCAAATCGACTATACTTAAGAAAACATTTAGTTAGTACGTTGATACGGAGGAAAACAAAAACAGCTAGACCTCCGAGACTCGCAGGGGCTAATACCTCTCTCAACACTCAAATTTATTGTTTCTGGATGACAAATAGAAAATCTTTTATTTTATGAGGTACAATTCGCACATTAATAATCGAAATCTTTCAAATACCTGACGTGTCTCTGAAAGAAAAAAAACGCGATTCCTTATAGGAGATTCTTTATTATGTTAACTGATAAAGTTAATTTATCAAATTGTCCCAATGCTTGTGAGCTCAAAAAAATGCCCTTTCTAAGTTCCTTGATATCATCATGCGACGTGGTATTCAATGAAAAAACTGGCCCGGTAACCCGGAACAGAAGCGTCTCGCTTTCTTGAATAGAGATTTCTACTTCCATTTCAAAGCTTTCTGATTCGGACTTGGACCCAAGATTCCAGCTCCAGAGCAAAATGTCTTGGGACTGGTGTCTGGAAATAAGGTCCTGAGCAAGACTTCCAGAACTCGTACTGTACCTGCTGTTAGACACTGGAGACTCTTTTCCAGTACTCGAACAAATTATTTTGATAAAGAACACTCCATTGCTGTCATGGAGGACACAACAAGTTTCGTTTTCTAGATGACTTAAGGGCGTTTGGACGCGTGTGCCGAAGTACTGGACAAACGGTCCGTTGTGAAAGGTTTGGAAGTGCTCTGCTACGTTTGTCCCTACAAATTTTTGCTTTTAAAAGAAACAGTTTATTGCGATGGGTACGCTGAAAAAATCTTTATTATCTTTCAAAAGTACGAAATAAAATGATAAGTAGCTTTAGGTATGTCGTTTTTGATCTGCCCTGTATACTGCCAGTTTGGAGATTTGAAAATTCGCAATTGAAAATGACAATATCCACATCCTTTGGGATAAGTATAATTTCAATGGGTGTATACAAGGTGCCCGTTCTTGAGGCACCAGAACTAACTTCGGGAACATGCAAGTAAACATTTTTGGGTAATTTTGTGTGTGATCCAAGAACGACCCTACGTGTCTGCATGACTGTTTTTTTTGTATTTTCTTTTTAATGAATTAATTTCTTTTGATATTATTGCTTAATTTGCGCGCAAATTCCAACCCAACACTACCCGCTCAACTCCACTGTCCCTACCTTTAATCAAGTTTGAACATTTCGAATCAAAAGGGCAATAGTATGAGCGACCGTCTGTTCCTATTGGACGATTCGAATTAGTGCTGCAGCTCAATCTTCCATTGTCTCCATAGGAGTAATTAAGAAAATCAAATGATCCATGACACGAAGACGGGCGGTTGCTGTAATCACTTATATTGGTTAATGAATCATCCATGGTGGTATCGTTGCACTTCCTACTAAGTCGTGTCATGGACCCGATTCGAGATACTGTGGGAGTATCTGCTTTAAATATTTCATTGGTAGATAAGCTCTTGATTTTTAAGTCGCCATCGCCCGGAGGCAGAAGTTGGCTGTTCGAAGAGAGATTTTCTGCGGATGAAGACTTTTTACCAATGATCTTCGCTAAAAATCGATTGGTATGGCACTGGGTAATTTTTATATTCGGCACATTTCTGTTTTTAGTCTTAGCCTTGAATATTTGCTGTATCCTCAGAGATCTCATATCATTTGTCTCTTCTTTTAAGTTAAACGATTCAATCACGCTGTTGTAGACCTGAAATCAGCATCCTTAATAAGGAAAATATAAATAAGAAAATCATATAACGAAACAAACTCTCGAAGATGATAAGATTACCTGGTCAGCCATAAGTGATCTTCCACTAGCTAGCTTGAGCCGACATACGGGGCATCTCTCAGATTTTGTCCGGCACTTCACGCAGATCAAGTGCCCATTATCGCACTGATAGGTCGGTGGAGGTATGGTATCCAAACACACTGGGCACTCCAAAAACGCTAGAATTGTCGACATGCAGGCTGAGAGCCGAGTCAAATTGCTGGGAATTGGACCGCAGCACAGTGCCTAGAAGAGCAATCTCATGAGGTGTTATGAACCAATGAAGCGATAGTAAGGCGCTCATTGGCATTGGTCATCTAACATGAATGAAATTAGACACCGTGTAAACTTGAGAAATAAGGAATAATACATTTTTGGCCATGACACTCTAACGAATCAATAAGCGGTTATGCGGGTATAGTACGTTTGAAGTAGTTCAAGGCTCGTGTAAGAGAGATCAGTCCGGCAGACCTATGCCCGTTCGTTGAGAGGCGATCTATTGTTAAGAAGTTATATGGCTACGTGTGATGGTCGTCCAGTTTCGATGGCGATTCTGTTTTGCCGGTAAAACGTTAGAGAATCTTCGTCTGTGGAACGTTAGAGTCTTCGTATCAGAAAGATCTCAGGCAGGATTAGCGAACATTATCCATTTAATCAGGTCTGAATACGATTTCTGATTACACACACACACACAGCAACTGAAATTTTAAATTGGGCATTGTTAATATTATACAACAACATAATGCGACTATTACAGATGCACCAACTAAAACAAAAGCCGGAAATGTTATTCAGTGCTTGGGAAATCCGATAGATGCGTTTATTTTATATAAAATGTTACGCAACACCAATTCGTGGTTGGGATGGGAGCTAAGAGTTAATAAATGAATTGAAAATTTGAAAATGCGCCAACTAACTCTTGTTTTCTAAATACCTGGGTTGATACACAGGATGACTCAGGGTTAGTTCATGTCAATTCCGGTTGGGGTTGAAAGACTCGTCCGCACCCGCACCTGATCTCGGAATCCTGCAAGAGAGAAGGGGAATAGAGAAAAAGAGAGAGGGAGAGGGAGACGCAGAGAGGTAGCAGGCGAGGAAGGTTGAAGTGTCGGAGAATGGATGAGCAAATGGGTAAAAAAATGACACATTAGAAGTCAGCCCTGCGGGACAAGTACGGCAGGAACAAGCCAGAAGATGCCAGAGAAATCGGAAAGTCATAGAAGATCCAAAAAGAGGAAGGGACCGAGCACTCAAGGAGGACGGGCGGAGAGTCCCCGGGGGAATCTCACCCCGTCGCCAGATCATCATATTAGACATCTAGGAAGAACACGTTACTTACCTCTTTATAAGAGAAGGTTAGTTCAAGTCATTTGCGCACATACCTCTGGCGAGCAGTCCGGGTCAACGCCGGCATTCCACACTAAAAGTGAGACCTTATCAGGCTTCGATTTCACTAGTTCTGCGATTTCCGATATCTTCCACCCAACCACATCGTCACCATTCACTTCCAAGAGACAGTCGCCCAGTTTCAGACCCGCCAAACTGGAGACAGAATTCTGATCCACGTCACTCACCCAGGGATAGGGATCCCACTTACCCCTGGTAAGGGAAAACCCGCAATTTTGACCGTTTTTCACGAACTCTATAACCCTTGTTGATGGGTTAGTCAAACTCTCGTCTGCATCGGAGAGCATTTCGGACCGCAATGTGCAACCTTAGAACTTTCGTTATTTTATTTTCACCTTAATGTTAATTTTCCCAAGGTCCGATCCCGCGGTATATCACAACTTGTTCGCCTTCATTAGATTCAATGTTTCGATACCGATCTGATTGGTTTTACTGTCCTGCAGTTCTTGTTGGCCATTTCAGAGACCGAATAATCGGTTTTCGTATGGACGATTATCCGGTCAAATGCGGTCAAGATAATGAGCGTTCCATCAATCGAAGCTGGAGGCGTTCACCAGCGCAGACGTAGCTGGACTTCATTAACGCGAAAAGTGAATTTAACGATTTTCGATGGCTTCCAGCCGCACTCCGTATGGATTTTCTCCACTTCTTAAACTAATTTTTCCGATATTTTTCAACAAAAAAGCTGAAAGAACGTTTCATTTTCGATATTTCGGTGGTTGACTTGTCTGACAGATCTTTGCTCTCCGGCCTGTCAGATGTCAATTCAAAGTTCAAAGCTAAACAAATGACGAAAATATAGAAAAAAAAGGAAAAATCTTGAATAAGGAAAAAGTTTATGGAGTTTTTCCGGGGAAAAACGTTGTTAGAACCTATTTTCCACGAAACGAGTCTCATATCTATCTTCAATAAACATAGAAAATACCTGAAATTGCCCATGCAGCCCGGGAACTGACCGATTTCTCGGTGACCCCATTTTCAGTCAGGAATTCGTGGCATTCGGGAAAAAATTGCTAATTCGGTATAAAGAAGCATAATTTATTATAATAAATTCCCTCTACCACCTAGCGTTATGAATGAATCTGGATTATAAAAATTAGTATTATACTAGCTTGCTATTCTTCGAGACCTGAAGAATTAATTACAGACCGTTTTTACCATAATTATTAGAGGTATTAAGAATTCAGGAATGCGGATATGAATTATATTAGAAGAATAAGGCGTAATATCTGCGATTCAAAGATTTCCATTAGGAAATAGTACCGACTAAAACGTTCGATTCGTTCGACGTGTCGCTAATTGGAACAGAAGTTATGCTGGCAGTAGACGAGACCGATTTCCGAATAGAAGGAAAGGTACTGCTTGCGCAGCTTTTCCCTTGTGCAACTCATAAAAACATAAAAGCAACGGAGAAGAGCCCGACGAGAAAAATTGAGGAAAAAAAGTTGGAGAAAATGATTTAACGCGAAGATTTGGGAGACCTCGAAGCACGTTCGTTCCCTGCCTTACCGATCTCTCCAACTCAGCCATGTCATCATCCTTGTACTCCGTCGTCTCTCGGACAATTATCGAAATTATATATTTTTCAAAAGTTCCGGCATACAAATTGCTGCATCCTTAAGAATGTAAAGGTCACATTAATATTCAGAAAATTACTCATCCACGACAAGGTGACCGCAGCCCCGGTAAACAATAGGCTTCGGCGAAGGTGGAAAATACGAAGAAGTACCTATACAGAAATCGATCACGTTGTGACTGATATTTAATGATAATTGCTATTGCATGATCTTGTATTAATCCATCAGCGTGCAAACCAACCTGGTGAAACTAGATTAGAGCTCCTGAGAGAAATAAGTTTTAAATTTAACAATGAGTTTCGTGCAAAGCGCTAAAGCTCAATTGAATGGTGACGAATGTCGGCTTCTTCCTAAACTTTAAAGTTCCATTACTGTTGACTCTCCTCTATAGGAAAATGGTTGTAATTAGGTGATTATTTTTTTTATTTCCGGTGACCTTACAATGCGAACGTTTGTTTCCCAGATAAGCAGATGCATGAATATTTAAACGCATAATATCTACTCACGAGCGCAATTTTATTAAACATTATTGGTTAATTATCGATAATTTATTCACGCTTGACCCTCAGCTGGGGAAGAATCGTTACGTCGGTGCGCGGATTTTCATTTCGGACGGGGGATTTCCGCGACATGAAAAAACGAGTAGTTCTGCCTCGAAGAGGCGCGACGTGGCGCTGGAGACACCCCCTGGGACGCGCGTCCGGAGCAGCGATGGGAGCCGTCCTTCGGCTGGATAAAACCTAAAGAGGCGCGAGATTTGGCCCGAATGCAGGACTGGCATTGAAAAAAAAAAATTAGGGACTGCGCAGGGATTCCCCGCATATTTTTACGTTGTTCGTGGCGCCCTTAAGACGGGCAAAATTAAAAAAACAATAATAAAAAAAGATGAAAAACAATTAAATTTAAAAAAAATAAAAATTAACGCGCCGAAAAGTGAAGAAAAGCTCAAACGCGCAGGTGGACGAAGACTTGGTCAAGAACACGAGTGCGAGCGAAAGTACAAGGAAACATTTTAAAATTGGGTATATCATGATAATTGTTCGTTGACATTGAGATTTCATAATTTTCATTAGAATTGCAAGGGTACTTATGCGTGTTTGCAGTTTCATAATTCATAACGTTACTCGACACCGATCGATGCAATTAATAACGAAAAATACTCGGAATAATCGTTTGTGGACTTTCACATTTTTAGGCATTTATTTCCTTTTTACGTTCAAATTAACTCAACTTTAAATTGGCCCAATAAACTCTCTAAAGCAATTTGCACGTTCCTGGCAAATTAATCCAGTCATGACTTGATAGAAAATGTTCCCCTTTGCTGCGCATCACCTAATTTGGTAAATAGCGAGTGTGCATGTGCAACTTGAATTTTTTCGCTCGGAGGTGTGTTCGTCGTGATGTTTTCTCCGTGCCGAGGGGACAAACCATACGGCCATGTAATTAGAAGAGATTAAATCTGAGGTAACAAAACTAGAACTAAGAATTATGACCCGTGAAATTGGGTTTTTAGCAGAGCATTCTGTGGTTAATTAATCTGTGTGAGGTCGTTTTGCTCATAACCTTTCAGTCGCACTCGTTCGGCTCTTTCCCCGACAGGGGAGCCGCCGCTGCGGCCCAACTTACGCGATTTAAAGGCGTTCGGAGGGATCCCCTAAAAATTACCCCGTGTGTGTGACCCTTCCACGTGGCATTCTTCCCTACGACAATAACACGATTTGATTATTGCGTTGGGAGCACGCGTTAATCAAAGGATCCCTTATTAGAGGAAGCTGCGTTTGTGTTCCGGTGATGACCACCCGGGAGCCGCCGGAAGAGCGTTCGAGAACGAAACCGAAAGCGCATGCCCGGGTCGTGCACGACCCGCGGGATTGTTCCAGTAATCTGATTATTTAATTACATTTTCCCGTATAGTTTTAAACACAAAAAAAGTGCATAATAAATATTTCAATGGCCGAATTAACATTCGCAATTATCCAATTCTAGAGTGAAATATTCGTGTGAATTCACATTTACTCCCAGTCATTAGATGATTTGGTATAATTCAACGCTTCGTGAAAATGCCATCAAACCGTTCCGTATATGCATGAAGTGCGATGCAGTGTGTTACGTATTCCACCGGTATTACGATGGTTAATCAACTAGAAAGTGCCCTTATGCGCGGTTACAGAATAAAGGAAATTTACGGTTGCGCCGCGGAAATTGAAATGTTATAGTTGACTTTTCGGTTGGGATGAAATACGATGGAAAAAGTTGCTTCGGTCGCGGGAGAAGGGGCAGAGGGGGGGGGGGGGCGTTAATGGAACACACGTAAAAGTAGATAATGGAGAATAACGAATAATAGGAAATGGCGAATAATTGAAGACAATGAATAATGGGGTAATGAATGGTAAAGATGAATAATGAATCGAAAAAATGAATAACGAAATCTGGGATTTTTCGAGTAATCGTGATTTAATAACGGAGGAATTACCACATTAGAAGGGAAAATTGGAATATCTTGCTCAACGCTAAATACAATTTTTCGTAACGAACGATGAGCTCTTCGCAACGTTATACCTAACCGGTTTTTAATTTTATCAACATAGAAACATAAAAATTCCTTAACACACCACGATTTTAACGCGATGTTTAGGTATGTGAAAGCTGCCCGCAGATTAAAATTTTCGTTTTCTACACATCTACACGTAATAAGGTCTTCAATAAATTCAATATCGTTCACGAAAATAAGCGGCGTTTGAACGCGCCGAACGGGGACCGAAGTACAGTATTGGCCGTAATTATTGCAACTTTAAAAATTGATTCATGTCTTTGCTTAAGTCGACGGGACATGCGCGCCACCCTGTGCGTGCATCCCTCATCGCACCACCTTTACTTACCAGAGAAAAAGAGCGTGTCATCTCTTCTCACATTCACTGGTAAAAAACAAATTTCTACGCTGGCCAAAATGGTTGCAACTCAATTATTTCGTTTAAATAATTAACTGCAACGATGGAAAATAAAAGAAATTTTTCATATTTACTTGTAATACCCTTTACGTACTTGTAGTACCCTCACTACATCTGCCATTCCATTTGGACCCGTTCCTGCCCAAGCTTCTGATAGTCACTGGAACAGTTCCCCGCCATTTTGAACTTTTGGGGCCGGAATTTTCCGGACCAAGATTTCCCATAAGTTCTCAATTGGATCGAGATCGGGACTTTGAGACGGCCACTGCGCGACAGGTGTTTTGTGCCCGCCACGAAAGACCTGCGTGGTCAAACGGTGGTTTTGGCAACCACTCCTTGACCTATTTGGAAGCGTGCTTTGGATCCTTATCGCATCCAAAGGTGAATTTAAGCGGCGTGACCTCATCTGCGTAGGGTTCCAAAATGTCACCGTATATAAACTTGTCCATCTTTCCCCCAACTTTGTGCGAAGGACCCCCGCGCCCTTACAGATCCTCCGCCGTGTTTCACAGTGGGACAAGTGTGTTTTGGTTCCGATCCCTGGCCTTTACGTGTGCCACATCATCACTTCTGAATAAATTTAACTTAGACTCGTCACTAAATACGGCCCTTTTCCAATCGTTCGGCGTCCGGTGAATGTGGTTTTGAGCTAACTCGAGCCTTCTTCCTCGAGAGCAAAGGCTTTTCGGCAGGCCTAGAGCTATTTAAGCCATTTTTCAAAGTGTTCGCCTTATCGTTCCACCCGAAAGGCCAGATGGTCCTGCTTGGTCGATTTCGACCAGGATTTTCCTCGGAGATAGGAGAGGACTTCTTTTCGCAATATTTAAAATCTTTCGCTTGCTTGGGGGACTTTCTTGGTCTACCGGCGTTTTTTAATGGTATCGCTCTACCAGCACGGAAAAAATGTTTGGTGATCCTCGACACTGTCCATTTTTGAAGTTGTAAATTTCTGGCCATTTCGACTTGCCTCGGACCGTTCTTATCAACATTGATCGCTCTGGCTCTAACGCCACCGCTATACGTTTCGCTCGGGGCCGCGAGGGAAAATTCGCTAATTAATCGTCGAACCGAACACAAGAACTGAGAGGCAAAATTTTCTCAGAGAAAACACGAAGAAATGGCCAGTTATAACGACTTTTGCCAGCATCGAAGAAACCCAATTTGCTTATTCCAGTTCCAATGCAAGAATAGATAATGCATTCCTCTTCTCTGATAAGTAAAGGTGATTCAATGAAGGATGTCCGTACAGGGTGGGCGCCTTTGTCCCTTCGATTTAAACAAAAATATAAATCAATTTCAAAAGCTGCAATAATTGCGGCCAATACTGTATGTACGTTTGCGAGTCCGCTTTGTTGTTGCGCCACATGAGCGAAACCTGTTGACGAATGGTCGATAATACGATCATTCAACACGTAGTTTAGCTCGAATTCTATGGAGGATTCTAATTTGGCATGCATTGATAATTAGTACTGCTAATTTTTACTCCTCATTATCCGGGAATTAAGCCAAGGCTTGGCTTCGGTGGCATGATGCAAATTCGTTTTTTTTTTTCAAGTTAAGTCACATCAGTCAAGTTCTTGATGGCAATTCATCGCATTGAACGCCACGAACTGATCGCTATTGTCTGGTAAAACCGTAAACACATTTTTCCAATTCACTTCGACTAACAAGTAATTGTTTTCGGTTTGCGATTGGCCGTCCATTAGCTATAGTCCTCAGTCACACGCAGTAAGGCTTCGATTAAGGCTTATCATGTTGCATTTGATTCTCAGCGTCTCAGGTTTCATAAAGCGCTCGAAACGAGGTATTTTAATTACGGGGAGACGCTGCACCATAGAGTGGCCGGCAAGGTCGCCAGATTTGAACCCCTTGGATTTTCTTCGACGAGGTCGTATTAAGGAGATTCCGTCGAAACGCCTCCGTTTCGTCGAAGGTGCCCGATAGGCGTTGGTTCCGAACGCTATCGGGAAGAGAACGTCCGGGAGTTAATCCCGCTGGCGTTTAATGGAGGGAGACTGATCGCATCAACAATTCGAGACTCGCGTTCATCCCTCTCAGATGATTTACGTCACGAGCGGGAAAGCAAAAAAGCCCCCGTTAAAGGCATTAAATCGCAAACTGAAAGGTTCCGCTTGAATCCCATCTGCGACTACCCGACATGCATCATTTTAAATTGGTTGGACATCCTGTTTACCTGGATATCTTCAACAAATTTGCAATCCGGCATTAGCGTCTATGGGTTATTAATATTATCATAGGAAAAAAGCTGTAGGTATGTATATCAGCTACAGTATAATTAAACAGGTTGGATATGCACGAACCATGCGAGATGTATTCGTCCTTCTTGGAATGCAAGACGTCGGTAGGTAGGTACCTGCTTGGCTCGAAACGGTCGTGAGATTATATAAGTAAAGGCCATAAGTTGTTTGATCCGATATTTAACAACAGTAATCAACAATAAAACATCAATGGGGCATAAATAAAAATTAATGGGTAAATGCGATGGGAAGGGCCTCGCCATGAGCTCAAAAGTGGAAAATGAACCGCTCGCCTGAAAGAATTTGAAAGCTGGATCAGTTAACGTAGGAATTTCTCAATTTTTTTTTTTTTTTTTTACTTTAATTTCCGCATTACACCGCAAACCCAATGAAGACGCACGTTTTCGTTACTGTTATAAGCTTAATTGCCTTCTGACATTAATTAATCAATCGAATTAGCTGCAATTAGTTAAACTGCTACTTAAAGAGCGAGAAATACACTCGGAGCGCCTTGCGGGATTTACCATACGAACAAGAGCTGATTTCACTTTTTGCGTGGTTGCCCCATTGGTCTTCGGCGAATTCGCCCCGTGCGGGTTCAGCCGCTCGACGATTCGGTCGGATCGTCGATAAAGCAAAATTAATCGAATCGATCGGACCGATCGAGTCACTCGCGTTAAATAAAACTCCTTTAAAACAATTTATAATAAGTTTGTATTTCTTTTTATAATTTATACGAATAAAATTCAATAAATCGCGTAGCCCGCTACTCCTCAATTAATCGGAAAAAAAATACATTTAAATTGTTAATAAAATGTTCATTATTAAAGTCACTTCTGCCCATTAGAACATGCGACATCAGGCAGCGAATACACAACGAACTGTGGGGATTTGAAATTAATTAACTGTTTACCTCACTCAGTAACGAAGTTCGAGATAGTGAAAGCGTTTCTGCCTGAACGAGAAGCATCTTAACAACAAGTTAAAAGACAATAACAGCTTGTTTTGTATTGTAAAATATGCGGCCCCTTGCCGGAGGCCAGATCCATGTACAAGTGTGCATATTTAATTGGTGAAACGTTCTCCATGCGAGTTATCCATAAAAATAAAATAATATCACTAGATCAGCGAAAACGAGACGCGACACTTACTAAGTACTTGATCTGCTGGCACTAAGCACTACTAAGCACATCATAACTTCTGAACGATGTCGAACTTCTGCTTGAAGTCCATGGCCTCTTTCTTAGGATCGAACTTCTTCCTGGCGGCCAACTTCGCTCGCAGCTCCGCAGCGGTCATGCTGAGATTCAGGGTTCCATTCTCCTCCTTCTTGTGGTTGTTGGTGTTGGAGTAGTGGTTCTCTTGCTTTCCTCCTTTGGACTCACTCCCACCGTTCTTTATGGATTCGGTGGTGTGGATGGGAATGACGGAGGTATCCTCAGGGTCTATCACGAGCAGCTTGGTTTCATCCGCGTGCTGCTTGATCAATTCGACTACCTGTTTGTGGGTCTTGTCGCCGATAGTTTCCCCGTTTACTTCTAGGATCCTGTCCCCCTGCCTCAAACCAGCTGCCTCCGCAGGGGACCCCTCGTCAACTTTGCCTATGTACTGCCCGGGTTTACCCTTTTCCGCGTGCAGATTGAATCCGTACCCATCGAAGTAATCCACCTTCCGAATGTGGCATAGGCGCGCTTTAGGATGGTTCCCATTGAGCTTCTCGGTAGACATTATATGGAGGTTTGCAGATCCAAGGCTGGTTGCCACACCAATGCACTATTCGAGCGAAAGGTCAAACATGGAGGTTCCAGAAAAAGCTCAACTCGACAGCTCTCGAACAAGTAAAACTGCTGGGACGACAGGTGTCTCGCTGGACGTGCCTTTTTGTTGAAATTTACCTTCAAGCCACTAACGATTTTCGATTCTTCGCGTTTACTGCGCCCGCTAACTAAAAGACTCGAAATCTCGTTTTTGTTGGTACTGTGGAAGTGGTAAGGTAAGTGCTGGCGAGGCGAGTACTGTCGGACGGAGACCCCGTCCCCCGCCGCTAAGTTGGTACCGAACTACGTTGGTACCGAACCATTCTTCCACCAGTGCCGGCGGTCCGCCATCTTTTTCGATTGAAGGTGAACCTACGCATAAACGCACGTAGATACCGATTAATAACTCTGAGATCCAGCACACCTCGGAACAGGTTCGATGAGATCACTCGAGGAAATTCTGATCTCGTTAAATCACGGTGAATAAACTGCACTTTGAACAGCGCTCTTGCAAAGAACCATCGATCTGTGCATCTGCCCATTCACAGCCTTGGCTGGTTCAAACTTGTAGATGGTCTCGTGATATCATTATCTTTGTGCGCAGAAGTCAGGGAGCAAATCTGAATGGCAAAACTGTCTATTTTCATCAGGGGCTTGAAGCGGCTGAGAATTTTTATATTTTTTTTTTTGTAGGCGGTATCGGAGTCGTAAAGCTTCTTCGAAACGGCAACGTATTAGACCTAATGGTTGTTTTTCGGAATTTTCGAGCTATCAGTCCATAATCTTATTCAAAACGAACTTGAATTGACGATTTTATAGCGATGCGTGGGACGCTGCTTTCAGGCCACCGCCTACAGATTTAGAAATCAGGCATTTGTGACCAAATTTTTAGAGGAAAATAACAATAGAAATCATAAACAATTTTTTACACGAGGTCTCTGTTTCTATGGCCCAACCAGGGAGATCTCGGCAATCATAGCATGTGAACATAAAAGTTTTAGAAGCGAACACCCTGTATATCACTTGTTTTACTCCACCCAGAAAAGTAGTTTCGTTTTTGGAAATTGATCGAACTGAACGCGTGTGGCTTAAGGTAATCGTACATGTACCCATGAAAGCACGTGATCATGCAAATTGGGTCTGGGTCAGATTATTGTAATATGTCAAATCTACGGCCCTTGATTTTCAAATGACCTTGATAAATGCAAGCACGACCCTCAGTAAGCTATATACGCTTCCACTATAGATATTCCTGGCAACGTTGTTGCCTTGTTTCCGTTATAGGAGAAAAATTGATGGACATTAGCTTGGTTAAATGCAGGGACGGGTTATAGGGAGATAAGATTTGGTGCGGTAAGTGGTTGAATAAAATAGAAAAGCTCGTTCAATTGATTTATATTAAAACCTTTGGACACAGATTTGTAAATTTACCACTTAGTTCACATAAAAGGAGTGCTATTTCATCTATATACCGGGTGATCTAGAGTTGCGCTGCACCATTTGACGCATGATTTCTCTAGTACAAAATAAAAAAAGTTCATATAAACATGTGTACGATTCTCGATCAGTAGCGGATTTACAGAGTGTAAACATTTAAGGAAAATTTTGGTTTTTATCTGTGTACTAGTTAACAGGTACTGCTCAATACGAGAGCAAATGGCCTCCAACTACTATGTAGGGTAATGTATTTTTTGAGATCTTGGTCAAAAAATCTCTTAGAAAAATCAAGAAAGATCAAATTTAGGTAATAGATTGCAGAATTTAAAAAAATATTAAAGTTGACTAGTGACGTACAAATTTTTGTAAGGGATTTATGGATCAAGATCTCAGAAAATACATTATCCTGTATAATAGTTGGAGGCAATCTATTCTTGTGTTACGCAGTACCTATTACTTAATATTCATATAAAATTTGAAAGCTCTATCTCCAATTGACCAAGTACAATAAAATAAAAACTGTAACTTGAGTACCAATCGAGATCGGACACTTGCTTATATGACATTTTTTCTTTATTATCTACAATAGAATAAAAATCTTAAATATTACCTCGAAATTCTGCAACACCCTATATTTTACATGACATCTTACGAATGGCTGATCGGAGAGCCCGGTCCTGGTTTAAAGCCCCAATTTTCCCCCAGGCAAATCGGCAAAGAAAACCGGCAACACCGCTCTTTCCGCGGTTCCACCATACCCTTTATCGGTCAATGAAATTCTTTGATTGGTCACAAATGAGTGATATGAATGCGCAGGCGTAATTCCATGACAATTGATAATCGCTTGTCCAAATCCACGATATCCCAATACGCGAATTCAGCGACTTCACCATTTAGTTGTTTTGCTATAAACAACATAAATCCGAATTGTTATAGTATGCATAGACATTTCTCCGTCGTAAGACTCTAAATCTCTCGGGACCCTTTTCCAAACATACAACTTTCTGACTGAAATCTCAGTTTTTAGAAGATAAATTACCAAACTAGTGAATCATGTTTTCTGGATTAAGCAACCAAGTGAGCTCCTGGATGGGGAGTGTGAAGGGAGAAACTGAAGAAAAGGTGCCTACTCCTACTGAAGAGAACAATACCCTACTTACTCCAGAAGCAAAGGAGGGCATGTAAGGATGTTGACCTATTTTTTCATGAGAGCCTCAATATTCCCTTAAGTTTTTCCAGGCAGCATTCTTCTTTATTAATTGCCTCACTGTTGTTGAAAGCTCTTTAAAATTCCCTGTGATTTTCCTGGCAATTGTCTCAGTTTATTTCTGTCAGATTTCGGTAATTTTTACATTGCCGGGACTACCCATTTACAGTTTTTGGTAAATACCTTTTCCCATTGATGTTCCTCATGATTAGCTCCAATTATCCTTTTGTCCATTATTTTTGCTGTTTTCTTGGTCGCTGTTTTGCCAATGTGAATGATAATTTTTTTTAACTGCACAGTGGCCGATCTATTTTGCATATTTTTTTATTTTAAATACAAGAAAATGTCTCTTGAGCGTGATTTTCTACATAACGTCATTCAATGAAGTACTTTTCTACGTTTTACCCCGTTTTTCTAAGGACCATTTTGATTTTTGAAAGGGGAAGGGCACTTTCCACAGCATATTGGACTTCCTGAGACATAAACCTTCGTTGTCAAAATGCATAAAAGTGGAAAGTACCATACATAAGCATGTGTTTTGATCATCTCCTGTAAATTACATTTCCCCAAGCAGGCTCCCAGAGCTTTCCTTATTCTATAATTAGGTAATTCACTCTTTATCCTCAGTAGCCCCACCAAAAACCCTGGAGGCAGCCGTCTAGAAATGTTTTCCAATGTTAAGAATCAAATTGAGGGCATTGGAGGTTGGTTGGGCTCCAGCATACCAAAGCTGCGAAAAGGAGATCACGATGGGGGCTCAGAAATTGTTGGCCACGAGAACCCGGCAGCCGACACTGGCTCGCCTATAGCAGCAGATCCAGTTAGAGAGCCCAAAGATGACGACGATAATTCAAGGTAATTATTAAATTTAACCTGCCTCCTATCACCTTTACGCAATTGTATTATGTGTGAAAAGCGCGTGTTTTCCTAATTTTGGAAGGGCATGGAATGTGTCCACCTACATTCCGAAAATTTCATAGTAAATATTTTCTGCATAGATTCCCCATGTGGCCGCTGATATTTGATTATCTGAAATTGCCGATCACTAATGGTTTAAATTGCTTTTCTTCCATGAACATTCCTTGAATTTATGAATTGTTTATAATTGATTTACTGATTTCAGTTGATGATCTCTGGAAGGAAATTTATCGTGATAATTCACTTTTTCTTTATAGAAAAGCAATTCAATGCTAAGCCAGTTTAAGGCGACCAAAAGATACGGAACTCTCTATTCAAACAAAATATATTGTGCTTACATTATCCAAAAAAAAAAACTCCAACTCTCAGATTGGGGTATTTTGCCGGCCATTCAATCTTTCCTTTTCCATATCCATTTTCTTAGACAGGACACCCCTAAAGACACTAATAAACATGGAAGATTAGAGGTATCTTCTTAAGTTCTTCTTTCAGGCATAATAAATTGCGTTTAGGTGTTCAATTAAAAAATGGTATATAAAAAAACCTAATGTAGGAATTTTAGTGCTACTGGAGGAGCAGACTCAGGACCGCAATCCCTTGCTGAGTCACCAACTGAAGAAAACGGAGGTCAATTCGGAAATGGTACGTGAAGGTTTTTGTTCTAGGTTCTTGATGTATGTGGCATTTTCCTCTCTAATATTTAATCGTACCTTGACATATGTATGTGTTTCTTCTTTCTATTTCAAAGGTATCTTTAATTGACTCTTCGCGATTTATGTTTTTTCCAGAGTTAAGCCTTTTTTTGATTTAGGAGGAACAGTCCTCAAATACCTGTTCTAGATGTTTGACAATATGTGTATGACAATGTTGCTAAAACGTACTATCAACACTGCCTTTATTTCAGTACAAAGTAAGGCCTTAGCTGGAGCTAAATCATTCGGAAGTTTCTTGTATTCTGCAGTCAACAAAGCTGGGAAAACTGTTACTGAAGCCGGATCAAAAATACATGTGATTAACGTAAGTGATCCAATGTTGATGTTGTAACGATTCGTGTATGTCAGCCCTTGAATGATTTACTCGAGATCTGTCTGGAGTTAATGGGAATTACAAGGGAATGATTCCTTGTGCTGGTATTCATCTGAAATGTTAAATCTACTATACTAATGTCGATTCTTTGTCAGAATATCCTAGGTGAATTTAACAAGGAGCAAGAAGCTTTTGTGAAAGGTAAAGCTAATTCCAGTTCAACCGCCCTTCCACCATGGGCAGGGTGTGCAAACGAAGAGAGCCTGAAGGAAGAATGTCTCAGCTTATCAAATGACAGAAGGTAAAATGGAAGATTTGATCATAAGGGACGAATATTAAGACTGATCATTCCGACCCGCAAAAGCGCTAATCTCCGATCGTTTCACTCCGTCCAAATTTCCGCGTCGTCGATGTTTACTCATTAAAAATGAAAATTAAAATCTACAATGTTTGTCCTCATCAGATTATCCGCCGAAGTTGCGTTCCTGATATGTCAGCAACTTTGCCGGTCGATTATTCAGATCTAAATATTCAAATTCTGTTTTTCAATAGGAATTTTGTTCGGGCACCGCCCGCCGGCGTTGACTTCCAATTCGATTACGAAGTTTCGTTCCCCATCGCCATGGCCATAATGGAACAAGATCCGAATTTGGAAAAGATGCGCTACGAGCTCGTGCCTAAAATGTACGTAGCGCCGAGGCTATTCTTTGCTTTTGATTCAGTGCGTGATTGTCATTCCAGAATATCCGAGGAGGAGTTTTGGAAAAATTATTTCTATCGCGTAAGCCTAATCTGTCAAGCCAATGAGCTGTCGTTTATGTCAAGAGAGGGTGATAATCAGACCGGTAGTGTCACATCTTCTGCGCAGCCTATAGGTAAGTAATAATGTCGTCATCGTGTAGCCAAGCAAAAGTTTTAATATCTTTAAATATTGTTGCGGTTTGTAGTGCAATCGCCTGGATGACCTCGGCTTTTAGTTTTTCTTTTCTTATTTGTTGGCTGATCGAACACACCTAGTATATCATATGTCTGTGTATGTCACTGTTTCAATACATATACATGTGTAGGCATACAAGGTCCTTCCAGCGGGGCTGGACAACGTAAACTTCGAAGAAGCGAAGAAAACGTTCAATAAAATTGTTGGGAACTCGTAGAGTTTAGAATTGTTTAAAAATTTGATAAAAAGTGTGTAAAATCCAATTATGCACCCCTGTTGTGTTAAAGAGTTTATCAAATCAGGACAAATGCTTTTTTCTCGTACTCTTCGCTTCTCGCCACGTTCACGAATAAATCCTCATTTTTGCACATACAAAAACGATAAATGATAATAAGAATCTTGGCGGGTTACTTAGGTTTTGCGCTACAAATTCGCCAGCAGAGTTTTACCTTAAAAATTCTATTTATTTTCTGTTGCCTCCCATCTACCATAGTAGATAGTCAAACGTTACATTTTTTGAATGGTTGTACTTTTTCCGTTAAGTAGATAAAAAAGAAAAAGAGCATGAGTTTGTGTCTGATACCCTAATTGCCAATAAAGAAGACTTAGATGAAGTTAACGAGGGAATGAAAAAGCTAGCGTTAGGATCGAAGCACATAAATGGTAAGTTGGTATGCTCTCAGTGTAAGTGTTTGAGTGGTAAATATCGGCCATTGAAACGAGCATTTATTTGCAATAATAATCATGGTTGTAATCGAATTAAAAAGCTTTAGGTTCTCTTCAATCGCCCAATCAAGTCGATCTCACCTTCGATGAAACCAGAAATGGAAAAAAGGGCTTTTTACCCGTTAAATTAAGAAGTTCCTAATGTTTTGCCAAAACTAACAAATAGATGCTCGTTTTGGTGAGACCCAACTGAAAAAAACACCATGGCATACATAAGTGCCCCACCTCATGCTTCGTTTTCTAAGTTCTAAAATGATCTAAAATTAGGTAGTTATGATCGATTTGGAGTTATCTATCAATGTGTTAGTTTCCTGTTTTTACTTTTCCCCAGCCTAAAAGAAGATCAACGTTACATTTGCTTCCCCCACTAGTCCTCTCAATAAAACCTTTTATTTTTAATCCATTCCTCGACGATTTTATTTACTCTTTTTGTTTTGCTCGTTTTACAACTTCATTTTATCCTCCGGTTATTTATTTTACTGTTTTGCGTTCTCCTAACCAGATGATAACTGTTATATGAGACGTGTATCTCCTTTATGTGTTGCAATAGGACAGCTGAATATTAGAAATAAATACGAGGTGTTCGACGCTCGGTGGTGCGAACGCGTTTATGGAAGACCGGCTGTTGCATCGTTCAGAAAATTGAATCGATCAAGCGAATATCCCTGGCTAGCGAAATTTTTCGTCGAAGTCCCGTTTCCGAGGTACAGGGTGTCCTGCTTGAAATCGCAAAGCGGCTGCTACCTTTCGGTATGAGCGGCAACGTGGAAATGTTCGAAAATATTTTTGAATCGATAGGCCAAGGGCTTGTACGCGACTGGATGAGCTTCCAGAACGAACCCAGTTTTCTGTAAACGTCCGAAGTACCGTCGACGTGGGACACACTGTATATTAAGAATAATTATTATTGAACTAGTTAGCAAACCGTTGAAGTAACAACACGCTCTATGGCATTTAAGCGTGTCGAGTTGCATCGTACAAGAGTTTAAAAAGTTTATTAAAGGGACGATATGGATATATCTCCATTTATCAAGTAAATATGTGCTTAAGAGATATGTTAGATAGTTTTCCTTCATTGGCTCTATATATATTCAATAACAGCTAGTTTAAATGATTATTGTAAAGATCCATTGGCCCTCTCGCAAGTAGTTAATATCGTTTTTGTTTAATTCGCATACTCTCACAAATTAGAGCGGGGATAGAGACGCCCTGATGAGGGGTTTAAACTGATGGTTGTAACCAAGGGACGTTTTAGATCGGTCATTTTCACCGCTCGATGGTACGTCAGAAGTTTGGATCAGCAATTATGCATGTTTTGCCTAATTTCGTCATCTATTTGGTGTGGACCTTTCAAATGCTTTTTTAGGTATATTCATTGGTTTCAGAGGTGAAAATGGGCTTTAATATTACAATAACAAAAATCTTTAATGTAGTGTGGACCCAAGCAGTATCGTCAGAATATTAAAGGCAGGAAACTTTCACTCTGAACGTCTAGTGGTCACTGCTGTTTGCAAAACAATTAAAGTTGCAGTAAAATACACAATATTCCTGTAAACGTTATTTCAGTTTTAATTTTGCTTTTTATCGTTTTTGTTCCTTTTGTTTTCTTTTTATCCTTTACCCTTTTCTCTCACTTAGAAGAAGACTGGGAGAAAGAACTGGAAGCGGAGTTGCAGGATTACGAAATGATTAGCGACACCAAAGATAACAACATCGATAAAGATATTGAAGATATGCTTAACGAGGAGACGGATTTAAAGTAGAGCTTTATGATTTGACATGTCGACTGTTCAACCATTCTAGTCAGTAATTGTATGATAAGTTACGCAGTTACGGCTTAATTTTATACGGGGCTTGACGCGGCTCAGAGGCGAACACCAACATTCGTTTCCACACGATGTTCCTTTATATGTATGTCCGTTTCTTTAGTTAATTTTCTTAAATTACGTATTGTTAGCGGTTAGTAGTTTTCGAATTTTGTTGATTGGAAAACGATTTTTCGAAGACAATAATGTATAAGAAAGCGGGGAGAAGGGCGCGTCCAGAAAAAATTGGACTGACATTCCGTACTCACCCATTCCATCTAGAATATCCCGGAAACATTCTATTTTATTTATGTGTAAAATTTTAAATGTTGTACTTTGAAAATGTGATAATCGATATTGCAATTAAAAGGTCCGCGCTAGGCTTAGGTGGTAATTGAAAAAAACGGTTACTCCATATACCTATAAAGATTCGAGAAGAGCTGCTACGCTGGGAAGAGGAGGAATAAGAAAGCGTATTGTATGTTGTGAACAATACAAAAATTTATAAAGGCGTTTATTACGCGCTTTTAATGTTAACACGTAATTTTAACGGTATATGCATATGTGTAAGCAGACGATCAGTGTGAGGTCTGGTCGACGACGCGCGGTTGTCGATCGTCTTAATTATAATTAAGTTACAACGTGCACCGTCAACACGAATCAAAGTCTGTACTAACATCCATCTCCAAGCGAGCTGCTGCCAAAACGAATACCAAAATTATCGGAACTTCTCTATATATATTGTGTATTTAACAGTATTCCTTAAAGGCATTTGAGATTCTAAACGTGACGTATTTGTGATTTTTTTTTTTATATATATATAAGGTTTATTCAAAATATAATATGTGTAAGATAGTCTATATTAAATACCAGATAGTATTTAGGTACCTGTATTTGGGTTTAAAGCTGTTGGATACTACAGCTGTTTTTAGTTACGTTTTATGATCATTATGGCGTTTGCATTGACATATGATCTAGAACCTAGACACCTAGCTTTTGAGTGTTGAAACATGTTTTCTTCTCTTCGTAATACTTATTACTGTTAAAATACAAATATCTTATTGTTAAATAAATGTAGTTGTGCTCATTGAGGTGGTGTTTCTCGTCTTGAACAAAACGGCCATTCCGGCAGCCTTCTGTTTGACCCGCTAAGCTATGAGTTTGGCCACGTCCGTCGCTTAGTGAGACGAAACCTTGCTTCAACGCATGTTTCACGAACGTTCGGGGAAGTCCACCGCCTGCTCCAAAAGCAAAATTCTGCCCCAGTTAGGAAGTTGTCATCTATTCTGGTAATTTCTTTTGCGGTCTGTTAGACGAGACGAAGAGCAACTCCCCAATTGAAAGTGAAACCAACTTGGGCCAATCTGGCGCGGAACAGACATGGACGCGTAAGCTAATCTCCCTGTTTCCATATCAAATGCATCGGTTTTTAATTACGGGTACAAAGGAAGACAAAATATAACAGGCATCAACGGTGTATTGTAATTTTACTTAAGAGTAAAAAATATAAATAAGATACGAACGTTCTGTAATTCACACAGCAATAATTCCAATTTTGATTTAAATATACTCGCCTTAAAGTAGTCAGTCACGGAGTGAACCGAAAACTCCAGAGCATTAAGTACCTACTGGAAAATAGTTAGAGGTGTCTATATTTCTTAAACGGAGTGAAAGAATATTGCGGCATACATTAATAGGGTAAATTAATGTTTAACAATATGAAAAGTGGTTGGTTAAACGGTTAAGAGTTAATAATTAATCGAAGATTAACGTAAGATATATACAACCTAAAAGTCGATGTAGGATGTACGTTAAAGTACATAATATATCTATAACACATACTAATAACTGATCACAATAAACAGCATAATGGAACCCTAAAAAAAATAGAAGCGCCGAGTCGTCATTAATTTTATTTCCAAACATCGTAATTTCCTTTTTTAAAATGAATGAATTATAACAATAAAAATTTTTCATGATTAAATTGGGAAATTTAATAAAATACTGAACAACTTAAAATTAGTATTAGGTAATTAGTATCTGTTATTAGTAGAGTTAGTGTTACTGTTTTGGGAAAATTGGGACTGAACCGCGGCTGCGGCCACGTTACTTGCAGCACTTCGGACGTGCTGATTGCCCAAGACCACATCCGTGAATTCCTTTTTGGCTTTATCCATACTGGCTCCGGTACTTCGGTACATTCGGTGAATCTGGAAAGTCAGAAAACCGAAGATGAGAAAATGCAATTGTTTTCGTCGCAGTTCTATCAGGAGGGGACGCATCCAGGAAAAACTTTTTCCTTCGCCACTTTGCCACGGAATTTTAAGGATGATCGATCAATACAACATCTTTTTCCGATACGGATATATTGGTGCCGACGGCTGTGTTAAGCTTGTATTGGCGATACACCTATATCGTTACATCTACAACTTACCTTACTGATCATGAACAAATCCGCTGCGGCTGCAAGAGTGAATCCAATAGCAACAGTAAGAGCTATAAGTCCCGAAATGATGCTCCAAGCAGAGCTTCCAAACGTTCCAATAGCTGTAAAAATTCCTCTGAAAAGCAGGAAACAATATATTGGAGTATTACTCGCTCATGTTAGAATTGCGACTTACATGGTTCCCGACCCAGGAATTCCAATTGCATGGATGGTGGTAACAACAAATTGGAAAAAGAAAATAAAAAAGAACACCATAAAATTAAAAGACGAATCTGAACGGAATGCTTTATAGGCTGGTCTGAACCAGCACAAATAAGAAAATGGTGTAAGAAGAAGGGTGTACAATATACCTACAACAATAATTGTTATATTTTTTAGCACTATTCCTCCAATCGTATTGCTAATCATAACAACTCCGTGGACTGAAAACAAAAAAACGATATAAAAATAGTGATCACATCGCGGGGAAGCACGAAAACTTACAAATCCAGAGATAATATAAATGTCTGACAATTTTCTGAAATTCTAATGGGATATCAAGTTGAATATCTTGATAAAAACACGGCTGGAAACAACATTGTTCGGGAAGCGGAGGCCAATTATTACGTCTCACGTTGTATGAAGACTGTCTCATTTCTTCTTCTCTTCTGGCCAATTCTTGTTCTTTCTTTTCTAATTCTTCTTGTCTCCTCTGTACAAATTCAAAACAAGTTGTATAATTAATATCGCTTTCGTTTATAAATAAGTTCTTCCCAGGAGCCCACACTCATCCATTTTTTACGTTTGCAGAAGAAATAGTATGTTACCTGTAGTTCTTCAGTGTTAATAACAGGTTTTGCTGGTTGATGCTGAATCACTTGCTGTGCAGTTTTGGTATAAGCTGGCGGTTCTTCAGTAGGCTGCATGATAGCTGGTCCACTATTTGAGGAAGGTGCTACTCCAACGTACTGTAGCAAAACAGAAAAGTGACAAACTGAAATCTGGTTGGAAAATGGCAAAGAAACCCCCAAAAGAAGCTGGCTGAGTAAGCATTCTTGGTCTCTCTTAAGTTCAAAAGCAACCCATTAAATATGTTCCTGCTATGATATGTAACAGATGAGTTCGTTAATATGTTGATAGGACTGAAAACAGCCTTAATATTGACATGTTTATATACTGTCAAAATTAATGAATCAATAGAAACTAAAGTCCATTGATGTTGTTGACAACCATTGTTATTTGATTTATCAAATAATCCATTAGGTTATACATAGCAAATAGAGACTTATCAACCATATAGATATTATTAAAAGCAGATAAGACATCGTATGTAACAAATAAGATCATTATAGTGTTTTAATGTTACATTATATAGAAAATAATTGTTAAAAAGTAAGATATCTTACCGTTCTGGAGCCTGCAGCAGGCTGGTTGTCAAAAGGATTATAATCATCAACGCGAATCTGGGCATTTGCAGTCCTTGCAACTTGTTGTACTGAGGGGTCCTGAAATTGATCAAATTGTTCCTTAATTGATCTATAATAAATTACATTATGGTAGTTTATTAGAAACCTGAGCGTGTAGGTGTTTTGTTGGAGATGTAACAGTTTAGATCTCTGATATACTCAGACACGCCAAGTACTCAGTGTTTGTTAGTGTTCAAGCAGTTTTTAAATGAATTAGATTTTTAAATCACGTACCCACTTGAGGTAAGCAAGAACACAAAGAGCGTTTTCACGCACGCATACAAGATCGACGTAATGTAAGTGGAATTTATGTGTTGGTTTTTTTAGTAACTTACTGCAAAGGGGTTGTCTATTGTGGGCTCCCCGAAAGGATTTTCGTCGAATCCAGACATTTTGTTACAGTTTGTTTAGCGAAACCTCTTTTTAGACGTATGCAACAATGAAAGTAGGTTTATCTGAGGATATTTTCATTATCGCAAATCACAAATGGCAGGCGGCAAGACACAACACACTTATCTCTTTAATTTGCCTTCGTTTCGTAGGCACAGCGATCCAATCTCCCAAATTTTCAATTTGGCAATGGCATGAACGGCAATTGACGGTGATGGTTCGTGTCAATGACTGACATTGACAATTACATCACCATGTGGGTTAATTACACAGGGGTGTTTTTAATTATTAGAGTAGGGAACCACGTCCAGCTTTATTCGTTACTGTGACTCAGTGTAGTAATAGGAAACTCCGTCTCTGACGTCAAGATAACGTTTTTGTAGTATAGTAAAGGAAAGAGCTAGAGATCTGTTCTGGCCCAATGCGCTACTCATATGGTAACCATCACTGGTCAATGTCACATTACCTATGGTTTTCAGATGTGAGTCTCAATGGGTTTTCCGAAATGCAAATCTGGGGTTTGATCACTTATCAGCTGATATGGGATGATTCAGATTGGTTGGGTGTAATGAAAGTGCAATGCGATTGGTTATAAATCAGCTGATCGGGATCGATATCGTTTCTGAAAAAGGGCGAACAAACCTCATCAAAACATTAACACTCCACTTACCGTTGTGTCGTGTCGTGTTGCATCACTATTTGCGGTTGCTTTTCCTATAAATTTCGTAGGCAGAAAACGAAAACAAAGATGAAAACGTTAATTTTAAAATATGTTCGAAAGAAACTGAAAGTTGAATGATAAAACTTAATCGAAATGAATATCTTTGTAGTGGTAATATCAATTCTCTTGTCTGTGATATGTGTTTTGTTAGGTTTACTCCAGCACTTTTATCTTGTATCTAACGTATATAAAAGAGCAACGATTTGGTATTCTCCAGCATTTGAGGATCTGATTCCAACTGATGCCAATAAAAGAAATCAACTTGATTATCCCTTGAGTACAGAGTCGCACCATGACGATACAGTATTAAATGATCTAACGTCAGCACTGAGATCTGAATCAGATGAATCCAAAATAATGAGGGATGGTAGCGGAAATAAGATGAATATGGGCACTGATTCTGAAGTGTACAACACAATCCAGGCGGGCCTGGCATTTAAAATAGCAGGAAAGAAAAGCAAAGCAATGAAACTGTTTGAACATGCTAACGCCATGGCTCCAGACAACGCAGATGTGCTGAATTGGTATGGAGAGTTTTTGGAGCAAAATCACGATATCGTTACAGCTGATGAGTTATATTTTAAGGTAGGGGAATACATGATGGCAATGTCACTTTGTAGACTAATTTTAAACTATCATACTAAAGATGTTCCTGTATTTAGGCCTTGGCCTACTCTCCAAATCATCAAGCTGCTTTGTCCAACAGAAAACGCACAGCTCCTGTAGTAGACAGACTAGACCATAAGTTATTTGAAGAAATTGACAAATTAAAAAATGTATTGAAGGAACGAATGAAACAAGATAATTTTGACACTGTAAAAAAGCAAGCTTACTATCTTCATATCTACCATACTGTAAGTCTTCAATTTTACAATTTTAAATAAGTAAGATGGGAAAAACCTTTTTTAGGTTGGTATTGAAGGGAACACCATGACAGTGGAGCAGTTAAGGTATGTGTTAGAGACAGGGCATGTTGTCAGTGGTAAAAGCTTATTAGAGCATAATGAAGTTCTGGGTCTAGAGAAAGCAATGCAATATGTGAAGCTACTGACTAGAGTTGAACATATTGGAATTAAAGAAATTCTGGGGATTCATAGGAGAGTTTTAGGTCATGTAGATCCCATCAAATCTGGAGTTTTTAGAGATGAAAAGGTTAACATAACATTAACTAGGTAAAATAGTTAAAAAATAGAAATTATCATTTGAAGGTATTTGTTGGTAGCCATGTTCCTCCTCCACATAATGAAATATCTGCCCACATGCAAAACTATGTAGATTGGTTGAATTCAGAGGAAGCCCATAGCATGCACCCTGTAAGATATGCTGCTCTAGCTCATTATAAACTAGTTGATATACACCCTTTTGTTGACGGAAATGGACGCACAAGTAGGCTTGTTATGAATCTTATACTACTTAAAGCTGGATATCCTCCCGTAATGGTTTTGAAGGAACAGAGGTGAGCCAATATCATTATTTACAATGTTTTCTATTTAATAATTCTTATACGAAAACGATGTCTATTCGTATTTTCAGAGATAAATACTACGACACGTTGAAATCCGCAAATATGGGGGATGTAAAGCCATTTGTTCGCTTTGTAGCACAATGTACTTTACAGATTTTGGACATGTATTTGTACGGAACTAGAGCCTTATCATTAGATGGGCCAGACCACCAAGTTGTACAATATTCTGAACCTTAGTATTATTGATTTTTTAAAGGAATACTAGAGACCAAAGAGGGTACAGTTAAGGAAATATTCTTTCCCCATATTTTGCTAATTTCCACACCATTAAATAATATAGAGAAAACATATTAAGGTATAATAATTCGTGTTGGATTAGCAAACGCATTTGAACTTCAATCCCATCACGGAATTAAAAATTTTTCAGTTTTTAATGGGTATTTAGAAATGTGATTCTTCTTTGTCAAATAGTGGTGGGCGTACTTAAGGGGTCAATCGACCGATTAAACGTTAAACAAAATTCTAAACGAATGACCGTTGCATTGAAACAAATATTTATTTATTTATTTCCGTTAAACATGAATAAAGCAATTAAATAAAACCAAAGTTCTTTAAATTTTCTATTATTTTATTAAATTCTTAAAATATGCACATTCGTCCATAAACAGCAATATTTTATGAATGTATCACAACCATATTCTCACAGGGTTATCTCAGGAAAAAATTATTATTGGTTTGTTTTTAGGCACTTTGAACATGAATGTTAATTTCATAGAATTAAATTTGATGAATGTTTGGCGACAAGGGGGGCGTTTTCTTCTTTGCTTTTTCAAACGCCTCGACGATTGCGTCTCTAATGAAACAAAAAGAGACATAGTTTTTAACTAAATATCTGTACGAAAACTTATTTAAATTTACCTGAAAATGTTCCTATACCAAATATATGCTCCCACGTGGCCACAATCCAAATACCTAACGGTTGCTCCTGGCCATATCTCGTCAAGTTTTGACACGCCCCTTCTAGGAACATATCCGTCAGTTTTGGCAGTGATTGATATCACAAGAGATGTATCTATGGGCACAGAGAAATTCTTCAAATGGGTACATTCGTCCATCATTCCTCGCATAAACCATAGAGCTTCTTTAGCTGAAATCAATCAGTGTCACGGCGCTAGCAAAGCTATTTAAAGGAACTTTTCTATTTACCTCTTTTCTTCATTTCTGTAATGCTTTTACTAGGAATAAAGGGGGGCACATTTTTAATATTCTCAATTCTAGATAAAAGGTGGTCTTTTGCAGGTGTAGACTTGTATGATACCGCTCGGCAACTGCTCTCGCCCCCGTTTATTTTGATAACATTAACTAATTCGTATGGAGTCACGTAACTGGACTTTAATTCGTCAGCTAAGTCCATGCCATACTGGTCATGATAATCTATAAATATTAATGTTCATTTTTTTTTTACTTAGGAACAGAATAGTTTAAATTACGACTATTTAGATGCTTTATGAGAAAAATAAATATGTAAAATAATATTGATTTCTACAGGTTCAGCTGAAATATATAGCAGAATACATTGAGGGGTCAATCAGTGAGAATGTGGCATTCCTTAATTAACGCCTGTTTACGTCAAATAACACATTATGATTCTTACACATCCAAAGTGTACCAACCTGTCCAACCTTTGCTTAAATTGCAAGCAAAAGGATCGTCCACTATTTTACACGCTTTTGATAATTCTTCACAATATAACGCATCACTAAAATATTGTTCCTGAAGCATATCCCAGTTAATTGATTCACTCATTACTCCCTGCATGAAAAGGGAAAATATTTGTAAGTATTGAACTGAAAGTGAGTTACTGAATATCTACATTATCCAATCAAACCAGATTCTGTTTAAAATTAGTTACATAAGATTTATAGTTTTGATCTAACTCCAATTTTGAATACTTATTAGAAAACATCACTTTTTAATTAGTTACGGCCTTTATTAAATGTTATCTTTGTAATGGAGATTGTTGCAAGATGGTAACTAATGCATTTAGAAGTAGAAAGGTCCAGTGAAAAATATATATAGACATGGAACATATATTTGTGAAAAAGGTGCTTTTAATAGGGTGTTCAAGAAATTGTTCAAGCTAAGAAAATTTGTAATTGAAGGAACAAGATTATATCTCAGGGTTTTATTAGAAATTTCCAATGGGAAAAGATCAGATTATGGCAAATTTTTACCATTCTTTTTATGTTTATCATAGTTTCCAAAAGAGATCTTATTCATTTTGAACATATGTGATGTACAATGGATTAAATGGATGCTGCAAATGATTTACCTCTGTGAAAACAGATGATGCAGTTGACCAACTTAAACAAGGAACTAGCACCAAGGGTTTTGGCCAATTAGTTGCTGCAAGAGAAGCCATCTACGAAAAATAATAATATAAAAAGCTATGACATGAGAGGATATAGTGTAACGTCAAAATCCAACCAAAGCTTTATCCCTAATTTGACAAAACTTGACAATTAAATGTTTTACATTGGGCCTTAATAACATACACTTATTAAGTATTTAGTTTCTAATCTCTTGCAGTTCTTTTTAACTCTTTTATACTACAGTTAGGGTAAAATCCCCCAAGTGTTCAAATGATAAATAATAGGAAACTTACATGACCTCCCATTGATATGCCTGTAATACCCAGAGGTCCAAAACCAAGTTGCTCACACCAATGAAGCAACACTAGACACTCTAATATTAAACAGCCACCCATAACAAAAATATCAGACACATAGTGCACACTTGATCTAATTTGTTTTTTGGGTTTTCTTAGTCCATAAAATGGATTTTCTAGGATTATGGCACCTATGCCAGCTTTTAAAAGAGGCTTGGCCATTATATTTCTTCTTCGCCAAAAATACTGCAACAATGATGAATTACAGCAATTAAGGTAAGGGAGCTTTCATTATTTAGTTATTAAGAGCTGATGGTGAGTAATGAATGTATACAGTTTGTCCTGAATTGGTACATGAACAGCAAATCTAGAAAGAGGTTGGTGGGAACAGTGGTATGATAATGTTAGAGAGTCAGATGAGATGATAAGCTGACAGATCCCGGATAATTCTATAAATGTTCTTTTTTTACTATAGTTTAACTTTATGTCCATTGGGACATTTTTACTGCCAAGGCTGTAAGATCTTATTGCTGTATAGGGTGTCATACTGGGCTGAGAACCAGGATAATTAAGGAAGAGCTGTAATAACTAGATCAAACAAAAATATCCTCAAAATAACAAATCTTCATGATTATTAAATTTTAACATTTTAAGAATTACCCACCTGATTAAAAATTTTTTCACAATATTTGACATCTTGATTGCTTTGCAGTATCTTCTGAAAGAAGCCTCAGGATAGGAATGTGATAAAATATTTTAATCATGTTGCTCCTTTCAGGTTTCATATAGAATGAAATTCCTACATTTTTTCCATTAGAGATTGGGACAATTCTCAGTATGACACCCTGTAGTATACCCTACATAAAAATATTGATGTTGACAATGATGAATTTAAGTGTTTGTGAAGTAAAATGATAAAACCTTACTTTAAAGCTATAAATAGCTTGGTGTAAACAAGGACACTTTAACTTACATGATCACCTGTTCCAGCCAGATGAATGCAAATTGGCTTATGTTCATTTTTCCATCTTAAAGGTAATACCATTTGAAAATAAGCATCTTGTACTTCAGTTGGAACAAGTCCTTCAAGGTGTAAGGCAAAGGGGCTTCGAAACTTCCCTTCAATGATGTGGCAGTCCACATATTTCTGGGACTATATCAAAAATTCTTCCTTTAATTGTTTTTAGTCACAAAGTTCTTAGGACAGCAGTACAAAAACTTACATTGATTATCTGTATGGGGTAGTCCTTTGGCACGAGATCACAACATGTTTGCCGGTTTGAAATTATTTTTCTAAACTGAAACAGCCTAAAATATCGTTCCTATAAATAAACATTTAATAGTCGTTTAAAAATGATAAAAGGTTCACCTTTCCAGGTGTCCAGGGAGTCCCCAACCTTTCGTAAAAAATTTCGATAATAGTAGTTTTCTATATATAACGTCCAGCCGGCTTACGGGCATACTTATGCTACAAAACCAATGAAATTTTGTTTTAAACTATCTGTAATCGATTTATTTTGATGAAATTTTTCAGTAAAAATGATAACCTTAACCTTCAACTCGGTATATATCACCCACCAATCCCAAAATCGCGTCACGTCAATGATTGTCAAATGTCAGTTCGTGATTCCTTCCAAAAACTTGGTCGTATTAAACGTTTCTAGCTAGTTCAGTAACATGCGAAAGGTATCATATTTAAAAAATAGTTATATATATGCAGGATGTTGCATAAATTCGTGGCAAATCAAAATACTCTCTATAGCGATTACTCTCCAATTCAAAAATTGTCCCTAAAAAAAGTTCAACGGTCAATGGGCCCTATCAAAATCGAAATTTTCGAATAATCCTTAGTACGACCGAGAGTTACGAGAGGGCGCCACTATATATATTATTGATTTCCGTGATTCAACTATTGGTTTCAACTGTTCCAAGTCATTGTGCTGTCTCCGTACCTGTAAATGGGCGATATTCCCAAAATAACAAAAAATATGCTGCACTCCACGCCGATGATACAGCCATTCTATCCAAATACACATAAAAATGGTTGAACAAACGCATCTGCAGCGAGCGTTAGACGATCAACAGGAGGAGTTGCTGGTAACTTGGCGAACTATGGTCAATCCGACGAAGTACCAGGTAATGCTGACAGGGAAGCTTCACGAAATCCCAAATTCTCTTGAGGTCGATGGCAATGAAGTGCCGCAGCAGGATACAGCCCGTTATCTAGGATTAGATGAAGGGTTGACCTAGGGCCTTTATCAATGGCCGCCGCTGCTAAGACCAAAGGCTTCAACGCCTAACAGAAAGTCACCCGTCCGTGAAAGGGATTTTGCAGCTGATAAAGTCCATTATGCGGCCAATCCGCATATATGGATCAGCTGCGTGGGGACATTTTGCAAAATCTCACAAATACGGACGGGAATTGCTGGAAGCATTTGTCGCGGAATGGCGGCAACGTTCATTAGCAACGAAGACGTTCGTTTCGGTTCGCATTGGGAGTTCGTGGCGCCACCTATCTGATAGTTCGAAACGAGTATTTTAAATTCTCGAAAATCCCCCTAGGTGCAGTTTCAATTCTGCAAATCAAAATTAGGGAGATTTATTGACACCCTGTGACACGAAAACATGCGAGTTTTCTGTCAGGCCACTTTAACCGGACCGTGCTATTTTTTTACCCCCTAGAAGTTCGATTTGCGCCATCGCTTCTGGTACACTCTGTGTACTGATTAAATCCCAAGTCCCTTCTCGTGAACTCGGTAAGTTTTCTAGAAAAATCGTTGCTCTCAAGTGTGGAAAATTCTATTTTTGTCGCTCGTTAGGGAATGTACATACTACATATTTTAATTAGGTAATCGAGGTGTATTTTCAGGCCGCACTCTCGCTAATCCCGTCATTATTGTTCGTCATTAAATACGAGAAAGAGTTGACCGCCTCATTTCTCTGGACCGTCAGCCAGAAAGCTGAAAATGCCTCAGGAAATCAACCCTCGTACATCGTGCAAAAGCCAAATAATGCAATCGCTGGCCGACAGGTTATTTGTTTTACCTGCCAGATTGACTGGCGTTTCCCTTTTCTTCCGTTAATAAAGGAATCGCCTAATTTTTTTCAGCCGCACGTGGCGATCCATTTCATAAGTTCTCCTACGATTGTTGCCTCCTAGAGTGTCGCCACGACAGGTTCCGTAGCTCCGCAACAAAGAGCTTATCGCCACATCCCCGATATGAGTTATAACGAGCTACTTGCTTGTTTACCGTGCTCGTAACTCAGCTACTCGCTTGTTTACCGCGCTCATGACGCAGCCACTCGGTAGTTTACCGCACACGCATGCTAAAATTTATCCACGACCAAACATCAGTGTTTCATAGGGTTGTACATCTCGATTCGTAAATAATTATCCGTTAAACTAAGTTGAAACATCATCGACGCACTTCTTTAACAAATAACCGCTTTTCGTCATCTAAATTTGGCGGAGTTGCGCACCATCGTCCCTTTTCCGGGCTGTCCCTTTAATTTATCAGTAGGTACACCTCGCCAGTGTCGTATAGGTGCCAGTGTGCCAGCGATGACAAGTTCTTAAAACTTAGCGATCGGTCTTTGGTAAGTCCTTTTTTGCCATTAATTCTTGGAAGAGGCCTATCGGGCGCTCATTTGTATGTGCGAGTGAACACTGTAGACCGAATTTGCGGTGACACCTTTATATGTTGATTAGACTTTCGCGAATGAGCTTTTAAGGTTAGCTTTTCAATAATTGTATTACATACGTATATATATATACATATATATATATATATATATATATATATATATATATATATATGTATATACATATGTACATATATATATATATATATACGTATGTATATATATATATATTTACACATATATAAATACCTATATATATATACATATATATATATGTATATATGTATTTATATATATGTAGCAGGGCAGTTTTCGAAATCTTCACTGGGATTGGGGCCTGTGTGAGTGATTCTAATACTCGGGTGTATGAGACTTTGTCTGGAAATAAAATGAAAACTGATCGATATTGTTTATAAACCGCGGCTGAACCATTTTCTGTAGGAAATTGAAAGTGACCAAGTTCGCCTGCACTGAGCAGAATCCAAAAATATACGGACATTATTTATGCATGAACAGATGCACGTGTTCTACCTGTCCTCTTTCCATGCACTTGTTTGAGCATTCACCAGCTCTCTTCAAATCGTGTTTACAGTTTTTTAACCCCTTATTCTACTTTCCCTTGACGCTGAAGGGTTAATATTTGTCCTCCGCGTGTTTATAGATTTTATACACGGGATCCAGTGTGCTCGCCAAAATGGAAACACTCGGTCGATGCCCGGCGAAGCGTTTTTCGCACGTAGAATTGTGAAAATCCGAATTATTTCTCTTAAATTCCTAGTCATATGTGGGGGTGGAACGGAAAGCGAAATGAACTCATGGAGGGGAAGGTAGCAGGGCAAATCTAATTAATTGCTAAGGCAACGGAGAACCGAAAAGAATTAGTATTTTTGGCTAGGCGTGTCTCGTGTCTGTCACTTATGTCTTAAAATGAAGGTTGCGCGACTGGCCATTTTTCTGACCAGTGGTCTTGCCGGTGTGGGAGGATTATTGATCCGTTTCGCCATGCTGCCACACGCACTTACATGCATATACGTACTATTTACTAAGTGGGCCTACTATGCCTATACACTCTTGGTCAGCTTTGTCCAGCGACAACGTCCCCTTGGCAATACGTACTCGTCGCGGTCAGTGAAGCAGTAACGGCCAAAGGGGGGTGTTGCAGTGCATTCATTCCAGCGTTTTCGGTACATTTTCGTTCCGATGAGCGATGAGAATGGGCACGATTTCGGCTACATTTATGCGTAATGCGAGGCTTGTGCGCAATAAGCAACACCAAAAAAGTACCCACGAACGGGGCCCCTTGGCGATACGTACTCGCTGTGGTCAGGGGAGCAAATAACGGCAACGGGAGGGGTAGATGAGGTACATCGATTTCAGCGTTTTCGTTACGTCGTTGCCCCGCCGAGTGCTGATAATCACCACAGTTCTGATTGTGGGACGATTTTTTGCGTACGGTGTGCATCTGCAAAGGTCGCCCGCACGCGGGGTGCACGTACTGACCGATGAAATTGACCGATTTCCCGGTAAAAAGGGAGGTCGTGGGATTATATCTGGTACACGGGCGAGCGGGGGCCGCTCGCACGGTGCCCCGGAACGCCAGCGAAATTTCGGAACGGGATCGAAACCCATTTTAATTAAATAAATTTGAACCCCCGTTGGACGAAAGGCTCTCGACTTTTTGAGTAAAGTTAATAATATTGAAATCCCTCCAGCGGAGCGAGGTAGCGCTCCACTAGTGAGGAATTGGCGTTACCTGTGCGCAAGGAATTGAGGGCATTTTAAACGTTCGAAAATGCGCCGAATTAAACGAAGCCCCCGACAAAAACGTTAGCCGGACAAATTTATAACAAAATTTCGTGAAAATTCGTTCCTCAAGAAGGTCACGTTATCAACGTTGATAAACAAATTACCGCGATGTTCTCACCTGCGGCGACATGGCGCAAGTGGCGCCACCTATCCGGCCCCTCGAAATTGATATTTTAAATGAACTTGTCGCGTTCAAAAAGCTCCCGCGAGAGCAATTTCAAATCGGTAAATCAAAAATTATTATTTTTAATGCGCTTAAGTGCAGAAACTTTGGTAAATTGGAAGTGGAGTTTCACAACCAATTCTTTTATTGTTTGGCCAATAGAGCGGAGGCCATTTTCAGAACTTCATTTAGCTGTTCTAGAGCGCAGAGTTTTGTTATCATTTTATTGTTTCTAATGTAATAATAGGAATACGATTCGTTCAGTTTCAGCTTTCCCTGGCCTCGCAGGAAAAGAAAATTTGATAAATCTTAGGGATACCTGGTTTGAGCCGTCGAATTGTCATCCCTGCACGTCGACGTCGCTCTCCCGATTCGTTATTTTCGTGGCTGGAATTTATCCATGCCGCATGTTGTATTTCGGTCCACCCTGTATGCAGGTTGCCCGTTTTTCCTTCAGCCCAGGCGGATCGTGGAAAGGGCCGCACTGAAGGCGCGGCCCTGAAGTCCCATCAAATCTATACGCGAAGGTTTTAAGTTTATGAGGTGAAAGAGTTAAAGTCGGCGCGGGGCGAGGGTAGTTCGGACCGTCGTGGATCACTCCTTCTCACTGACGAACCCGAAAACCGGTAATTTTTGTGATGAAACCTTAATATTGCCGTTTGACGATAGAAATTCCGTCGGTTTTTGGCGAGAATCCGCCGATCGAATCGAAGTTTTTCAGCTCGTACCAGCCAAATCGGAAAAAATTGTCCAGGGCCGGCAAGACGATGACTCGATTTTTTTTTTTATTGTCCAAACACCCATATCCCTTATGAAGGTTTTCTATTTCTCTGCCGATAAGCTTTCAATAAAAGTGACCTACAAAAAAAGTTGCCTTGTAGTCATCGGGCTAATGTTTACACTTTCATGCAGGTCAGGGCAGAGCCCGTCGAAACGTACGTGAACATATCGGCCCACCGACTAAACGAGCAATGAAAGGGGATTTTTTTGGTGCGTGTACACAATTTCTTTTTTCCATGGGGTGTGAGTAATATGTACGACTACAACTACGAGATAATTTCCATGGGAAATATTTCCACGGAAATCGGCTCGATGTTAGTTAAAGTTAACAGTAAATTTTCCTCTCTGCTTGCGAGGACCGCGCCCGAATGCAACGCGATAAGGCAGAGAGGTCTCCCCTCGACCTCCTCTCTGGACGCAACGTCCCTGGATAGTTCTAAATTTTTCTTATTTAAGAGTCGCTGCCCACCGAGATCAGACATTGGCGTCTGGTGGTCAGTGTCGGCGCGTTAGGGGTCCTCGTCCTCATAGGTGGTTCGCGGCGCCACGGAACGATAATCGTGTGCCTGGAGAGGCGTGGAAGATCGCAACACCATCTGGTGGCGCGATCTTCCATCGAGATCGCACCACCATCTGGCGGCATTCTCCAAGGTGTGGCGTTTTTGGCTTAAAAAAATCGAGCACGAAGATGGAAGTTTTGACCGCCCGTGGGTGGCTACTGCCTCGCTGGGGCGCCCAATTTGTCGTCGTTGTTAACCCGAGCAGTTAGTGTGTATATTTACGTTTAATCTTTCAGAAGCGCACCTACAAATTTATTTAAAATTCGTTACTGCATTCATTAAGCCCATCAGCCTTTTTAATTGTCTTGTGTCAACACAGGTGGTTTATTACTGACATGCAGCAAGTCCCTTATCTGTTTTATCAAAAATAAAATCGATTTTTATGTACAAATAAACGATGATCGACTGGATGGTGCTAGTCATGAATAATTTTTATAACTTTATACAATTATATTCATGTGGCCTCGATCAGGGGCTCGCCTACGTCATTACTCTGTAGCATTAGGGACAGATCGGATGATCGTTCTTTGCAAGGGTTAAACGACCGGTTCGCAGCTTCTTTATGAAATAAGTGCGGTAATTCATGTGGCTAAATACACACGCGTGTCTCAGCGCATCGAAGAGGACGTAAGTACTTGACGCTTATGAGATTTTTTTCTATCTCCGAACGGTAATGGCCGCCTTGCCGCACCGCCAACGGCTTGATTACTAGGTCCACCATCGTACTGTTATTGTTATTATTTTTCCTCCGTCGTGGCGGGGGCGACTCATACATTTCCACCGAAACGATAATTTACGCGGACCCGTAATCCGGAAGACGTCACTCCACAGGTTTGAGCGATGAGACTTGCCGCGGCCCTCGGTGCGTTTTTGACGTATGACATGTGACTTGTCACCGTTGCGTGTGTCAAGTCTTATAAAAAAAAGTTTCCAAACGGCACGCCCTGTATATATATTTTTTTAAGTTTTGACTTTCCCTGCGTCCATTTATGTGCGTCCGGACTTGGGTTGGTTTCGTTTCTCTATGGGGTGACCGGTAAGAAAAAAATTATAACTATTTTGTTAAAATAATGTAAAAAATGGCGAAAATAACCGGTGACAAGACGGGCCTTGAAAAGGTTAGGGTGGGCAATCCCAGGCCCGGCTCCAGGCTTTTTTGCCTGCAGTGCTTAAACTGACTATATTCTCGGCAACGAACGCTCTTTGCATTAATTCCCGAGTCTTCGATTGGGCAAGAAAACCGGGACCGCCTAGCGTTTGACAACAAAACCTTGTTGGTCAATGAAAAATCACACGGGAAGAAAACTGATCCGCGTCCGACGAAATTCGCCACAAGCCGGGCCTGATATTCTTAGTTCCTATGTTTTACAGTTTACCCTTATATTGGGTTATATTTCCTGTGGGAAACGTAAATCGAATTTGAGATTCAATACGAAGGAGGACAATTGATAAATTTTGTTTTCTAATTTGATCTTTTAACAGTTTTCCGGACCTCTTTTTAAAATAGTTTAACAAAACCCCAACAGAGATGTCTTTTCTATATCGCGTTTATACGACCGTAATTCGTCTACTACTCGACATTTCCTCGATTTTTTTTTCCAGTTTTTGGAGTTACGCTTTAAATTTTCCAACTTTTCGCGGCCCTTTCGGCCTTTCGCGGCCAATTAGGTCTAGAAAAGGGCAAATTTATTCCGTCATTTGAAAGCACAAGTCACCACTAATGTAATCATTTGATATCCATATCTCCACTACATTTGAATACTGTTGGCATGCCACAAATGAATCCAATTATTAAATTACAACAAGGGAATAACTGCATGGACAAATACAGATAACAGTTAACTAAAATCGATAATATGAAAGTTGATAAAAGATAACAGTTTATTGTTTATATAAATTTAAACCAATCGAGAGCCTGTTTATCGTGGGGTCTGCGCATGCGGAGATTCATTTCGGCGTTTGTTATGTTGAAAAACATAACACGAAGCTTTGATAGCATATGCCAACATAAGAATTTATATGATATTTATAATGCTGAATTCGTGTTTGCCGTTCTTATCGTTTACGTACCCACGGGAAAAGCGGTGTGAAAATCTGGATATGTTGGTTCGACTCTTTACTCGTTCGTTGGACGTTGTTTATATCATTTTTATCAATGGAAAATCGCAGTTTAATGACGAAACGTTAACCCGCGGGGCCCCCCGGTTCAATAAATTACATATTCAAAATTTGGCGGCCAAAGACAAACAGAAACTTAAAGGTCTTTTGTCCGGGGGAGGTTGATTACGTGTCCATCCCATGTTGACCGGAAATAATCTAAATTTTCCAATTCAACCGCTCATTTCTTCCCGAGTCCTAATGACGGAAAATAAGGGATTACTTTGGAATGGTCATTAATAAAATTATTTATAAGTCAGTTAGGTTTTACACAAGTCATTTATGGCTTATTGGCTATTTCCAACATTAAAAATGTATAAGTTATATTACGTCCAGGAAAGTTGTTCATCGATTAATTTCCCATTAAAAAATAACCTTAAAGGGAGGAAATTTTTTTTTTTAAGTTTGCGCTACATGTGTTCATTCAGGCCAGGGCCGCGTTAGGGAGCAAAGAACCAATTGGACATAAGTTTGCTGTATGAGGAGGCCGGTAGCTCCTTCGGCGCCTAAATTTTCGCAAATAGGGAGATCGGCGTTCGAGGTTTGGAAGCAGGCAGAAAGCGGGCGGTTCCCTCCTTTTGGAAATTTCGAAAAAACTCATGCCATTTTCTTTTAATTGAAACGAAAAACGTCCCGGCGTCCCCATCTGGGAGCAATACGCGTCGTGCCACTTGCGCCAAGTCTCCTAAACGAGAAATCGGAGAAACCCCGTGAAAATGGCGCTCCTTAGAGCACGTGGTATGAATTAGTGAACTCAGACAAAGTCTTCGATTAATTAAGTGTAAAATGCCCTTTCAAGCGAGTCTAAGTTGACTGAATTTGGATGGACAGTAGGAGAGATACAGCAATTCGAGAAAACAGATTTTTCACCGGCTTTCCCCATTGTTATTATCCGGTTCAAAAAACTCAAAAGACGAGCTCGACTCAAAAGTCGATTAAGGTTTTGTTTTAAACAAATCGTTGAAGGGCGCGAAACGTTCGGTCGATTGAAAAAAAATCCAAATTTGTATTTTTTTTTGTTTTTTTTGTTTTTTTTTTTTCGTTTTTGTGCGTGAACCTTCTGTCAAGGCAAGAAGCCGTTTTAATTGGTCAGACCGAACGTAACGTAATTTTCGCAGTGTCGACGCAAAAGTGTCATAGAAAAATCTACAATTTACCCGAGGAATAACTCCGGCCTAGCAACACCCAATATTAAGGCCTTGGCCGAAACGTGTTCTTCCTCAAATTAAACTGATAAACCCCGCAAATTCGCCGTTTTCTTTGAAAATTAAGTTTGAAGATTTCGTCAGGGGTGGGTAAAGTAGTGGGGGTATATTTCGTTGCCTAGAATTAGGAGAGGGAGGGAGGGGGGGGGGGGGAGGGTAGTTTACGACTATGGGATTTCGTTTGCCGACCCTCTTATTGATACTGTGCGTGCTGACCGCCGAAAAGAGCACACGCATAATACCTGTGCGTATGGGGTATTTCCGAGACATGTCGTGAAATAGACTTCAAAATCGGCGAATTAATAACTGTGACTGATATTGCAGGTTAGTGAGTTTTTGATGTAAAACAGTGAAATGTTTTCGTTTTGTGTCTGAACAAACAAGTTAAAAAAATTTTAAAAATTAAAAAAAAAAATTACGGGGTCGCGTACGGAGAAGCGGGCTGGTCAAGAACGTTCCGAGCGGGTGTCCGTCCATCTTCCAAGAAATCCCGGAAGAGTAATTAAATACCGAACACTGCTTAAATTACTAACTGAGAAATTGAAAACGAGTAATGCGTTATCTCATTTCCCTTCTTTGCTGCCGCTAATCTCGGATCTCTTGAAAGTTCTCCCAAACTTAACCCGAAGGTGCAAAGCAGCGACGGGTGTCATGTAATAAATTGTAAGTTGCCGAGTTGCTGATTAGTAACTGTCAGTACTTTCAGTTCAGATATTTATAAAACCCCAATTTCGTATTCTGTCCAAGTTCAGATGCCTCAATCCGTGGAAGTTTAACGGTTTCGCAAATAACATATAAAAAGCCTTAGTTGTCTTTTTTACACGCAGTGTGGTGCGGATATTGGAATCTGGGAAACTGTGAGAGATACTGAGACACCCGTGCGGACAAAGTTTTCGAGAATTTCATCAGAAAATCGCATTTTACTCGCTTTAGCTGTTGCCGTTTTCCCGCGAAGTCGGGAAATTTTTCGAAATATGGAAACGCCGCATCGTGAGCTGATGGTTTGCTTGCCTTAATCCGGTAAGTAATTTCAATCGGGCATTTATGGAGGTCCCACGATCTTCGTATTTTATCGCACGCAAAAATCCCCAGATGTAAAATCGGGACTGCGTGCAGGCCAAGGTGTCTCTGGCCCACGATGCCTGGAAAAATATATATTTAAACGGATGCACGCTGCGGCGGTATATTTCTCTAATTTAACCTTCACTTGAAGCCTCCCTGAGACTTGAGGCAACTAATCAATGAGACATGCGTCAGCTCTAAAGCTTAAACTTTGGTTTAAATCTTTCCTATGCAACTCGGTCTCGGTTTAATTTCTTGTATTTCCGCCGGTTATGAGTTTGATTGATTAGTGTTTGCAGTCGTTGTGCAGCCTTCTCATAGTTAACGCAAGCACTCAAAATAGCTGTCTCAATCAATCTCAATGTATATAGTGCAAGGAGGCCAGATAGATTAGAAGGTCACTGTCCCTTGGACCTCCGGCATCCCCGAGGCAAATGAGGTTTTTTCAAAAGTTTGTTTCGGGTCATGAAATTTTTCTCGGACGTTTCGATAGTTCACTGGGGCGCGTTGCGGCTCGAAAAGAAGTCTTTCGGGCCCCGCGTGGTGCTCCTCGAATTTAGAACGAGACTTCGTTAATGAGTCCCCATTGGATGTACGTACACACGAGGACTTAGTTCGGGTTTGCATGATTCGGCTGAATGAGGCCGGCCGGTCCCCGTGTTCCATGGGGGCGCACTGCAACAAACATTTAGAGATTATTCCTCGTCCCTATTTATCTCCAGCGTATGCGATTCTAAAGCCTATTCACTCCCGTTAATAATTAAAAACAGTATAGTTATTGATTTCCCCTACGAAGTCATATAAATGGATCTAATGGCAAATACCTCCTAGAGTTAATAAAAATTTCTATTATTGCCGCCCTCGCAGATGCATTTTTCACTCGGCTCAGTCTTATTTACTGACGTCCAAATATTGAAGAAAGCCAGTGACGTTCCCCTCGAATTTGGGAGCGACAGAGGAAAGAGCGGAGGGAAAGAGCGAGGAAAGAGATGGCGGATGGAATTGGCGATTTTTGATGAAACGCTCGCGGAAGGAGCGTCGGAAGAAATGCCATTTTCGATGTTTAAATTAGTTTAATTAATTTCTGTTCATTTTTGAAGTTTTTTTCATGTCGCCGTTCGGTCTTTGAGGCCGCAAAATTCGATACACCGCTGGCTCTCTATAAAATATTAATCAGTTTCGAATCCTTTGTCGAATTTGAAACCAGGAAAGATCTTCAGATGGTCGAAGTTTGCCCATATTTCAAACTCCAAATGTCGATATCTAGGGAACGCGCGGAGTAATTGCTTTAAAAATATCTCAAATTAATCGTTTCGATGCGCTCTATATCTCTGCACAAACCTGCCTGGCGAAATCGCTTACGGTTGTTGAGAGGCCGGGTCACATTGTTACCTATTTTTTCGCGATTTGGAAGGAGCCGAGAGTGGAGGTTGCGGACCAGGCTTTTCGAAAACTTTTCCGATTTTTCACCGACTATTCGGCACAAAGTGAGGTCTTCGCCATCGAAAAACCGAATCTATAAGTTAATGTATTCGTTCCCCCTCAAGTTTCACTCAGACGACACGCATACATATAAATCACATCAAATTCCAGAAACTTGCATGTTTAAATTTTATATTGTAATTTTCGGTGTTGCTGTAGCTCGTCCGGAAGTGGAATTTTTCTCTAAGAAGGTCAAAAGTGGGCACCTACAGCTTAGAAAGGCGAAAATCAGCTGAAATATTAATATCGGAAGCGAGCGACCGACTCCTCCCTCCGATATTTACTTGTTTTGGTCATTATTTCCCATATTATTCCTCCGCTCTCCCGACGCCGACGCCGACGCTGCAAAATTGTGCGGCATTTTCTATAAATGAGGGTCCATCGAATGATTCATTCTTCCTTGCGATAGACCACCGTCGCAAATGTTTAATGAATGGCCAAGACAGACTTTTCCTTTTAATGACTTGTTACAGAAATGCGTATCCCGTTTTGCCCCATTTTATGTAACACAACGAATAAACGATAAAAAAAAAGAAAAAATAAACGAATGAACGTTTTAAGAGCGCACAGATGGCTTATGAAATAAATCTCCTCCATTGATTGGAGCCGGCCCGTTAATGACCTCCTTAAACCCACTGCTGTCGGTTTGGTAAAGTTAAAGAGAGTGAACTGGGAGAGAGACAATCGGCTAATTTTCATACCAAAACGAAGAGTGATGGCGAAAAGGAGGTTAAAACTTGAACGAGGCCCATTTGATCCCGGTCTTATTGTGCTCATTCCCACCCTTTAGACTTGTTTTCACGTTGATGATCCTGCTCCCTTTCTTCGCTTCAAGCTCTCCGAGTTTGAAGCAAATTTAGCTTTATTTCCGATTTTTTTTCCGTGCCACTTCTCTGCCCCCCCATCCCCGAGTGAAAAACCGTTTCCACACTCAACGATCACACAGCCGATGTGGAAATAGCGGCCATTGTTGGCGGAATGGCCGCACACTTTCCATCATTTCCATTCTAGGTGCCGATCCAGTTTTCCTGGCTCTTCCACGATTGCTCAGCCATCTTCAAATAGATTGGTAGCATTATACGTTACATTATTGATTCTGGTATCACATTTGTGCATTAAAGTGCTTAGCATGGCAACAGTGACGCTTATTTTTGAATTCCATTAACGACGGTAATGGAGAAGTTATATGATATTGGATTACCATTCGGCTTACTATTTGTACAGCCTAATATGATCCCTGGCGTGTCCTTTTGTCCGTAGCAACCGTAGATTTCGTCCGCACGCAAGTCAACGGTCAAGAGTGACCGAAAATGTCCAAAGGCCGAGTTATGCAAATGCTTGAATATTTTATTTTTCCGGTTTGAGTTTAAAATGAGAGTTTCCCTGCACTCTTGTGACGTCAAAATACAATCGAATTAGTTTCTGTCAAAAGATTTTTTCAAGTTTGCTCGTCGGTGTTGGCAGTGCCCACGTGCTCACGTCAAACATGTTGACGTACGTGCTGGTTTTAGGGCGGAGACAGTTTCATCGGCCTTTCGCGATTTTGGGGCTACATCCAGCAATCTGGGGCCGTCTGGGGTTATTTCCATCGCGTAACGGTGGGGTTATTACTTTGACAATAGTTTTTGCGCAGCATCTTTCAAAAGGATGGATGCAGGTAAACATTCTGCAGATGCGTTAAGTGCGAGTTGCCAAATTTCTGACAGGGAGCGCAGGAGGACATTGAATGATCATGACGCCAATGTTGCCAGATTAATAGGTATTTTTCCCATATTGTCCTTATTTTGAACGAGGCTGACGCCCAAGATATTATTACGTTTATTGATGCTACGGATCAATCCTTATTATTGTTGCGTACTCCACTGTCCTGGATTCGAGCCCCTGTACTTTTCACGTTCGATTCGGAAATCGCGGCTCGACCATCAGTTTTTGCTTGGCCCCGAGACCTTCGGTGCGATGATTCACAGCTGTTTGAACACTTGACAATCGAATTGTTTCCTACCGTCACGAGGCCGATCCAGAACCACCTTCGGGAAAAACACCGGAATAATCCAACGTTTAGGGACGATACGCAAAATCGCATTTATTATTAATATGTGTCGGTTTATCGACCTTCCTGACGAAATGTACTGGGCGTCACATTTCATATGGCCATCGGAAGGTTCCCTCGTAAAATAAACTACTCTTAATCTCCCTAATTTTTACCGTAATTCACAAGTAATCTGACCGGCTTCTTTGATCTCTTCCAGGGACCTATACGAAAATTGCATGTCGCCTACAAGGGAAAACCATGACATCTGTCACAATACCTTCAAGTACTGGATTACTCCAGCATGGAGGTTACCCTTCGACGAGGGAGCAAATATCAAACAGTACATCAAATTTCCAACAATCTAGAAACTCCAAGCGATGTCACAATATCCCTTCGGCTTCAGAATCGTCAAAGAAACGCAGAAAACAATCTACTCCCATTAGAATCTTCAATTCCGAACCAGGATTGGCAGAGGCGTTCAGCTCCAACTCGTCCTATTTGGATGGAAAAACCGTAGAATCCTTCGATAATATTGAATTGCGATGTACCTTGTGCAGCTTAACGTTCGAATCCGAAGGGCAGCTGGATAAACATAACGTTTGCGAACATCGACATGTCAAGCCGAAAAAGGAACCCGAAGATGACCTGGGTACCAGCACTCCTTCGACGTCATTTGAAGACTCACCTCTATGCCTGACGCTACAGAAATCTGATATGCAATGGACAGATGAGCTGCGGAACAAAGACTGGCTACAGAACAACCTGCATACCATGTCGTTAAACTCTACAAATCCCGTATTCATGGCCATGTCTCAATACGGTCAGGCTGATAACATACAGATTAAGCCGATTCGGATCTTCAATTTGGACGCCTATTGTGGACTGTGCAATAAGGAGTTTTGTAATAAGTACTTTCTCAAAACCCACAAAGCCAATAAACACGGTATTTACAGTGATGTGTCGATTAATGAGCAACCTCCATCTATCGGAAACAATCCATCCTACGTCAGCAACGCGAACTTGAAACCACTAAGCGCCGTACAGAGCCCCGAAGTAACTGTAAAGACCGATAATAAATCTATAAGTTTATTGAATCCCTACAGTGTGGCCTTTCCTTGTGGATTCGCGAACAAACCCAAACAGTCCGTGTCGGCTTATCCAGACGGCGAGTTTAACGATGTCCAGAATCGGGTTTCAGCTTCGACATCTAATGGCCCATCATCATCCAGCGAGAGCGACAAGGTGACCGCTGAAGACCAAATGGCCGAAGTGTGCGGCAGCCACAGTAACGTTCAAACCGAAACTACCTCAATTAAAAACGAATCAGACGACAACCTCTTATTTTATGATTCTGCGAAGATGTCACCAAGCCAATCCAGCCGAGAACTTGACCTGACCAACCGCCTTCGGAGGATAGGCGTCATGAATCCCAAGGCCTTTTGCGAGATGTGCAACAAGGAGTATTGCAACAAATATTTTTTGCGCACGCACAAAATGAAACGCCACGGAATCTACATTGCCGAGGAAAAAGACCAAAAAACGGAAGGTCCGAACAACCACGCGTGGTCCTTCACCACGCAAACCAGCCCCTTGAATTTGATCGTCACCGAGCAGCAACAAGCCAGCGACCGAAAGACTACGTCACCCAGCGAGATCAGTTGCGACATGTGCGGGATCAAGTTCCAGAACAGTGGCTTGGCTCAGTTGCACAACAGCACAGTACACAGAAGAATGTCCCCAAAGGAGTTCGAAGGCAGCCTAGAGGCCGGCGCCAGGTTGGTCCAGGCAAGTTCGGAGGCCGGCGAAGAACAAGCGAAAAACGAAGAGAGATGCTTAACCGCGACCCCAGAGAAGTCTCTAAATCCTGAAACCATCAGCGAAGATCTGCAGAAGCTGCAGACCATGATCCTTCAACTGAACGACATAGATGTCTCCAGGGTCGCAACCAATTGCAACCTTTGCAACAAAAGATTCGAAAATCGCTTTTTTCTGCATGCTCACATGGTGGCTGAACATGGGCTGCTTCTGGAAGACACTGCGGATTTCGAAAAAGGAGCCGACTCCGAGAACAGCAACAACAACACTCTATGCGACCTGTGCGGGAAGGATTTTCAGAATGGCGAGGAGATGAAGAAACACATCCTGGAGATCCATTCGACTGCCACCGCAACTCCTGAGAGCTCCAAGGAGGAGTGCATTGGTGCCGACATTATGGCGGACAAATCCACTAGCAAGCTGTTCATGCCGAACAGCAGTGCGCCAGAAAGACGCCTGTCGGTCAACGTAACTCCCACGAGCAGCTACTGCGAGATATGCAACAAGGAGCTCTGTAACAAGTACTTCATGAAAACTCACATGCAGAGGATGCACGGCATCGAGATCGAAAGTGGGGCTCAAATCGGCGGAGTCGTCTGCGACATTTGCAACAAGGAGCTTTGCAGCAAGTATTTTCTTCGCGTTCACAAGCACAACACCCACGGCATCGTCGAGTACGGCGCCAGCATTATCCAACCGAAAAAACCCGAGGAAGCTGTGCCTCATCCGCGTGCTTCTACTCCAGAACCTGAACCCATCAATCCTAAGCCGGGAGACCTCGCCGACTTGAGCCAGCGCTATTTTACTCATTTCACGGAAGTGTGCCCCATCTGCAGCAGAAGATTTCGCAGCACGAAATGGTTGAAAGCCCACCTGATCAGCGACCACGGTCAGACGGGCCTCGAGAAGTGGTCCGAGTTGGAGCAGCTCCACCAGTCCATTGGCCACGGTCAAAAGCAAAGCAAACCTATAAAGATAGAACGCGCAAGCCCGAGTCCGAAAACCCCTAACGGAAGCAGCGACTTGGCCTCAAAGTCGTTCGGAATTCAAAACGTGCTCTCCACAGTTTTTGACGAAATCAACGCGAAGCCCTACCAATGTTCATTTTGCACGTTCTCGTCCCCGTTGCTACCGATGCTGTTCATCCACGAGAGAACCCACTCCATCAACGAGAACAGCTCGTTCAAGTGCCCCATTTGCCCCCAATCGTTCCTCGAAAGAGATCTGTTTCAACGTCACCTGTACAACCACCAACCAGTATTACCATTTCATCCATCCTTCAACGGTCACGCGGACGCAAATCAGGATCAACAGACTCAGGATAACTCTGAAGATGGCCCCAAAGATGGCGCCACGGTAGAAGAAGAACTGGACGCCCCAAAGAAGAATTCTTCGAAGTTCGAACTGCCACTGGAGGTAAGTCAATCGCTTCAAAATGCCGCAAGAAAAGCCCAACTTCCAGCCACTTATGCCTTACCGCAAGCCAACAGAGATTTGCAGAATGACGAAAATTCTTCAGAATTGCCCGGGTATGTAATGCAAGCTTTTTTACTGGAAGATTCTGCGTCTGATCGCAGAGTGGTGCCATCAGTAGTTTTTCTACCAATGCTCCAAAGACAACCTGCACCTTTAACCGTCACTTTTACCCTTACGCCGGCCTAACTAAAACCCTCAGGTCGGGTTTCATTTTTCACGGTTCGCTTAATCAAACAAGATTTTGTGTTGGATTTTGTGTCGAAGTTTGTGCTCGATTTGCCGTTAATGTTTCACAACAAGGAATTTCGCGCCGTCGTGGTGGAACTACCAGGGAAGGTACTGCTATTCTATTATTATTATTCGCGATTGAGCGAGCTCTCGAGGAGGTTCCTTAACTGCGGTTTGATATCGTGTGTACTCTTACACTCCCAATACGTTCCTATACATGTGCCTGTACAACAATTATACAAATTGCTGTAGTTAGAACAGCTCGGGTTAGTTCAGGTTAGCGCGCGCGGTACCACCGGTCCAGGTTAGCTCGCGTACACGGCGCAAAACTTTAAGATTCTCCAGTTGAAGCGTGACGTGTTGGGCATTTTTCAGTCGCTGACGATTTGCTCGAGGCGCATGCTCGAGCTACCCCAGATGGGTTATATGGGACGAGAAGCGAAAACGGCACGATTCCTATGGATCGGAAATACGCATTTGGACTCGAGAAAGTTCATTTCGGCTTCGCAAAGTTTGTGTCGGTTTTTGTGTTGTTTTTCGCATTAGATAATTTGTAAATTTGAGTTTGGAAGACTTAAGGTGACTCCTTTGGAGGCGAGTCTCCACAGTACGGTACGCTTTTCTCCCCGTCTCCAACGCGTTTAATGCGACAAAATCGCTCTTCGACCAAAAACCGAAGGAGAATGGCGAAGGCCCAGGGAAAATCCGAAAACGTTCGGTTCCGCGAGCCACGCCGAGGGTCGCGCCTTCGGGGTTCGTCGGGTCCTCGTGGGTACCTCGGCCGAGGCCCCCCGAGGAAGCGACTGCTTCGCAGAGCGATAATTCGGTATTCCACCGAGATGGCCATTAAAAAATACCACGCAGTAGACGACGAACGGCGGCAAACGTGGGTCGTTAATTAAGCCATTTACCATCGCTATAAAACATCTGCGATCGACAATAGATACTAAACGAATTTATCCAAGACGTGCATCTGATATTCCGGCGCCCACTCGATTTTTTTTTTAATGGTCCCGGTTTCGTGCACAGCGGCGTCCCGTTGGGGGTAGAATCTAAAGAAGGCGCTCGGGCTTTTGGACGTTCAAAGCGTTTCGATTGGTGTCACCTTCCAAAAGTGCCCTCGACTCCTGCACGTTCGACCTGAGAGAAAACTGAATTTGTCACGTCAAACCAAAATCCATGCGCATTAGATCGGCCCAAATTTTCAATTCGATTTTTCCCGCCGTCCAAAAGTTCAAAAAGGGCCGGGGCACGAAACCTCGCCCTTTGGTCGTCGCAAGGCGGCCCGGGCAGGACGGGAAACCGACTGAAAAGCTGCAGCCGGACTTTCTCGCATTAACCCTTTGGTGGGAACCACCGAGAAACGCGTCCAACACGCATAAATCTTGTTTGGTCGGGTGAGATCTGCACATTTTTCGTTCCTATGAAAGAATCGATGGCCATTCCACGTCACCTGTGATTTATATTATTTTAATTTTAACCAGTATTTATCATATAATCATAAAGTATAGTATAAAGTAAGCTGATTCCTATATTTGCAAAATTATGCCTCGTATATTACGAGGAACAAATCAGCACATATTTTTATGCAAATACAGAAAGACTGAGTGAAATTTTATATATGATCTGTTGATTTTCACTTAAAATATATCGAGAGGTAATGTTTTGTACGATAGAAAGCTTTAGGTGATGTTTAAAGAAGTTCCTATTTTATATCTCGATATATAGTACTATATTAGTTCGCAAAATGTATGTATGAATTAAGTTCTAGACGTAGTTTGCTCAACAGCCAGATAAAAAGTCACTAGTTCATCATTCTGATTTAATCGTAGTTTATGTAAGAGACAGATTTCTGAAAAGTTTCATCTCCGGCTTAGGTATTTCTCAAGCGCCGTTTGGGGGCCAAACGGAGCAGGTGCGAGACGGCTTTCGCGCCCCATTCGCCCCCCAAACGGCCGATAGGTGAGTAGTGAATATTTCTCAAGCTACTTATTGCATACGTTGATTCCAATCTTATTATCGGACGAATATCTAAATATTCTAAATCGAACGTTTCACACCGTTGCGACGACGAATAGTCGAATTTTACAATTAATTTTTACATTCAAATAATGTTAAAATCTGTTCAACTGGAACTCTAAGGCGCCAATAATCCGCCTCGCTGGTCCTCCAACTTGAGACAAACAAACTGCGGCGGTCTCCGCGAAGTACCGTTCGAAACTACCTCGCCTGCTTTCAGCCGCAGACTGAAGCAGCAGATCGTGCGCCCGGCGTATTTATATATTCCTGCCCCGGCGGTGGGGCGGGGCAATCGCGCGCCTGGCGCGTGACGTAACGCGAACGACTCCCCCCTTTCGGTTGTCACGCTCGGCGTGTCGATGAGCTCGTCAGCGGCGCGTGGGCGGTGGCGTTGGGAGGGTTTCGCGACATTTTTTCGACGACCATTCGAAAGTCGCCGTTTTCCCGTTTCGTTATTAACCGAAACCGACCGGAAGGTAATTTCCCGCTCCGACGACGTGCGGTACGTCGCGCCGCCTGGAAAATGCATTCGCTGGCATGCGGATCGGCAGTTTTACCGAAATCCGCAGGATGAGTTTGGAATATTTTATTAGGGCTTTCGCGACCGATTCGCCCCGTTGGGGCAAAGGGGTGACTGTAGAAACGCTTCAATTGTCAAACTTTGGCTCAAGAATTGTCGTGGTACACGTTTCTTCGCTCCCCATCCTATCTGGGGTGCCGAGAAACGTCGATGTCCACTCCGGTGTTGGACATGAAATTTTTTTATTATATATGAGGTCTACAGCTTAGGAAGACAAACGTTTGAAGAAACTGCAGGAATTAGGAAATTGCAGGTGTAAACCCCACGACGTTCTTTTTTTTCTCTCTGTCTCTCTCTCTCTCTCTCTCTCTCTCTATTCACATCGTACAAACTGCATATCTTCCTCTCGCTTCGCGGCACTGAGACAAACGGGGACTAGAAGCGCGACAGAATGCATCCTTTTTGGCTCTGTTAGCGCGTTTGAGGACCGCCTTATGATTTTCATGATTTCGTGCGACGCCGAGGCTCATATGATATCATCGAATGAACCAACGCGTTGGCGTAAGTTCGACCTAAGAATTTCGCGAACCAATGGCGACATTTTCGGCTGTCCGCTGCAGAGGTGCAGGCTCGGACTCGCGTGGGTTCGCTTCATGTTGATTTTAGACGAACCCAATTTTTCCCGCGATACTCAAATTAACGGTTCTCGGAGAAAAATGATGATTAACGTGAAATTTAAAATATCCAAATTGCCCATTTTCAGCGGCTATTTCCGTCACTACCGCCGTAAACATGGGAGAGCCCTAAATGTCACAATTTACATAAATATAAATTTTAATACTATAATTGTCCGCTCGGTAATGATCACTAAATTATTAAACTGTTCGGGCTTATCTGAACCAGATGCAATTATCTAATTGCACCACTCGGGACTGTCATTTCAGAAAGAGCTTTTTCCTCGGTTTGTTTCCTCATTGTTTTGCATGCTTCATGGGACTGTTTTGTAATATAAGGAACTGCGCATGTCTCGACTGATCAAACGCGTAAATACACATCGGACCTGATATTTTTGAAAACCAATGGCGACAATTTTCCACGTCTCCTATAGGGAAACAGGCCCGGATTGAATAGGGTTGGTTTGAATGGTTCGTTATTTTTTTTTTTAGGGTGCTTTTAAAGGAACATTATTCAATTACTCAGGGTTATCTGCAACAGACACAATCACTCTAATAACACCAGTCCAGTTAATCGGGAGCCCTTTTAACAAGTTCCTAACTGGAGTATGTAGAGAATAAGGAAATTATTATCACTTTTGACGCGGTTTTACAAATTTGGTGTAAAGCAATTTTTATATCATATTTGCTAAAGGTTTTGGATGAAATATTAACGAATAGAGTTGAAAAGGGCACCGATGAAATGATTAAGTGTCAAAAGCCCCGTTTTCGACAATTACTGCACAATTTAATTAGAAATTTTCAATTATTTTGCCTCCCTGACACAATCGAAGTCATTAATTAGTACCGCCGGCAAAATCAGAAATAACTAAAGACTTAAGTTCGATTCGTCGTTGAGGTCACGTGCCTGGAGAACGTAGGAAAAGAGTTTTTTTGAATTATTTTTGGATTTGTTTAAGACTGCACCGGTCAAACCACCAAAAAATCGCAACCATCGCAATGAAAAACCATTATCAGATAAACCGTTCCGTGGACTCGGCTAAAGGCAGCTTCCCACGGACGGACCAAGTTCGGTTCAGCTTAAATTCTTTTTTACTACAACAAAATTTTTGCAACGTAGGGCAGGCAAGACCGTAATAACGTTAATTACTCTCAACTATTATTCTTAGGCATCAAAAACCAAAATAATTTCTGATTTAATGTGGTCTGCACTCCTGAGGTTTCACATTATTTGTACGTTTTCGCACAGCGATTAAAATTGCAGGGTCGCGGGGCTTGACCAGTCATTCCTACGCGGAACAAAGACACGGGGTTAGTAAGAAAACGTTTTAATCAGGTCCCGGGCCAAGGACAAACGGAAAAATCAAACGCAGGACCGGACAAATTTTATCGGTGCGATAAATAATAACGGAACGAGCTGACCGCACAGTCTCGGCAGTTGAGCGCGTTTAGCCGCGCAGCAGCCGGAACACCTGCGCAGCCAGCTGCGCAGGCGGCAGTCTGCGCGATTTTACGCGGCCATTCCAATTTTCTCGATTTTTTCCGACGCCCCCCGTTTTCGGCAGCCTCTGCCAGATGCTGAAAATCGATTTTTCACAGATTTTGGTGCTAATCTACGCGAAAATCAAAATTAATCTTAAGCCTTATACGTTTTAATTAGTTTATCGAGCATTGTTTTTTAGACTTTAGTCTGTTAAGGCTTCGCACGGGCGAATGCCCGTGCGATGCAGCCGATATCTGAATTTAAAATTGCGGATGTGGCCGAAGGTCACATGTCCTTAGAACGTAATATTAACGTCACCAGATGCATGAAGGTACAAAAAAAAGGGGATTTTATGCATAACGTGCCAAATTCTACCCATGAAAAGCTTTAAAAGAGGGTATTTTTGACCACGCGCCCTTGACAGATGTTAACAGAATTTAGGAAACGAAGGGACATTGACGCCGAAGGGCAAAGAAATCCGATAATTTGCATGGTGCCGCTGACAATTTTTGTTTTTTTTTTCTTTTCGCTTTTTTAGCTTTTTTCTCAGTTTCAGTCGTCGCCTCGTGTTTCATGCGCGATTTCGAAGTGGGGGGGGGGGGGGGGGGATTTTGAGATTTTTTTTTCCCCTCGTTGCTTTCTCCCCCTTTCCTCCTCTTTTGCGGGGCGCCTCTTTCGCGATCTTTTCCGAATCCGAGCGACCGAAAAGGCCCAGATAACAAAAATTTGCCCATTCCGATTCCTGCACGGAACCGAAGCCGGTGATCCTCCCGTTGGTGTCAGCTTATTATGCTAATTTCCGACGACCCAACGTGACTCACCCCTAAAATAATGAAAAAGAACGATCTTAGAGGCAAAAAGCAATTTTGAATAAGTTCATTCATTTTCGAGGGGGACTGACGATAAAAATTTGAATAAACGTATGTGGCATTGTTAGGCCCCGTTACAATATGCAACATATACATAAATTACATCTGTGAATGTAGTTATAATGGGCAACTTTTACCGAAAAAATTGCACTATACAGGGCAACGGTCGAATTCGTACTTCATAGAAAATCGGACGATTTTACCATTCGATCCGGGGTGTTTGACTCATTCTGCGGCCATGGGAAAGATTCGTTTTCGTCCACCGTCGAGAAGAGTTCCGTTCGCGCGTATTTCGCAACAAAATTCAGGCTTCGGCGTCCGATTTATTCACGACGATCGGTTCGTGATGAATAAATTTATGACGAATAAGTTCATGATGAATAAGTTTATGACGAATAAGTTCGTGATGAATAAGTTTATGACGAATAAGTTCGTGATGAATAAGTTTGTGACGAATAAATTCATGATGAATAAATTTATGATGAATAAATTTATGATGAATAAATTTATGATGAATAAGTTTCTGATGAATAAATTTATGATGAATAAGTTTCTGATAAATTATTTTTGACCTTTTTGGTAGCGGTTACTTAATACTTGCGTGTGTGTGTGTGTGTGTGTGTGTGCGCGCGCGCGCGCGCGCGTGAGTGCGTGGTTCTCCCGCCAAACGCGAATAACCTGCTCGCACCTGAGGCGTAGGTTCTCTTTTCCAAGACCATTCAATTTTAATGAATTTCCTGTGTTCCACCTTCGAATAGGGTACAAAAACTTGCAGAGAAAAATTTATATTTTATACATGTATCTATGTATATTCCAAAACGAATAATATTTATCCGAATTTAGAATATTTAGAGGAACTACATCCGATACCTGAAGGAGTTTGCTTTGTGAATGTTCATTAGGTAAGAATTGTAACTGTAACGCTATATGGAATAAATATAAATAATATTATAAAATAGCAACGTTTTTACACGAGATTCAAATTAAACTGTAACACCACAATCTAGTTTATGAGCGTTATTCTACGTATATACGAGCGGTTACGGTTAACTGTTTCTAAATAAATTTACTATACAGGGCCTACATAAAGTAACTCAACTTAGACCGTTTCAACGTCCTTTTCGGGTGAATAAACTCATTACTTTATGTACACGCTGTACAACATTACACTTAAATAATAAACTTCTGTTAACTATGCTTTCCTACCTCAAAGTAAGTACAAGATCATATCGGTGTGTGCTAGTGAGTCCCCTGTATTATTGTTATCAGGGCACTGTTAGTGCTATATGGTTCTATGAATAACTCGTACCTGAATCCTCCATGAGAAATGGGTTTTTGCATTTATTTACTTACCGCCGCTTTACGAGCGCATTATGAGCTTCGACTTTGAGGTCGTAATGAGATCTTCGTTTAGTCGTAGCGAACATTGTCAGGGTGGAAATTTTGTTCTGGCCCACGGGCAAAAGCCGATGGCCGCCCGCCGGGGGAGAAACTTTCCAACCACGGTTTTGCGACTGCGCCGCTTTTGGCGCGCGTTCACGTCGCCCCACCCTGTATCTATAAGCCTCTAGTTGTAGAATATTGTTTGTCCGTTTTCTTTTTCGACGATTTGTATAACATTCAAACTGCGTCCTTTATAACTTATTTATATTTAAAACATGTAAGGAGTTTATCTCGGACAACTAAAAAAACGCCTCGCCTTGTATAATATTAAGTAATTCGCTTTGAAATGTGACCATATTTTAACATAATGTAAACGTTTGTATGTTGAAAATGAAAAAAAAAATCAAAATAAGATTTGGCACATCGATCTCCCTCTTTCTCTAATGATCCGTAAGTCAAAAATCAGTGCGAACTGCCCTGGATTGCGCTACAGGTATGTGCCAAATCGCATTTTCTAGTAACCGACCTCTTCAGATATTTTCGAATTATTATTGTTAGTTTACAATGTGGAAAAGTATTTCTAGTAGCGAGTCTGTAACCTGAAAATTTAATCAAAAATCCATCAGGGTGATCCAGACGGTCGAGAGGCCAGGACGGGGATCCGCGGACGGCGACCTCTGTCCACCATCTGGGGATTGATCGCGACTAGTTAACTCGTTCCGTTTCATCGTGATTCCTCCAGGAGAAAACGTCTCTTCAGAACTCGGATCTAAAACGTCCTTTTAACTTTCCGGTCGTTTAAAGCTTCTCTCAGTTTAAACGTTTCTTGACTTTATGGCGACTCATCCTCAATGCAGATCGGCCGTGTTTCCTGGGACCGCCGCGACCGTTCCGATTCCGACGGCCCGGAATTGGTTTCGTCCTCTGCCACGGAGACAAATCATTTTCTCCCGCACCGAGCTAAACTCGTCCATTTTCATCTGAGGAACTTGCGATTTCCCTTCGCCTTCGTTTTCCTGAAACTCTCCCCGTACCGATGCCTGCCGCGTGCTGTCCCACTTCGATTTCCGTTGCCTCCTCGCATAGTCTACTGCTCAAGCTGCGAGGAGGACCTCGCTTTCTGACGTCGTCCTCTTTTCCGACGATTAACTGATCGCAAACTGTTCGATTGTTGTTAAAACGTCCGGCCGTCCTCGGACGGTCTGCGAATCGACAACGCACGATTTTACCCGTTGCCAAACCGGGCACGCACAAAATCAACAAAGCGGGACGACGCTCAGTTCGGCCCTTAACCAGACAGACCTCTTCGCCGGTCGTTGGTTCCATCGCCCGTCCAGAACCAGCCCGAACTGCTGCGGAAAGCGGGCCTTTCCGCGTTCGGAAAGGGCACTTCAGAGCCTCTTCCTCGGATGGACCGGATGGGTCTCGCAACGGAACGGATCGCCTTGGTGGAGAACAAGTAAACCGGTCGACGGCCGAATGTTTCCCGGGCGCTCGCACTATTTGCAGCGTCGGAACATGCGGCCTCGGATTAGATCATCTAACGTTTTATAAAGATTTTTACTCTTTTCAAGAGATAAGCTGAAATGAAGGGATTTAACACCGAATCCATTCCTCTCCGTCGCCCTTTATTTGAGAGTGATTGTACTTAGTAGTTTCCCCTAAATTGTGGATTTTTTAGTGTCGTGTGGAAGGGCTGAAGTTCACTTCGAAATGTTGTAGCCGTTACGAGTGTCGTTTAGTTCGGAGCCATGCGATCCGATGAAGGATCTTTCATTTTCCCGTTGAACAAGGTTACTTCCAGCACTTGTTGTTATCCGTTGATAAAAAAAAATCAGTAAAATAGTACATACTTATAACTGAGCTTCCTCTTAACATACGAAATAAACAACATTATCTACCTCATTATACATTGCCATTATATAGTAATCTACTTGTTGGACCAAAACTATATTTATTTATATACATGAAACTAGATTTGCCGTATAAAACAAATTTTAACGTTTCATAACGATAACATGCATGATATATCACCACTGTGTAGTAACAAATTACGTTTATCACCTTCACCCGCTTAATGGTCTCGTCAGAGTCGCTTCTTCTCGGTCCAGTTCACGGGTTCATTCATTTCTCAAACTGGAAACCGATCGCAGCCGTTATTCCAACGACAGTTACGGCTAGTTAAGGTCGCGATTACCGGCCAATTGGGCGATTACCGGTTGGTTAACGTTAGGCGCAGCGGCTGCGACCGGCCGGCCCATGTCCGGCGCGTCGCGTTCGCGCGACGCGCGCCGAACGGCCGCGAAACACCGGACACTGAATTGGACAACACAAGTTCGAACGTGAAATATGGTTTATATAGCAAAAAAGATGTTTGTTTTTCTTTTGAACAAATAAAGGCACACTTGGCTGTTGTTAAGGTTGGGTACGGTTCATCTTACGTTAAGACCTAGGAGGAACTAGATACACAGAGTCCCACTTGTAGGTGTCGTTAAACTCGAATCGGCGAAATAGAGCTAATTTAACTTTGACATGAAAAACAAAAACTTGTGCCTTTATATATACCCACCGAACCGAATCTTCACAATTGCGAAAACAAGGTCATTTTAAACGAGACAATATTTACTTACATTTGTGACCTTGTGTGACTATTCCGTACGTCTAAGGCCGCACCGCTGTTTCGTTCACTCACGCCGTGTGTTTTTACAATTTGCCCGTCAGGAATTCGAACATAAATACCAAATGTACGGAAGACATTTCACAGCCTTAGAAGGATTAACGCTAAGTGAATTCAATTACCTTCGTCTGTATACTTGTCCTTTGTTGTAGTCGAAGACACGAGTGTTCGTTGTGCCGTATCGTACTTTAATTTTTAATTAAAATTGAAAAAAAAAGTGGTTTAATTGTCATTAATGAGCGTGTAATAGGTGGTATTAATTAAAATGAATACTTGTGTATAATGCCAAATAATATTTAACATTTGCTTTTGTGCGGGTGTCTCCTCGCTCTGCGATTGGGAGTTCGGAGTATGATTTTGGAGAATTAGATTAATCATAGGTGTAGATTGAGGAGTTGAAGGTTTCGTAGATTAAAAATTAAGTAAAATGAGCGTAAAATCAAAATCGTGGGACATGTCTAGGGCGTCGCCCCACTTTAAATGTCGTAGACTAAAGTATTTTGTTCTTAGAATATTTATAAGGACGTCCTAGGCAGGATTCGTGACACAAAACTATTCGTTATAACATTTAATATACGGGTTCTATATAATATATAAAATTTCGTTAAGCTATAATCTATTCTCATGTGTTATTTATATTATATTTCTGCAGTTGGAGTTACTAAGACGACCTCTTTTTAACTGAAAATATATAAAGAATGTATGTTAGCATTATACTTTAATATCGCACATTGTCCAAAATTATTGTTATTCTTAGATAAGCGATCTAAGTTTTACATTTATTAAATTGTGTGTATTTGTAGAGATTCATTCTTACAATTAGTGTAAAAAAAGTCTATTCTTATCCTAGTCATATACCCGAATATTATTTAATTTGCGTGTTTCGATTTTAGTCATGTCATCTAGTCACATAATATTGTACTTATATATTTATTTTTATTATATTGTCCTGATTTACATATATTTTTATTAAATATACATTATTATATTAAATCACCCGCCTGTCTGATTCCGCCCCCTCGTTCGTGTCCCGCGCAGGGCCGTCGCGCGTCCCGCAACCTAAACGAACGGCGGGGTTTTTCGCAAAAAAAACCGCGTCTTCGGGGCGTCCGCGGGAGCGCGGCGGCAGCAGCCGCGGAAGATCGGGCCGAATGCGTTTTTTCGCGACGACGTCCGCGGGTGCCAGGTCCGGCGGACGCGGCCAGACGTCCCGCCCGAGTCGGAACGACTTCGGCGGGACCGCGTCGCCGACTCCGGGGCGTTTTTGTTTCTTGATCTCGTCCGGCACAGAAGTCTCCCGGCTTCCCGTTGGCGACGATAAGTCCTTGAGCACGTTCATTTGCGTTGCGTCGCCACTTTCGGGGAAACTTCAGTCGGATCCCGCATCGTGCCGTAATCGCACCCCTTTTGGTTTTTTCCAATGGTGGCGTATAATAGACACAATTAAACGCGATGTTTTTCCAGCTATTGTACGAAATCCGAACAGCTGTTGAGGCACCTATGCCATTAGAATGCGTAATTTTTATAAAATGGGGAGATATACGTAAAAGGGGAAAATTCAGCAAAGGGGTTTAGGCCGATGACAAACATCCGATGAATGGGACAGGTCGCCGGCATTATGCCGTTTCCAGATTTCTGTAAAATGGGCGCGTGTAACAATAGCTGCGTATAATGCAGGTCTTTTATTATATCTGTCATTCAGCAAACAAATTCTTTGTAATAATGGCTCAATCTTTTGTAGTATCTTTCCGAACGTTAACAGAAAAGATTAAATTGATTTTATCCCACTGGCAGGCACTAAGCCCATTTGGGTGAAATTTCACAAATGCACAAATAAAATAAGAGAGAATTTAAAGGGGCATTGCTTTTGATAATGTAACGGGGTTAATTTCAAACATAAAGCGTACGTCCCATGGGCCGTGGTAACGCGTGATGGTAGTGGTAAATCAGTGTCAGATGCGTTCGCGGGCCATAGATAAAAGAACGCAATTTGGGATTCCGCAATTTTGTAAAATGTGTCAGGCTGCACCAGGACCGGCTTCGGCAAGTCTGGCGTCACGGACGGAAACTCTGACCACCGCCCTTTGTCCTCGAGAAAGGCCGCTGCCCAGCCTCGCCTTCCTATGAGGCCGGTACTGCGAGAAGTAAGTACTACTTCAATTCACACGTAGTTTCAAATATGGTAAAGTATACATGTGTATGTATCATAATCATCATCGTATATTTTCATAAGTCATTGACTTGGCGCGTGCTAAACGACAGCGTTTACGTTTCGACTTTCGAACTCAAACAATTTCGAACCCGAGTACTGAAATTTTTTGCGTCAATTTTTTATCATTTCAACAACAAATTCGTCTTCGGCAAACCCGTGGCGTCCGTGACAAATTTGCACAAAAAAAAATGAGTGAAACTCGAGCGCTCCGGTTTCGGCGAGATTGGGTTCCGCAGTAGCTGTACGGTACAGCTTCGATACGCCGCGGTCAAAGTTCAAATCGGACAACTTCGATTTTTTGGCCCAAAAATTTTCATGATGTATAGCCTTTGATATTTTTTGGGCCAAAAAATCGAAGTTGTCCGATTTGAACTTTGACCGCGGCGTATCGAAGCTGTACCGTACAGCTACTGCGGAACCCAATCTCGCCGAAACCGGAGCGTTCGAGTTTCACTCATTTTTTTTTGTGCGTAATTGTCTTGTACGCCACTGACTTTGAGAAGCGCGATTTTTACGATGAAGTGCACACGATGGAGTTTTTTTTATAAACATTTTAGAATGAAAAAAATTTCAACGGTGACTTTTGATGGAAACGAACTCCGTTCCGTTTTCAAAAGCAATGCCGCTTTAAATTATCTCTGAAATTTCACCCAGACGGGCTTAGTGCCGCCCAATGAGATGAAATCGATTTAATCTTTGTTTACGCGAAGGCAGAAAATGAAACAACGTAAACTTTATCAAAACATACTTTTATTATAATAGATTTAAAACTGCGACTTAACAACCTATTTTTTACACGGAAATCATGCCGCCCGCGTCTATAAATATACAGCCTCAGTTCATCACGTACAAATATACATCCGAATCAGAAAACAAAGATTGCGTAGTTAAAAATGCATGATTATGAGAAAATCAAAACATACAAATTTACATAAGTAATAGAAAACGATGGTAAAATGACTTGGAACACTCTTCAAGGATAAAATAAAAATCCTACAAATGTACATTTCTACTAATATACATCCTTACAAGACTTAGTCTTTGTGAACGTTTCTATAATAAATAAAGAGCAGCAACTATTCACTGGGGTCGACTGCGGTAATAATCTCTGTCGGGGGGTCGCCAGTCGCCGGACACGAACCTCCCTTCCTGAACATACATAGAGGGGATACTAGCAGGAAAACTTCCTCCATAAAATGCTCTAGGACCCAAGCTGGGAGGTACCATTCCTCTAGCGTCTCTTGGGTATTGTCGCCAATCACATTTGCCTTCTGGAGATCTGCAAGAAATTTGGTCATTAAGCACGACGTCAAGGACAAAAAGGAAGGGGGGTAAGTAGTTATAGCATTCACGTTCGTAAAATCCGTAAAATACAAAATAGTTTAAAATGGCGCTTCTCCACTCGGTTTTCTTACAAATCGAATGAAATTAGTGGTACTCACCTCTTATCGGGTCGGATGTAATCTCTCTCCCGATGGTACCCAGGCCCTCTGGGATAATCGTTAAACTGCCGCTGATGTTCCGCAGGAAATCGATCCCTTGGAACACTTCCACCTACCCATCTTTCATGGTCCGGGTGTAGAGATGGAATGGCATGTCTAAAGCATGGTGCAGCTCCCCTATGGCGATTATACCTGTAGTCCCCTTCTTCTTCGGTACTAACTTCGTCCCTATTTCGTTTTCGCTCCTTATTGTGATGTTTCTCTCTTCGTTCTTTCCTACAAAAAGGTGTTTACCGTAAAGAAAATGATCCCCTCAACTGGATTCCAATCATTTCTGAAGAACGTGAATAGAGCAATATACTAACTTTTCCATAGCGCTTCTATGTTTTTTGGACGGCTTCTCATCTTTCTCGCTGATTTCACCGGGTTCGTGTTTTCTTTTATGGTGATGGTGATGCGAGTCATCCCTGTCATTGTCTTTCTTGGGACGTTCCTTCTCTTTACTGGTCGATGCGGCCTCCTATGAAAACATTGACCATATAGATCTAAATATAGAAGAAAATTTGGAGACTTAAAGCTAGAACGGTACAGGAGTTAGGGTTTCTCGATACGATCTTTATGAAATTATACTTTTCCATCGATATTATCAACTGAAAACCTCACCTGCACCCGCTCCTTCTCCTTCTTGGTAGCTTTATCGGCTTTCTTCTCAGATTTCTGCAAACTTTTTTGATCGTGTTGTTTGGCCTTTTTATACAATTTGTACAATTTTTTAGCATCGTACTCGGTGAATTTTGATACAAAATACCACAAATTACTAAAATAAACATTTTGCGTTATTCGAATTAAAACGTGCCACCAACTAGATCTTACCTCCGCCACTCTTTGATCTTTTCCGGGTCGGAATATTGACTTAGAACGGCATTAATTTGTTCTCCAATATGTATTAAGCAGTCTCGTGTGTGGTGAACTTGTTCCGCTTCTGACATAGACGGGTCTGGATTATCCAGGGCTTTCAAAGCCTTTTTAACAGGCCTCATTCTTTCCTTACATTCAATGAAAATGGCGGGGTCCAGATCTCCTAAGACGTTTATAGCCTTCGGCTCGTTGTTCGCCGTGAAGTGCATCGGACCAGCTGCCTTTTTTTCCTTTTTGGACTTCTTTTTTTCTTTCTTCTCCTTTTTGCTGTGACCTTCGACACCCTTATCATTATTCACATCTTTTTTATGCCCGGAAATCTTTGGTTTACTTCCAGAATTGACCAAATTATTATTTGTACCCTGGCTGCTTTGCATTGTGGATTCGTCATTTGAACTAAAGTCGTTCTCTATTATTTCTTTAGATTTCGCGTCCTTCACTTCTTTAGCTTTTCTGGGCCGCTTTGGTTTCTGAGAGGGTTTTTTATTGGGATTTAGCTGTTTCTTCAACAACTTTAACAGGTACTCCGCTCGAGACTGCAGATGTTTCGCCTGTGGTTTCTTATCTTCGTTAAGAAGTATTTTGTCTCCAATATTCAGAGATGGGTCCAGCTTGATCTGTTCCCACGAACCGATCCCGTACAAGTAGATCCCTTTAAGTAACTTCGTGTCTTCTTTGACGCCCCAGTCAACGTCGAAGGGAGCAGGTTTGGTTTTGATTTCTAATATCCACCTGTTACGTTCTTCTTCGTTGGCCGGTAAAACTTCATCTAACGGAGCTAATTCCTCTTCACACTGCATCATGGTTTTAGCATTAACGGATACGCCTCCAAGTTTAAAAGATGGACCGCGCAACCTTTTCTTAGCTTGACCATCAGCATTGTTCGCATCGGTGTTTTCCTTACTTTGTTCGTTCATAAAAGCTACACATCTTTCGTGAAGTACGTCTCCAAGTTTTCTCAATTCTGCCAGTGGTTTTTCTTGAAGTTCTGCGTCGCAGGCTACTGCTTCCAGCCGTTTTAAGGGAGCACTGAATTTCTTGTAGCTTTTAACAAATCGTCTAATTTCTACGTCGGTGAAGTTCTTTATCTTTTCACGATTGCCTGCAGGTGGTCGTCCTCTCTTCTTGGGTCTGTCATCATCTGACTCTTCGCCTTCCAGACTAGACCCGCCAGATTCGTCGTTCTCTCTTTTAATCTTCTTACGACCACCCTCTCCATCGCTTTCAGACTGGTTTATTTGTTGAAGGGTTTTCCTATTCCGGGGAGGCAAGTATAGATCCTCCATTTCCTTGTTCCTCTCTTCCTCTTCGACCTTCTTACGCAGTCGCTCGGGTATAATTTCTTCCCAGTCTTTACTTTCGTCGTCGTTCTCATTGACGTTATTTGAAATTGGCGATGGTGCAGCATCTTCATCGAAAGCAGCAAAACTAGCAACTTTGAAGGCTGACAAGAGCTCATCGCCAGCCATGGTTGGAGCTTCGTCTCTAGTTTCCGCTCTTCTCAAGATCTCGTCGATGTCGCAGTTAGGTTCTTCATCGACATCTTCGTCTTTAAATAATTCTTCAGCCCCGAACTTTAGTATGGCTGTTAAATCTTCCTTATTAAACGGATTGGTGTTATTGGATCCTTTCTTGTCCAGGACAGTTCGACCAGTAGTGTCCATCCTTTGGATAACTAAGTGATCTAGTACCATTTTTTGCTTCGCTCTTTCGACGATCTCTTCTTCCACACTCCTGGCGGTCACTAGCCTGTAAATGTTGACTTGATTTTTCTGGCCTATTCGGTGGGCCCTGGCCTGAGCCTGAAGATCATTTTGCGGATTCCAATCCGAATCGAATATAATGACGGTGTCTGCCGTTGCTAAATTTATCCCCAAGCCTCCAGCACGAGTTGATAACAGGAAGCAAAAATCGGGAGAACCTTCGGCATTAAAGTGATCTAGGGCTTGTCGCCTGATATCGCCCTTAATGCTACCATCTAATCGTTGAAAAGGAAAATGTCGCAGCTGTAGGTATTCCGCCAGAATGTCTAACATTCGTACCATTTGAGAGAAGATTAGAACCCGGTGTCCAGTTTCTTTAAGTCTTATTAAAAGCTTATCTAATAACACCAATTTCCCTGACCCTTTCAAAAGGGTTTGTAATTTGTCTTGCTGGTTATAGTCAGGTTCCGCTTCGGCGGGTTTAGTTAGCAACGCATGGTTGCAACACTTTTTAAGTTCGATCACGATATTTAAAAAAGTGTTCGTTGAGCCCTTTACGCCTTTCCTTAGGGCTATATAATTTTTTGTTAAAATCCATTTGTAATACTGTTTCTGAATCGATGTCATTTCGACTCTGAGAATTTGTTCCACTTTCGCGGGCAAAGATTTTTCAACGTCTTTTTTCACCCGGCGCAAGATGAAGGGTTCTAATTGGCGGTGCAATTTCGAGTAACCTTTGGTTGATGCGTGCTCGTGATCCTTCTCAAATTCTTCCCAAGTGTCAAATCTAGAAAAAAAATTGGGCGTTGTAGTGGGGAAAAAATCGTTTGTAATTTTATCGACGTACTTCGTCGGCATTATAAAATGCAGTAAAGCCCACAATTCCTTTAGGCTATTTTGAAGAGGCGTTCCCGTTATTAACAGTCTATGATTTGTGTCAAACTCCATTAAAGCTTTGTACAATAAAGAATCGTCATTTTTCAATCGGTGAGCTTCGTCGACTAATAAGACTGCCCAATTTATGCTGCCAAGGAAAGCTTTATCCTTCAGTACGATTTCGTAGGTCGTTAAAATTGCATTAAATTTAAGTCTTTTCGATCCTTCGTAACACCATTCATATTGACGAATCTGCAAAGGCCAATTATTAAACCAAATCTCCGTCGATACGAGTTTCCCGTGGAACTTATGATGGCACCGAGCTACTTACAATTTCTCTGGATTGCACATCCCCGAGGTACGTAACAAAATTTAAATCTGGAGCCCATTGCGCAAATTCTCTTTGCCACGACGTCATAGTTGAAAGTGGCACTACGCACAAAAACGGCCCGTGGAGATGATGAGAGTGAAACAGGTAGTTGAGGAAACAGATGGTCTGAACAAAAATAGAAACCCATTAATCTAAAACAGTCTGAATAGTTTCCATTGGCGGTGTTATTACCTGAATTGTTTTACCCAAACCCATTTCGTCGGCTAGTATTACCGAGTTCTCTTTTGTCCAGGAATGGATCATCCAGTTTAGACCGTGGATTTGATAGTCTCTTAAGACCAAGGACTGAAATAAATATAAATGTACTACTTCACAAACCTAGAGCAACAGTTGTTTTGCACTAAATGGCGAACGTGTGCTATGCGCTGAACAAATTTCTATTACTGCATCGGGTTCAGATTAGCTGAGCTTTAGTAAGGCGAATTTAGGGAAAGCGCAACTGCTTTCAAGAGAACTTACCATATCCTTGCCCATCATGTACTCTGGCTGAGTTTTCACTTCAAGGAATTTCGGTCGGTTTCTAAGTACTTTGCAGTGCCGTGTCGGAGTCTTGCTCGATTGCTCTCGTTCCAGGAACTCCTCGATTTTCTGTGGCCATTTTTTTTTAATTAGACCTGAGTCTTCCCAAGTCGATTCCGCATAGGGCAGGCTCTCCCATTTCACGTAGTAATCTGTCCCTGCGTCATCTGGCTTGTCATATTTAGCTAAATAGGCATGATGTTGGAGTTGGTACACGTAGAAACGCCGTAAGAAGTTGCACCTACCTATTATCCTTTCCACTTCATTGTAACTTTTCAATAGCTCCTGCGTCAGCTCCAGCTGACATTCGTAGTATTCTACGTCCTCAGGCGAAGAATATTTCACCCAATGCTTAATTTCTAAATCTTTTTTAATGAAGTTTTCCAGCTTCTTCATCCCTTTCACTTTTTGATCTTTGAGCGAGTGCTCCGACTCCCACGTATTATGAATATGCGCCCAGTCTTTCCATTTAATCAGGTACTGCTCTTCGGTGTTGTCAAAGTCGTGAGGATCAGTATCCTTATTCGGATCTTCATGCTCCTCTATATAATAGCAGGTCGTTATGTTTCCGGTTACTAAAATCGCAAATAAACGTTTTGATTAAAGCAATAAAAATATGCAAAGACGAACACTTACTGCCCTTCCTTCCTCGACGCTGCCCTAAAACCTTCTCAATAGTCTCACATTTTTCTTCTATCACAGGCTCGGTAGATTCAGCCTGATCCACGTCGAGCAGGTCTTCAGAATCCGTTTTCTCCTCACTCTCTTCTTTATAACTAACAGTTGCAGCAATTCTCCGGGATATCGTGCGGGGACGTTTGCCCCCATCCGAGTAACCGTCGGAGGACTCGTCAGAACTGTATCTGCTTTTCCTCACCGGCTTCTTCTTTTGTACTGTGGGGCGCAGCCTCGCTCCTACGCGTTTACTAGGAATGGGTCGCTCTCTCTCTCCTTCGGATTCGGAAGAGGAACTAGCGTCGTTGTATTTCCATTCGTCACGTTTCTTGAACGTACTCTTGTCTTCCAACCTCTCGGGTTCCTTCCTGGAACGCGCCGATCTTCGGATGGCGGGTTCACATTCGTCGGCCTGAAATAACGATTTTCGTGATTCGAAACGTCACCAATTTTCAACAGTTTATGACCTCTGACTGGAAATGATTCGACGAGTCGGACTTGCTATGCTGTTCGCCACCACTCAAAATGAATTGGGATTCACTTTGACTGTTGTCCTTGGCGATCTTCGATTTGTAGTTGTCAGAAGCATTATCGTTCTCTTCGCCACTGTCCGAACCAGATCCGGACCCCGAACTCGACGATCCAGATCCACTGTGAATTCAACTTAATCTTTTGACAAAATCTAAGCAGCAATTTTGACAATCGTCTAATTTTCTGACACGTGTTAAAATCAAGGGAACTCAGTTTTCTATGTAGAGGGTGTCAAAGTTCCAGCCGCGCAGGCGTGAACTCACTAAGCAAAGGTGAAATCTCTGACACCTGCCATTAGGCGAATGTACTTTATCCTCTCTTTGACACCCCTTGGAATAGATACTGGCAGATTCTTCCCCGTGTCCAAAGGTCGACCGTCTCTGTGAAATACTGACCTATCAGATCTCGAATTTTGTTGACTTTCTGAAGAACTATCACTATCCGATCCTGATCCCGATTTTTCCGATTCATCACCGCTCTGAAAATATCATAGCATTGAACATTATACGTGACAAACCTGGAACACCTAACACTTTGCCTCGAACAAGCGTGGCCGTTCTATATGCTGGTACTTCCCAATCCGTGTGCCGCGAGGCACAGGCACGGATCCGCGGTACCACCGAGCGTGTAGGTCCTGGAAGGCCCAGAAAACTCCACGGATGCAGCAAAGACATAAATGGATATTTTCCTTTCTACTCGCAAAAACGAAAATTTTTGTCGAAAAACCCAGAAACCAGTGCGCAGCAAGTCACTGCGACGCGCGCACACCCACCCGTCTCCTTTAAACTGCGAGGCAGGGGCGAAGGGGGCCAAAGGTAATGAAAGACTGAGGGGTTCAGGGAGTAATCTCGTCCAGTTTTGCCCGTTTGTCACACGGTCAAGGACACGGGAGGGCAGCCCGCGGGAATTCGCAAGGAAGACCGTCCCGGACGTTCTGCGGCTGCTAACCATGGAAATGTTTATGCTATGGGTTTACTTAATTTTTTCTTTCATCTCATTTCTTTACAAAACACGAAATCGACAAATAGAGCAAAAAGATATCGCGAGCGTTTCAGGCCTTCGTCACGCACTGTATACGTTGCAGGGTACCTCTCAACCGATAACGGCTGTCGGGAAAATGGTTGGAACGCCAATGAACGATTACGAAAAACCACGGGCGGAGGCAGCTGCTTAACGAGACGATCGTCCCGAAACATTATTAAGGGGGGCGAAGTCCGTAAAGTCATCGTCTTCGGTGACACCTACTAATTGCCGAATGAAATTAAAAATTAATAAAAACGCAAGCGAAACAGGGTCGGGACGCGGCCCGTAACGACCGCATCGAATGCGTCTTAACCGCGGTATAATTTTAACTGTCTTGGAGCAGTCCGCCGCAATCTTCAGGCTTTGAAATCTCCAGGAATTTGAGGGGGCTCGAACGCCCTTTCCAGAGCTGTTTCGCGCTCCCAATTACGTACTCTTCACTCACCATCAACATGCGGGTAGGGGGGCGGGTGTGCGAATAAGGCAACCACTGAGTGCGAGGAAATTGTATATTTTTACTCGGGATCATACATTCAAATATCATAAACTAAGATCTCAGTAAGTGACTAAATGAACATAAACGATAATCATTATAATTAATAATAGAATTAATTAATCGAAAAAATGGATCGAATTACGGTATGAAGTAAACTGTTCATCCTAGAGATGAAGTCACGAATTCTTCCTCGGACACCAGTATGTCCATTTCTAGTTAGCACGACTGAAAGCCTCCATAATGGCCAGTGTCCACGAATCTAAGCTATCTGCGGCGACTTAGCCGTTCGACCAAAATTTTCCACATTGAACAGAACCCCTCCCCGTCCCACCCCGGAAAGAATAGTGGTCAGATAAAGACGGCCCCGTTCGCCTACCAATTCCACCGATTTGGGTACCTTTTTGGTTCCATTAAAGCGGGCGTTACGAAAACTGGAAAGATGATATTGAATGAGTCACTTTTTATGATGAAACGCCTTCCGATTCAGTTCAACGAATTTTATATCTGGTCGAGGTTGGAATCGAGCAGCTTCGTTTGCAGCGTCCGAAATTTTGATCCTGGACGATTTGGTTTCGCCCCTTCGTTGGTCAATTTCGTTTCATCTCAGGGAGGAGGGTTCGATCGACTGTCGCACGTCTCGATTAACTCGTAAAATTTTCTATCGATCGGCAGAACGCCGGAGCGTTTGCAGTTTCTTTGCTGCGATATATCTCAACCAGTTTGAATGGGGAAATGACGCGACACCCTTATAACTCGCTGACGAAGGAATACCCACCTCTGAAATCCTCCAGGTCTCGATCGTGTCCAACAGCAATGCAGAATTGCAGCAGTGAAGAATGGGCGTGGTTACTTTACTTTGATCATCGGCTCATAATGACACAATAACGATACCTACCCTTTATGCCAAATTGAAATACATGTGCATGAATTTCTACAATGAAGTACGATTAGTAACTCGAAGAGGTCGAGTATGCCGTTTGAATCATACGTACGAGGGGTTTTTGATCGGGTCTATGCGCGTTATAAATTACATTATGATTCACGTTATGACCGCTCTCATTTTAGGTCTTTGTCAGGTACCACACTTATTAATGGAAGTAGGAGGATGCGGTTTTCGCTCGTTATCCTTTTTTTTTTGTGAAACGAACGAGGGGCTCTTTTGGATTTTATTTAGAAATTTTTACTATTGCTCCTATATCTTACACTGCCCACAAGCCAAACGGATAACAGTTCCAAAAAAATGCCACTCGACCCCTTTTCCAATTTCAAATTTGGAAACTTGGAGGCTCAAGATAATAAAAACACATTTAACTTCTGGATTTACTTTTAAATTTAACTTCATTCGAATAATGCAAAGGGGCTTCCTTTGACTGCAACACCCCTGCGTACAAAAAAAGAAAAAATAACCCCTATATTCTGTTTACATTGTTGCTGCATGTGGTAAGTTTCAAATCACAGAACACAAGTGCCAAATTCTGATATAATTAAACGAGTTGAATTTCTGAAGGTGGTCGAATGGTAATATCAAATATCATCAAAACGAATTTAAATTTTGTTAAATTAAATAAATTAATTTTCCTGTCAAGTGAACATTAGATGACACTGAGATTTAAATCCAATGTCATAGGACACCTAGGTGGATTTGCATTATGTGATAATTGACAAGGGGATTAAGGAAAAAAGAACAACAAACACTCAAAATTAAATACTAAAATTTTAAATGGAGATAAAACTGACAAAATGTTTAAGGGCTTTGTGACCTTTCTGTTGAAAAATTTTTAGAATGTATATTTATTTCAAAATTTTCTTACACAATACTAATAATAAAAGTATACAAGGCAACTTTTGGTACTGTTACTGAAGGGGGATGCAAAGTGAATATAAAGTTTCATGGGGTACTCCTACTCCATTGTTAAATATGAATACCACTCTTCAAAAAACCAATATTGTTGATTAGAAAAATAAATCATTTCCATTGCGATAATGCACAACACAAACCCTTTTCAATTTGAATTTTCAGTCTAAGACATTTGATGGGTAACCCTAACTGGAAATTTTAAATTCCTCTTCCAGTATTCAAAATTTGCAGATTCCGCCATTAGACGCCTGCCAAACGGTAAAATAGGTTATTCATTTACATGTTGCAAAGAAAAAAATAGCTCAAATAATTTGCAAATGCTTTAATGACCATTTCACCCTTGCTGCAATTTAATGGGCCAAAAAGTAGTGCTGAAATGAAATTGTACAAAGACTAATTGAAGCTGACGCTGAGTTTTTCAACACCAACAGCTAGTGATTTCACTTGTTCTGATTTCCGAGTAACTAAACACTCATCATCCCTGCCAAACAGCACCTCCCCCGCAAATGTTTCCAAGCCTAACTGTGGCACTGGTTGTTTGTGGTAAGAACTCAAAAATTCTCAGTAAAGGGTTGTTATTAAAAGATTCGCCATTTCACATAGGGGTGGCAGAACACTATCATCTCACTACCCTAAGAACTTGGCTTTTAAAGGCCTTAAAAACCCTCCTAAGTAGAAATATGCTGTTGAAAGAAAGAGCTGCCAGCAGTTATTCAATTGAAGGGAAAGGACTCACAGGGTTGTAAATACACTCCATAAGAGGGTTATTGAACACACACTAACAAAATGCACTGGAAAAGACCAAATTTCAAGTTAAAATTGCTCAAAAGGGTCCACCTAAAAAATCCAAAATTTCAGGCTTAGTGGGTGGAGGAAAGTCTCAAAATCCCGAAAACGTTGAGAAAGCAGTGGAACACACATCCCTTCATAGAGTAAAAGGGTAAAAGACACTTGTAAACAAATATTTTAAGGCAAAAAGTATGTAATATGTTACATGTAGGACGGCCACGCCCTTGGTTTAACATTGACATGAGGTACTGGAAACACTAAGAACAAAAGCTAGAAACCTTTAAAAAAACATTTCAACCCTTAAAAATACTATGAAAGGGGTAAACTCACCTCAGGCATTGCAAAGTAGGATTTTCTCCAATATAAACTTTAAAATATAAAATATCTTACGTAAAACGGTAGAAAGAGGAAAGTAAATAGCTTCATAAAGTTATATGAAATATTTGTAAAAAGAAAATGAAATAAATAAAGTGGCAATTAAACGTTAAACGCTAAAATAATCAAATTGCAGAACAACTGCTCGCCATTTTGTTCCCCAACAGGGACACGAATATTAAGTAACAAACGACGATTTATCCGCGTTAGTTATTTACAAAATAACCCAAATATATGTTATAAACACTTGTTATAACGTTATAATATCGCGATCCATAACTAGAACGGGATAAAGTTACACGTTACTCGAGTCACTAGAACAAACGGCACCTTCACTGAACGGCCATGTTCGAAAATCTGTGATAATCCACACCACGGCGACAGCGTACGAACAAGTGCGCAGCAGCACGTCACAAAACACGGCCGTTTTGAGCGGGGGAATCGAATCGCACCAATCAAACGCGGCGACGTCACGCAGACGGACTCTGGAGAATCTTCGGAGATTATTTTACGGGGTTTGAACGAAATTTCATGCTGAAAATTAGTGACATTGGCTGGCGTCACGTCCGGACCGCGAAATTCAAATATTTCTAATGGATTTTACTCATTCAAACACGTTCACATTCCCAATTCGAAAGCGGCAATTCTCATATTAAATAGGCATACGTTGAAGTGTTGTCGCATACTTTGTATTAGCATAGATTAGTGGAATTTTCATTGAAATTGCAGCCAGAAAAACGTAAAAAACTGCGCAGTTAGGTCTGAACCTGGCCAAATTTGAAGAGCGCACAATCTTCAACATCAATGAAAGCTCGACCGAATTTTTTAAACGTAAAAATATGTTTTTCAATGCTGAAGTTGTTTCATTAAATCAACCGTTAATTTACAAATTCAAACCAATGAAGAATCGATGCAAATACGAATTTTTGCTTACAGTTCCGAGTGCCGACAAACAATGCTTGAAACGCTCAATTCTAGTTCGTTCGACTCCGTTTGCTCTGACAGTAGACAAACACGTGCACTTAAACCCAAAAATTCGAACAAGATCACATGTCAGGCGGGTTTCGTCGTACATTCGTTTACTCTAGGACCAACAATTTTGTTTTCAAGGTTCCCAAGCCCAGAGTCGATGATAATCATGTACATTTTTTGGATATAATGGGTGTGAAGACAACACCAAATCCAACATTGAGGAGTTGAGCAGAGATCTGTATCATCTTATTCGTTAAGCTCAACGAACGTTGTACGGATAAGGAAAATCTTCAGTGATAGAACACATTTCAGATTGTTTGTTATAGGGATCCGAAGCTCCGTCCTCTGTAGACGACACACATTTGAATTGATAGAAATATTTCGTTCAACGTAAAACAGTCTGTAGCCGGATTTGGTACCACTCTTGGTTCAATAATTTAAAAATGCACTTGCGAAACAATTAAATCGTTGCACCTTCAATTGGGTTTGCCACATAAGACAGCACCACTTGTAGAATTCAGACGCCTCGAACTGCTTTCAACTACAGATCCAGCTAAAACGAAAAAGATGCAGCCGAAGCACGTCCACGTTAAAGTCCGAAGCACTTTCCACACATGAAAAAGCTTACGGAAGAATGAATGTAAATTCGTTGTTATAACTCAGCCGACGAAAATTTCAATACACTGCAAAATGAATATCTACTCTATACCTACCGACCGATCAAACCTCAATAGACTGTGCAGTCTTAACGAGCCTTTCGATCAAATTCGGGCTTACATTTTATACAACTAGTTCTACACGATTATGTAAATTGTGTATGTGTAAGAATATATGTATCGAGGAACATGAAAATTGAAAACGAAAATCAACTTCAGCATTGAAATTATGAAATAAACATGAGTATTGGTCGGAATTATTTATTATCCGATTAATACAGGCCAATTTTGGACTAAGTGCATTTGTTACTATTGCATCGAAGTTTCCTTACATCAATCTCATTATAGAATTTTTAACAGTGTCACCACATGAATTTGCTACAACAGTTCTGTGAAGAGCATTATAAATTCACACACGAATATTATCGAAAGTCATTAACTTGCAAAATATATGATAACGCAAATGTAATCCTCATTTATGTAATGTAGGGTGTTCACCGAACGAAGTTCCTACAAAACAATATTTATTGGAAAATTGTTTCACCTTATTATTAAGAAACGAAAAGAACTGTACCTAGAGAAGGGTTTATATGAGCGCCACATGCTTTTCTAACCATTCCTTCAGTCCCGATCGTAAAACTTGGGACAACCTGTATATATATATTTCTGAATGTAAATATATAGAAGTCATATAAGTTTGGCAATGTGGCAGAAAATAATTAAAAATCCTCTTAATTCAGTTTCTCATTTTTTTGGAATCCAGATATTATAAAATTTCTGGCTCTTAATAATGTTTATTTACATATATAAACCCTATTCGCAAAAAGACTAATATGTATGTATATGCATTAAAAGCGAAATATAAAAAGTTTGTACTAAGATAATACGAATACACCTAGACACCTTTACATCACAAATATTGCCACAGAATCGTTTTAAAGCTGTACCTATTTGAATAGAATCAATTACATACTTATATTCACCATTCATCTTATGGCCTTGGAACCTTGTGCCTCAACACCAATGCACTTTCTGCCGATATAATTGGCAAAGCGTTATCAAAGTGGAACTGAATCAAATGACTTACGCTATTGAACATTCGATCCTTCGTCCTGACCTGAAACAAGGGATAAAAATCATATAGACAGTCTCAATAAAGGGCAGTACTCCACATTTATCGAACTGTTTCTGAAACAGTCAACTAACCGGTGAAGTCGCACTTATATATCTCAAAGATTGTTGCCAAACTTAACAAAACGCTCGTTTGAAAAGTTCTTCGCATTATGGTGAGGCAAAAAGTGCCATGCTACACCGAAAAATAGAATATAAACCAAGATTAACATCAAATTTCCATTAAAATATGTATAAAAAGGTAAGAGCGGACTTCCGGTCCATAAACTTCAGAAAATGAGAGTGGCGAGGTCAGTTTTTTGAAATGTCTTGGAATCCAGAAGTCAACCTGAACGTTGGTAACAATGTACAATTACGATCCAGTGCACAACCGGATTAGATTCATTTCTTCGACAACGGTATAAAATGGAATAATATAAAAATTTGAGAAAATTATGTGTTAATAAGCATGCATAATAACGCAGACACGTTTTCTACCTTGGCCTCCGAAATTTTCTTTATTATTACTCCTATATCACTACTAGATAAAATAATTGGTATGACCTCGAGCGGAAATAATAATTAAAAGTAAGAATTCTATAGAATCTAGTTTCTTCAGAATAGCACATACTTCTGTAGTTGATAGTTATTCTTAGGTAGACCATTTATAGGGCGTCCGCCGTCATGTTGTAGGAAGGGCAATTAAACAATAAATAAATAAAATAAAATTTCCGTTAAAAAGTTCTTTACTGTCGTCCATCCTAGCAGCATAAAAAGATCGGTCCGAATTCAATAAATAAGTAACCAGCTGTCTACAGAAATGGGAGAAAAGAAAACAATAAGTTATTTATTGCTTTGCTTTTAGTTAGATAATCAAATTACTTCTCTCTTCAAACCAATACCGAGGATCAATATTTTCTTTAAAATCCAGAATTCTACCGCACCTTGATGACCTCGTATGCCCGGGCGTTATAAATATGCAATGGAACACTTACCACACCCTCAGGATCAATCAACAAAAGATGCTTCTTATTATTGTCTTGCATGCCTGTCAAAACAAATTGTCCAGGGGTAGTCATCGATTCGCGCACCAAAAAGTCGCCATCACGTTGCATTAACCTTTCGGCTTCGGCTCGGCTTATAGAACCATGAAACCACATCTCTCTTTTTAGCTGTTCTAGGTTATTTACATCTGTCTTTATCGTCGAATCTGCAGGTCCGGAATGCTGCGAGAAAGGTTCTGTAATACAAAATAATTGTTATATTACTTTTTTATTAACAGATCTGGTTAAATACAAAACTCCTAAAGGGTAAGATCCCTTTTATTAATAGATTCACGATTTAGAAAGTATAATTTAGCTCTCTGTATAGAAAACAATGACCTATATAAATTAAAATACTTACGCATATCAAACACATCTGTTTCTCTATTGCAAATTACAGTGTCGTTGACATAGTCGTGATGCTGGCCTTCGACAGAGGAAATATCACAGTTAAAATCTATCAAATTGGGAGTAACGGGAGGCAATGTGGTAAACGGCGGAACAACGGCGGGTAAAGGTGGAACAGGAGGTGGTCCCATAACATCAGGAGGCACTTTGCCAGGAAGATCGTTGTAATAGTCTTTATCTGCATCACCGCCTGAATGTGCAGCGGCTGAACTAACTGTTGCGGCAAACCTAAAACAACCAAACTATACGTTTCAATCTTCTCATATCGTTTATATCATTTAATACCTACGCATTAGGTTTGGAGTGTTGCTGAAATCTCAGTTCAAAGGCCTGACCAATGGTGGCAATAACGTCTTTGGTCAAGCCTCCTCCACATTCTAACACATAACAGGCTCTCAGTTCGTTATTATCTTTGGCAATATAACTTACGAAGTCCAAGGTTTCCTACAAAATATTCGTCGTTGGAATTTAAGTTTGTCACATTTACATGCGCATGACAACCTACACTGTCGCCTCCCGACGCAAACGATATTTTAGGCATTTCATGACTCGCTATTATCTGGTTGTTTTCTAAAGATGTTAAGGACAAATTTACACTAGATACTTTAAGTGTAACGTTTGTTCCTGCATAGGTCATGTTGGGAATGTCAGATATGGCTTTTTGGACTTTCTTATCCACTTTTCGTCTTTTATTGGCGGTTTTTAAACCTGCTGCCTCACATACTCGGTTTATACATTCCCTAAAGTTAAAATCTGCTTTTAGAGAGTTTTATGATGAGTAACCAACCAAAACAAATTAAATGAAAAATGCGAGATAAAAATATAATGAGGTGTTATTTCACTATACAGCGTGTTCCAAAAAGGTCGTTTCAAGTTATAGGGGACATTGTGGTAAACAATTTTTGCACAGAAACACCTAATCCAAAATGAACAGTTTTGGCTCTAAAATCCTTTTTGTTCAGAAAACGTAGTGTTAGCTTATTGACACCACAATGTTGGTTTAGATGAACCCGGACGGTGCGGGCAAAATGTGTAGGTGCACTGTCAACAATATCACGTTTAGGAATGCAATTGATAAACTTGCATAAGGGGACAAAAAGTGTTTATTTTGCTCGTTTTTATTCTAGTCCCTTAAGTTGAATACTGAAGTCTTTTTAACCAAAAACAATTCACTAAATGTCTCTTCATCACAACATTTTTGGAACATGTATTAAATTCTACTTGCTATAAGTGTTAACTTTTGCTTAATGATAGCTATATAAGAATCATAAGGTATTTGAAATTATCATGTACCTACTTTGCAACATTGGATCTAGTTTTAAAATCCAATGTTTTCATGGATACTTTAATCTCCAGGCAGCCCACATACTGAAAAAAAAAACGTATTACAGAATAATTTGAAATGACCATCCTGAATAGTTATCAGCCTTATCACCAGTATGGTTATGGGAAATTACAATTTTTTGTCCAATCACTGACAATAGAGAGAAGCAGTTTCTTTAGAGTAGTTAACTTTTAAAAACAGACATATACACACATTTATGGAGCAATTTTTTGAGTTTGAAGAACATAATAAGGAAATAAAATCATAGACAGAATTTAGGAAAATCACATTTTAATGAAAAAATGGTTTTCATTGATTTTTATTTTCCAATTTACACTCATAAATGGTGCAATTGACTTGCGAATCACCTTTAGAACCATCAGGCATATGAAAATATACCAAAATTCAGTTCTAGTTTTAACTTAGAAATTGTATTACATGTTACCATTAGATATTAAATCTCTACAAAACTTAAATAAATTCATGGCAATATGCAAAAGTTATATACATATCTTACAACTTGTAGGGATTTATGGTGGCACATCAGCATCTCTAGACGTCGTAAGCGGCAAAACTATTTATTATTCCACAGTCATAAAGGCACCCGGTAGCCCGAGTGCCGCATCGCGAAATCAATGAGATTTTTGTCAGAACTTCTATCTACAGCTAACATATGCAACATGGACTTATTGCGGAGTTTTCAATACATTTATTCACAATAGCTCTGCGCCTGAACGTTCATTACATTTTCCCTCGTTTTTTTATGAAGTTATTTTTATTCAACTTTAATTTTCATATGGGGGCCATATTGAATTTTAACATTACACCTTCCTTATTATCATAGATATTTAACTTCAAACGTGGACTATAAACCACAAATTTTCATTATTCACTCCAATATACCAACAGAGTGTGTACAAAAAAAGAAGGGGAATCAAAACCCTGGATTTATGAACCGAAATATAAAATTAGATTGGCCTCAGGCCTGAGGATTGTGGAACATGGGTGTGGCAAATACTGGTTGAAACTGTACAACCGGGCGAAAATATGGCCTCCCTAACGTCCACAAGCTCAGGATGAAGACAACAGATCTAAAAAAAAAGGCTTTTTACTTACTCGTACTGAATATGTGGCTCCTTGGCGGACTATCAATTTGTCGGAATGAATCCAACCGCTGCATGGCTTTATATTGAACGCAGACATATTGAAACCGTAATCGATTCCTTACATTTTCCCATCCCATCACACATCGCAGTTGCAGTGCAGTCGCATTAGATGGGTCTTTTTCGAGCTTTTAAGACGATTTCACTGTGCTTCGATAATTTGTGAGCATAAAATATCTTGAAATTTTATTAAAACCGAAGTAATTTGAGAAATAAATGCGAGTTGCAATTTTTAAGAATCGCAGAGCACAAAACAGTCATCACAAACAAAGAACTGTGCACGTAAGCGCCAATCTGGCGAGTGCGCTGGGCGTTCTGCGTTGTATATTGCGCAGATGCATTATTTGGCAACAGGATTTGCGCGGTGGAGCTAGTTTTGCATTATAACGCATTCCCGTTAAGATAAAAATTTGATACGTTTAATCGTCATCAGAGGCTAGATTAGTGTCCAGTAGGGACAGGACGGATTTGCACCTTCTGCAGTTACGTTTATTAGCCCGTACAAAACAAGATTTTCTCTTGTATCGTCAGCATTGTTGGCGCAAAATATAATTTTTTGGTAATGGACGTAAGAACGCTAAACAGAAAACCTTCAAATCCCTGCGTTTATCTGTATGCGACCTTTAGGTAGTCCTTATAAAATGCTGAATAACACTCCGCATTTTGTAGTCATGCCGGATATCGCTCTCTTTAAAGCATAGCGACTTAGGATTTACACGACAAACCTTTTTGTTGTGTTGTTTTTTTTATTGGCCAAAAAAGCAGGTAAGAAAAGCTTTGTAGGTAATCGGAGAAGTCGCCCGTTTGACCGAGATGATCTCATTTGTCTCGGCCGGCCCTTGAAATTTGAATGCGTGCGATTCAATTACTTTTATGGCGAAAAAATACAACGCTACTTGCTATGCAATTATATTTTAGTACTTGCAGAGCATGGCAAATACTTCCAGAAGTCTTTACTTAAATACTTATGCATAATACAAACGTGTAAATCATACAAGTTTTTTCCAAATTTAAACTAAACAAGAACTCTTAAGCTGGATTGCCTCATTTCAAAAGGATATTTTGTATATCTATCTTACAGTACAATAACATTTCGCGAGTTACCAAGTTTAATAGACTTTAATTGAAATAAAATGTATACTTAATTAAAACGACAGAAAAGGCTGTACTGCCATGCATGTCATGCCTATTTCTACTATAGTTTGAATGAATGGTTAACAGGTGTTTATAAATACTTATGAGTCACCAACAGCCGTGTTGGGGTTTAAATGATTTTTACAGCAGATATTTTTCAGGTTTCATCACCCTTAACGGAAATAAACATCAGAAGTTTATAACTAAAGTTGAATTTATCCACATCGTAATTTAACATCAAACTAGTGGAGATGAATGTCTCCTTAACATCCTGTAAAATAAGCCAGAGCAGCTTGCATATAATTTCTCACTTATTCAATGCTTATACTGAATAACTTCTTTAAAGAACTAATGCTTCAAAGAGTTTAGGTAATGCCAATAATACTTTGGTTAGACTAGTATACAATGCTAATAAAAAATTAATAAAAATATTTAAATACAAAACAACTTTGGTATATACCATACATTATATGCAGTATGTAGATACTATGCTTTATATACATATATATATATTCATATATGAAAATATAAAGTAGACCTTATGGTACACTATGAGCAAAATGTAACACCTAAGACTTAAGAGAAAAGTAACAGCAAATTTTATGCACAACTTCTGAGAATTCAAAAAATATCTCCCTCCAGGCCCATTTGTTCAAGAAAAATCCCCATTGGTGTTCTTTTCAGGCCTAAGAACTCCACTTTATTTGCAATTTTATTTTTCATGTTTCTTAATCTCAGAGAAGCATGTAGAAATGATACTAAAAGTAAGAAAAAAAGGCATATAGAGGTAGAAGCTTAAAGAGTGTAAGCTTCACGCTAATGAGTAGACATTTAAATAAATGTAACCTCCGTAATTTACTTACTTATTTGTCCGTCTATAAACATTATCTTACCTGAAATTGGAAGTAAGAGTCCTAGGAAAAAGACAAGAACGCTCTGGAACATATAAGCCACAAAATATATTAAACCAAAAAGTACAATCAAAGTCATTATTGGGTGGTGTTTAACGTTTGCTGCTGTTGCTTTCTCATTGGATAGATAAACAAATATTCCAATTATTAATCCTGTAGCTATACAACCACAAATCATTTTTACAGGGTGGATTACTCTGAAAAAGTCATTAGTTTCATGAAACAGAAACAAAATAATAGCAGGTGATAGAACGTCCAATACTATAAACGAAGCTGGGAGTGTTTGTCTTATTACAGTTTACTTGGAATTATCGAAAGTTAAAAAAGGCTTTTTTTTTGGTTTAAGAACAATGTAGTTTGTGTGATTAGTTACACTCTACTTTAAAAGTGATGTTACATTTATTAAGAATTGCCAGTGTAAATGAAAATCTCATACATGAGGCAAATGTAAAGTAATATCTTACCCGACTACTACGAATATGCAGGCTGCCAGTAGCAAATAATTTGTTTGATAATAAAGCAAGTTACTGGAAACACGGTTACCCCATTTCTCCAAGTCTTTGAAATTGGGGATTTGGAATCTTGCTGAGTCAAACAGGAAGTCGTCAAAGGACCTTAAGGGAGCTATTTCAACAGTGGAGGGGTCCTTTTTATTCATGATCAATGACAGGTTTTGAGTATTTTTCACGTCCAAACGAAGAAAATTAATATTCTTATTTTAAAACATGAGCTAATTTTTACTTGTTTTTCACTTAGTTCATTAGAATTTCATCAATTTGTAATATCACTCTCGGTCCACAAATAAATCAGTCTTGACAATGGTTTGTTTTTTATATCTAATCTTATGATACTTTCTTACACTTCTTGCTCCGGATAGCTAGTTCAAGAGGATATGTCAACAACGTAAACAATTTTTTAATGTCGCCTGAATTCAAACTAGGGAAATTCACAGACATTTAAAAATAAAACTAAAATCACTTTTATGCAATTTATCACTGACAATCGCCTTGAAAACGAATTTCGTAACGATCCCATTCGACTAAGATGTGGCGTATTTATCTACCAACAAACATTGTTTTTGCAAAATAAAATAGTAAAAAACTAATGTTATTTATGTATATATTAAGGGCGCAATTAAACCACAGTTTACTTGCGCGTCGATTTCTAAACTCAATGACAAACGGTACTGGTAGTTTTTGAGAAACGATCCCTTCAAACGTTTAGCAACAATACCCTAATGAGGGACGCTACGCGACCTTATTAATAGAGAGCGTTTACGTTGGAAATCGGACTATTTCACTCTAACTTGATAAGAACGACGACAAAAAGTGAAATAAAACTGATCTTCACCCAATCGGTATGATTGGCGGGGATCGGGTTCAGTCGAAATGGCTAAAAAAGTCTCTGAAAAGATCTAATGTCAGTGTCACTGTCATGCATAGCTGATCTTGACACTTTAAATGTTTTGATTTTGATGCAGATGTGATGGTTTGAATGCGAAGAGAATTTATATCTTTTGTGCATGTGCGGACCATATAAAAATAAAATATTTTGCTTTTTGTCCATTGACATTAAATGATAAAATCAATACGCGATCATTATTTATAAAGGCAGTGCAAATTAATATAGACGTTCCATTTGCTTCAACTGTGAGAGATGATAACGCAACTAGGGCAGTGAAATTGAAGACTTATACAGGAGCTTTGTAGTGATAGGAATGTTTTCAAGTACTGGAGGGCCACAGAACATTCAAAACAATCTAGATTCGGGTATTGCCTCAACGAAGCCCTCCAAAAATGAGGAAAGAAAGTCTAGAGTTATATTAAATATATTGCCAAAATTGCCATCCACAGATTCATTGAGTAACAGCCCTGTTCCAGGAAGCCCTGGTGAGTTCTACTCAATTTCTATAACATTCAGCTAATTAATTTATACGTTTCCTGCAGTTCTCAGTTCCCAAACTTTTATGTTATTTTATTCTATGCATTGCTTACTGCTCCCACAGATTTGGTTATTTAAGTTTTCATTAAAAACCTGCTGGCATGCATGCATGCATGACACTCACTTAACCATTGAATTGTTTGATCCTGAAGTATTTGATAGGTAATTAATTTAAATTTGAAATTGTTTCATGTCGAAAATCACAAAAAGTACTCTCGACAGGAAGGAAATATGATTACAATTAAGAATTGTTTAATTTATTTTGTTTCCAGTTGAGCGTGTGTATTTTTGTTTGTAAAAGACGGATGCATGTTCCTCTTTACAAAGAGTAGGGTTGTCAACAAATAGGATGCTCAGAAATTATGTTGTAGTGTTTTAGCAGTAGATTTTACAACTAAAAATACTTAAAAAACTTTATAATACCGTAGGTCTTTTATGTAATATTTATAAACATCTAATATTTAACTGCTTGGACAAAGGTTATTAGAGCGAGACAAAATGAGAGCTAGGCCTATGTGCAGTGATTTGTTTAATTGCTACATATTAAGACAACAGTTTGGAACCAATTCGTGTATATTTGCATATGTAAATATGAGTGAATTGATCATTTCTACTGACTGATATACAGGATGTACCATATCATCATGGAGATATTTCAAGGGTGATACTTTGCAAAATAATAAAAAAAATTCTAATCCAATCATGAGCAAAAACGCCCCATTTTCCACCAAACACATTTATAAATATTTAACAGTTGAGACACAAAACCCAAAGAAAAATAATTTTAATTCCTGAAAAAAAATTGAAAATATTTGAAGCAGTTTGAGTTTCAAATTAATTTCGATTCGACGCAGAGGCCTACACAGTTAAGACTTGGAACACAAAAAAAGTATTGATTTCTAAAAAGTTAAAAAAATCTGCAACGCAGTCTGAGTTCCAATATCATTAATGGGCCACGTCCGAAAATGGCTCTGAGGAGCTTTGAAAAGAACCAAAATTATAAATAACTTCGACTTTTAACTAAAATTCTAATTACGTCGTCTTATTGACCTGACAAAATTTAACTGTGACCGCAAAAAACAAAAATCTCAGCCCATCTTCTAGCGCTAAAAGCGTGAACCAGAATCACATCAGCAACACGTTCACTTGGAAAATGTTAATTAAATGCCGCTCACTTGCGATTACTATGTCAGTTATTCACTTAGTAATTCAAACGGCGTACCTAACAAGGTTTTAACACAAAAGAAAACCCGAGTATCCCGTTTATTAGTGCAGCACGCACTTCGAACATCTTCTTCGTCGTCGCGCTAACATTCGAGTGAATCATCTACGGAGTGATATCGGTATGAAAACATGCAAAAAAATTTTCAACCTGCCTTTTGTAAAGGTACAGCTGATCGGCCTTAGAAAGGATACCCGATAGGAGATAACATGCGACGTTTTCAGATTTAGTAATATTGGAGAAAAGTTGCGAATTCAAAGCAGCAGCTTCATTATGCAAACATCAGCGATGGAATAAAAAATATATTTTCTATTGCAAAGAGAATTTTCTCGAAAAATTAGTTTGGGGTTTTTCGAAGAAAAAGACGAATTTGGAATTTCACAGAATATCAAATATGTCACGTTCATAATTAATATACGTGTGTATGTAATGAAGTCACTATCCAACTTTAACATTTTGTTTCAGCATGTTAAAGATTTAACAACTTCGGAGACTGAATAATATATGTGAGCTCATAGTAAACTTAATTCTTTTGGGAACAATAGTTCAAGCAATAAGCTACTGCACGAGACCAACAAGGCAAAGAACTGAAGCAGGAATTTAAATTTGGCATCAGAATTCGTACAAGGTGTTCCACAAAAATGTTCAAAACACAAAATAGTACATGACCTAAAAAACAACACCCTGTATGTGGCTACCGACGATTTTGAGATTTTATTGCTGAGAGTGTTATAGGAAATAGGTGTACGATAGTTCGAAAATTTAGCTCAGAGCATGCGTGAGACAAACACAAAATGTAAGAAAAAAACTGAAATTTACTCACCCTGTATACCGAAAATGATGCGCTTTTCAACACGGATCCGGTATATTAGCAATTTCTTTATTATTTTGCAGAACAGTATCGCTCTGCAATAAAGCTCTGAGATGTCTCTATGGTGATATTTGAATCGTTGTTACTTCCTCCTCAGAACCATCTCGCAGTATGTATAATTATGCACAGTTTTAGTGTATGTACGACTTAAGTAGGATTTCCTCGCATATAACGCACTTGCGTTGTCGAAAATGTCCCTATTTTTAAAGTCACAGATAAAATACCGCATTACAGCATTGGTGAATTTAACCTTTACCATCCTGGGGATATTTTGATGAAATACCATTAGCCATTTTGTGACGTCTTTGTTATGGCGGAGAGGCCATAAATATCGGCATTAGAAATTACTATTATTAACAGCAATTTTCTCGAGAATTTATTAAACCGAATTTATTTGGTCCTTAATATTGGCAAACCATAATTAGAAATAATGTTTGAGGCTTGAGTTATAGCTCAGCAACCTTGACCTTTCCCATTTATAATCTATAATTATTTATCGTCGTTATTGAAAACCGCCAGTGTGGCAAATCTTTAGAGTGTTATTGATGTATCTACGGTGTGAAATACTGACATATATGGTTCAAGTGACGTAACTTTTATTCACGTCACAAAATGTAACAATTGAAAGTCGCTTTATGTAAAGTGATGTCAATAAATTTAATATGCTAAAAAAGGATAAAGATATATTTGAATGTCTAAACATATTCTACCCTAGTTACCCTATTTTTTTTGCACGGTTGCCGCTTAATTTGTTGAAGTTCAGGTTTAAATTGGTGTTTTAAACCGTTGAGTTCTTTGTTGATCAACTTTGGGGGCAAAAACGTGTTCTTTTGAGAACTAAAATAGCGCTCTTGGTTATTTATTTTTCGGTGTTGTTATTATTATTGTTGGTACAATGCCCAAGTTCTTAAACAGTCGGAGTAAGGAGCAATATGTAAGCGCCAATACCTGAGGAAATCCTGCTACATATTAATTTTGACAAGAGGCGGCATCACTGCTGATATAAAGCCTGTCGCGTGCATAAAAAGTTACGTCATTTGAACCATGTAGGAGAATTGACGTTCGCATAGACACTGATAAATAGATTGTATATTAGGTATTATACGGTAAATAGCGAATATTCCAAACCATTAAAACCAACATAAACTGTATTCGTAAATTCTGAGCATTCACACTGTGTAGGTAGGTGCCTACGTAAAGTATGATGGCACCATATACCGGGTGTATTTCAAAAACTTATCTCCTCCCAGGTTTCTGGAAACGTAAACTAAGCAGAAAAGTGCTAAGATATGTCGATCTTAGAGCGGAGGAGGACGACGAAGAAAGAAAAAAGTTCTGACCTCGGATCGGCAATATCGCGGGAGTAACGATCCCCTCGTTTTTTTTAAATAGAGAACATGGGTTAAGAGACTTATTTTAAATTCTATTTTCTTCAAATTCTCTAAACGATCGCGCCGAAATTAGATTTTTTTATGCAATTCTTTTGAAAATTCTTCATTTTTCAAGAGATTTTCGAAAGTAACGACGTAAACGACGCTTTTAAAGAAGGGTACTCCCAAAGGGGCAAGTCAAGAGAGGTGCCAGGTCGGGAGATTTAGCTGACCACTCGATGGTATTTTTTCTGCCAAACAGTCAGAGAAATGATTGTTGTGAAGCTGGCGAAGCAGTAAAATATGATGGGGAGAGGCAACGTCCCGCTGGACATGCGGTCAAATTAGAGCCGCTCAGTATATGACCCGAAATGTCGTTTGCAACTGGAGACGTCGTTTAGTTTACATTAGCAATAAATATTTCCGTGTTTTAGTGGTAATAAACTATCATTAACATCAGTAGTAGGGAATGTATTGTACGCCTTATCATTTTTACAACAAAAGTGCTTTATGCTTTGTCCCTATTCGCATTTAGGCCGAGTCAATTCAATCCGAATATATTTCCTACATTATGTATTGCTGATAGCCATTAATTTAACGGTTTAAAGTGCCTGTATAATAATTTCTAGAACTAGTTACGAGTGCCTGTTCGTTATTACCTTGTAACGCACACTTACCCAATGGGAAACTTCCCTTATCGTTATACAAACTCATGCGTATGTAGAGCTCATCAAGTAATATCGAATTCGTTCTAGGGATATCCAATGTAGACAAGCAAGACCAAACACTTGGCGCAGATGGGGTAAGTTAAATCAGTTTAATTACATAAGTAACTTTATAAGAAAATAAGTAAAGTTCTTAAATCTTTAGGTTCACTCGTCCGAATCTAGCTCCAAATTAATGAGGAAAGAATCTTACAAGGCCCAAAGGAAGAATTACCGCAAGGAAAAGAAGCGAGTCACCAATGAGCTCCTAAACTCTCTAAAAGACCCTTCGGTCGTAGTGTTAAGTGACTGGTTGAAAGTTAGAGGAACTTTGAAGTCATGGACTAAGTTGTGGTGTGTGTTAATGCCAGGGTTGCTTGTGCTATATAAAAGTCCCAAGACGAAAGTGGGTTTGTGCTGCGTTCACGAAAATTAAGTTTCATGATTTTATAATTTCAGGGAAGTCATTGGGTGGGTACAGTACTACTCAACTCTTGCAAAGTCATAGAGAGGCCCAGCAAGAAAGATGGATTTTGTTTTAAGTTGTATAATCCATTGGATCAAACCATATGGGCACCCAGGGGGCCAGAAAACGAAACAATCGGTAATCACGCTTGTGCGAGTTTTGAAAAGCTGTCTCATTGCAATTGCCAATTTTCAGGGGCGGTGGTGCAGCCCCTACCCAGTTCATACCTAATATTTAGAGCCTCTAGTCAGGCGTCTGGTATGTGCTGGCTAGACGCCCTGGAAATATCAATCAGAAACGATGCTGCTCTTATTCGCTCAGTCAGTAATAAATCTTCAACGGGTAGTACCACTCATGAAACTCAGTGGAGTGAAACTGACTATGAAAAGCACTTCGTCCACGGTAAGTTCCGGCTCGATAAAAAAAATTATGCAATTTTTATCACTATAGATTTTCCTTCACGGAAAATGTTTGCTTCATTTTTAATTAATGAGGATCGTAATCATCGTGGTTGATTAGATTTAGATAACACGAGTCAAACTGACAATGGAGCCCAACTCAGCACTGGGGAGATAGATCTAAGTGATACCGAATCGGAGGCATCTGTAAAAGAGGACGATATGGACGTTGATCCACCTGAAAGTTCATATATTCCAAATACCGAAGAGGAGTTTGGAGAAGTCGGAGCTCAGGTTGGCTCAAGCTAATTATTACGCATATCATTTATTAAAAATTAAATTTTAGATGGAAGAACTGGCTGAAGAACATAAGTCCTTGATCTGGTATTTAGTCAAACAAGTTCGTCCAGGTATGGATTTAAGCAAGGTTGTATTGCCCACATTTATTTTAGAACCAAGGTCGTTTCTTGACAAATTGTCTGATTCATATTATCATGTGGACATTTTGTCGCAGTAAGTACTAAGATATTTCTTTGCATTTTTGTGCGCATATTAATTCAATTTTGAAGGTAGTTTTTACCAATTTACCGAACCTCGTTTATTTGAAAGGTATCGAAAGCGTTAGCAGGAATAGAGAAAATATTTGTGAGAAAACGTATTTTGCATTTCAGAGCAGTACTTGAAGATGACGCTTTTACGAGAATGAAGCAAGTCGTGAAATGGTACTTATCAGGATTGTATAAAAAACCCAAGGGTTTGAAGAAGCCGTATAATCCAATCTTAGGAGAGACCTTTAGATGTTATTGGAATCATCTTAATGGTAGCAAGACCTTCTATATTGCTGAACAAGTTTCCCATCATCCTCCTGTAAGCATGGATATTTGCGTAATATACAGGGTGCATCAATCAAACGAGATGAAAATGCTTTTATTTATATGCAAGTTTTGGAAATGCGTGTCAATGATATTTTTGTTTTTCACGTACTAACGTTTATAATACAAATCTGAAAAATCTAATTAATAACTAAATGAGTTGAGCTTGGATTTAGGCTTTTGTAGTTAATGCACGTACGAGTATCTACACGTTATTAATTCTGATAGATTTGATACCTTCAGTTTCCAGTTCGTAAAGGGAAAAAAGGTTAGCGATATCCACTTTCACTCACTGTAAAGCAGGTACATGAAACCAATTTCACTAACTAAATGTCAACTGCAGAAGCGAGATGTATATCACGAGTCTTCGAAACAAAAAGAGCGCGCGATTTTCCCAGTTGTTATTTTATTCCGTATGACAAACACCCCATTTGCAGCCGCGTTAACACTCGACTGAATCATCTATGAAATGATATCGCTTCGAAACGTACAAAAAACTTTAGAGTTTTTTGCAAACGTACAGTTTATCCGTTTAAATGTCGATGCGCCAAATGAATACTTGAATTTTAATATTTCTATTTATTCGAGATACGGAACTTAATTCAGTACATTTTTATATTGGACACACCGAATATAGATACTGTTTAATATACAGCGTGTTAAAAAGAGTGGTGTGTAGCAATCTTTTGACAACATTCTTTTTATTTGCAAAATTACAATAAATCTTCATTGATTCAGATGCTTTGAGCGTTGTGCATAGTTTTCTTGCCAAATGGTGACAGATTAAAACTTTCAACCTTTGATCATGCTGGAATTAAGTGATTTTCCGGATAATGGCAACGACCGAACCACCATTTCGTCCAGAAGAATGTATATTTGTAATAGACCGGAAACTGATTCGTTTGTGACTTTTCAGGTTTCCGCCTTTTATGTGACGAATCGGCAAGATGGATTTGCCATAAGTGCTAGTATTTTAGCTAGATCTAAATTTTATGGTAATTCGACATCGGCCATCTTAGACGGTACCGCTGTTCTTACCTTGTTACCTCGCGGGGAAGATTACAAGTTGACCGTTCCGTACGCACACTGCAAAGGAATTTTAATGGGTACCTTGACCATGGAGCTTGGGGGCAAGATTACGATCGACTGTGAGAAAACGGGATATTATACGGAGATCGAATTTAAGCTTAAGGTAATTTTTTGCGCTTACAATGTGAAGTCTCTTATTTCGTTTTTAATCTTGCAGCCGTTTTTGGGAGGTTCAGAACAAACAAACTGCATCACTGGGCGTTTGAAGCTGGGAAAAGAAACATTGGCCACGATAGAAGGGTACTGGGATGGAGCTATTAATATAAAAGATAAAAGAACTGGGGAAATGCAACTTCTATTTGCCTCAGCGCCAGCTGTACGAAAGCAACGACTTTTAAGATACACAGTTTCTTTAGACAACCAGGAGGAAAACGAATCTGAAAGGTTGTGGCAACACGTTTCGGCAGCAATATTAAGAGACGATATGAATTCCGCGACCGAGGAAAAAACTCTTCTGGAAGAAGCCCAGAGAGGTTCGTAAGTTCGTGAAATGATGACGACATGTTTTACAAAATTTTCGTGGCTTTATGAGTGTGTTTTCTTGGGAGCGTAACAAAGGAATTTTGATTTCTAGCGAGATCTAAAGAACGCAAAGTAAAATGCGAAGAATGGAGTCCAGTGCATTTTCAACAGGATTTAAAGACTGGCCAATGGGTGTACAAGCACTCTGATTTGAGACCATGGGATCCGCGAAATGATCTTTATCAGTACGAATATGAATACAAAATACTTACAAGGACTAAACATCCCACGCCAATGATCAGAACAGCGAGTATTGTTGGGGTGGAATCGCAACAGGTATATAATCGAGAGGGACATCTTCTTTCGTTCAATGGGTGTTTTTTTTATTGATAAATGTAGAAATTCAGTGAGAAGTTGAACACATTTTTATGCGCGAGTTTGCAATTACAGATAAAAGAATCGCGTTCATCCTCAAAATCTTCAAAGAGAAAAATTACCATGAAGCAAATTTCGTCCGATATAGATGTAGACAGTAGCACTGATGAGTTTCATTCAGATTCTTCCCAAATCGATAGTAAATGTCAAAAAATGGGGAGGAGAAGGCAAGTCGTCTCCTTCGATATACAGATAATGTTGTTTCAATTTGATCTTACTTTAGGATGAACGAGCAATTACAGGAAATCGATAAGCGCCTCCAGGATTTGGAGCAGAAAATCAATTTAATACAAAAGACAGTGGGTTTTTTGGTGAACTCGAATCCAAGAAGTTTCGGCGATATCTGGAACGTTTTCAATGTATTTATTTTAGTCTTTTCTTTAGGTATGTTTGAAGCTGTGCTGTTTTTCATGTTCAAAAAGTGAATCTCATTGTGAAGTTTAAGGCATGTGTGATATAATGGTGGATATCTATAATATATGTTTTTCTCATTTCACTATTTATCTGTCTTTTTCCCTCTCAATACCCTCTATGAGCCACAATGAAGCTTTTTTCTTTTAAATTAAAATTGCAGTAGTATCTACTACCTTTCCTAACCAGCGGATTGGCGAAGGGGCCGAAGAACGGCCGCCGGGACGTCCCCACCTAATGCCCGTGGAGTTGCGGCGAGGCAGGAGCAGAGGCGAGTATGATCGTAACAGACGCACCAGTAATAAAATATATAATTTTATTTATAAAATCAAGACATACATATAAAAAAACTTAAGTAATATTGCGAATATAGTCTACTCGACTTGACAATGCTTGAGCATACGTAAGGTCGAGATACTAGATAGAATTAAAGTTTCGACTGCATTTCTAAAAATAGCATTTTATACTAAAGTTTGGATACAGAAAGCTTATGCTAATTAAATGTCTAATATCAGAGACTTGAGACAGTACAGAATGACTACATTTGTTGTATATTTTATATAATAAGTTATAAGGTAAGAGTTTTTTTTACAAGTGATAACGTATGTATAGGTACTATGCAGACATGCGTAAAAGAAGAGTTATGTTAATGAGAATCGGCCAAAGAGTTAAAACTGAGCGCAGACTTTAATATGCAACTAACGTTGTTTTAGAAAAAGTACGGTAAAATGGCTTAGTCAGGTACTTACTTTAAGTATTTTTGCTGTCGCAATTTTGAATCGATCGGCAGATATGTGATGTGTCGCTACTGTTCAATTAGAGTTATACATAAGTTTTTTAAACATAGAATAACGGCATCTTAGCTACAGATACTTCGTAAAAAATAACGTAATTAAAACTAATTTATAAGAACGTTTTAAACATATAAACCAAATAGTCCTGTTCTGAACTTAAAAACGAACAATTCTTTCCAGAATGATGCTAAGCAGAATTTCACGTAGAATCTGTCTTATATACACATATGTGAACTAATGCTGGGAATAGTGAGTAGCTCGTATCACAAAATTTTAAAAAAACTTCTCTTTCTTTACCTCACGACGTATGCTATGTACAAACCAGTAAAATTCTAAAGCTATATACACAGAAGGGGAACTATTAGTGTTCCACGAAATATCTGAACTAATGCAAGTTCTAAAAATGTGTCGTTTAAGATCATTAAAACACTCACATTTTAATTTTGAGATCATTTACGGTGACCAATTGCAAATTTTATGGATTTTTATGGCGATTTAACGCCCGAAACACAATCATGCTATGGAAGTGAAAGTGGGAAAATAGAATCAATTTTCGTCGAGATTTCATATGGTCCCCGTGTGGAAGCACATTTATAAAACAACAAAACTCACCAATACATTATAATTTGATGTAATCTGAGAATGGAAATTAGATTAGCTTAGGAGGACTCTGTTCAAAGGCGTCAAGGATGGCAAAAGCCTATGAGGATCCTGCGTGAGCGGGTAGAAGGAGAGTGGAGTAGCAGTTTTACAGAAGTGTCTTGGTGTGATCAGGACTCGGTTCAAATGTACCGTAGAGGGAGATTCTAAGCCAAAGTCCAATTTCCATAAAGACCTGTGAAGAGCATCTTGTTTCATAAGACTAATACTTAATGAACACTTACGCAGTGTTCGCTACCTTTAAATTTAACATATTCATAATAGAAGTTATCACTAGATTTCTATAATATATTCAGGCAATAAGTGAGCTTTATACACCAAATGGAATTTGTCATAAGTCTAAAACTATATAAATGCAGTACCTACAGACAACTGAGGATGGTGCTTAGGTAGCATACTTGTAACGCCAGTACGTTATGCGTTAACGCATGCTTCGAAAAAGTGTGTTTCATGCGTCCCTAGTTTGAAACATAGAACATCACCAATAGTGTCAGTGTATTTTTGCTTTTAAGGGAGGGTGCAAGAAAGATAGAAATTTAAAAAATAGATGTTAAGTTTTAAAACACAAAAAATCTTTGGTGACATATGGCCATGTCTTAACATACACTGTTGACACACTTGGTGGAATCAACGGAATTATCATACATACAGTGCGTTTTTTTTTTTTTTTTTTTAATTTCAACGTGCAGCATGGGGTTGTCGATTCCGTTAGAGCTCCATGGAACTTGGCCCAAGTGAGATTTGCAATCCTGATTTCACTTAAATTTTTTAATTACACAGAAAAACATTATGTGCTTGAATTGTGCATTGTTTTTGCTCGGAAATTGGTATCGTCACACACTGCTCTTTGCTATTTTTGCGTCCCAGACGAAGCTAAATTTTAATTAGAATTAAAGAACTTGGAACGAACTGTAAAATAGAGATTTTTTTAAGTAGCAGCGGCCGAATCGAGCGCTAAAAGTGGATTTATTTGAATTTGTTGTTGAAAATCATCTGTGTTCTCAGCTGAGCAGCGCTCCAAACGAACGTTCGTTTTGCGCGTTTTTTCATTTTTTTTTTTTTACTTAAATGACAAATTGTAGCAAAGTTAGAGCTGCCAGTGTTGCTCGCACTTACCTCAAGTCTTCCTGTGACTCTTAACGGAGCCGATCTCGACATAGGGTTAAACATTCAACGCGTAAATGCCCATGTTGCGCGTCTATGTAGCCAAAAGAAATATCGCATTTAATAAGCATTTCTTAAATAGGTACACTTAACAATTTGTTTAACGTTGTTGCGTTTTGCAGTAACAAAATGCATGAGTATTGTTTCTACGTTTGGCTGATATCTTGTAGATATTCATTGGTCCTCCAAAATAATTTCTTAAAAATTAAACAAATGCAATTATTTACTTCGTTAATAGTTGCAAAATTTTAACATACAATGAATCCTTGACCATGTCAATCTAATAAAACATAAAAACAAGATCTAACAATAACTTAATTTCATTATTAAAATCGATATAGTATAATCAGAAACTCAACATTCTACTATAAACAAAATAAAATAATAAAGTTCTACACATTGCTCGTAACATAAAAAATCACAACAAACATCATAATGATAAGTAGGTAATTAAGTACATAATATCAGTTGGCTTTTCAAGGTTCAATGGTCCATAAGCTCAACGAATGTTATATTGTAAAGGTCTTCATCAACTGTTTTGAGCTCTAGCAAAAACAAATCTTCATTGCAGTAGTAAGCCACCATATCGTCATCAATCTTGGCGATAATGCTACAAGGAAAAGAACTCATTAGAAAAACTAGCACACAAAATATGCTTCAGTGCATCAATGTAGATGCAATTTTTTCCGCAAGATTACACACAAATAAACTTCATTCTAGAACGTCAGGAAAATGGGAATTTTATCCTTCTGAAACGGAGGTTGGATAGAGGAAAAGTCAGCAGGAACGCCATATTTTGTTGATCATTGCTTATGATAAACTCGCAAACATAATATTTAGATGTACCTTTCGATAAAGAAATTGGTGTATTTGGTATTTTCTACATGGGACGTAGTAAAAGAAACGTTTACTGAGAGACCTTCTTCCACTGGTTCCAAACAGGACGTCTTTAGGAGATATTTACCATCCAGGAGCAATTCACCAAAATGTCCAGAAAGTCGAATCAATAACATTGTCGCGTCACTGAATTCACCAAATTATCCAGAAAATCAAATTTTATGAGGTGTATGTATCGACTGATATTTTTGGGGTAAAACCTTGACCTGAACAATGCTAAGAAGCGTATATGCAGGAGGAGCATCACAGGATGTCTTGTACGTAGACACCGACCTTTTTATATCCTTTTTATGGGGACCAACGCTTATTTCGTTCCATAAATCTATCGGTTTCATCATACCTCCAGGACTTGGTTTATAGGAATTGATTATAGAATGCACTATAGAAAACGAACGGGGGTAACAAATTGCCACACCTTTTGCGTTACGCTCAATAATATACATGTTTTAATTAATTGTAATGTCACGTAAGTAGAAATTCTTCGAATTGCATCAGACCTAGAAGAGGTCAAGGTACCTTCGAGACAGTCAGTTCATAACGAATATCAATTGCTGACGGTATTCCCTCAGATTCTCTTACTTGTGTATTGTTGAACTGGGAGGTTTTCTGCGAAAATATTGTTGGAAATTTGCACTGTCAAGTGGAGAGTGTTTCTTGTCTTTTTACTCTGGCTCTAACACAAACCTTTAGAGCTGCTCACGCTTTAGTACTATCAACGTGGTTGTTCATTGATTTGTGACAAGCGCATTGCCCAAATTGTACTTTACAGCACTATTTAGGTATTGCAGTTAGTACAAAGCGAACCATTAGCTGTCGATGCAAGTTTCTATAGGTTCGGTACAAACAACATGGTCAGTACATCACATTTCCAATTGAAAACTTGTAACTTGTAACTCGTACGTAAACTTGTGCGAACCTATGATACTTGATAGACCAATATCCTCCAGTTCACTTCTTTACAACTACTAAATATGAATTTCAAATAAATAACTTACCCTTTTTTGTTTTTGCGATACAAGTTACTAATACTTGAAGCGCTAATTTTGTACTTATTCTCAATCTGCAAATAAGGAAAACAGAATTAATTTTTGGAAAAAGTAGGTAATACTGATAGAGAAGTTCTGTCTTTCTTGATTTAGCATAGATTTAGAAGAAGTACTGAGCTTTTGTTTGGAAAACCAATACGTAGAGGTGGAAAAAGTGAACTGAATTTGTAGAGAAAGGATGGCCCAAATTCTTTTCGATTAATGCAATTGCAGTAGGAAGTTAATAGAATACTTGTTAGTCGATTTCGTCATGATGAGCCGAGGTTTGGTCATCTTTTTTATACTTTCTTTTATTTTCTTACTCATTTTTCTTTTCATTTTTATCTTTATTTTCTTCAATTCATTTTTCTCTCTCTCCCCCTCTCTCTCGCTTTCTCTCGCTGAAAACAGCATCGACCAGAATTTGGACCAATGATGTTAATCACACATGCCATTTTTTAGTTTTGTTATTTAACCTCGAGTAAGACGTGTGTTTAGAATTAAAAGCCCAGTACGTCCAGGTTCATGCACTTTAAGCACGGGGCTCCAGAGGTTTGAATTTGTAAACTTTTGCTCACTGTCCATTTAGCGTTAATAACTCGCTCGATTAATTTCGAAAATTAATATCTCGTCTCTATTAATTTTCCAAAAGTGAAAATTTACAACACAAAACCTTTGAAGGCCCTCAAAGCGTTGAAAGCTCAAGCGTTAACTTTTGCAAATTCTTGTACTCACAGCGTTCAGAAGTCCTTGAGTCGTGGGGGGCACCACGTGCAAGGGGGTATACACGTCCTCGTTTTCCTGTCTCACATACAACATCACTCTCTCGTTTAAAGGCGGCGGCCCCACACTGCTCTGGCTCATGAGCTTCGTTCTTTTGATCGGAGGCGAATATACCGAGCCATCCGTTGTCAACGTGGCATCTAAGATACTCTCTTTCTTCTCTGTATCCGGGGGGAAGTGGTTGTGAAACTTCAAAGTGGGAGTCGTGGGCGGTTTTGAGGCGGTGTGGAGCAAAAACGGCGAGCCGGCCTTGACGTGATCCACTGGACCCGAGAGTGAGCTGTCCGGATCGTGAGTGTAGAAGCCTTGCAGTTCCATTGTTGTGAGCTGAAAATGCTTCGTTAACACGGAGATCTCACTCTTCGACTTCAAATTTGGGTTGTAGAGGATGGAGAGTAAGCTGGAACGAGGGAGATTACAGGGGAGACTCACTTTGTCGATGTCTTCCGCTGGTGAAAACAAAACCGGAGGTTTGGCTAGATCGCTCATGGTGTAAAACTCCGACCGCTCACACACCGGGTGATACAGCTCATCCAGCTTTTTCCTTCCAGTTGCTGTCATTTTCCGTTTCGCTGCTCTCCGCTCTTCATCTCGAGTCTTCCTCTCGGCTCCCTGTGACAACCAATTGCCGATTAATGATTGTGATGTTCCTAGAGCACGTCAAAGCCGTAAAGGCCAACGCTCTCACCTTATCACAGAATACTTTGATTTGGCAATATCCTCGGTGATATATGCTTGTGTCTCTAGGATCCTCATACGTGTCGATTTGTAAATGGAGCGGGAGACCCTTCACTCCTTTTTGACTGCTGAAGTCCGTGCTGAGGCATTGAACGGCTATATTTATCTGAAACAAAATAATGCCCTTTCTCATAGGTATTCGGTGTTCGGCTCGGTGTTTCCCCGTCGTGCCGGGCGTTGGTTATAATAGAGCGACAGAAAGTATCACTTGGGTACCTTTGCGGGGCTCTCCATTGGGTTCCAATAGATCGCAATGGCGTTGTGGGCCATTTCCTCAATGCAGCCTACGAGGCCAACACTGTTTTTGGTATCTGGAAAAGGGCAACAGACGCAGTGAGTATTTGCCAAGAAGTTGACGTTTTTAGGTAAATCGACTTTTTAACTGCGCTAATTATCGATAAAACTGGTGAAGTCGAGTTTTTCAGGTCGGCTTACCTCAATTCAAACAACGAAACGATTGCTGCATGTAAGAAAAGGGAAAGAAGTTATGTACCGTGTGGTAAATTAATAAGCTGCTTAAGCTACATATTCGACGAAAAAACTGAAACGATCGCATAAGGGAAAGTAAGGGCGTGGCAGTGCGCTCGAAGCTCGTTCAAAAGCGATGGGTCGGAGTAAGGAGGACAAAAGAACCTACAAAAAAACTAGTAGGAAGTGGCGCATAAAAACGCAAATAAAGGCTTCAGACAAGTCTCCTTGCGGCCTTTATGCATGTGAAATGACATGAAAGTAGTTAGGTTTTTTTTTTAATTTGATCCGCATGCGTTGTAGCGAGTAAGCTATCGAAATGCCCTTCGGCACCGTCACGTAAGCCCAATCCTCTCGCTACCAAACCACCAACATGTGGACATTTTATAGGGTCGCGTTCTTCAGGATGCTGCGGCCCCTAGAATTCGCAAGGCAACCCCGAGACAGAATCAATTTTCACCTTAGATGTGGATTTCGGTAGAATCGTCTGAGTGCGTTCATTTCGAATTTATTGCTCTGAATCCGCCACGTTTTCACCCTTCTATCGTTACCTTTTCCTCCCTCGCTCCCGCCGGGAGTTGCGGGAATTCCCGGCATTGCGCCCGTCTCCGGGCGCGGAACCTTCTGGGGCTGGCGGCTCCCATCCCAGAAGCGCGACCGTCCGCCCATCAGATTCCCATTCCCAGTAAAAAAGGCGTTTTTCGAGCGATTTCCTTCGCACAATTCGAGGCATGCGCCGTTGATCCCGCCATGAAGTTAGCCGACTAACCCGAACTAACCTGAACCGATGAACGCCTAATCAAGTCATCAAAAGATGGAGGAATACATGTATGTATAGAATTGACCTTAATTTATTCGCCAGCCAAAGCTCCAGTTAAGATAACCGCACTCCTCTCCGATACACACGCCGGTACCATTTATATAACTTTGCAACACATGTAGGTACCAAGTAATAAAATGTCACAAGAGCACTGTGTTTGAAATTATCGCATACGCTTCTAATAGTGGGATTTGGATCAACGATAATAAAGGATACCAAGTTTGTAATACTACCAATGTGGGTACCTAATCTCATTTCGCATTTTCAGTTAGGTATATAGATTGGACACGTGGGTGGTACTCGTAGGACGTTTCGATGCTATTTGGTTCTCCATATGCGAGCAGTTATTTCTAGAAAGACATTTTGCGTGAAATTATTGTGTTATTGTTATCGAGGTTGCGCTCTCGTTCTCGGTTGCCTTCGGTCGTACCGGTACCTAACAACCTCCAGAAAACCTCAAATGGTCCTCAGCTTAGGAGTTTAGATACGTCCACGAGCCGATACAGTTTTTGCGAACCGTTTCGCCGATAAAGCGCATTTCATGGACAGTTTTACGCAAGTTCAGGGGGCTTTTCCGCGAACCACGTTCCGGCTGCAACGCCATATTCATTGGGCCCCCTAACTTTGAGTACGCATTGGTAGAATTACATATTAATCTGCCTATCATTCCATTGAACACTCACGCGCTTCGGGCCTTAAGGAGAATAGCTTTCCATCCAACATACTTTCCAATTATGTTTAACAAGAACCACCTCATGTTTTACAATGACGAATGATTTATTGGTTCCACATACTTCGAATTAAAGTAATAACATCATTAAATATTTAAATGGGCGGAATGCTAACGAGCCTAATGCTTTTCTGCCGTGCTCGAGAGACTCCTCACCCACGTAAGGAGCGGGTACCACCGCCGATTTGTTACCCCTGAACCCCGGCGACATTGGCGTTCTCCGGGAGCCACCCTCGGAAAACTCCCCCGCCCCGCCCGCCCTTCCCGCTTCAACAACATGGGACTCACCTGCATCTAAAATTCTTTGCTTTACAGAGTGCTGCCGACCATGCCAGAACTGCCACGCTTTGATTTCGTCCTCTGGACTCTTTTCCTCTCTGAACATCAGCATGACAACGCTCTGTAAAAAAGGAAGAGAAAAAAATTTTAATATGTGAATGTGCCCCAGGGAAAGGGGTCTCTAGTCCCAACGAACGCGATCTTATCAGTGAATTTCTAGACAAGTGTCATCCATAGAAATCTCCGCAGTGCACGCCATCAGAGGTTCTGTTGATAAAAATCTAAACAATTCGAGATGGTGGTGTTCGGTTGGCCATAAAACGGACTTCAACATGGTTAAACGCACCATCATATACGTAGGTCATACGAAAGTATGCCGAAGAGAACAAAATACAGAGTCCGTCTCTAGATAATAAAAAGCGAGACGGTACCATGGTACCATCAGGTAAGGAAAGGCGCGACGGAAGGGACCCGGCTGCTAATGAGACGAGACGTCGAGAAGAGGCAAGTGACCGTTTAAATCTCATATTAATTCGTATAAATTATGGAAAGAGCTTGTATAGAGTTATTAAATCGGGGCTCTCAAATAGGCAGAAGCGCCCCGAATTCAAAAGAAATATACGACAAGAAGGTAACAATAAACGAGATATTGAAAACGATATTTTGTGAAATTGAAGCAGCGCAGCGGGTCCTTGAAGGTGGGGATTAATGGCGCGCTTTACTGCACGGATGTGCTAACAAAATCGTTCATTAATTATCGATATGCCCTTATAATCTTGCTTGAAACGGTACCATTAGATAGCTGGTTAGATTGCTTCTTAGATGCTGAAAACACATTTTCAAGAGTAGTAGTTAACAGTTGATCGAGTGTATGTCTCTCGGTATCGACGCCAATAATTTCGCATGATTGATTAAGTGAAATAATCGATTAAATTGATAGCTGCACGAGGCAGTTGAGCGTCGAAGAGTTCGAAACGAAACGCTGAAATAACGGAGACGAGTTTAGTAACGTACTTAGGAGGAATCTCGCCCTCGACATTCGCCCCAGCCCTTCGACGTTCGCATCTCGGTGACGTGCGCGGAGCGAAGCTCGGGGCGAATATCTTGAATAAAGCTGAATTGCGCTTCGCACCATCTCAATCGAACTCCGAGCCCGCGTCTGTTCACGCAAACTTTTGAAACGGGCCCGGTATGCACTCGGGAGAATTACGAGGGCTTCGTGGTGAGTAGTCCCGCCACCGATGTCGGTTTGAACGTCGTCGGGGGCGGGAATATTTTCTCGTGAGCAGATCCTAGAACGTGGAGCATCCTCGGGGAGATTTTTTGTTTTGCCACTCGGGCCCTTTCCCGGTTTCGGGCCGCGTCGACTCGCGACTTGGCGCCGATGCGCAGGCCCACAAGCGAAGGACCGACGTAGGACGGACGTCGCGCCGGATGAGGGCTCCCAAGGCTTAATTAACATAGTTCCATGCGAGGCGAGAATTCTAGAACCCCTTCCCCCCCCCCCCCCCCCTCCCGAGGTCTCGGCAACGGTTTCTTTCAGGACGTCAAAAAATTTGAGATTAATTAAAAGCGAATTATATCTCGACCATCTGAGCCTTAAATAAACAAAAATAAGTGAGTTATTTACATTACTAATGAGTGAGTAAGTTTTTCGAGTCTTGCTAGTCGGTGAGGTGAGATTGGTATTTCATTTATTTGATAATGACATTGCTCCCCAAGCGCTAAACGTATTAATTCAAAATATTATACTTAATTATCAACCGTATATAAGCTTTCGTAGTAATTGGTATAATTAAAAGCAGTTCCATTGAACATGGCCTTAATGATCAAGTATATAATTGTAAATTGTCTTCATTAGAATTGCCGCATTTTATCATAGGAAAGCAACGAATGATCATTACTCATGCCCGTAAGTGGACTCGAATGTCAACGCAGCAAGTTTTTTCGTCAAATTCTTGATCAATAATTGGCTTTCGATGTGAAATGTTTAACTGCTAATTCTTCAAATTTTATAGAAATTCAACGATCCCATCCATACAAATGTATAAGGCGATCTTTTTTAGGAATAAGTTCGTCGATTCTCCTTTTTCGTTGCAAATTCGTTTTTCTGCCGCAGTGTATACAGGGTCGTCAGCGGCAATATCGAGAATTTACTGATTTAAATTTCCTTAACGACTAACTGGTCCTTAATAATATGTTAATTCGGATTTCGACGATTGCGAAACCAGCGTTTTTACATAAAACGAGTTTTCTTTATCAGAAGGTACCACGAACAACAAGATGATTAATGTTCCTTTTTATTCATTCTCATAGTTTATGTATCTGAACGTGTTCGCCAGTCCTGATTTCAAATTTTTCCCATTGAAACGCAAAAAAGGCTCCGAGCTCGTTTTCCGGAACTAGCGGCGAACCCCCTCCGGAGTAATGGCGCGTCGACGCGGACCTCATCCCCACGTCAGTCACATCGCACCCGGAAGCATTTCCCAGCGTCGAGCGCGCGCCTGCGCGCGCACCGACAAATCCATACCAACTAAAATGTCCTACCTTGACGGTCTGGGATTTCAACTGCTTGTCCGGATCTGGAATGTACTCCAAGGTGATTCCATAAAACTGGCCCTTGTTGATATACGTTATCCTGTCATCTTCCCTTCTCTGCGACGTCGATATCGGGGATTCCAGGTGGTACTTGAATCCGTATGGTGAGAATCTGGAACAAAACAGCGACTTTTATAGACATTTCGGCGCGGTGCACGCGTGGTTGCAGCAGGGAGGGCGGTGCGCTAGCGAAGCCGCATCGGGCGTCCTGCGGGCCCTAACGGCGCCGGTCAACCGTCCATTGTTGAGACGACGATTTCCACTTCGGACGTGAAAATGGACAAAGTTCGCGCCGTTCCTATTTACCGCAAGTGTTTGCGTCAACGGCGCGTCACATGCAGGACGTGCATTTTTCGCGGAGCGGCCCTGATTGCCACGGATATTGATGGCTCATAAATCCTAACTTGGCAGTACCCACTGCGATGGGAAAATTAGGGTCATACCGAGAAGGAAATAACAAATTAATAAAATCGAGTTTTTCTCGACATGTGTCGTGGTGGAAAGCGCGATTCTCTCCATTGCGGCGTGAGGATTAATGGACAATTATTCCTTACTGGCTGCCTATCTTGTGCGATCTGCGAAAGGCCCCTCATTTGTGCGCTTTTTTTAGCTGGCCGCCTGGCTTGCCCGATGCGACACTGATGGATTTTCCGATTTGGAGAACACGGGATCTGTCATATACCAAGTTTACGAAATATCAAAAAACAATGTTGATGACGCCGATACCGGTATTTTGTAAACATAGAAAAAACAACAAAAAAATGCGTTGAACCTCTTCGGATCGGGCTGAAATCAATCTGAAATATACTGCGTGACACTGGAGAAGGAACACCCCGTAAAAGTGGTTTTATTTGAATAATTTTTGGTATGCAGGTTTGCACGTGGAAAGGCGAAAAACGATCAGATTTCCAGCCACATTTGTCGACGTATTTACGAGTTATCAGAAATTTTAGGTTTTTTTACCATAAAAACCGCAACAAAATATCAACAATATGGCTGCAAAATATCATTTATTGGTGTACCGAAGTGCCCTTTGTCAGTCAAATATGCCTAGACGCAGAATGCAGTGAAATTTTCATCAACTGAGCGAGTTTGAGAGAGGTCGAATTGATAGATCTACGAGAGACCCGTTGGCCATTTAGGCGAAATCGTCACTAGATTGAACTGTAACGTAAACACTATAGTGAGGTGTTCTTAGGCATGATTCCAAAAACAGGCGGAAGGAGAGGTACTTAACGATCCCGAAGGACTACGGAATACCAAGATCGCCGCCTTCGAGTTTTGGCTCTAAGAGATAGGTTGGTCTCGTCGACGACGCTGGCGGATCAGTGGTTTGCCGAATATGGATGACCCATTGGGATTCGGACCATCGGACACAGGGTGAGAAGTTTTGGACCGATTTCTTACGGTCTTCATCTTGTATCACTCCTCACCTTAAACCACCGTCAAAATCGATTGAGGTAGTGCAGTGCACTCTGAAATGGGATAATATCGTGTTTGGTGACGAATCCAGATTCTGTTTGGGTATGCACGACGATCGGGCAAGAGTAGGGTGAAGACGGGGCGAAAGACTGTATCCTCAGTTTACAACACAGAGGCATGTCCATCAGGCTGTTAGGGTGGCCGTTTGGAGTGCCATTCGATGTGGTAGCAGGTCACCTTTACTTTTCGTTAGAGACAGAAACGACAAATCTAAGAAGTCCTGGAACCTCATCGCGTGCCTTATTCGGAAACTCTCGTTGATCCAGCAAGACAATGCGCGACCACACGTGGCCAGAGTCACTATGGACTTTTATCGACAAGACGCAATCAACTTGCTACCTCGATCTCCAGATCTCTCACCCATTCAACGTGTAGGGGATGTTGTAGGTAGAAGGTTGCGTGATTTACCCCGTCCCCCGCAAACTCCAGCTATGTCACGGTGTCCAGTTGGCCTGGAATGAGATCCCCCAAGAGGACATCAGCGATCACATTAGATCCATGCCTGGAGATGTACAGGAATGCACGAGGCACCGCGGAGGAGCGAGAAAATAATTTTTTTTTTTTTTTGATAATTAAATTTGTTCGATTTTTTTGACGAAGAAACGGAGACGTGCGCATCAAGGATTACCCAAATCGAACCACTTTTACGGGGTGTTCTCTTTTCCGTGTCACGCAGCCCAATTGAAAGTCTGCGAAAAGGGCCCGTTTTTTCCGAAAAAAAAAAAAAAAAAAAAAAAAAAGAAAAAGAAAGAAAAAAAAAAGAAAAAAAGTTTTTTTTTTACCAGATCTCGCGACCCGCACCGCTCCGGAGGCGGCGGCAATGGGGAGCGCACTTAAGGGGGGCACCCTCGGCGGATTCGCATCGGAGTAAAACCGATTGATTGAGCATGAATAAAACACTTCCATAAAAAATGCGGTTTGGAATATTTAAAAGAAGCTAATTGCTGTTCGGTATGCGAAATGTTACAGTTACGAACGTAAAAAAACATTAATATGGAACGTAAAGGAACTCGTTTGATGTTTAAGGTAAAGAAAAAGACAAGTGGAAGAGTTGAATACATGAGACCTGTTGAACCGGAAACATTACAAACCAGGCAGTAATAGTACCTGACACTTAAGACGAATTTTGAAATGTGCAAATGTTTGTTAATGTTCCATGCACCACTTAAGTCGGACAAACTAGTTTTCGGTAGTGGTACGTACGACAGTTTTACCAGGCATATGGCACCTGATATGAAATGGGATAACGTTTACGCTCGTTATGCTACATAGTACACGGGGTCACAGAATATTGTAATTTTTAATGGTCCGCTCATGACAGCTAATGGAATTTAGACTACCTACTTCCGAGAAATTCGACGATGGCACATTCTCACACATACAAAGGGACCTGACACATAGCATAACGGCCAATTATTCGTTTATTTTCAGAAAAGTGAGGCGCAGACGTTTCTCACAATTTCATTTCTTCTAGGAATTTCGACCAGACCAACGAATTATTTTTATTATCGCCGTTCGAACCCGCCTCAAGGCGACACGTTGCGTAGTCGACTTTTATTACGAGACGCGCCAGAAACCTCCTTTTTTCCTAATCGACCCCTGCCTGCGACCGTTCCAGAGTCAGCTTGCGCAGCGTCGTTTCATACAGCGTCGTCGCCCATAACGCGACTCACGTGCTCAAGCGCAAAATCACTCGTTCGCGTCTTGTCAACCCCACGAATTTGGCGCGACGCCGAACGGCCGGCAAGCTCGCCAGACTTGGCACCGCTAGATTTTTCCGCTCTGGACATGCGAGTGCTCCCAAATCGAATCCGTTTCTCTCCGATCGCGACGATCGGGGATGGGCGCAGCGATTACGACAATCACGGCCGGAATCGCCCTCCACCATCCGATAAAGTTTTCCACGATTTCCGGCCGATAAGTTGGGAGCACGCTGTACGCACTGACGACTGGATAAGTTGATGCTAAAAGGAATTTTATCGGCCGATACCATCTCCCGCCCTTCACACAACCACAAGGGAAAAATCGAGGGGGTCAAAGTCTGTAGCGACCGTGCCGGCCACTCTGCTGTGCTACCACGTCTCCGGTGATCAAAACTAAGCGTAATAAACGCATTAGGGCTCGAAAAAAGCCGCCGTTAATTTGCACAGGCAAAGTGATATGACCCAAATGAATCATTTTCTACTTGAACGTGTCGAAAACTGCCAAGTTTGGCCGCACTGAGAGCGACGTTTCTGGCTCGCCCTGTACAATTCTAAGCAGTCCTGGCGCGAAAACTGCGTCGGCGTGTCCGGCGACTAACTCAAACCGATTTAATCCGGACGTTTTACAGGAAAGATCCGTAATAGTTTCAAATATACTCACATCTTTGGAATTTGTATCTTGTCGGCGTCATTTTGCCGCCCAAAATCGTGCCAAGGTCTACTCCGGGTGGTCTGCGATCCAGGGGATTGTGAACTGCTGTTGCTCTTTTGTGACAGCGACAGCGGATCCAACAGCGAGGAGTTGTTTTGGCAGAGCTCCGTGTAGTCGAAGGACTGAAACAACGTCATAGTTAGGTCTCGGGATGGTACCAGATTGACGTCCTAATTTAACGAGACACCCATCCAAGAACGTGTTTATCCACCTCGCAAATATCGTTCGATTATCCGATCGTCCGATTCCGGTATGCGTGGGAACCGGACGGTTTACGTTTTGGCGTCGGCTTTAGCGTATGCGCGAAAGGGAGGCGCAGAAGTCTCGGATCGGCACGTCTTATGCCGTTGAAATCTTTATCCGTGTTTGTTTCGTGTAAGGGGTGTCGTGCAAACCTCGTGATTTTACTTTTAGCGGGGGACTAAACTTCTGAAAAAGAAACTGATCAAACCTAAATCGCAATAACGAGATTTCATTAATTAACTTTGTTTTTTTATAAATTTTTAAGAAAACTATCGTTAGATAATAATTAATGATAGCGGCAATAGGAATGATAATTAACTTGTGGTTTCTCCAAGAGAGAAAAAAAAACGATTAATTAGCCAGCTTTAATCTCGGTGATTAATCGCCCTTGTAAATAAAATCACAGCACCCTGTATATGAACTGACATAAGTTGATCCTGGTTCAATGGCCAATTTGGAATTTACACCTCAACGAGGCATCGAAACGACGATTATACCTCTCGTCAAGCACACTTTCAATACTCAGAAAACTCACCCTCGCATATGCACCTCCTCCAAACGACTCTAACGAGCTCTGGTGGGAACGTACCTTTCAAGGTTCCGCTGGTGCCACCGCTAAATATTGCCATCATCGCCGTACTACCTGCGATTCACATTCAACACCAACACTATCTGATTTATTCACGAATAAAGTGGATAAACTACCGATCTTGAGCGAGAGCTGAAGACATAGGTTTTTCTAGGGCTCACCTGCTGCAGCGTGTTCTGGTCGCGAGGGGTAATAGCGTCGGCCCCGATTCCGCTATCTGGACTCGGTAGATCTACCGTAAGACCAGCGGCAGCTATTACCCCCTTGCCATGATACTGGCTTTGCCTCACATATCGCTCAACAAAGCTAGCAGTCGCACCCCCGCTAGCTACCTCTTCTCCGTAGGCTAGGTGACCTTGCCTGAGCTGACTAGAGTAAATGGGTTCTGGGGTACCTGCCCCCGAGGCAACAGTGGTGAAGTATTCTCGATAATAGGGGTCAGTGGACACAGTGAAGGCGCCAGAGCTGCTGGCTCTGCCGGAAGAAGTTGAGTATATGGTCGCGCCCGATCCGTTTGGACCGTTCCCCATGGTGCTCTGGGTGTATTGGATGTTGTGGTCGCTGTAGGGAGTCGGGGAAGGCGTTCCACTGCCACTGTGACAAGGATTACTCATGGCGGTGAATATCTGCGTCGTGTACATTGCCGGTTTGAGTCCATCCGTGGAGATAAATTCAATGGGGCCCGTGTTGGAGCCGTCAGCCAAAAGACTGCTGTGCGTCGAAGTCGGGGTCCCGTTAATCGATCGGGAGCCGTCTTGAGGGGAATTGAGGCCTCTATGGCTCTCGTCTTTGATCGAATTCACATCTACTACCAAGTCTGCAGGCTGGTTCCCGCCACCAGAGGACACCAGCACCACCTATAACCACCAAGGCACGACGTTAAATGGTCAAATCGACACTCATACAAGACATGCTGCTCTAGGTGGCCCTAGGACTAACCTACTTCAAATCTACCATGCACTATTCTACTCTATTGATTACGGGGTGAAAAAAATCAATGGGGCGCAATATTGACATGAAAAGACGATGACCAGCTCAACAATGGGGAATGTCCAATAATATTGTGTCATTCTCCCAGGGTGTTGGAGGTTTCCGATCCCCATCTAGATTAGATTGATCCCCCTTCACACACAAACACAAGCGTAATAATTAACACAGGTATCACTAAGTTATCACCTTCGGTCGAGATTGCTTTGAGATAATTATAGAACCATCTAGGCTCCCAGAACTGGGCGAGCCGCAGTCCAGCTTCCGGTGATGGCTGAGGTCTTCAGGTTCTCGTTTCACAATCTGCAAATTTTGTCCGGCAGTACCCGCAGGCTGTGCGTACCCAACGTGTTGGTTAATAAATAAACCTTGCAACTCTTGCGAACTCAATTGACTGCCGGTACTCAGGGGCGGAGTCGTCAGTTCTAATCCCGCCCCGCTCACTAATCCATTGGTCGGTTTCAATTGCGACGTTAGGATGCCACCGGCTTGAGAACTCGGTCTGTAACAAATATATTACGTCATTCATCCTTCAAGTGGTGGGGGGAATTCGGTTTATTCAACTTCTGGTATTCTTGCGACTTTGACAACAACTATTGTATTTTACATTCAAGGGTGTGCCCGAGTAAAAGGAGTCCTATGTGGGGTCGTAAATGTATCTCGAGGTGCCCTGTGCTAACAGCTAATGGAAATTTTGAATTAGAAGTAGATTCGGTTTAGCGCCTGGGAACGTTGATTTTTTTCTTAACGCACACAGACACACACACACAGAGGAAATTTTTTGCACGGGCCCTTTGCATTTTCCACGTGCGCAACTTGGCGACGTTACGTCCGATATTCGACGTTTCGATTTTCGGCCGCCGTCATCAGCTTTGCCTCTTCCCACGGGCGCCGGAGTGGATCTTCGCCTTTTTCGTGACCACCACGTGACACGCGTTAAAGTCTAGTTTAGCGAGCGAGAGCCGCCTCCCATTCATCCTTCGGCCGGCGGCCGATAGCCGAAACTCAAAAATTTCGTTGACGAAAATGTAGCCGTTTCTCATGGAACCGTCAACGGACGGAGTTCTCACGTACGGCCACTTGCCTCGCTCGCTTTTACTCAAATTTGGTACCGCTCGAGTGCCTCCCAGATCGAACGACCCCATCGAAAATCGGCGCTGGCGGTACTGCCGGACACTCGAAAGGGCGAGATCTTTCGGTTGACGGGGCATGAAAATGCGGGAGGCTCAAATTGGGGCGCAATAGATTCTGGCTTAATGGCCTCCGCGAGATATGACATAACACGAGCTATAATTTAAACGCATCTCGGGGCGTATCGGGAGCCAAACACAATCTGGATTAAAAATTATATTGCAGTGTCACGCGAAATGAAAACTAGGGGCTTTACGTCACGCGAAGCCCTGATGATGGTTAATTCACGCTGGAGTTAGTTTGGCGGCGTATAGCGGATGTGCTTGAACCCCCACGAATTACGCTCGTATTGAAGAAGATGCAATTTTCTCGCCGTGTAATAAGGCGAAGAGCTCGATATGAGTGTGTGTGTGTGTGTGTGTGTTGCATCCTTCCTAGAGAAATTCGAAGCGATTTCCGAGGGGACAACAGTAGAAAATCCGTAAAATTTCATTGACGACGAAGGGGGCTTCGGAGGCCCCGGAATTAACCGGCGAAATTACCAAACCAAATAGCTGGTCATTAGCCCGAACCGGGAGCAGCGCCGCTTTTTAAACAGCTCAAACGGTTGAACGGTTTAAACGCCCCCATTTGAACCGTCAGGTTTAAACGGTGCCAACGTCGACATTTCGGGAACTTAGATCGAAAACGGCGAACTATCCGCCAGTCCACGACCTGAACGTCTTTAGCTCAATCCACTGGACGTGCGTATTTGTGCCAAGTCAAACACTCATCGATTCGGGTTGCGTCCGATGCAGAGCTGCGCACGAAAAATCTTCCGGGAACCGACTGCGCAGGGACGGGAACGAAAAATAGAGACGTGCAAATTGGCAAATTGATGACGTCCGTCCCTAAAACAATCGCCTAACGGCGAAGAGAAGCGGGCACGCAGGCGTCGGACGTCATGAACGTGCGTGTGATCGTAGTCGCGACAAAGAGCGCAGTTTTCTGAAATGGTCGCACACAAACACCTATGTAAAACCCAGGTGGAAGTTGTAAAGAAAGTGAAAAGAGGAAATAACTCGTAAGAATATCTATCAATACAATCTAGCACAGACTGGTTCATCAGTACCATGAGTCTGATAATCGCGATTACCGCAACCTGCAGACCTGGTCACCTTCACAATGCCGAAGCGCACTACGCGAGTCGTCTAACACGCGCATATAATCGGGGCGTCTGGTACTACTAGGCGATTTTTACTTCCTCTCTTAAATCGGCAATTACTCAATGGGTCTCTCTGGCACTACCCCCCCGGCCTCCTCCCCCCTGTCTTCGCGGCCGGATTTGGTCACGGACGCCGGCGCTCCCCACGGCTCAGCTCCGGAGACGGACGTTCCGCATTTGCTCATCTCGCGTATTTCTCAAAATTCTAACGCGCCATAATCGACACGAAATGAATCGGTGCACGCAAAACGGGCTCATTGCTCATTAGAAATGCCAACCGCCGCCGTTCGGCGTGGCGGCGCGCTTGCGAATATGCGCACATCGACTCTTTTGAATAAATATTTCACACATTCACGATGAGCACTGAATCTATTAAGTGTTGCCTAAAAACTGGTGTCTTATTTACATTTCGCCCCTTTCCGGTCAATAAATCTGGTAGATTGAATAACTCCGCTCTACATTCTTTGTCGCATCGTCGATGAATATTTAAATCTAAAACTAACATTCGCTTTGAATCTCACGTATGGAGGTCTATATAATTTGTAAAGGGTTTCACTTGATGCTATCGGTATCATATTACTATGCAGATTCGAGATAGCGATTTTAATAATAGAGATTAAAATTACATATGTAGGATATTGTGCGGTGCGGAACAGTCGAGGAAGATCCCCAGCCCCTCTGGGAAGTAGGTAAGTCGTAAACAGAGATTTGAATTATAACCATTACGGTCTTTTGAACTATTTTGATTTATCGCCGGATAAAAGTGTTTGCAGTAGTTTTTTTTTTCTAGGGGGCCCTTGGGGTTCTAACGGGATTTCGTCGCAGACGGAGACCGCCTGGGTGCGTTTGCGCGCGGAGGATGCCCGTGAGGTCGGCGGAGAGCCGTTCCAAAAATGTCCCAGAATCGGCGATTTTCAAGCGAGATCGAACGCGTGTCAGCCCCCCCGACGTCGTTAATTTCGGACACGATCGGACCAATTGTCCAGACGCGAGGCTCCTCCTGCATAGCTCAATTTTCCATCCGTCAACCTCCAGGTCCCTCTGCCGGGTTCTGGTGCACCCGAGCGTCGCCCAGGGGCGACTGCTTACCGGGGAAAGGGCAAGGGCGACCTCAGTCTCGCGCCCTGGGCCGTCGCCCAAATTCCGGCTTTCCCTCGGAGCGCGTCGCGTCGGAACGATTTAGGGCTCTTCCGATTTAGTTAAACGGAGCAGTTGCACTCAGTGGTGCTGAATCGAGGAGGGACGCTCAATGATGGGGCCAGAGGCGCGGTACCTCAGGACAGACGTTGCGACGAAGAAAACTTATACTTTCCGTCGGTCGGGACCCGAAGGTGCAAGTCCTCGTACCCCGTACGAGTCATTCCCCGCTCGAGGCTGCGCCGTTATCGTTCCCTGCGCAGGGCCGCAACAAACTTTAAAAAGTAACTCGATACGCAACTCAATACGTAATTCAATATGGAATTTTAACGTGTAATTTCATACGTAATTTAATACGCAACTTCGCAACGTAATTAATTAATACGTCACTGGTACTAGCACGCAAGTTGGGCAGTATTTGCTGCGGCCGGGAGCGCCGCCGCGGCCGCGGAGGCGAGTACCGGGCGCGCTGCCGTGCGAGAACCGAACCGAACGCTCACGGTCCCTTGCGTGTCCCACATGAAATTAACTTGAAATTCATGGTATCGCAGCCCGAAGGAAGGCGAAATGAAAACAAAAAGCGTAGATAAAGCTCGGGCACAAAGCCGGGTAGTACCTAGAGAACACACAATTGAAAATACAAAAATAAATCTCAACGCAAATTATGCAAACGTCTGAGATTCAGCAGCGGCTGTTCAGAAGAATTTTTTACGTTAATCCTATTGTGCCTGCCGTAATATATAGTAAGAAGATACGGCCCAAATGACTATAAATTCTCGGTAGGGACATTTTTATTCTAAAAGAGATTCGCATATATTTTCTGCTTATTTTTCCATCTAACCGTTTGGGTTTCCGCTATGCCCACTCTAAGTTATGGTTATCAAAAGTGGTATAAGAGACGTGGGAGTCTATGCAGCCTACCTATGTATCTATGACGGATATATTTAAGGCAAAATAAATAAATAAGTTTCTTGCATGGTTAACGACGATTATGTTGCTGTGGCTGGCCTGGACTAGCATGCGATGTAATTTATTAAATCTTTGCTAAATTACTCATGAACGCTCGGTATTATTTTTAAAACTTAGGTGCCGCATAAATTAGCTCTTAGGGAGATGCACCGGCGTACGGAGGGGGCGACTTCGGCGGCACAATTCATCAAAACTGAGGCCGACGAGCAAAGGTCGAGACGAACAACAAGTCGAATAAACAAAAGAAAAAACAACGAAAAAAAATCTCAACTCAATACGCGCGGAACCCACATTTTAATCGGGCACCCGCCCCCCAAGAACGCTCCCCCCCTAAGCTACCCGCCGCCGCGCCGCAACCCCCAAAACTTACGGCCAGAGATCAGCTAGTTTATCTTTAGTGTCGGCGGGCAAAGGGGGCAACTTGTAGTACTCGTAGATCAGCCCCATGGTGGCGGTTTGGTCCTCCACGCCACCCCCTATGTTGAGCATCGCAGTGGTGGCGGCCGTTAAAGGATGCTCGTAGTAGGCCCTCCAAGTCTGTTGGTCTTCGGGAGGAGCGGCCCCCTCGGCCAATTCAGCCATACCCCGGGGACCTACCACAGGTAGATCCGTATTGCCCCCTTGAGAGGACGAGTCGCAGTGTTCTTTACGTTTCCTGAAAGCAAAGGGCCTGAGTGAGAGATGGTAAAATAAAGCTGTGAAATGTAAAATGGGCGAAATACGCCGTTCGTTGACTGTCGACGGGCATTTCGCGGGACCCCCGGAGGGCCCAGGCTGACGTGCATCAGCTGAAGTATAAACTGGAGGCTGAATGAAATTTTTGAAGATATTTCACCCGGGTCTCCCGGATAGACGAAGAGGTTCGCAGCCCCGTGCGAGACCCCGAGAAATGCCCGCCGACTCTGGACGTATGTTCAGTAGTTTACGGGAGAATACATTAAGTTAGACCTAAAATTTGCATTTTAATGGACGCATTCCGACCTGGACCCTTCGAGATGATTCGCCGGAGCAAAGGCGAAAATGCGAAAACGTGGTGCTGAGGTGCGCCGATGCGAGAAGACGGAAATCGCCGTGAGCAAAATCGTTTCTACGACCTAAAGAAATTTCGAATTATCTCTAGAAGCGGAAATCGCTGAAGGGTTTCGTGGCATCGTGCGAAACCACGAAGGGATTTTTTTCTTATATCGCACGTTTACGAGCCCTTACGTTCGAATCGCTCGGTGTCATCCACGGACTCATTATGTATGAGAATATAAGCGCTGCCGTGAAGTACGAATAGACCATCTGCCTTCTTCCGACTTGAAGGGGTTGCAAAAGGATGAAGAATTATGCGATCCAATCAATCAATGTCGCAATCTTAAATGTTTAAATACACATTTCGTTAGTTTTTTCACATCACGTTCGGTTGATTTTGCCTCCCCTCGAAAAATCACCAGCAATTAATATCAAGTTTTTATGTCCTTTTAAAAGTAGGTTGCATAAATTTTATTCGATGTAAATGATCGTTTATGCGTAACGTAGAATGCCCCTAGACATTTTTCGCAGAGTTTTGTTGCCGCTTCGCAGAGATTCAAAATTTTCGACATAAGATTAACCTTCAAATATTTGACACAAAATTAACCCTAAAAATTTTTGACGCATAATTAACCTTCAAATTTTTGACATAAAATTAACCCTAAAAATTTTTGACACAGGATTAACCCTAAAATTCTTTGACGCATAACTAACCTTCAAATTTTTGACACAAAATTAACCCTAAAAATTTTTGACACTGGATTAGCCTTCAAATTTTTGATACAGAATCAACCTTCGAAATTTTTTACGAGCAAACCGAGGTAACGCTTACCTTAAAGAAACTTTAACGCTTCAAACGGCAATTTGAGCAATACTAAGGGAGATTTTCAGGTTTTTCAAACAATCAGTTAAGTTGGTTTGAACCCGAGTTGAACCGCATTCGCCTTGAGGAGAGTTTTAACGGTTTCAAATCAATTGGGACTCCCGAAGATTCGCCATGGGCCTAGTCAGGGCGGGCGAGAAATTCCAGCCCCTGATGGGACGTTGACTACAGGAGAGATTTTTTTTATTGTGGTGCGAAAATCATTCTAATTAACGGGGAAAACACTCGGGAATGTCCGCCGTCGCGTCCTTCGACATTCGGGGGCCGATTGTCGTCCGGAGCGGGCTTCTTCGCGCCTGGAACGTCTCCCCATCATGCGCCTTCGCCTCTTGCGAATATCCCCAATCTTGCGATTTTAGCAGCTCACGCGTCTCTCCATCAGATTTACATTGCGCGAGGCCGCAAACAATTTTTTTTCAACATCACGATTTGGTCCGACTCCTTATGCAGCAATAAAAAACGAACGTATGATATTTTATGATCATGAAAGTGCCTAATTGAATATTTTATCCATCACACCTAATGACTTCATTTGCGAAAGCGTCTCTGCTTTCTCAGGGGCCATTCACGTCTTGAAATCATTTTGAAGAACCGTCGATAGTCCCAATCCGACGCGAAGTCTCACAGGTCTCGAGCGTATCCAAATATTAATTTCTCGGCTCGGATGCGGCGAACGTACGGAGAACTCACGGGCAAACCGAAGGACTCGCCCAGGGGGGTGACAAGGGGTCATAACCCTCCGAGCCCAGACCGTTAGTCTATCAAGCAGTTAATCACGGCTCTATTGTTCTTAGGGCTCGAAGGTGCTGATTTTTAATAGGGCCTTTCGCTCGATCGACATTCGTCCCCAAAGCACTTGCGGATTATGCTAAACTGCCTACTGACGCATTCCAAACGTTTCAAGAATATCTAACGCACTGTCATAATCTAACGTGCTCAACAAGATGAAACGGACGAACACAAAGTAGCTGTTCATCGAGAGCATTCCTCTTGTAAAGGTAACAAAGGGAATTATTTTGAATGTGTACATATGTGCACCGAAAAGGTGTAACCCTTTGTATTTGTTCATCTAGAGCAGGTATAAAATATAGGAAGCTGTGATGGAGAGCACGACATTCACCCTTCAACGCACTCAAATATATCAATCATATTATGTACGCATATCACTTGCACCTTTTGTAGTTTTTGAGATTTTGATGACTTAATGACAAGGTGGATAGCGAACGTAACTTAAACAATTTGCATGTGAGATTAAGTTCGTTTTCAGTGCGACTTGCGCCATCCCGACGCCCAGATCGATCGGCAAGCGCCAGGCGAAATGGCCCAATTACTCGGACGGAGTCGGGACGTAATGCGGCTGTTCACTCCCGGAGGGAGGTAAACTGCGGAGCTCGTGACGCGATTGAAAACCTGTATAATTGTGACATGACGCGCGTACTTGAGAAACAACCGAACTTACCGTTCATTGACTAGACACAACAAATTCATAATACATAACTGGTTTACGCGATCAGGTGAATAAAGGATATTATGCCTTTTCAAGTTTGAACTTCAACAGAAAACCTGCTTCATTCATACAATTAACACAGACAAACTCGTTTATTAAGTTCATTCAAAGCTTCTTACAATTTCTGAACGTAGTAATACACACACTATTTGCTTTGATGTAATAATTATATGTATGTGTAGAAACACCATGTGCGATTACATTGCGTTACTGGCTACCTCGAGGTGGCATTCTTGGACGAGTAACACACTAGAAATCTGCGAATAAATTGACATTTCTGCGCAGGTTAGGGCTCAGGAACAGTCGTTGGGGCAGTTTCCTTCGCGAGTGAGACCTTGAGGTTTTCGCTTTTCGCAAAGCGACGAGCCGCGGCGAGTCGCCGAGCCATAAGCGATGCCCAGTTTGAGGCCGACCTGCGCAATCGATGTCTCACGCGGAATCCACTTTCCGGGAGAAAAAAAACAGAAGCTAATGTTCCCGGGAGATAATCGCGAGAACGCGGCTGATTCGGGGGCATGCACGATTCGAGCCAGAATTGGAGCCATCTTTCGAGGAGTAACTTTCAAGCATCGACGCAAATCGAACTTGAAGCGCACAGTCAATTAAGGAAACTTGCAGGCGACTGCCGGAAAATTGATTTAATTGCATAATAATGCGTTTTAACGAACGATCGAGGCCCTCGCCCGAGTCATACGCAGCCATTTTTGGAGAAATATTGCGCTTATGAAGGGCGAAGCTGGGACGGTGCTCCGACGCGCGGAAGGGAAATGGCCATTCCCTGACGTCATGTCGGCTCGCCGCACGCCCTCTCTTAGTGCATTTTCGCGAATCGGCCGCACCCTGCGTAGGAGCCAAGCCGTGTTGCCGCGTCCGATTTCCCATTCAGCGGCGACGTTTTCGGCTCAATTACCGCCGTTCGGCGCTATCACCAAACTACGGGGTGGCGTCTGCGCTCGTGTCACCGGACCCCCATGGCGGTCGCGAGTCGGTCGGAAAAATCCGCGCATTCCCTCGTCTAGAAGCGGACGGGGTTTCTGTGCGAGCGCGGTGTCTAGAGAAGGAAGTGAGTAGGGAGGAAGCACGCGAAAGAGGGTGGAATAATTTAAAAAAATTGGGAAAAAAATTATTTAAAAAAAATTGTTAAGAAAAAAATATAAAAAAAAAATTATTTAAAAAAAGTTATTAAAAAAAATTAAAAAAAACAAAATTATTAAAAAAAAAATATTTATTTTTTTTTTTAATGGAAAAAGGGACCAAGGAGACCTCCTGACTCATTGGGAGAAAAAGGAAAGTTTCGACGTCGACAATTAGCAACCATTCACCAGGAACCTTCGCTGCGAACCGAAAAATGCGGCTCATTAGCTGCGATGATTATTAACCAATTAAAACGGTATTAAAGCTTGGAAATCCCCCTCACAACTGAAACACATATTAAATATAAATATGAAACATGAGAACCCTTATCCGCTCATGAAATTTCATAAACACGCTAATTAAATCTTAATATGCAGCAGCGAAGCCTACACACAAAATATCCCCGTCGAAATTAACATATTTATGAAAATAAAGCGTTTCGTTTCGATCAGCGATTTAAATCAGATCAGTTGACATTTTAAACGATTAAACATTATAGTTTAGATCTAGTGGAATGTCTTTTAGATATATTAGCGAAAGTTGCTTTAAAATGACAAATAGCCGCGCACTATAGCGAAATAAATCACATTCTTAAATTGAAGCAGGCCACACCCTGGTAATTAAAAAAATAAACCTCCGAGTATATTCCGTATTTTAACTTAGGGAAATTTAACGCCTTTAGTCATAGTTAAAGATATTCGAACGATCAAACAACTACCAATGACATGAATATATTATGTGATTTAATGCACGCAGTTGTGTAATAGCGCCCATTCCGAAAGTCGTCAGAAAATCTGAAATTCGCCGTAAATTCACGTCGCGCGCATTATTAAAAATGGGGCGAGAGACGACGTTCCAGTTCAGGGCGGGTCGCGCGAACAAAGCGGTCGAGAGATTCTCCCCCGAATGTCCCTTGCGCGCCCCGCTTCCCGCGTCGCGGTTGCTCCCCGGTTGATTAAATCAAAATTCATTTCCCGAGTTTCCCTCCCCCTCACGGACACCATCGGGCGCGAAATCCGAACGCATCAACCTCCGTATCGAAGCCGATTTCGTAACTTGGAGGGCGACGGCGTGTTTGATTAGAACCGAAGAAAAAACCAAGATTAACGTCCTCGGACCAGCCCACCACCTGACAATGACGAGACTTTCCAGTTTGAACATGCAGTTTGGCGATTCCTGCATTTTAATCACCTGCCGATTTTAACCCGTCGATGCGTCCAGGTTTTTATCGTTCGAGGCAGTTATCCCGCGGTTCTCGCCCGACGATGCCCCCGGGGGGCGAAACTCGGCCGACCGCCCGCCCTCCCGGTTTTCGCGACGCCGGGACGGAGCTGTTGCTCTGCGGAACGACGTTCGCGACCAAATTCTAGATTCCGAGCGGGAAATCGGTCGGAGGGTTCATCTGTCCGGCGACGGGGACACCTTCGGAAACCAGTTTCCCGAAGGTTGCGTTAATTCAAACATCACCGAAATAGTGTCGTAAAAGTTGCATGCTAAGGCGCTGAACTGTTCGCTGCTGCAATAGATTTGCAATAAAAACGGAATCAAAAGACCAAAGGGGCATATTTTACTTAGCAGTAAGTGGCTGAAAATAGCAATAAAACCGTGCGTCGTCAACTTTGTTGATCGTGATGGCTTAAAGAAATAGACATTAAGTGGCATGAAATATTTCATTTATGTTAGTACCGTAAAACGCAGCAAATAGCCCGAAAGGGAACTACGCGTACTCTGAAAGAGCTCCGGGCGAACGAGTACTATAAATGCTTACGTTTGAGCGCGATAAATACTCGGTAACGGCCGAAGTTGAGAGGTACCGAAGAGCCACTGGGGGTGGGCCTTCAATGGACAGCGCGGTCGAACGCGGGAAAAATGGGTGGCGAGGGACAAAAGGGGGACAGCGGAAAATTAAAGTGACGAAGGGCGCCGGCGGCGGGGCGTGCAGAAGCTCCACGATTAGGCGCGGGGGAAGACGGGGAGGGAATCTGAAATTAGGAATCGTGGAAAAAACAAGCGAGTAATAATGGAACGAAAAGCGCTCGGCGCTGACGCGAGACGTGGGGTAAGCCTGAGGACGGCGTTGCGCGTTAGAAACGTAAGTAATAACGCAAAAACCGCACGTGAGACTGTCGAGCGTGGCCCGAACGAACAATAAATAATCAACTGCTCCAATTTGAATAAACACACCTTTTATCAGAAATCACCGACTTTACATAACGCAACTATTAAGAATCCGGTGCTTTGTCATTTTTGGAAAAAATCTCACAATATAATAATTGCAAAACCAACTTGGGTAATTATATGCTTTAAATATTACAAATGTTCATAATAAAAGTCCATTTATGCCTGTGTAATATGGAACAACGCCGGTAACTCATAAATAGCGTAATCTAGAAAAATGGGGAGACCGCGGTAAAACTATTAGCGTGCCGGTAATTTTTAAATACAAATTCTGTACTGCTACCGTAATGCTAATTGATTATGGTAAATGTAAATGCAGTTGAGGCTTATGGGAGACGAAAAGAAAGCCAACGCATTTGTGCAATTGCAAATCATAGACTTTAATTAAACATTATGTTATAATAAACGCGTGTATTGGATCATATTTAACTTCTGGTTCTTGCAGGTACCATAAATTAATGTCACTGAGTCATTGTGTCTAAAAAGCGGTCGATATCGCGAAGCCGCGAGCGACACGCTCCCCGTGCGTTAGGTGGAAGCAAGTCGACCGCCCGGCACCCTTCGATTCCAACCCTGCAAGCCGGGGCGACTCCCTCTTTCCCTCCCATTCCCTCCTCCCCCCCGTCTCTCCCCCTCTCCCCCACTCGCCCTTCCGGGAAATCGCCGCTGCCGAAGCATCCGAATATCTGGAAGCGCACCTGCGAACCAGTTCCAGCCGTCGAACCGGACGGCAGTGGCAGAACCATGACAAAAAAAAGACAGAATATGACAAGACCCGAACCTCTTACGGCCTATCGCTGTCCGCCGATTAATCGTCGAGCAGCACCCCGTTTGTTGGTTTTGCGCCGACGTTCCTAATTGCCTTTAATAAAGCCGTGCATTAAAGTGAAGCAATTTAAGAGCTGAGCGTTAAAGTGGATCTTAATGAACGAATCTTAATAAGGATCTTAAAAAAAAAATTTTGTTTTTTTTGCTAATTACCGAAGGGCTAATGGAAGGAGAGGCCGAGAAGAATGCTGTCGGAGAGGGTGAGAGGGGCCACGGTCCACTCCCGTTCGGAAAGAGCGCGCGCGCGCGCGCGCAGCAGCGAATTAATTGCGCCTTTTCTCCGCTCGTTCTTCGCATTTTTTTCTGTTTCTTCTTGCGTTTCCCCTCGCACAAGGCGCCGAGGATGCGGACATGAAAGCGCAGAAACGACAACTTACTTGCTTCAAGTAACGTGTGTCCCCGGCCAATTTAGCTTTGTCCATTGCGCCCAGGAATATGGGTTACAGAAATAACAACCACGAGTTGTTTTTACGCGCCTAAGCAATCCTATAGAATTATACCATTATCTCTCAATCTTATTTCACTGAGTGATTTATACAAATTGCCCGTGTAGCTGCAAATTATCCGAGGTGTTTGCAAGAGCATATTAATGCATAGACATAGTCGGTGTGTTGCCGTAAAATACACACGTCCTAAATTTGGGTAATTATCCCCCTGAGCTGGCGGTGTTTGGAAATGGGGCCGTTTTCTGGCTTGTTGCTACGTGCACCTAGAACGTCGCCGCGCAAAGGCTCGCGTTTGCACAACGCTGACCCTCAGTGATAATCTACGGCCTCGGCCGAATGCGTCGAGCACCCTGTTCGTCTTATGATCAGAGAAAGATTATGATAAAAAAATTAATATCATTAAAAAATACGTATTTTGTCAAGAAAGTGCGCAAACAAATAGAACAAAATTTATAGCTGTGAGGGTTAGTGCACCGAGTGAAAACAAAGAATTTCGTTTTTTTGCTTGTGATTTCTCCCTGAACAGCGTGAATCTGAATTTCGCCGTGAACGCATCTTTGGCGTTAAGGTGAATTTGTATTTTTTCAAATTAACTTTCATCGTTTCCCGTGAACAAAGCCCTAAACGAGCGAACTGAGTCTGCAAAAAAGAGCGCAAATCCACGTTACGTCCGAGCAGACCACTCTCGAGTGAAAATTGCCTGGGACTTGAAAATTTCTCGCGGGGCTGCGCAGTAAAGAGCATGCCGTGAGCTTACTGCGCAGCCCCACGAGAAAATTTCTGGGAACTAACCTGAACTAACCCGAAACCGACCAAGACGCTTCGGGCAACTGGGACCTACGCCGATCGACCGAAGTCAGGTCGAAAACGCGCGACTTCAAAACGCGAAGGTCGAAAATTGATCGGGGCCCCCGTCGGAAGGCCGAAAGAAAACACCTTTCCAACTCTCTGCCGACTTTTCAACGGAAGGTGGAGAAACAGCTCCTGCCAGGACGGCGAGGAGACGTCGCAACGACGTTGGCTTGAAAGGGGGCGAAGCTGGAAAACGGCCTCTTTGCCCACAAAAACCAACACGAAGTCGCGCCACATCTGGGCCCCGAAATGCGGGAATTTACCAAAGGAAGATCGATCGAATATCACTCGGTCACGTGAGCCCATCGGGCGAATAAAACTGAATCATATTCAGTAGAAATTCATCGTTTTTAGAGAGCAAACATCTCACGAACACCTGAAATTACCAATCCTCCATAATCATCATTTTTATCGTCAAACGGATGTTTGGAACCCCCGGAGGTACTCGCATCAGGTGACGCAAAGGCGAGGAACGGAACCCGGATTTATGCCGTGACTGCCATAAAACGCAGTGGCGGCGGCGCGAGGGTGTGGGGGCGCACGGCGTGTTCGGTGGCGGGCAAATTGGCGATTCGCGAATCCCGCAAAGCGCAGAAATGCCTTGGAATCGGCCCTTGCACCGTCGATGTCGGACCTCGTTGGCGACGCGAACGCGGGGGCGACCACGTTGTCAAGGGGGCAACGCGGCACGCCACAAACCGATGCGCGGAGTGAGGTGGTTCGAGGAAAATCACATCCCTCTTCTGGAACGGCCCGCGCAGACCCCCGATTTGAACCCCGTCGACCGCTCGCGCAGTCTGTTAAAGGGAGAAACGCGAAAGCCTAAAATATGCTCGAAAAATCATTTAAAAAGCGTGTTGCAGCAAGAATGGAAAGCGCTTTTCTCGGACAAGTGTAGAAAGCCTGCGGACACCGCTCTAGTTGAGGCTGAGGGTGGTGCCACAAAATATTTATTTATTTATTTTTTTTATTTATATAAAAACTTGTACCTTCCGCTATAAAAAAAAAGGTTTGATTAGGATTCGCCTAGTAGGGAACCGGATACCTGCTGCCGATGGGGGGTGCTCAGTACATTTGGCCAAGGCCGCACGTTAAAGTTCCCGCGTTGCGCGAGAAGCGACACGATCGGCAGCCCCCTTGGAACCAGGCCCGAACTATCCATGACGCGATTGACAATGCCCACGGCTTCAATGGAAAAAGAGCAGCGAAACCCATAGAATTGATACCTACACCGGTTCCTTTAAATTCAAATATCTGCACAGGACTCTGAGGCTGAACGCTGTTATGAAATCTATAGTTTAGTCTTTATTGTATTAACTCGACTAACCGGTTTGCGATTCTTTCACTTAAATGTATCAAAGAACGGTTAAAATTCGGTTGACGCCAGGGGACCTAAACCAAAGTGTAAAATTAAATCGAGAAAAGGTCCAAAAAGCCATAACTTCGTGAGTAGCATCGCTAATCCCTGGTATCAAATATTCAAGGGAATATAAAGGCGAATGTTCTTTTTATGGTAATTCCTCCAGATAACAAGGCAAATAATTTTGATATGCCATATACATTGAAATACAGAAACTGCGTATGAAAGCCTTCAGATTATGCACACTGCTGCGCTCGGTAGATAGCTGCAAAAGACAAATTCAAGCATAATTAAGATGAACGTCTAATTAAGCTTGGGATGTCGCATAGCACTTAATCTAATTACAAAGTAGATCGGATCAAACGGCCTGGAATTTTATTTTTTTAGTCAACATAAAACATTATCTAGAAAATTATCTACGCTCCTCTAATGACATGGCTCTGAAATACGGTTTATACCAAGATTCACATGATGGAAGGCTGCGTGGTATCCGCCGATATCTCTCTAACGATCGAAGGGAGACACTTGCCGCCGTAGAAACGATCGAATTCAGAGTGATGCATTAGATTCAAAGTCGAAAGCGCGCAAACGCCTCCCCCCTCCACCCCTCGCAGGAAATACAGGGTGTCCTTATAACCGTCCGGACGCGCATGTCGCAGTTTCATCCCGCAGGCGACCTCTAGGGGCGTACCTCCGAGCTTCCGTTGTTAGATGTCAAAAACCGGTGACGTTCCCGTGCATTAATAAAGAGTACGAATCTTTCAAAGTCGTTATTGATAGTTCGCTTGGATACGAAGTCGCTCAGAGGAAACGGTCCTTTTGGCGCTCCGCCCAGGTGCCAGCTGCGCCTAGCCTCCAGGCGCTAGATCAAAAGCAGCCACTTTCGCACTCTCGGTGACGCAACTTTCAGTCTCGCCCAAGGGGAAACTCTTCTGGGAGCTATCGGTCGTTTTCGGGAAAACGCACAGGTATTTTTTCGGAACTTTTTCGAGTCGCCTCGTACGTCCCATCGACCTTAATCAACTTTTTACGGTTGGCCGTCGAAGACCAAAAGGCGACCTTTCGGGCTACGAAAGACATATGGAGATTATGTCCGCCGCGAAAATCTTATGATCGTTTAAAGTCGGATCCTGATTTTTTTTTTCTTTAACATCGCGAGCATTTTCTCACGCGTCCTTCTTCGTGCGGACGGTCGTCGCCTCCAGTCCTCCTCCACCACTCCCGGGCTTCGTGCCTCCCGTCGTTTCCCCAAGTTGAGCCGTTCGAGGGCGGCCGGTTCAGTAGCGGAAAAAAATCCATAAAATAATCTTCGCCTCGGACGTGGGGCTCAACGCCAAAAAAAAGGGCGAGAGGGGAGGTAGCTGGGTGACCGATCCTCGATGGGGGCGAGGTGTCGCAGGCCGGCCGTCGTCGCGTCGAAGTTAAGGAAAGTCGGCTCCTCCGCGGGGCCCCAAGGTGACCCAAAAGGCATCGAATGTCGAGGATTGGAAATCCTGGTGTGTACACAATCGTGGGAACGCAAGTTCAAATATCATCAGTAGTTTATTGCCGCCATTTTAAAAAATACCTTAACACTGAAAGAGAGAACGAGCTCTATCTAGTAAATAAGAATTTATGAGAATTAATGCTTTGACGCACCTACGGGCCAATGGCCAATAATTAAACTGCGGGGACTGTATTCCATTCAATACACTCATACAAAAATGACGTATGTTAAAACATTAACGTAATTAATTACAATTCCTACTAGAGGAAGTCTGTGGCATAATTCAAAGCTGTGTTATGCTAATTTGGTGTCATTATGAATCTCTGTTGCAGGGAGATTATGGGAAATTTATACGTTCCTTGGTGCAAAAGGGAGATATACAGGGTGTTTCGTACGAGCACGTAAAAACAATCAGGGGGCGAATCGGTGGCCGATGAAGAAAACAAAAGTTCTCGCGAACGTACTTGGGGCTGTTTTCGCTTGAATACCGGGTGCTCGCTCCTTCCGGCGTTAACGAAAGTTGAGGAGCGTGAAAACGATTAAAGCAATAAATTTGATTTCGTCGGTGGCACCCCGTCGACGCGACTCTGTACAATTTTCGACGGAACGTGCGGCGCGCCGCTGCCTTTTTTGAACGCCGAACAATTTTCCGACCGCGCCGCATTCCCGCCAGAAGCTCCGCCGGCGATTTTTCGTCACGTCAACCGTTTCCGCCGGGAAAAAAATCGCAGTTATCTGCCTTCGTTCCCCGATCGTCCCGTACGTCAGACGGGCGGCGGAACGGGGCCGCGTTCGTATCACCTTTTCCTCTTGAACTCGTCCACGGCTTCGCCCCCCGAATTTCCGACGTGCCATCGCGAAGCACTCCGCTCGGGCCGGAGTCGACGGCACTACGGCGGACACTCCGGGCGGACGCGCGAACGTCCGTTTTTCCTGCTCTAAACGTAGGAGTAATGATCACATCACGTGAAAATAATTAGGTAATTAATAAGCGAGTTTTTCCGTACCACCGACTCCTGACGGCCTTCCACGGTGGTGCTCGAACGAAAAACGCGCGGGGATCTACAGGGCTTCGTAAATCAACGGCGTCGCCGGTATTATCTAACTAATGATAGGTGGCAGCATAATCGCCGGGCAATAAATTACAAAATTCATTATGAAGGACTGAGCCAGGGGAAAAATAAAGGAGGCAAAAAATGGTTCAGCAACCAGTCTCTCGATTGGGAAAAATAACATACCTAAAGCGTTAAATATATCTTTCCAATTAAAATACTAAATCGTGGCTGAGTTAGTTCCATGCTAATGAACTATTATTTTAATACCCAGTTTAGAGCAATTTAGAATATATTTCAATTTTATATGTAGATACTGGCTTGAATTAATGTCACGTTTTTTTCCAGCCTGCGTACGTTGAGCGGATTATTTTCTTCAGCAAAGGCGTTTCCTCATGGGAACCATAGACGCCTGAATTATCATTTGAGACCGAACTTAAGCGCAAGGCCTTTCAACGTTAAGTAGCAAATACCAGAACGGCACAAACAAAGGCATTAAAAAAAAAAAAAAAGTCGATATTAAAACCGCTCAAGGTCATCTGATTAAGTATGAATTAATGACGGAATGACTTCTCGCTTTGAAATGCCTTTTTCGGCCATAAATGCATCGGTCGAGGTTATATTTTCGAAATAATTGCCGATATCTCCGGGCCGCGATTGCAAAAGACTCTCCGCAGGAATTCGCCAGTTCGTTTCTAACGACGATCTGAATATGAAACCTGAATTATGATGAAAAGCCGACGCGATTTTCGTCGGGTCGGAGGCTTTCACAAAGGCAACATAAAACAAAACCGGATCCCATATAATCTAACTTTTCCAAGTATTTTCCGTGGTACGGTTTTCATGTTTTCATCGAAACGTACCATAAAGTTTGCCAAGAAACAGTAACGAACTGCCGACATGTTCGCTTTCACATTTTTTGTTCAGTAATTCTCAGAGGATCTAACATTTAAGCGGCATTCGTCGCTTGATGTAATTTTCAATACACGAAGCTATTTTTATTATTTATTGCACAATGAAAAATGAGATTGTTATCACTGCGGTTCGATGCGATCGATTCGTCAAACGGCTTCATTTCGTTCGCAGCTCCGAAGAGTGTCGTCAAACGCACGCCATCGAAGCGGGGGTACGTGGGAACACAACCCACCCAGCGTGCGGGGGACGCGGGCCGTGCGCGAAATTGCCAGTTTTCGCGCCGCCGGGAACGACGGGAATAGGGGAAATCTTCGCTGGGGAACCGGCGGACCGACGCGTCGTTCGGTCCATTTTTGATTTTCTCCGCATCCGGCGCCGCAGCTCGCCCTTGCAGTCCTTGCGGGAGTTTCCGGGCCTGCGCTTCGCGCACCGAACACGTTGTTATTTTCGGGAAGCCGTCTGCGCAAGCTCCCACGATCGCGAGGCGAAAGCTTCCTTTGTTCGAAATCTACTTTGCTGCAATTTTCATTATTTTCGGAGATTTCCGAACGCGGCCAGAGAGAGCTTCGCTCCGCAGAGCGCATTCGCGACCGTCTCGGGTGGTTCCACCCGTCGATAAACGCTCCGAATTCGCAAGGTCACGTGGAATTTCCAATTAAAAACGCATTTATGCAGGAAACCCCAATCACGGCAGGAAATTGAAAAAACATCAAAAAAGTGAAAAATGCCGAGCTGAGAAAACTGTCGGGCACGACCACCGTGCGGTAAATCGGCAAATTCGCATCGTGCGACGATCAACTAACCGCCCGAAGGGCGGCGAGCTCACGAATTTGAACCCCGCCACCGAGCCCTTCCTCGCATCCGCCCGTGGAAGATTCCTCTCGGAGATGGCCCGAAGTTATTAATTGTGCGGAAATTTCGTGATGCCGCTCCGAACGCCGCGTGGTTCGGCGTCTACAGGCCAAATGGTCAAAGACTTTAAAGCTGCATTAGTGTGGACAAAAATTCGTCGCGTCCAGAAGGGGCCTCGTAATAAGGCCGCTTCAATGAAGTAGCCACATGACTTGAGGCCAAAAAATACCTTCGCTTAAACTTGTTCAGGGTTGTCCTGTTGCCCGACTCATTTAAATTCTTATTCATCTTAAAGCTTCAAATCGGTCCTTTTTATTAAGGCTTCTTACACTTGATCGGTCGCTGCTCGGTGCGTACTTTGTACGTTACGGTCCCTTCTGCGCATCGCTTAACAATTAACGCATCTTACGCGTCGATATTACGTATGAAAAACCAATGCACGACGCGTCATTATCACGGTCTCGATTACTACGTTCGATACAATGAATGCGAGGGGAATTTCTTTGAAATGGTGTTTGTTTTCACCTGAAAGGGACCCACATGGACAACCCTGACGGGTTAAAAAAAGATTAATAATAATTTGATCGCCTATCCTTGGGTAGAGAACAGCCCAGTCAACTACCTGGGCAGGCCCAGCCTGTGTCCCATAGTGCCAGGCTTCCTTTTCAAGCATAGAACATAACCCTTTACCCATTTAATTAGCTGCGTGTGAGCCCTACAATGATTCAGAAGTTACGTTCCTTCGACGGCAAAGTTCCAGCTTTGGCCCTGTCGATGGTCTCTAGTTGTAACGCTCGAGAGCTCTCCGCGATGACCATTCGCTGACCAAACACCGGGCACACATTAGGTACTTTATTGCTTTGCGAGTTATTTTTACCGAAAATTAAATAAATCCTAAACAAACAGCGCAAATGGCTTAATACCAGAAATTTGTTTGAGGGTCCTAAAAATAACAATGCTCCTTTCGACCAGCAACAAGTTTAAGTCGACAATTTTAACGTTCGTGTCGACAATTGTAACGTTCGCGTCGACAATTTCGGCGTCCGCGTCGACAATTTTAACGTTCGCGTCGACAATTTAACTTCCTTCAGATCGCACCATGTGCGTACCGGGTTCGTTATAAAAAAAACGTTAGTGTGAACGTCGTGGTTTGTTAAAAATGCCCACTTTGGGGCATCGAAGTCCTTAGTCGAGATGTAATTTATTTGACGTCTTGGAATCGTTACCTCCATAGACCGAGGCTCATAAGAAGTGCGTGAATTTAACGCAGGCTGGAAATTTTCTCATTAAGAAGGCATCAAGATAAGGGCAGCTGAGATGTTTATATTGCCCGTTTCAATTAAAAAGCTACTAAAGGATCGAATGGAGTCGTGGAGGGAGCTTGTTCACACGTTGGGATGTCGAGAGGAGAGAGGTGGACCGAGGGCGATTCGCTGGTTGGTTAGTCCGTGAAGTACCGCGTCGGGTTGAAAAGAGGAAATTCGCGGGGGAAACTCTATTTCGATTTTACACATCACGTGCGGACATGGGGCAGTCGCACTGGGGGTCCCCGGACCCGGCCACGACGGCGTTCCACGTCGTCTCAGGCGAAAACGTGGCGATTTCGGGTCGGGTGTCGAAAGGAAACGGCGCATCTAAAGATTAAATAATACACAGGGTGTCCTATTTAATACATCGGACGGAACAGCTGTAGGTGACGACGAAATCTTGTTAAAATTTGAATATATCAGATTTCAGATAAGAAGTCTGGTTTTTCGTTCCTAGTGTGTTACAGAGATATTAATGTCTATGCTTTTATCTCGTACACATCACCTACGACCGTTCGAATAAAACAGGCGTATCTGTATACCAAAAATCTAAAACGTTTCCTTACGCGTAACGATAACTACAACGCAATTAGAGTGGACAGAAGTCCTCGGCTTTCTATTTTGAAGAGACGAGAAATTCATAGAAAATATCTGTGCGATTCTTTGCCAGAAAGCTCTCGATCCTTCCGGGAACCGACCGCAGTCCTCCTAAGCAGACATGACGATTTAGGAGGTCGCGAGTACCGGCGGTTCACGGTACCATTCATTCGCGGAAAGGAATCAAAAATTAAAATGCGCACTAACTTTTATTACTAGATAAAAGGTACCACTGCGCTTTGGCAAAGGCGCGGAGGCGCTTGCGCGCGCGCCCTTTCCCGGAACGAGTGAGATCGCCAGGTCCTCAGCCGCGTTCCTGAATTTCCACGAGGTCGGGCGGAATCCGGGCAATAACTGACTTTTCAACGACCGGAGAGGTCTGGAGGTTTTCCAATTCGACCGTTATGGCGGACGATAGTCCGCCTGTCCATTCTTAAGACGTCAAAGCACGGACATGTGCGGTAGTCGAAGGTCGACTGTTCACATTTGGTGTTTCTCGCAAGTTTAGTTTCGCAGAGGAAATGCCTGAAAAGCTGCATTTCGGCTGAATCGTGACTCGGAGCGTCATCCCAGATGCCCGAGAGGTGCGAAACATTTAAATTAAAAAAAAAAATTTCGAAATCAGGTAAAATCTGAGGTTTTTTCAGATTTATGTGAGAGTTGATGAGAACTTCGTAAAATATTTAAATGACATTTTACGCGCTGTGTTCTATGCAAATCGAAACATATGTCGTCGAAAGTAAAATTTATGTTTTCCGTAAAACGTTTTGCCGATTGAAAAACATTCTGGATATGATAATATTTCTTACAACCAACAGATATTTGTTTTCGTTAACTGAATAATTAATGGAAAATATGCGTAAAGTTGCTTCATTGGTCGCTTCGGCGTGCTTTTTTGTGGCTGGACGAGAGGATTTTTGTCAAAATTGAACGAGGCTTATTGTGCTTATTCAGGCAGTCTAAGGTGCACGGAAAACGGTCGTAGCAGAGACTACGCGTGAGCTGTGTTTCGGACCTTCGAACATGCCCATCACTACAAACGCGTTTAGTGATTCGAAACCGTAAAATTTCCCGAGAGCAGTACATCAATATTTTCCTGAAACGCCTTATCTCACTCAATTATTAGCCTATACGGTTATTTGCATACATTTTAAATAGCAGGTTTAATTAACATATTTTAAGGCTTACAGCTCACGTTTCCTACTGGGTCAAAATTTCAAATTTCCATCCTTAATGGTTCTCCTTCAAATTCGAAAATCGTTATAACATTCGAATAAAATTTTATTTATTATCGACGTGATTAAATCTCGGTGAAAAGACTCCAAAAAAAGCACGAGAGATTCCTAGCCTCCTGTGGCCTTACTTTCTTAAGGTGAATACTAATTTACACAGTCGAACGAGTCCGTTTCAGTGTGAGAGAATATTCTGAGTGAGCTTCGAAAGTCGGAAAGCTCGAGGGCAACTTAACTATCGGGTTAACGATAATTTAATAAGGATTTTCGAATTTGAGCCATTCTTGCGCGCCGACCAATTTGTACGCGAAGGAACGGCTTCGAATTAACTCTCTCTGATTTACCTCTTATGTGAGAATTCTCAACAATCGCAGCTTATCCAAAAGTTCCACCATAAAGCCACAAACAGGGTCACTAAAGAGAACCATCACCGAATCACTAAAAAGTTACTAGAGAAAACCATTACCGGACAAGTACTAATAAACAAGTTCACTTTTCCGAATTCTTTAGGTATGACCTTCCACAGTTACGAGTGCGTGTTTTAGATGGTGACTATGGTCAGACTGAACGAGTGGCCAGGTAACTTCAATACTCGGACCAACAAACAGGTTGGTATGAGGCACTATGGTCATTTCACGCATGCGTAACAGTTTTTTAAATGTGCCAGTGACACTTCCTCAAAAAGTTTTTGCATAATGGGTCATCCGAAAATGGTTTTTAAAAAATCAACCCCTTTCCCAAAGGACCACCGGTCATCGGGCTATTGTCTGGCTAGACGCGCTCAGGTAGAAATCCCACCGCGTTATATGTTTATCAATGAAATTAGGAAAGACAAAGTATGCGAAGAGTGGACTATGGGGACAGGAGAATGTGGTTCAGTGCCTTGTGGATGGGTTTTGAGTGCGTGTTCTTGACTGGGCACTGAGGTGGTCGTTGGGTAAATTCTCGGTTTGTCGAGCTTTATTGGATTTTCCTACGCGTCGAATTTGTTGGAGATTACTGTTGAGACGCAATTTAGCTCATGAAAGAAAGCGCGATATTTCGCCTCGTCGCGCCTCCTCAGGTGGTTCCCGCGGAGAGCGCGAGTCTTCGAAAATAGCCGAAAACTTATAGATCGGTCTTCGAGCGCTTTCAGCCGCGAAGCGGCGAAATCTGAGGTTCCGTCCCGAAGGGGCGACGACGAACCTTTGATGACGACGATGGTTCCAAAAAAGCTCGATTCTCCTTACCATTTCGTTGCAATTTTCCTCAATCACGCCTCTCCCTCGTCGGGCTGCCGCAGATTTCCTCCCGAGCCTCCCTCCGGAGTCGATGGAAGCGCCTCAGCGATGAACGGACTATATGCATAATCGTGAAACTCTCGAGGAGCAATATGGGTATCCGTAAATCGCGTTAGAAAAAGACAAGCCCCTTGAAAACCTTCATTACGCACTTATAATGATATTATTGTAACATAAACTATTCATGCAATGTTGCATATTTATCAATTGCGATTATTTATGCAATCATTTCACTAGGAAGTGGAGAAATATAATAAGTGACTAGAAATAGCTTTATAACCTTTTTAATTAAAGAGCGTTATCAACCATCTGAAGGAATTGTAAGGAAACAATACAGATGTCGTATCGTTTAAAGCGAAACGAAAGAGCGAGAGAACAAAGAGATACTGATTCTTGATAATATTAAAAAAAATTACTTCCATAATGTGCGTATGACAAGTTCAATATTTCAGAGAATATGAGCCACGAAGTCCCCTTTAGTCCCCAGTTCGTGCCTCACCGACGTGGAATTTTACCGTGCAGGTTCACGCGCAGAACTAGACGACATCCGAGGGGCGAATATGGGGCACAATGCGCACGGTTAAATATTTTCAGAGATTTATTTGCATTAAAGGACAGCTATTCAATAAAACATGCAACTTTCCCTTGCCTACTGAATTTAAATCTACCAATTTAAATATATTGCTTATTGAGATAATAATTTTCATAGGCGATAAAGCAAGTTATGGCGATATAAGACCCATGCGTACGAATAATGGTCGTGGAATAATATTAAAGATGTTTTTCTTCTAATGTGACGCATTAGCGGGAAGCTCTCGGGAATACGAATTAAGACGGCACGCAGACGAGGTCAAACTGGAACATTGGGAAACGGACGAAGCCAACGCCAACGAAGAACTGATAGATTTCGCTTCCAGCATTCGCTTACGTCAATCGTCCCGTCGTTGCCGGGAACTTTTCGTCGAGCACCCTCGCGAGCTTTCCAAATTCGGGGGACTTTCGCGTTCTCCTCCGAACGCCTCGAGCGAGCGAGCGAGCGAGCGAGAGAGAGAGAGAGAGAGAGTGTGAGCGCGTTCGCGCGCGCGCCGCTCTTCACCTCGCCGCGACGCGCGGAGCTCCGCTCGTTTTTCCACGTTCACGTGCGGACGTGACGACACACGCAAATCGTCAAATTTGCATAAGACCGATTGTTGAAAATTTCAACGTTCATCAATATCGCTTCGATTGGTCTCCGGCGGTTGATTTGCGATGGACGTTGTTGAAACAATGAGCTCCGAGCACGTCGGACGTCTGAACGGTTTCGTTAACTTGAACGCGTATTGTTACGTAACGGACCGGGTAATCTTTCAAATGGCTCGCTCTAATCGCACCGAATATCCTCATAAAAATATCAAATGTGTTAATCGTTAATTAAATCATTTGCATATGGATTTCGTGCGTTCATGGAAACGCGTGTCGCAATACGTTCCTCCATCCCGCGTCAGCTGAAGGCCCGATTGGTGGAAAGGTTACGATAGACAGCCGATCTATTTTTCCCAAATAACCGCACCTACGCGACGCTCGTTTAAGCATTCCATGTTTTTATTCACCTCAAATTACTAATTGTATGCAAATTGATGTACGCGGTTAATAGTTTTCAAATGTAGGCTGTTCGTTGCAGCCTTAAGGAACAGAATTCCCAAGGAACCAACACTGAACCATGGCGGTTCCAATACGAATTAATTAATAACGAGTATGCACGAAGAAAAGCATGTGCTGACAATATTTGAAGCTAACTTTGAGCTTACCGGGAATTAATTAAAAATTACGAAATGGTTCGGTACCAGCGTTTTAATGTCAGGGCCGCTCGTGTGGATTAGACGCATAAAAAATGATTTTAGCTTGTTTGTCGTTTCAAGAGACAAATCAGAGTGTTCATGGAACACATATCTTTACCCAGAGTTATTATGCACCTAGGTATTTATTAGAACTACAGTAATTAGTGCTGAATCATTTAAATGATGTTTTTTCTACACGTCGACGGCACCATTAACTACGACATGTCATTGCGCAACGGTTGCGAAGAGGTGCCAACGCTCAATCGGGCGAAAATTTGGAGAATTCCGCCCCAAGTCCTAGTGGGGAAACGATCCTTTCAAGGGCTCCCTGCTTCGGGCTTACGCCGTTTACTTCCTCGGATTTCTATGCTCACATGGTTGTGTAATCTATGTAAAGGTATATCAGAGATTTAGATTCTCTGATAGTATGTAGATTGCAACCAACCAAGTGGTATCCGACACTTGTGGAACGGTAATTCAATACCGAGGCGACATACGAGAAGGCCTTAACTATATATCAGAATGGTAGAAGTATTGTTTTAACAAAAGCGATACTTCAAAGTCTTCAGCACCTTATATTTGTTACCTACTTGGGTTTAAAACCGAAAAGTGTGCCCCTCTCCTCGGGGAAAATGCCGCAGAGGCCCAATGCTGTTAGGCGCGATTGCAGTTTTTCCGATGCGTCCGATGCCCTCCGCCCGCAGACTCGTCGGGACGGCGGCCCGGGTTCGGGGAAAATCTGCGAGAGGTCGGAAAAGGCGGGTGCCGCCCTTTGGCATTCGCCCCGGGCGCAAAATTGACAAATCAAAAAACTAGGTTCGTTTAACAAAAATAAAATTAAATAAAAAAAAAACCTGTTGGATTTTTTCTTCTTTTTAAAGCGAGAGAAAGAAAAACGGAAAAATGACGCTGGAACAAAAAAACAAAATCCCGAACGGCCCTCGTTTAGGCGAACCTCTGACGTGACGTGAAAATATTTAATTGCGACATGCGCGATTCGCCTGGCGCGACTCGCCCCGCACCTTCCCAGCATCTGTAAGCTGGTAGCTGTCTTCTGCCGTCCGCGAAACAACGCACCCTTCCAGTACTCTCTCTTTCTCTCTCGAAAATAACCACAATTATCCGTGTGAAATGCAGCATTTAATACGCCAATGGGTATACATCTTGTGCAAAGTGCTAGAGTTACACAAGTTCGATTATATGACTCGGGCCAATATATCAGTTAGCCATACATTCTCCTCGTATGTAGGGCGGCGAAAGAAAAATCAGTCTGCATCCGCAGCCGATGATGATAATTCTGTCTGGTTCAAGTTACAAAACAACCTTTTTCGATGTTCACGATTTTAAACCATTCTGAATTCTGAAAGTACCACCGCGGACTGACGGACTCAGAGAAGGTGCCACGCAGCAAAGTCCTTCCCTGGGCCTTTAAAGGATTCCATTATTAACCGCAGCCGTGACTGATACTGCAATATATTATTAACATCCCAATGCGTTTTTTATGATAATTATTAGTATTTAATTTTACGCACATCGTAATTAACAGGCTTTATTTCGTATTTGGTCCAGGGCCACCTGAAGCCTTTCTGTCGCCCTTCAAGTGGACCACTGCGGATTGACATAATTGTACGTTAAAGTTTATGCATTTTTTGCCAAAATCGTGCACCTTCACAAGGTCTTACCTTGCAGGGGGACTTTTTTTTTTTAAACATTTGTGACAATAAATAACGTATCCCCATTGTCCGTGTTACTCGCGTCTCGCGGTTCCTGTTCTTAGCTGACATTTGGATTGGGTACCACCGCTAAAATTTCTTATGAGTATCATTTAAATGTCAAAGATTTTATCTAAAAGTAACTTTTTCGTAATGGGTTTTGTGACACGCGGTCTTGTGAGATACCCAAGTGTCTCCTCGCCATTCTTAACGCCTGAAAAATGTAGGTAAACGAGTGAGCCAGATTTTAATTGTCCGCTTAGAAGTGCCGGGGCGACAAACCCTGACCCAAAAGAGCCGTTGTTGAGCCATCGGGGAGCACTCCTACTTAAGTGAGCCGTTCCTCCTGCATATCAAAAATAAGTGCAAACGAGCCCACAACTCGACTAACCGTTTCAGACAAAGCACAAATCTCTTCGTGTTACACCACTGCCTGTCAACGCAAATAAAAGTAAAAGATGGACAATAACAGCTCCAGTTGTGTCGAAACTGTAACAGTCCGAATTAATGGCGTATCTGGGTTGCATAAACGAAACTTTAAAGGTTAATTGGTCCTCATTTACAAACTTACAATAATTTGCTTTTTGTAACTTATGCGATGCATTTACCGATAATGTCCCATTTCGAAGTTTCTGGCATCTCGGAAACAGATAAGCAGGAACGATCATTTTTCATGTCGGACGCGTTGGAAATGTCACGTGAGAAAATTCGAACGAGCGCGGCAAAATCAGCCCTTCCGTCACGTGGTTGGAAGTGCTCGTCGTCGTGCGAAGCTAATCTGTCCGGGTGCGAAGAAGTTTGGAGGTCAAAACATGCCGCCACCTTCCGCCGCCATCTTTCCGGGCGTTAGGAAATTTTGATCTCGAACGTGGCGCCATCTGCCATCGGCGATTGTTTACTACTGACAAGTCGCTGGAAGGGAAATTTTCTGATTTTTTTTTTTAAGTTTCGATTGAAGCATCTGGAGTCTCACGTCCAGCGACTCTGGACGCACCGCCGCATACCTCGACAAGCGGACGCCGTGGGACGATTTCGAATCCGACATTTTCTAGTTTACTGACCTCTTTACTTTACCGACTTAGTGCGTAATTTTAAAATTATTATCGTCTGTTAACTAAGTTTTAACAAGTCCTCAACTGCCGTGCTCCAATTAAGTTATATATTAATTGAAAGAAATTTATTACATTTAACCTTGTTTCACTTGAGGCCAAATATAAAAATTACATGTAGTTTTTTTGCTCGTGTCGTAAGTGTCCTTACATCTACGTGAAATAATTCTATACCAATCAATGGCGGGTAAACTGCCGCAGGCAGAGGGACTGTCGCGGCCTCTATTGTTAACGCATATGCGCGTTTTCCAAAAATATTGAAAAAAAAAGTCCAAATTTTAACTTAACGAAGCCCAAATCGCTGAACGAACCGACTCGAATCTCCCGAACCCGAAGAAAGACACATTCTGCGCAAAGTTGAGCCATTCCTGTGCAAAGTTGAGACTCTAATCAATATTAATAGAAACTACGTAATCAGCATGTTGCACGCTACAAGACCAGATTGTTTCGTGTCTTGTGGGTAAAGATAAAAACTATATAGTACCTAACCAGCGGTAATAAACAAACACGAGTAACAGATTTATCTTTATAACTGAGATTCCTAGACCAGTAGTGGGTGTAGAAGATGGAAGGGGCCACGACTCAGACAGTCGAGCAATTCTGACCTTGCTAAGGTTAAGGCAGTTCTAGGTCCTATTAGCTAACAACTTGTAGTTTAGTCTACTCTATTCGCTTCACATGATATTTCTTCAATGACCGAGGCTGAGTGAACTTTAATGGCTCCTCTTGCTTCGATGCAGATGATCATGCAATACTTCCGTCTACCACGAAAAAAGGCAAAAAAACACTGCAGGAGTAATGTTAGGAAGTATCGCACCAACGCGGTGGAGAGGGATCACATTAAATGGGACCCTCTGTATATTGTTTCATGCTTAGATTCGCTGTTTCCTTTCGATCATTTCTACTTGACGTTCGACTTGCCACACCGGTCAAAATTGCTGGTACATTTTTCCGCGTGGCGGAATGACTTTTTGCGCAACTGCACCAAATTGGAAATGCTGCGCAATCGCGGCACGAACAAACGAAACAAATGACACGCGGGTGGTGGCGGCGCAAAAGAATAATAAAAATCGTTGATTTGTTTCGAGACGTGGCGGTTTCGAAATTTCGTCGAGAACGCTGGAAAGGGGCATTTATTTGAACGTGGAAACATTCAAAACTGTACTTTTCGCTAAACAAACTAAATGCAAACAGAAATACTATCCCGCCATCGGTTTCTGTTTGTTTTTGCAATTATCGCCGGGCCCAAAAATGTGCAAAACCAAGAGAATCTTCTGTGTTTTTAGAGAATACAACCGACATGTCTGTTGAACGTGCGGATGTTGAAAATGACGAGTTTTGTGATAGCGAAGGCGAATTATTAGATTACCGAAGCGGACCACGCGGCAGGGACCGTAAGAAAGGTGCGCAGGAGCGACACAAAGGGAATTCTACGCATGTAAAAATTGCGGCGAAACGAAGGTGATTTGTCGTTTTTCAAAACTAGGAACCGAGAAAAGCTCAGTTACGAGGGAGGTCAGGTGCACAAAAAGCAGAAAAATGCGCTTTTCAAATAGAGGACCGTGTATGTTGGCAATCGCTCTGAAAAACGGTCGAATTTCCTTTAAAGCCATGTAGCGCGTTCCCACAGCTAAACCGGCACATTTCGCTAACAAACGCTGGCTGGCGCATCGCCTCGACGCACGGGATCATTTTGGCACTGTTGCAGAGGAGGTTCTGGACCGCCATGATGGACAAAAAACAATCGAATATTTGTTTACGCAGTTACGTCACATCGGGGGTCTCCGGGCTACGGCGAAAATGACCGTCGCGCCGCGATTTCCGAATTGAAGATGGAAAGTACAGTGGCGCGATCCAGGACAGTGCAGCCCGGAGAAAGAGAAATAAATTACTGAACGCGTGGTGGCCATTTTAACTTGGCACGACAAACCACAATGTACCTACTCGTTCTGTAATTAGTTGAATAAAATAATAATCGCTTTTTTACGGTATAAATTTAGATATTTGACGTGTCAGTCAGTACGCCTGAGTCCGAGAAGTAGTACCTACGGTAAACGCTTAGGAAAAATTAAACTGACCGCGCCCGCTTTCTCATTTATCAGTTGTCTCTTTTCAACGTATCGGGCTCTCTTCACCAAAACTCGTTTTGGGACGGCCAGGTATAGGTCATTCATCTATCGGAGCTTTTGGGCCCAGCATCGATTTATTTTTGTGTGTCGAAAAATGTTTAAATCTTTTCATTTAAGGCTCCTCGGGAAAGACGAAGGGGGGACCACGAATTTATGGCGGAAAAATCTATGTCGGGGGAATCCGTCGGCGGCAGTAGCAGCTAGACCGCGACTTGCAACTGTTGCTATTGCTGCTAATTGTCTACCTCGCTTTCAGTTTTTACGCAAAAAGAGAAATCGATTTACTTCACCTGATGCGTACACTAAGTCGCACATGGTGCAAAGATGCTGTTTATATTACAAAGTGCGAAGCCTGCAGGAGAAGAGATCAATACACCTTTGCCGGACTTTCTTCGATGTCAAGCCATTTAAAGACCTGACCAAAGTCATCGACTTCAAAAAATATTTGGCTGCTTTTTACGTCCTCCGCAGTCAGCCTCCTGTTAGTTTAATCGTACTGCGGATAACCGAATTTCGAGGTTCGCCTAAGGTGGATGGGAAGCCTTCGCCATGCAAGAAACTGGATATTAGTTACCTGATTTACTCAACTTACTTCGGTGACCGATTTTCGGGTAATAAAGCCAGTCCGTACCTGAAACAAAACAATGATGCAATTATTAAGAAATGTACATTCACAGGGCTTCAACCAGAAAATATTTCATCTTCCGCAATTTATGTTGCTCAAGTTCTCGATATTACTTTTACGCAAGCAAAGTTGCACAAGTGATATATTTCGCAAAAACGCAATCGTGTAATAAGTCCTTAACACTAAATAACATTGAAGGACACTGCGCAGCAACATCTTTAAATCTGACTCAGAGCCGGTGCAGGCACTTGGTCAGGTGGCTTGTCGGGCTGGGACAAAGACAAGTCAAAAATGTCATTGTTAAACAAAAGAATGGGTGCTATTTCCAGGGGACTGTCGGCGAACGCGGGATTACGGCACGAACGAAGAAAGTCGACGATGATTGCCGGGTGTCGAAACGTCGGATTTCAAATACGACCTCCTCCAGTTGTGGAGGAGGAGGAGATGCGGCACTCGCGCGGGGCCAATCAATTCGAGTTATATCGCCAAATAAGCTGAGCAAAAAAATAAAAACATTTTTCCGAAATTTCAGTTTCGGCCGGACGCCCCCGAGAATCACGGGAATTTTTCGAATTTTGACGGAACACATTTTCGTACTCCAGATCGCGCCACTGGCCCCGACTCAACCGACACCCTGTGTGCGTATTCGGGAAGGTCTGGCAAAAAAGCTCCGGAACGGATTGCCAAGCTGGATGTTGTGGCAGAGTACCGCAGTGGAGAAATGGAGGCCCGTGCCCCGCGAATCGACACGTCCATAGAGGTTATCTTGAAACGACCTCAGGGTTCTTTCTGACGCCTCAGAAATTAAATATTGCGCTCGGGACAGTTCGTGCAAAATCTCTTGGACTTTGTACGGTCGCGAAGGTCGGCGCTGACCTTGCTTTTAAGACTATTATCCTCCCACTTTAAGAATACAGAGTATCTACTGTTTACGAAGGAACACATTTCGCTATTTGCCATTTTGCGGTAAGGTCGAAACTAAGTTTTTTACGCCTTTTTTGCTTCAGTTATCTCTAATAGACTCAACGAGCCGTGAGTTCTCTGATACCCGTGGACTTGGCTGCATTGCAAGCGCCGGTCGCATGCTCGCTTGAAACTCCACAACAAACAACAAAACCAAGTACAATACCTACGTACATGTCCTGGCTCACCATTGCCACGTACAGTAAGCAATTTAATTTCATTCTGACTTCTAGTTTAACAGCCCTGTTCTAAGCTAGTTTCCGAGAGAGTAAACCAGTTATGACCTCGCTCACAAAAAACTTCTTGAGGTAGGTCCTGTGAAGTAACAAGTTATTACTGCACTAACTGGAGTGTCCCAAATTCGGACTGGAACTCGAATGTCCGCATTAAAAAATACTGCACACATTTGAACCTATGTAAAACTTGTTTCGTCTTCTGAATACGTAATTATTTGTGTGGTTTATTTACGTATTTGGCTGGGCCCGTTTCACTCGTAACAACATCCTCACTGGGGCATCACCGTTCTCGTAGAAGGGGGTGGCGCTCAGCGACCCCCGCCTCCCGAAGAACCCGTCGGGGAGGCAAATTCGTATATGGAGGAGCGACGTCGACGTTTTTCTATCATTTAGATTTGCGTCGCTCCTGAGCCGCAGACACGAACGGTCTCGGGCCTTGACCCTGTCAACATTGGCCAGGGGGTAGGGAAAGCTCGTAGGAGAGGAGTCGCTAGGATTCACTTAGCTAGGGTTGACGGAGCGGCCTGCAGCTGAGAGGCTGAAATCGGTCGATCGGGAACGAATGCAGGAAGATCTGCGGATCGTCACCTGAGGAGCGACTCGCTTGACAGATAGACCGGAGATCCGAGGAGAAGCAGCTGGACGCTCTACTTTTTCTAGAGCCGAGGACGAGCAGGAAAATCTCTCGCAGGGCGGAATTTCAACGTTTTGACAGGCGATCGCTCGTAGTCAAACTCTTGCGTAGTACTCCCCCTTGCGTAGTTCTGAACGCAAATTAAAATTAACGAAGATCGCTGAATTCCAGGAACATCACGATCCATCGTCGGTCAATAGGATTCGATTCCACTTACAATGGAATTAAAGCGGGATCGCAAGAGGCTTAAACCAAAGTGAGGTGTTTCTGCTTGATCAGGATGACAAAGACGTTCATCGCGAGAGAAAGTTTCCTTCGCAATTATTACCATTAATTACGAGGTATGTTCAAATTCTTAAAACACCTTTAAATCTTCGTCAGAATTAAAAATAAATGATCTGTTCAAAACCTTTACGCGATTTGATTGCTCATCCAAGCGAGCAACGAGGAATACAGAATGGGTTACACCAGTTTATTTATTTATTACCAATTAAATCACCTTGAACCTGGGTTCGAACTCTGCCTAGTTGACTCGTTCTTCGATAAAATAAGACATAATATGTATCTAATGATTATTATAATGTTTCAGCCTCAAGAAAATGTACATACGTATTATTACATTTTTAAAGACGGGTTTCTATGCTTAGCTGTCCTTGGACTTAGAGTTTTCGCTATAACTCGACTATAACGTATAAATGTTAACACCTTACAGTGTGATCGAACAGTAGAACCAGTGATTAGCGAGATTGTGCTGAATTGGTGGAGATTACGCGAAATCGTTGATAACTCCAATGGAACTTCGGCGGTTCGGTTTACTCCGCATCGAGTTTTTCGGCACCTTCGAACCGTTCCGGCTGCCCCCTCGGCTCGTTTGACGAACCAACTCGAAACGATGAACGTTTCATCAGGGCAAGTTGTCCTCGCCTGAAACGTGACGGTGTCGCATTTCGAACGCGACGTTTCGACTTTTGGGCAACCGCCATCAACCTTGCGTCCTCTCACGGTGCGACGCATCGGAATTTTCCATTTTTAAAGTCGGCCCTTCCATCCGGAATATTAAAAATCCCGATCCGGCAAAGAGGACCTGGGAGATATCTGCTGTTGGCCGAGTCGCGCCGCCGCACCGTCGCAATGGAGAGCAAGGCCCGATTTAAAAAAATGGGAAAATGCAATATGGCGCCCGTATGGAAAACCGAGTCGGTGACGGTTGCTGAGGGTCCAACTCGCGGATTTGACGTACGACGCGGCCGCGTTGTGGGATAGGAAAAGCTGCACCGATGAGGGGTCGACGATTCTAAATAAATCGTTTCAACCCCGAACCGGGGCGAAGGTAAAAACTTTTTTTTCCCAAGAACCGCGTGTCACCTGCGTGAACTCGCGCAAATTTGACAAAGTCGAGACTCTGAGGCACCCGAGAGTGTCTAAATCTCGGCGGCGAAAGAACGAAAAACAAACGAGAATTCTTAGCGGGGAAGGAAGGCCCCGAATCAACACGCGAAGTTATGGCCACCACACCCTGTACGAACGGAAAATGAATGGTTCAATCGGAGGCACTAGACGAGGACGATTTAATCTAGCAAACTCATTCCCGACTGGAATAATTATTTACTATTTGCGAATGATCTATCTTCTAAAATCGATAAAGTGGCGATGCCACGACGTCGCGCATGCAAATTAAAAAGCAAATTGTTGCAGAATAGCAACATTAAAGGCCATCGACGAGACCGTTATGAGCGAAACGCGCACATCTGAGGAGCATTAAAAATGATTTATCGAAGAAAACGTTTTTTGATAACGTAAATTGGGCCTAAATGGTACGGCAAAGTCAATGGCGAAGCAAATGGAGGAAAACGCTTTTTTTTCGGTTCACTTGCCTTTAAGCCAAATGAGCCACCATTAACAAGTATTCGTAATGTGCCGGCTGGATTTAATATCGCATGATAGCTGTTACCTTTACAGCACTATTACTTCCAAAATTTATAACCTTCAAACCGCAATGTGAGCGTACCATATGGTCCACTTTAAAGAGCGTCATTGTTACGAATCATGTTTCGACAGAGTTATGACGGCAGTCGTTAAAAATTTAGCAAAACAACCTTCGTAGTAGGCAAAATCTGACGATGTCTCGCGGGCTGTTCGACGTCAATCTCAGAATCCGTTATTCGGGATGATGCGTTACTGCGGGGGTTTCCCCCTCGGCTCCGTTCAGGCCGAAGCTTTGAGGCAGCCTGCAGCACCTGCAGCCGGACGACCGAAACCAAAAAACATAAAAGTGATGAAAAAAGGGTTGCAATTATTGAAATTAATAGGGGTGGAGGTACATGCTGGCTTGAGTAACTAAAAAAAAAAGTATAGATAATTAAGAAATGATAATGTGAGCCATTTCCGATGAACCATTTATAATGCATGACCGAAAGCAATCAGTATAAGAAATGGAAATCATTTTATTTTCCGGTTCTTATATAGTAGTAATTGCCAATTAACGAACCTTTTACACTTATTTGAATGCAGAAATGCTCCTATTGGAATAATTGATTTATTAGGTAAAAACAGCATTCTGTATCTGTATTTAATATTTAGCAATATTATTTATTTGAATTTGGTGATACGGGCACTGATTGCATCTTGTAACCAACTAATGACGATAAAAAGCGCCAGTTTATTAACCAAAGGGCAACTGCAAAAACGCACTACTGATTTCATATACAGGGTGGGAGCGTATGCACTCCGGGAACCTCTGGGACTGCCCATCGTTCGGCGCGTCGAAGCAGCGACAGCTACGGCGTCGCGTGGAAAGAGCTGCGCTCACCGAAACCGACCCTGAAATCCAAAATATTTGCACGGTCCTATGCTACAGGTCTTTCTTGACAGAGGGAGACAGAGAGAGAGAGAGAGAGTGACATTGGCGAGAATGGGGGAGAAACAGGAAGGGGGGACGGAAAACAATCTTACCCAAGGATGAATGGCGGATTTGACTATGGCACAAGAATGTCATTTTTATCCGAGATTTCTACGGAGACTCTGAAAATGAGCGGTTCTCTGAATCCTGACGAACCGTTTTACGCAATTAGTGGGGCACGGACATTATAGATTACGTAACGGAAGGAGACCGAAACGAACCATGTTAAATGCTAGTATGCGAGTACAACTTCGATGGTGCTGAAAAAAATCGTACCCATTGATCACAACCGCGCTGGTAAATGGAAATTCTGCTTTAAGTCAAGGTACGCCTCGAAAGTAAAGTTTAGCCGTTCAATTAAAATTGTACATTTTTACATATTATTATTAATAAATTCTGCGCTCTTTGAAGGTCAAAATTCGAGGTATACGTTCAGCGCCTGTTTTAACCAAATTACATTTAAATTCTCACTTTCTTTTCTAGCAATTATGAAATATCATTGGACCGATCTGCAGGAATTTAATAAAGGTTAAATGGTGGTATAATACGCATGCTACATTTGTTTAACTCACGATGGCTCCAATGGGAGGAACGTCAGTCATGCGTGCCGTATGTTAAGTAACAACAGTGCCAAGAAGTTATGACCTCTGCGTGGGTTTTAAGATACTATTTGAAAAACCTTCTCCCCAGATAGATACTGACCGCTATTCTCAATTACATCCAAAATGCGAAATAACAGCAATAAATCCTTATTAATTCATAAGTCGGAATATTTATTCGTCTAAATCATGATAAAGTGGAACTGAAATAGCAATTCTACGAAAACATGTTGGAATGTCATTATTTTCAAGGCCATAAAGTTCTTATCATAAATAAGAATTATATAAGATCTGCAGGGATACGCTACATAGCGCAAGATTTACTAGCTGCGCAAAAGCTCTTGCATTTTGCATCAGCGCAGCAGCCCGTATAATAAATAACTTCACTTTTCCGATATACCGGATGGCTTCGCTCGACGTATTTTATTTACTTTACACATATGTACAAGATTTTCAAAGCCACGTTTGAAATATTATTGTTTATGAGTCTAAATTACTGCAACGCTATTTTAACCTTTCAAGGTAAAGTTTTAGCATCGTCCACTCTGAGAAATTGAGAGTGTTCTGAAGGTTTGCGGTCGATTTTACAATCTGACGAATTCGCCACATGGTTTAGTTCACATCGATAAAATACATTCCCGACCAAAGCCCGTTTCGCCCTCGCATGCCCTCATCAGTTATCGCGCACCTGCGTTGGCGCGTTGGTTGGGAAACGTTTTAAAAACCCCTGATTCATCCGAAGTCCGGAATCGTTTTTTTGATATTTTGGAAGGTCAACACTGTGTGTCTGTTATTTCTGTGTATTCACTGAGCCTTGAAGTAATATCCGGTAAATTCATTAAGCGACCGATTCAATTTTTGGGAGTGTAACTGCTCAATAAAAATGAAAATTTGACTTTATTGCAGGTATTTTATAGATTTGGTGCTCGGTTGCGCCTCAAGGGCGCAATTAAAATATCGTTATTAAGGCTGTTTCGATCCAACCGACGTGCCACGTTATACGCGGCCCGCGTAGGTTTCGGAGTAGAGTCCATGCGAATCACCTCTCTCTTTGAGAAATTGAAGATTCTTCAAATGCGAGCTCATTTATTCTGGGTTTCGCCTCGGTTCAGGAGGGCGAAACTCGCGAACGCGGCTGGTAGACCCTCCCGGGCGACGACGTCAGAATGACGCGGATTTCCTGACAACTTTCGCCTATGTGGCCCGGATCCCGCTCGCGCGCCGACACGTGGGAGCACGACTTTTGCGCACCGGACGAAAACGTGCGAATTCTGTCGTCGGACGCAAACTTCCACGATAACAAGAAGTACTCGCGAAGTGACCCGATAGGGTTTTTAGCTACAACGCTGTAAAGCCAAAAGGCCAATTAAGATTTTATATAAATGTATCGCGCACTAGTCATTTTGTATCGCAAATTGTGCCCAAATATGGCGTAATGGGTCTCTTCAAAATGTTTCTGGGAAATCACTTATGATCTCGAATTGTGGCGAAGGACTCGTTCAATCCGCAGAATGGACATAAAGGTCGTGGCGCAATGACTGACAAAAGAGCTATTCAATCTAAATCTAATCGAGCTGACACAGTTTCGTAGCGCTGAATAAGTATTTTCGCATTTGACATTCTGAAGGAAAAATATTCATTTTCGCCAGAGGTCAGGATCGGACCACTGGCCGGGCCCAATTTGACGGAAAATTGAACGTGAACAAAATTAAGGAGACAAACGACATTAATTATCAGACTAAAACGAATAAAAAACGTAATTTGCAAGACGTCCTCTTGCCCCGTTCGGCCGCGGACCGATGGCGGCAAGAAAAATGGTAGAATCGGTGAAAAAGGAAAAAGACGAGAATGATATGGAGCAGGACGAGGCAGAATGAAAGGTGACTTGAGAGAGGACGAAGCATGGGGCGATAGGGGAGGGATGCACGTGTGTGCTAAAGTCACAGGATTAGGGCTGGGGAGAAATGAATCGAGGATTTAGATTAAATCGACGTAGATAGTTGCATGCACGCCCGTATAATAATCGGTATTTCCCAGACGTCTCTCTAAGTGTTCGGAATTTTGGCAATTCTAAATCACCTTTTATCGCCGATGGTTTCCGAGGTACCCACTCGTTCTGCGGTCAGATATCTTGCATTTTTAACAATTTTAAATTCTATTTTAAGACGCACCAAAGGCATTTGCAAGAAAACAAGAATTATAAATATTGATACGAAAGGTTTTAAATGGGTACCCCTATCAATTCTAAAGTTCAGCTCGGCCATAAATTAGATTTATTTATAATTTAGAATCTATCTGCTTGGGTCAGCTGTTGCTCACGGTTTTCGAATCACCCGATGAGTTTTCGGGAGGTTTTCGCGGTGATCGGCGTCGCGACGCTGTAGCTCCACGAGTTCTGGCTCGGCTGCGGCGGCGAGCTTGAGCTCGGGCGGGAACAGAAATGGTCGCCGCCGTTTTATCGTTTATTCAATAATCAAATGGGGGAAAAAAAAAATACGTAACATACATTATGACATTAAAGCGTGAAATTTTTTGTCCGGCACTCGGTAAGAAATGTTGTTGGAATTATAAATACAAAAGGCCTTGAATTACGCACTGGATCTCGCTAATGTAATTAGCACTGTTAGGGCTACACTGTAAAAATTTGTAGGTATTAATGCAGTAATACGTAGTCACCGTTTCGTTTTCTTTCAGCGTGAAAAACCCATTTCCAAGTCCCATACGGAGACATTTTTTTTTGTTTTTTTTCTTTTTTTTTTTTGTTTTTTTTTTGTTTCGTGGGAAGGTGTTCCCGAAGCGGCATTGGTCAGCCTCCGTTCAACTTCATCTAAGAGCTGTTATCTACGATAATAAGCGGACAATTACATTGACCGGGGAACAGTGAGAAATCTTTAAAAATACCCGTAATAACCTTGATTTCAGCATCTCGATATGTTTCAAGAAATAACTTTACTGCGAACGTTTCTGTGTATATTACTAAATTACGGCAATAAAAACATAAAATTGCTATTATAAAATTTCCCTCCAGATTACCATATTAAATTTTAGGATTCATCTAAATTATACCATAAAAATGTCCATTATTATTTAAAAGAGAGAACGAAACAACTCGTTTCTGTTACTAAGTGTTTAAATATTAATTTTTACTACTTTGTCAATAAATTTTTTTAACGCGACTGCTCAACAACGCCATCTGCTTGGTCCAGATTCACGGACGGAGTTTGGATCCCGAGAAGAAAATTCCACGGGCGCGGCATTCAGAGACCTCCAGCTCTTCCCCCAGACTCGGACCGACCTGGATTCGCGAGAAAAAACATTCTTGGGGCATAACTTTCGGAGAACCTTAACTCTTACCCCCGACCACGTTGGTCGCGGAAGAAGAAAAAAGGATCGAGGTATGATGACCTTCAGCCAACCTTCACCCTTACTGTGGCTTCCGCCCGATTCGGTTCGGAAAGACAAAAATTCCACGCCACTACTTCTGCCTGTAAACTAGTGAGGGCTTACCTGCTCAATCCGACAACAGGCACTCCCCCGACGTCTTCGACGAGCTCGGAAAGCACCAAAACGGTCGCCCCTGGAACCTGCGCCTGATGTGGGTACTGAAGAAGTCCCTGCCCGTTCCCTTGCAACACGACCGAAACCGTACCGGGTGCACCACCCACTGCTCGATTATTAGGATTTACCATAGTACTTGAACTTTCCTCGACGAGAACGTCCCTGATTTGTTGTCCCGACTGGATTTGATGAGCACTTATGTTGTTTATAGTAATTTCACCCGAATTATCCGCGGAATAAATTTCTAGCCCCTTCTGATCGGGGGTTGTTGTGTATATAACAGTTTTGTTGCCGTCGTCGTATATCAGATCGATGGGGGTGTCCGATTTGTCTTCGATGTTCTGTCCATACATCTCCCCATCTTCCTTCTCGTATAGAACTTCGGTTTTAACCTGCGAGAAGGATGAATTCCGTCCTATGGCACTTTCCTCCTCCATTTCTTTCTTCAGGTCCATGACGTTAACTGGAGTCATGGTGGCTAACATTGGAGGCGAGTTTGGCATTACTTGTAATGGAGATCTCTGTGAAGCTGTGGCTTGCGACGATGAGGGTGGAGGAGGATGCGGGGGGGATATGAGCCCGTTTTCGTCTTGGATGGGCGACGAATGGCTGGAAGAACTCTCGATGCTTCTTCGCGTCATTTTTTAGAATATTGTGTATGTATGGCAAGTAATATCACAGAATTAAAGTCACTGTTAAGCAATATTGCACATCAAGTTACGTATTAAATGTCTAAATCTATGGCACTATTATGGCTTTCGTATTTTCGGACAGGCACTCTCGAAATTGGCGATTCAGTCTGAAAACAAATTGCTTTTGTTAGAACATCTAAATATACCGCAAAATAAACTAAGTCGAGCTATAGCGGCCTTGCAGTAAGCGCAAATCCAATTATAATCATTTAAATGCCTTGGTAGGTAAACAGGTTGTTAAACCCTAGACCAAACCTGTAATTGAATAATGACACCTTATTCACTTTAGACAACTTGTCGATGTCTTGCTTAAGGAAATCGCCTTTAAGTAAACGCGGCTTCCCCAGCTTACCAAGCGGGATGATCATGTGCCAGGGGTGGTTTCAACCGGTTTCTCCGAGAGCAAGTGCGGAGTGACTACGGGAGATGTTGCACGCACGAGGTGCGGCAAACTACACAGGTACCCGTTCCCCCACGTTTTTCATCGGCTACTTCATCCCTTGTCACCACATTAAACTTCTGAGCGGTACGTCACCGACTACGCGTTCCACATGGACAAAACCACCAAGTGTCGCGTGTAAAGTTACGAAATCGGTTGAATTTGGGACGCCCTGTAGTGCCGACATTAACTCGTTCAATGACGTATTACTAGGGTAACATTCTCAGACGCCGTTAACGCATGGATCTCCATTTAATACTCGCTACTGCGAACGAGCGCGTACTCCCCCAAGGAACATACATTTGCCACGGAAGAGTCACTTGGCTCAACGTCGGAGTACCTCCTCACCTCTCGCCTTGCGCACCCGCAGGAAGCAGCGAAAGCAGCAAATTATGAGCAACGGAATTGCGTATTCAGGTCGTTGCGGCTTCTGTTGGCTTTGATCTGGCTAGATCAAGGTGTCCCCGCTAAGTGAACTTTCTATGATAAATGTATGTGCGGTGACTTTACACCGTCGGGTTTTACAAGGAGTAAGTTAACGTTTACTTAATTACCGCCATATATGTGGCCACTTCGACGTTAAATGCAATTTTTAAGCTGCCGCGTCAGGCCCAAATGCCCTCAAAAGGGACATTCCAATGTAAATAGGAATTTTGGGTGTCAAGGGTAACTCTCGGCTACAGTTTCCACATATGCATTTTTCATCGCCGTCCTGCCTAAGTTTGCTCTACTTTAAAGCACGGTATTGTCTTGCATTACATGCCCAGAATAATTTAAATATCAAACATCATAATATGCCAATAATGCCAGAAACGTGCCATAATATCAGTGCGGGCTTCGAACAACGTTTGAATGCCAATGAGTTTTCGTAGGCACTTTTTGACATTGGGCTAAGTGCAGACGAAAGTGTTGAGAACATTTTTCTTCGGAACGGGAGGAATAGGATTCACTTCCAGCAGGAGACCTTAAATAATGGTCATTTTATGCAACTGTCACGTCAGCTGTCACGTCAGCTGTCACGTCAACTGTCGCATCGGCGTAAAATGTCAGGAGAGCCGTGTCACTTTTGAGCAGCTCTGTGTATAAATCTGACAAACAGGATTCAGGATGCCGTATTAGCTGCAGTTTGTTATTGGAAAACCGATTCATATTTATTACTAATGTTTTATATGGGGTATTGAGGGCAATTAATATCTAATTATATAATCTATAAAATGCACTAGTCAATTAGGTTTAAAGCGAGCAGAAAAACTTGCAGTATTCAGAAGCCTGTGACAATGTTGCTGGCTGCGCTACAAAACACTGTTGATGACTTGGGGTAAACAAATTATATAACAATTAATTAGCACCGTATTCGATGTAATTAAGCAGAAAATTAAAAAGCAACGTTCTTCATAACAAGGCATATGCCATAGGGTTAACCAATATTTGTTTGTCAATATATAATTTGTAATGTAAATCAAGTGCAGTAATAGCCCGCCAGATCGTCGGTCTTTGAAAAATACTTTTCGACGAACTTGGCCTCCGCGACGTCCCGATCTAAACCTATTGGATATCTATATTTTGGCGTTATTTTTTTTAAGTCTGGCTAAGAGCAAAGAGGGGCCACAGGGCAGTGTTCAAGTGGGTGCGAACGCGATCAGAAACAATGCCCAAACCCCACTCGAGCCGCGAGAAAATTTCGATTTGAAGCTTGGAAAATGCACTGATGTAGACGGTCGACATTTCGAAAACTTACTTTGATTGATACCCCGTGATCGCGCATCGAAAAAGTCATATTAACGGAAAACGAAAAAACTGACGACTCAATCGGAAACATCCCGACTACCCTTAGGGGTGCGAGTTTTTTTTTGCAGAATACCTCTTCGACCTGGAGGAGTTCGGGGTATCGGCAGCTCGGCGAGGTACAGGTGGCGCCACCTATCAGCGCCGATGTTTAAAATGAATTTATCGCATTTCGAACCCCCACGGGAGCAATTTCGAGTTCGTGGGTCTTTGACGCTCACTCCCAACGTGGAGGACAAAACGAAAAACTACACGGGCACCCCGTGGAAACGAAAACGAGCGTCTTTTGTTTATTTTACAGGGTGTCCCAGCGGCATCGGCACAAACACCGAGATACGTGGTCGATCCAAAGACGGAGCAGCGATGAGGTGCCAGTTCTGGGACTAGTAACAAGCGCACTATCCAGACGAATAAGTCAGTTCCACATGTAAACACTTAATTGCTCCCAGATAATTTTATTCATTTATGAAGTCAGAAAATTCCGCAAACAATAATTGTGATATTACAAATTAAGTTGTTTTCATTTTACGCAAATGATCTCAGTTTCTCCTATAATTAGCAAACTTATTTATAAGCATAATAAGCCCTTCCTGAGGAGGTTTGGAGCTGCCATCACATAATTAGGTTTAACTACCTAAGTACGTTAAGATGGCAGAGCAAACGTGTGGTGACTATCCGGAAATTAATTGGCTTGATTGACCAAGCTGTTATGGGATTGAGCAAGCGTTAGTTGATGAACAGGTCTGTCAAGCTCAGATAACAGGTGTTATTGTAATCATTCAATATTGGATACGACTAGGAGTGAGTGAGAATGTAATCAAACCAGTCGTACCGCGTCCTAGCAAAACAAACGTTATTATTACTTGCAGTGGTGCAGTGAGAGTGGATAGCAGGAACCACCACTAATATCGCGCTCCTAGAGGCAAAATTAACATATATATATGTGTGACTATTACCTACGTCTGCGTACGAATCCCTTTGTTCGTCTGTAGTATCACAAAAACGGCAAGAGTGACATGTTCACCGGGACCGACACTACGCGTCACTACGTTTTCGGGAGTGATGCATGATCTCCCTATTGATCTTTGGCAACATGCATTTCATAATTTAAGGTGGAATTCAATATTTAATAACATACTAGCGTCTACAAGTGTTTCGAACTAATACTCTACTGACTGTTAGGTTACAACGATTCAAAGCCGATCGCAGGTATATGGCGGCGTGCGCAACAGCGGTTCGTACCGAACCGCAGGTTCTTCGTATTACCTAAAAGAAAGAAACACAGGTGCGATGGTCGATGATTGACTCTAAACCTTTAGTGGCGTCAGAACCGTGCTCAATATTGTGGTCTCAGATGAATTCCATATCAAATCCACCATTTTCCGCAGTTGATGCCATTTAGGGTGTTGTACGTCTTATAGTATGTTAGAACTACGTACGTTCGCAGGTTACGCGACTGTTCATATCTCCGAGACACGCACGCCGCCTTGCCCCACAATATGACCCCTATTCGCTCGTGAGTATCAAAAGCTACAACTTCGATTTCTTAGCGTGTACAGCCATTCTCAACGGATTAGACATGCAAGTTAAAGCGCAAATCAAACGGAAAGTCCCGCAGGAAGTTTTAAATATAGTGCCAACACAATAGGTACTATGTACTTACAGAGGGTAATCTACGCACGCTACGATAGCAGCGAGCCGGGTAAAAAATTTTAAATTGATTGGTCATCTGGGCTAATTTCGTCTCTGAATAACCGAGTACTGAAGAGTTCACAATGGTCCTCCACGGTCCACGAAGTGATGTTGGTCTTTTCGCTACGCAATCGCGAGGTATATCTGAACCAACTTACAGTATCATGAAAGGGGCAGCACCAGTCATCTTACAAAATCATGGCCGCTTAAGAGGAACCAAAAAGAGATGGAGGTATATGTCTGGTGGCTTGTCTGCATCTGTCTAGCAGGAAAATTTATTAAGCGTACGGACGGATATGATTGTTGCTGTTTCGGGATAAATCGGTTCGATTTTTGAGGATTTCTTTCAGTTTCCGTTGATTAGGATTAAGTGTGATAATTAATACATGCGCCCGCGGACACGGACAGTCTGACACACGGTGCCCCGACAGCATGTGCGCGCGGGGTGTCCGGAAAAATCCAATCGTCCCGAGAATCGCGGGCTTCTCCCGCAAAAATAAGCCGTTTCGGCCACCTCCCCGCTGGTCCCTTACATGTCCTGTATGCCGCGTCCCGGATGAGGACGTCCCGATGAGGATTGCTCCAACGGCCCAGACGCGGCCCTGGATCGACGGGAGAGAAGCTGCTCGAGGGATTTCTCTCGGCCTCGCACTTAACGACGTACGAAACGTTTGAGTTTTGGTCAGGTCTTCGTGCTCGCCCGCCCGGGACGTCTTCGACCGGCCCGCTGTCCGCGGGGACGTGTCTCCGACGGATTTCTTAAAAATACCGAAAAACTCTCAAATAGCTATATTTGCGCAACTGGCACCGGTTCGGAGATGCACGCTTTTGATCGGACCACCCCCGGTCCTTTACGATACGCTACCATTGTGAATTAAGAGGGCTTCCACAGGGCAAAAAGGTGACTAATTTAGGTATAATGGTGTCTAAATTTGCACGCTCGGTGCTAGCAGGCCGTCCGAGAGGGTACAGGTACATTTATAGATCAAAGCCCGCAGGTACCCGGCCGAACGTATCAATGAGCCAGTCTGCCGTTTCGTTATCAGGAGTTTCTTGAATTACTGGAAAATTCCTCATATCTTCTTAAGCAACAATGTAAGTAATTTGAAAATAATGTGGAGGTCAAAGAAGCAAAAAATATCACTACGAAAGCATGTCCTTAGCATCGACGATAATTTCTTTTTGTGTCTCACATGATAGCATTCATTACGTATCGAATATACAATTTCTACCTGTTCGTTTTTTACTATGCTCCTTCTTTGTTCCCCTTCTATGAAAGATCATTCTGTTTCATTATCACGATCTCCACTGGTAAACAAGCAGGTCCCTATCTTCAGTTTTGACGGGAGCTTTTACGCCCGACATTTTAAGTCGATGGGTTTTAGAAAGGTGTTTTTTCGGACCATGAATAATTTTGGGATGGTACAACTGAAAATAACGAAGGTAAATAGTGACGTGAAGCTGTGGCGGGACTACCAAGTGGATGGACCCTAATAATGTCTAATCATACGGTCGAAGGAGAAATGGTTCGGTGGTCGTTACGGCCATATCACGGCTTTTACAGTTCGGGGCCAATCGTAAGTAAATTCATTTCCGAAAGGAGACGCCGGCCGTCTCAACGTTGCCCATGACGAAGAGAACGAAGATTCAGCGCGTCCCGCACTACGAGACGCTGAGGAGCGGGAAAAACTGCACGGAAGAAGCGTCGCGAGGGAGCGCGCGATGCAGTTGCGCTGTGCCTTCGGGCCGTACAAATTAGTCGATTTAATGCCCGTAAGGCCTCGTTGCGGCGCCTCGGCGCCTCCTAGGCAAAACACGTCTCGACTACTGGCAACTTGAGGCCTGAGAGGTGCCACTTAGAAACCCGTCGGTTTCGAAATTGACGTCCCATTTTCGGCCCTCTTACGTCTTTCTACCGAAATTCTACCGGAAATTCCGCGACGTCGCGAGGGAGACAAACCAGGGAACAGAAGTACCGAGGAGTACCCCTCGTAAATCCTCATTCGGCTGCGAAAGCGAAAAGGAGCCCGCTGGAATAATTATTATTCACCCCTTTCTAATATGTTATCCTGTGGCATATACGCACACCCGGCATTATTTGACAGATAATCCAACTGTCGAAGGAACTTTCAATATCAAAAGGTGTGATGATAATCTACCTCCCTAGGAGAACCAACCCCTTGTGTCTTCACAAAGATGTTTAACCTCCCTTATGCGTATAGCGCTACACACGCAATTTTTTTTTTTGCGCGTGCATTCACGCGAATAAAAAGGCTTTATGGTTATAATTCGAGTTTATTTGATTTTGTTTGTTTTTGTACTTATCTCCGACTGAGATACCTTTTTCATGACGTATTCAATGCGCCTTGTCCTTCGAGCGGACGTACGAGTCCCGAGAGGGTGAGGTGAAGGTTCGCGAGGTAGTCTCACGTTTAAATCTATCGTTTACATATTCTGATTGCTTATCGAAAGAATGACACGAGCGGCGAACAAATTGTTTTATTACTTGCAGATATATTACTGCAAACGTAATACATTACTAAAGTTCCCTTTCCGCGGAAGGCGTAAGGTCACTGCCTAAAGTCGCACCTATAACACCACTGGATTTCATGCTGGATTGACTTTACATATTTATAAGAATGATATGAATTGAACCTGTAAACTACAGATGTAAACTGGTATATTTTTTGTCCTTTGGGGAACAGGTAAGAGACGAGTTTTTCTGGAGTTATTTACATTTAAAGCTTCCTGTACATGACCTTTTTGTACATCTTGAGCGTGATATGCAAGAGTGTGGTATAAATTAAAGCTAAACTGGTAAATGAGATGATATTCAAATGAGCTGATGTTCAGGGGTTAACGTCGATCACAAGTGCACGCAGCGGGAGCGAGAGTAAAAACAAAGAAAATGGCGCAACTAAACTTTTCTTAATCGCGTGGGGTTGATGAGGCCTCGACGTGGCCCATCATCAATCATCGATGCGGCCTTGTTAGGGGTAATTTCAGTCCGTAATTCAACAAATCACATTACGCTTGATTTCAAAAGACATTTTCACTTTATACCTGCACGTAATGTCCAGTAAAGAAAAAAAAAGCACGGGAACTCAAATACGGTTTTCGGGGAACGGGAACGTTAGCTGTCCTGCCATGATGCGTTTAAATTTAAACCCCCTTGGGAGTTTCTAAGTAGACAATATGACGGTCGAACTTAAATCGGACAATCTGAAAATTCTCACGAAAAACATAGCGGTATGTCATTAGAAAACCTGAATGTCCAGTTTTGGTCAGTCCGTTGGGCTAGTTCAAGGGTCAAACCTGACCAAAAATAAGGGTAGTGGAATAATAAAAAGGGTTATCCTTAGGAATTGTCCGGCACAGATAAATAGGGTAGAATGGCCAAGTGAATTTGAAAAGGCGCACATCGCATCTTCAGAACTTTAATCGCGGGCCTTTTTAATGTAACTGGTTTCGTACAATTCAATAGCGGACAAATACCTTTTATGCCTTAAGGTGTCCCATGATGTATTTTTGAATTAATGTATCTATCACTCAGTTTTTGGTCGAGCGTTTCAGGTACCATGTGAAAATTTTTCACTTTGCCGGTTTAGTTTCCGTGAAAAAACCCCGGCCGGCGGTGAGAGACACTTCGTCCCGGCCGCGTTTCACGCACTCACCTCGGCGCGGCAATTGGGGGCGACTTCCCATGGTTATCCCTTAAAAATAACTCCAACACTACTGGTCAGAAAAACAAGCGGATGGTCAGTTTTGAAGCCAATATCCATCGAGTAGTCATCCACGCCTACTTTTTCGCTTATATCTCCCTTCATTACGGGTAATTTGTATGCCAGAAACGTTTGGTGCTTATAGAGATAGAGGCAGACATCGCATGTCACTTATGTCTTGCGATTTTCTATTGCCACTAAAGATATTTAAAGTGGGTTGGGTTTATGTGATAAAACAATGTAAAGTACCAACGAGCTAATTTTGTGGGTGTGGTCTCCTGTTTGTTTGCCAATTGAATATCAATTATCTGGAAATTACACACTTCGTTTCAATACCTTCTCTCGTGCAGAGGCTTAGATGGCCACTTAGTGCACATTCACGCTGCCGATTTACGTATTTCATTCCGGGCACATCCGCGAAAATGCGTACGCGCTTATCTTGCACAAATCAAGTGCAAGTAGATTTGGGTCGAACCTTCGAACCCGAGGAAAATCAAGTGGCGGAAAACGTCAAGGTTCCGTGAAAGTTACCGCGACGTCCGTCACGGTCGAGAGACCGACGCGACGCGTCGAATCGGGAAAAATATTTTCCGCTCTATTTTCAAAAGTCGATCGGGGTCCGAGGAAGAAACGGGAAGTTTTGAGCCGAACTCCGAATTTGGGGATTTATTCGCGAATTTACCGAACAATTAGGTAGCGGAGCTTTAGCCCGTGAAAGCCAAAATGTTCCCTCCGTGACCTCGCGCGGCCGCGAGAGCGTTTGGTGAATTCGAAGAAATCTCAACTTCCTCTCCAGAAACCCCGAAACGGGCACGTCCAGTAATGCCGCCAATTACCGGCCAGTCTGCACGTTTTTTTTTTTTCGAAAATCGTGGAAAAACGAACGAAAACCCATCACGCCCCGCCGTACTTTCAACGCGGCAAAAATGGTTCCGGATGCGCAGTCCACCTTTCTCTAAAATATTGGACTAAAAAAGGATGATTCATACTCGATTCTACCGAATCTCGATTTCTTTCGCTTTCAAGATGGCTACGCGGCGATGTCAGGGATTTTCTACAGTAATTAACACCCCGCGTGAGATTGTTGGATTTAGGAGAATTTAAAGATTCAACAAAAAAGCGTCTCACATCTTTGGTAGATCGTCGATCTGCCTGATTTTCCCAAAAAAACGAATTTCTCTCGAGCCGTTGCGAATTAAACATTATGAGATGCGCAGTCTCCCGACTAAACTCTGTCGGACACGCATATTGCTGCTTTTGCGGGCACACTGTTGGTATTATTATAAACAACGTTAGCCGGGCCCTTAATAAGGGACAGACGTTGCTATCAATCATATCCAAAGAGAGACAGTGCGCAATTTCGCCCCTACTTGTGTATGTGTGTGTGTGTGTGTGTGTGTGTGGCCTTATTCCCAAATAGTATAAGAATTGAAATAAGCAGATTGTTACGTAGCAATTGTCTGTTGTTGACTACGCCGCTGACGTGGAATCGAACCACTGTAATTTCCATCGTAAAATCGGAAAAAAAAAACGAACTCCCAACTGTTTGAACAATTGAACCATTTCCAGCCGTCAAGGCGGTTCGCGGCCACCTTCGGCAAAAATGCCAAAACGATCCCTTGCGCGGAGACGACACGTGAAACAGAATTTATCCGTGGATTATGACGATTTAGGACTGGGAACTCGGCGCCGCGTTTTCGTGTAAATTAAATCGACTCCCCGCGCATTTGCTAATACATAAACAAATTGATAATGGCGTGCAATTCCACCCCTTCTTGCGCGTGAGGCCATGTGCAAATTGCAGAAAAGGAAAAAAAGCAGATTGTTGCATAGCAATGATGGATTGTTTTAAAAAGCGTAATTAATGTTAATTTGTTATCTGTCTCTTACCGGGGTTAAAATCGCCATATTGTTAATATTCAACGGAAGTTCGAAACGACGATCCAGTGCCACCTTTCGCAAAAATGCGAAAGCAGTATCGTGCGTAAAGGCGATTCGCCGAACAGCTTTATTAGTCAAATATGGCGGTTTGAGTGTACGAACGCGATATATCATTTTAAGGGAAAGTTGATTGTCTTTGAACGCATTTGTTAATATCCGTGCAGTTTTATTTAAAAAAAAAAGTCAGTTTAGACAGGTTTAATATCTAACCGACTAGAATAACTTCGGCTTTTCGATAGTTCAAGTCATGGAAACAAAGAAAAATTCAGTTCTGTCGACTCTTGTTGACGTCCCTGCGGTAAGTTTTGAGCTCTTTTTTTCCACGGTTTAAACGAAGTTCAGCTTGGAAGCGTGTTGAGAGCTACAGGGTAGTTCAACCCTCAAAAAAAAACAAGGGTTTCAGCTTCAGAGAAGTTTCTGCTGACCACATTTATTACTTCATTTATTTTATTGGGATCGTTTATTTATCCGGATTGTTGCATTGTTGCTATCACAGTCCAGGACTCGTGCGAGCGCTTAAGGTCGGTAAAGTTAAGTAAAACGCGAACGTTATTCTCTCCTAGCTTCAACTAGGAACAGTGTGTGAAGTCTTATTTCCAGGTTAGGTACCTGTGCATTTTGGATAGGGCATTTATTTCACAAATCCTCGTAAGAGTTCCCCACCGTTTATCTAATTTTAAATCGTCGTATTTACCATCTTCGATACGAAAATCTCAGCTCGGGCCTCATTTTGAGCTTCGCCAAACGACCTTCAGTATGCCGCGCAAATGATTCACAATTGTTTGTTTACATACGTCACACCGGTCCAGATCCACCTCCGACAACAATGCCAAAATGATCCCGTGCGCAGGAGCGATAAACAAAACTGCATTTATTTGGGAAAATGTGCCGGTATAGTTCTGGCGAGTTGTTGTGTCGTTTTAAAGGAACTTTAATCGTTTTTCGACGCATTTGTTAAATGTCGGGTGTTCGCGTATTTACTCAGGAAGAGGTGGAAGTCCTCAAAAGGCACCCCGTTTTTTCGTTTCCCCATGAATGGCCCGGTGGTAAGATAACCTCACTTTCCTTTCCATTTTCCACATAAACCTCGTGCCATCCACTCTCCGCCCGATTGGCTGGATCTTGACCAGCATCAGCGCGGAGTCCTTGGCCGCTGGCTTATCAGAACTTGCGGCCCTTATTGCTGGTGCGTTCCAGTAGTGCTTCATATCTCCCACGCGCCGCTAACCTAAATTAACCTTATCAATTGCCGTAAGATGTTAGCGCGTGAATCGCGTTTTCATCAAATAAACAAATAAAAAATTCAACAAACAGAAATTATTATTCTATAACTAATGGCAATGAACTAAAAGGTAGACATTTATTTTAAACGTCATGGAACCCATAATAATCAAGAATTCATCAGTGTAATAATTAGTATGGCATTAGATGTCGATTATTAGATAAATGAAGAATTTGAAAGCCTCGTTAAAGTGGAATATATGGAAATATTGACTCATGAAGACTGTAACTGATGGAGCAACTGAATTTTTTACGACTAAAAAAAGTTTGTTTGATTTAGAAAATCTGAGAATTTAAAAAGTAGAAAGTCGAGACGCTCCAAGTTTGATAATATTGAGCTACGCAAGCGTCTCGTGGTGTCGAGCCACATAAGCCTCTCCCACCATGTAATGAGACGATTAGGTAAATGAAAAATACCGCCATACTGTCCGAGTGCGGTAATAAGAAAAACGTCGAATATAAAGGTTTTTTGTAAAATACCGCCGAGTAATTGAATACATAAGGGGAATAATGCTTCGGATAAAAACGAATGATTTTGAATACAAAAGAATATTTTTTCCTTGGTACTACGTGTAATTCTTTCATCCTTCTTCGTCGGCAAAAGAATTGTTCCGACACTGAAGACAAACCAAAGGATCAATTGAATTGCCAATTTCTTATAATGTTCTTAAAATTGTATTCTGTACATGTATCGAATACAATTTTGTTGTTTACATAATGCGCTACGTTGACTTGGCATTGCATTTTCTACAAATAAGGAAAAAAGGGAAGAGGTTTTTTGTTGATATTCAGACGCTCGCGGGCAATAACAAAACTTCTAACTGTAAACCGAATGTGTCCTTTTTCATTTAACGATTTTTTTGACGTTGGTCAATCTCCCCAAACACTCAGTGTTCGTCGTTCAAAATTCCACGACTGTGCTAAGACTACAAAGATTATGAGTCCAGATTAGTAGGACAACGGGCACATCGACGGCAAACTTATAATGGCTGGACCGAGATACGTGTAGTTTCAATCAATGGACGAGTCGAGAGGAAGTGGGGCGCGGCGAAGTACTGTTCTACCCAGACATTAATCGACTTTCTAGCTAAATTACTGTTTTTCACCTGCGAAACCGTTCTCGAAAATATGTCTCGCCCCGTTTACTAGAAATACCAACAATGTCACGTGGCATGTCTCGGGATAAATTACCGAATAAAATGCACTGCGGCCTCTGCAGCACCATCTAGCGGTAACATCTGCAACTGAAAAGAAAAAATCGATATATTCTCTTTCAGCCGCAGCGAGACCTGAGTCGTCTATGCAATTGTTATCGCTCCAGCGTTGCCGCGCGTATTGTTAAAACGGTACTCCTTGTACTCTCGGCGCGATAACGATTGTGATGGTACCGTGCCGTACCATCGGGTTAATGCGTTTTGGCCAGTTTCATTCTCTTAGGAATTCAGTTTTTTTCTCTCAAATATCGGGCGTCAAAGCCCCATCCGCGTCTCTGCGCGGCGATCCCTGAACGTCACCTCCTCCGCGTTCGGGAAATCAGCCCCGGAGAGAGACGTAATGGCCGAAACCGAGGAGTGCCTGGATGTGGGCCTGTCCAAGAAACGATTAATTGACCGACAGAAAAGGCCACAGGAGGTTAAGAGAAAGGGATCGAGTATCTCCGAAGATGGACGCCACAACGGAACGATAAGCGTTTCAGGAGAAACGCTGATATGCGGGAACAATTTCCATTGCAAAAGGGAAAAGTTTCCGCCGGGATTGTTAACAACGCGATGCGGGAAAGGGCGTAGATAAAGCGGTTGGAACGAGAAAGAGTAGCGTTGCGCCGCAACTCGAAAGGGCGCAAATCGGGCATGTAGCGGTGCCGAGGCATCACAGAGGTCCCCTCGATTAGATGCAGGCGAAACAAGTACAACAGGACTGGAACGACCCAAAGACACAATAGATATTGTAAACACGCAACAGATGAGGAATGCGCGGACTAGCAGGTGACGAGAGGAGTAGATAGCAGCTCCTCACAGTCCTCTTCCGAGGTCCTTTCATCCCGAGGTGTTTAGTGGATGGGCATTTTGGCGAAAGTGGAAAGTTCGTCAAACGCCTGAATTTGTTTGGAGCCAACTCATTAAACCTTAACAATTTAAGGCCGTTAATTCCCACGCTAAGATGATCTTACAATAGGCTCGATGCACTTCCCATTGAGAGGCGTTGAAGTTTTATAAAAGATTTATTGTCTTATTTATAACAAAAATAAGATAATGGGAATGTACAAAGCTATTAGTACCTATTTACCTTCTGGTTGTTAGATTTAGGTACCTATTTAATATGGAGCTTAACGGTTACAACATTGAAACCATATAAAATTATTTAACACGTTCAAGTTTGGTGATTTTTGAGCTACATTTTTTGGCGACAACCGGCAAGAAAGCGAAGCTAAAAACCAAGAAACTAAGTTCTAGTACACGGAAAATACACTAAATATGCATTTAAAACATCTCGAATGCTTATCTAACTAACTAAAATAGATCAATGAATTAATGCATGATTTTTAAATCACAGCCAAACCTGTACCTGAACCTAATATAAAAATACTCTGCAATGCTATAATATACTCAATTATTTAATACATACTACACGGAGCTACCAGACTTTTCCATTAAAATCACATGCGACATAAAGGCTTGATATGACACCCACGGACAGCACTCTTAAATGTGCACCCATAAAATCGTTTCTTAAGTCACCATCATTAAATATCAATTTGTTTCATATTTAATGATCGCTTAAAAAGTTCTCGTGATGTAAATCATTTTTCAATAAAATGCGGCGAACGTCCCAGGTACTGCCGATGTGCTTTTCCACTGGACAGCGAGACGTTCGTACGTTTGAACTGTTCGCGTGACGTCAAACGTCGACTACGTCACGTTTAGGTACGACACGTAAAGCAAAGGCAAGCGGTGCCCCAATTTGAAAATTTCGAGAGGGCGAGAACGCGTCGAAAAGTGCAAGATTACATCACATGATTTTTCGTAACGCTACGTATACCTAAGACATGTGACAGTTAAGTTTAAGCTAACTTATGATACTTTTGCGCCAAGATTTAGGGGCAGGAGCAGCGCCGGTCTGGCCTTGTTCCGCGGGACTGCCCCTAGACCTTCGACAATTTTAGGGAAGATTAATTAACCTACGGATTAAAATTTTCGGGAGGCAATAGAAAAATAGAATTACCGGTACGTTGAGTACCTGTTTTGCAAGTATGTTTTGTCATTTTTTTTTTTTTTTAATTTCGGGAAAATTAACAATTATTTAATTGATCGTTTTTCGAATTTCCTCCCAATCGAATTTTTCCCAAAAATTAAAAAAAAAAAAAAGAAAAACGGATCGAAACATCTCTATTGTTCATTGTTCATTCGATCGATTCGTTCCCTACCACTAAACTAAAAATACATTATAAAATTAACATTGAGCTTCCAAAGTGTTTATATATTCGATAATGTTGTCCGCTGAACTCGTTGCCAATGAAAATCAGCAACAATTTCAATGTTCGGATCATTAATTCCTAATTATTCAATATGCCGATTGGGATCATCTCCTTATTGATCGACCCTTCGCGGGTAATCCCCACCTGGCATATTGTGCCTTAGAGAGTATGCGAGATCAAAGATTGGACGTGGACGGTAAAATATGTACCAAAGGTTGTACTGAAATATTTGGGCGAAAACTGTTTAGTGTGACAAGTGAAAAATCATTAAAAACTAGCTAAGAATACTAATTACGATTAGCGAGCCGTTGGATTGGCCCTCGGCCATGCAACGAGGCGATTGCTGTTAACCGTGGCAAGATTCCAGAGATAATTTACGACGGCAAAATTTAATTTTAGTTGCCACGATGGCGTTAGTTCAGGTTGAAATTCGTCACTTTTCGAACACTACGAAGACAGGCCTCGCTTAAAGCCGCCACGTGTAGTTGTTGATAATACTGTCACTGTTCTTGAAATCTCTTGCGTTCCAATTTGTTTAAATTTAGGAAAATTTCGACGAATTATAACGCAACACGTGTCCAGATTTCCGAACAATAATAGTTTCGTCTCCGACTTTACAAGTCTGGAACTCGGACGCGGACATCTCGGCAACGGTGAAAGCCGCGAGGTCGGTCACATTGGCGCGGAGCCGTGCGCTGTCGAATTCGAGAACGCGTCGTTTCAAATTTTCGAAAATTCGCCCTTGCCCTCGGGTCTATACGAAAATACTCAAAATTTCCCAAAAAGTTTCCACTTTTTCCCCAGCTTAATTGTCGGACGAGTTCAAAATTCATTCGTCAGGCCAACTCCTCCTCTTCTGCAACGCGGCGGCGTGAGTTGAAATCCGACGTTTCGAATTTCGGCAACCGTCAGCAAGTTCGTTTTTTCGCACGGGCCCCAAATTGGGCATTCGCGTCTTCGAATTCAGCTATTTTCCCGTTACGATGATGCACCACGTGTTTAACCGCCCTCGCGTCTTTCCTGTTACTCTCCGTGTTTGAGCTCCAGAAGTGGACAGCCTATATAACAACATAATTGACAGTCTATTTGTTACCGTGTAAAACTGCAGGTACAAAAATATACTCGAGCAAAAATCACCTGAAATTTAATGGTTATCGTACCAGAGGGGATGGCTCATTCCCTCAAATCGGTATGTCTGCCCTGGGGATACGTAGATGCGAATCTCGCGAAATCGCAGTAAATCTCTCTTGAATCAGTTTAAATTACCTGACTCCTCGTTAAATGTCCTGAATCGTTAATGAACGTTATTAAATCGCAATTTAAAAGTCCGTTTTAGGCATTGTGAAAGTCGCACATGTCATACCTATTACAGGTACGCGAGGTATTCACACTACGTAGCATCAGATCGTCAGATGCATCTAACATGATCTTCGATTTGTTGAATTTCAAAAATATTGCCGCGAAATCACAGTGAACAAATGAACATCATTATGAATTTCTGCACACACGCAATTTTCGCAAATGAGCCACCCCCCGATTTCAAAATGAAAAATATACTATATGTAAGTTTTCTTGATCTTCTGGAGGGTGCCTTCGCTGACGATGTTTAAATTCTTGGGAGCAGGGTCCAAATTGTCCTTCTTTGGCTGGAGGCTGTCCGTGGAAACGCTCAAGTCTAAGTTTACTGTCTTTGGTCTAGCTAGCATGCTGTTGGGATTCACGTTTACTCTGGAACAAAAACGAGAATAATGATTTAAAAAAAAATCTAATGGGTTCGAATCGGGATTTCGCGGAGTCCACGCACGATTCGCGACCTAAGAATCGATCAACACCCAAAATCAGCGTCCTTACCTGTCTAGCTGGTTGTGCTGTTCGATAAAGGGCGTATTGGGGTACTGCAAGTACAATTTCTTCGATACACAATACCCCCCCAAGAAGCCCAAGAATAGCCCCATCATGGCGGCAACTACGATGCCCCACCACAGAGTCCCGGACGTGAAGTCGCTCTTTCTAACTTGAGAGCAGCTAATTCGCACGTCGCCGTTAATGTCATTGTCACAGTCGTATGACGGTTCCAAGAGATCGATCGTCTTTAGAGACTCATCCACGCCAGATCTCGGCTCTTCTTGATCTATGGAGTTGTCGTTGATGGTGTCGTCGTATTCTTTACGTGGCACTTTCTCATTCGTTGACACTTTGCATTTTGATATATTCCCCCGCGCCACGTCTTGCACGAGGTACCTGAAGGAGGTTACAGCGTCCATGCTGACGCAGAGGTTCTTCAGCTGATCCCACGCGCAGTGAGGATCTCGGATTTCAATACATTCGCTGAGAAAAAAAGACGAGAAAAGAAATGATTTAGGTGTTATTGAAAACATGTGGATTACTTAGACTTAGGCCCTCAGGGCGTACATATGTGGGTTGATGCGTTTTCTGCACATAAACACCATCGAGCAATTATTGACTTACCTGCAGGTAGCGATGAATTTGCAATGATTGATAGCAACCAATTTGGTCTCGCCTTTGCTAACGACAATTATTTTGCCGTAACCTGGGGCTAAGGTCAGTTGTCGTACGGCGGTCCCTTTGGGAAAGACTTCATTGTCAGATATCACAAAAGCTTTTGATGACTGATCAGTTGCGATATTGACCGTTTTCAGGACTTTTCCATCATCTAAAAAGCCGACAGATGAAAATCCCATTGCACGTAAGGATTCGTATGGAAAAAAAAAACAAGGAACAACGTAGGAATGGAGAAGAAATTGGTCAATTTTCGATCTCACCTGTTCCAATGTAAATAACATCGTAAGTCCTGTCGTTCACGGTCCTCACTTGTGGGTCAACAACGATAGCTGTGAACCGATAGGTCAAGCTAACCCTGATCAGAATAGGTCGCCCGTGGAAAGCCGGGACAGCATTCTCCATCAGTGGATGAGTTTTGATGAAGTTCACGTTGGCATCAGGGAGGATCCTGCTATCCCTCACACATTCCCCCGGTCGCGGATCGGGCACCTTGTTGTCAGGTACCGGAAGCCAATTCGAGTTTATGGTTTCTTGGTGCTTAAACGGACCTCGGAAGACGTCCTCTATGTCGTTCATTTGGAATATGCAAATGGCGGAACCTCCAATCGCGTTGTTTGGTGTGGTTAGGGCGCTGTAGATCAGCGTGGAACGTTTGTCCCCGTAGACGCCTTCAATTAGTTTGCTCGTCGATTCTGAAACGTCAAGGAAATGAGTTTTGTCCTGTTTCGCCGTCTCTTTGATTCTACGTAGAAAATGTCGCTTTGAGCGTCAACGAAGCGAGTCAAAAACGCGGGTGTGCGAAAACTCTCTCTATCCTTCCCGGTAACGGAGATCCCCCGGGGGGTGGACCTCCGCGGGGTGATTTTTACTACTCAGGTATTTACACTAAATTTGGAAAGGATCTTGTTAAATCCAGCTGGAACGACTACCTGCATTTACAAGTAATCTAATACCAGGCAGTCGGGTTTATTATACGTTAATCGCCATTTCGCTGACTAAACTTCATTTACGTGTGGAAACCTTCAGTTATTTCTCTCGGTCTGGCGCTTAATACCACAATTTGTTGCACGTCGTGTTAAATTTAATAATTTCATGTACTTACGAATTTCATCGAAATAAAATGGATATTCGCCCGGTACAGAGCAATTCAGTCTGGCTTTGCTGAACGTTGTCCATTTGTTCCTTGACTGATGGGGACCGCCTTTATCGTGTTTACAAACTCGAGCCACGCGAGAATATATTATCTAAAACAATTAATTTATATAATTTGTTGCGCAAGGGCCCCAAAATGAACAGTCGTTTTCGCCACTCTCGGAGGCTCGGTAAATACCGCTGGTGAAAACGGCCCGCTTACCTTTCCGCAGTTCATATATTCCACGGCGGTTTCCCGGAAGAAGAAGTATATGTACTCCTCGTGAGTTATTGAACTCACAAAACTTGGGCCTGAAAATGAAAACGACATAGATTGGCGAGAATTTTCGGAAATTCGGGCAGTTCAATGAGGGTCACATCGGGTCTGTGGGTCGTGTCTGAGTGTCATCGCGAACATTCGACGATTCGGCGCAGAGCGGCACGCCATTTTAGTGAGACTTTCGGAAATTTACGTGCCTCGAATTTCCTGCGCCGCCCTGCGCCTCAAGTCCTTAAACTGAAGGGCGCGAGCGCCCCCCAAAGAAAAGAAAAACTGATACTTTACCATTGAGTTGCTTGAGATCGGACAGTTCAGTGCGAAGGGGCTCCCTATAGATGAGGGGGTCTCCTCCTGAGAAATCAGCAACCGTTGCCGAAAACAAGTGTCCATTGCTGTAGATGGCGGTGCTGTTATGATTTGGATCATACGGACACACTCCGATGCCTTCCCACTCTTTCTCCATCAAAAATTGCCCGTTCTGCAAGCGAAAAGTAACCGGTCACTCTTGGTGCTTTGGGGTATTTGTTATCAAAACGGACTAACGTGAAAAATAACAACAATGAAAAACTAATCGGTAGATGAGGGCTTTGGCCTGTCTGCAGGAAGAGAAATCGCCATTGAAGACTGCCATGAGGAGCTCGCGTTATTAAACGCGAAACGTGTGCTGAATTGGGTTGATAAATTACCATTTCTATACCCCATAGAGGCCCGTTCGGATTAATTGTATTTGAATTAGAGAGTTGAGGCTGGCTAAATGCGTTACGGCGTAGCCACAGGCGCATGTTCGGCTTTCCCGCTGCGCTTTGGCTAAGAGCTAATTTGTATCTGTAACAGGCACACTCGAGCCGCTTTCTAAGGGTGCGCTTAAATAGAATTAAAGTAGTAGTTGTGAGTCGAAGGATGATTACACGCATTCCTTCGTTTTCTTCCATTTAAACGACTCGAAGCAATCGAATCGGCACTAATAAAAATCTCCGAGGATGTGAGGCTTCGGCAATGAATGAATGCCCCTTGAATGTGACTTTTTGCTCCTTCCTCGTCGCCTCAAATGGCCATTTGCTCCCATCCGAACGTGAAATACGCTGCTCCACACGGATTGCATGCGTGGAGCAGTGTACGTACGCATTTCGAATAACTCCGACATCGTGCGATTGTTGTTACCAGTTCGACCTGCGCGTACGCAGGCGGAGTTTCGAATCGTCGTCTGTACAGGGTGATGAAAAATTAATCGCGCCCGATCCACGAGACTGTCGCCCTGCGTGCAACTTCGACTGAGAAGTCGCGGCGTGCGCACCTTCGATGGCGACGCTCGATCCGAATTTGAGCGAAATATCTCGCGAACATTAGGAGCTGGTTCTCAAATTCGGTACGTCCAGTGGTTTTTGGATCGCTGGACGACGGAAATCGCTGCGGCCCCTTGAAACACGATCGGCTCCGTTTACACACGAACTTTCCCAAATTAGAACCATATTCACGCTGAGGCTTAATATACCCGATAGCCATGAACCAAAACTGCTTACTAATTACGTTTGAAACACTCGCTCCGTGCATAAACACACATTACGATTTAATATAATTAAGAAACCATTCGTACATACAATAAAAACAAGTCATTACGTAACCTTGCCTGCATAAACTACCTGAAACACCTGAATATTCAAGGGCATATCATAGGAGAATATGAATTATCTAACCATACAGCAACATATCAACTATGTAACGGCTGAGTGAAAGGCCGAAATGCTATAAAGTTGTTTATTTGTCTTTAGTGGTCAGGCGAATGACTTAAAAGATACTTCGTTGCAGTGTCCCTAATCAGCACGAAGACCGTTTAGTGCTTTTTCATCCAGATGAAAAAGGCGATGGGGCTTTCCTGGGAGTCGGACTCTTCGGACGATCATTTTCGCCCGGGCGAGGTCTTACGAACAGTTAACTCCAGATTGCTTTGTGACGTATGCACGTACATTCCTTGCGCGAGATACCATTGCGCAGGTACGCGCAGGCCAGTCTTGCGCGCGCACGAACAACACGAGGCGCGCTATTGGCGAACGCGCGGGCCCTTTCGGTATTATTCCCCTGCGATTTTTGGGGCCTCCGCGGCCTAAGGTTGGAACTTTCACATTTGCTGCGCGAGAGAGAATAAGGAACGGATTTACTGTTAAATTGGCATTTGTCGTTCTACGAAGATTTAACGCTGATTTATTAAAGTAATTATTAACAAAATTAATGGCAGGTAACGAACGTGCCTCTAATGCAGCTTTAAAATTCAACGTTGCAAAACCTATAAAGTCGTCCTAACAATGTCCCATTCAATAGTTAATCTACCCTGAAGGAAAAGGGCACGTTTGGGATACCTTTCAGGTCGTGAGAGAATTCGGGTTTTCGTTTCGGGCGCGATTTCAGGTGTTCATTGTGTCCTTGACCGTGAGGATTGTCCGAAGTAGTCCTTTCGGGGCACCGAAACTGTTTTTTCTCTTCTTCACGATTGGGCGTTTTTTCAGCAAATGCCGAGCCTTGTACCTACGCGTGCACGTGTCCCCCTATCGTCCTGGACACCCAAAAGAAAAAAAAACTATTTCGCCATACAGGGTGTCTCTGATGGGTGCGGAAAAGTGCTACCACGAATTCCCGAGGCTAAAACATGGTGATCTAACCCAGCTTTCGCCTCAGTCCAAAAGTGGACGATTTCGAAGATACAGAGTGTCCAAAGTTGAATTTAATTTTTTGCACACACGAAAATGGAGGTCATTTTGAACGTTTGTTAAAAGCGTTTGTTGCTAATTAACTTTTCGTTGATAAATCTTCTATTGACTGTTTTCACTAGAGAATACAGTTAACAACGCATTTACCTGTTTCTGGCATTTTTGGTGTCACTCTTGTGGCAGTGCGATACAGTGGCGAGTTTGTGTGAGAAATCGAGCTGAATTTGGGTTCAAATTGCGTTCAATTAACTTAGGCCTGCTCATACACGAAACGAACTTGTTAAGTCCAGATATCTCAAAAACGGCTGCTCAAATCGGCCCTTACCCTTTCCGGGTAAAAGACGTTGGAGAATGAGAAATTTCATTTGGAAGTAAAATCGGTGCGGCTCAAAAGAGTTATTTCGTTTTAAATGTGTGCGAAGTGCCGCGGGTGGCGCCCCCTACATTTTACAATGAGAACGAAAGCAGATTTCAATTTGTCACCCCAACCCCCCCTGGCCGAATATTGCGATCGTACACCAATTATTAAAAAAAAAGAAAATACTTATGAAAAACTGAAACCAAATTGAACTTTGGACGCTCTGTATCTCCGAAATCATCCACTTTTGGACCGGGGTAAAAGTTGAGTTAGAATTTGTGGTTCCGCGCCTTTTGGAGACGCCCTGTAGAAATGCGCTCGAGTTTCGCTTCTCCGAGGTCGCATTAATCGATACCTGAAACGAATTCGAACGAACAAATCGTCCTTCCTGTGATCTCCCCGAGTCCCCGTTCACACCTACAACACTTCCAGTGTCCATCGGGACGGAAGAGTGCCGAAGATCCCCCAGTTCTTCAAGCCGGGACTCGGGGCAAGCGCCGTTGAAGCGCGCGTGAAACGCTCGAAAGACCGAACCGAGGGTGAAAAGGGGGCGAAAATTCGCGAGGAAATCGGGTCCAGGGCCACGGCGAAGAAGGGACGGCGGTCCCGTTCGGCTCGGTCATCTGAGGGCGACGGGTCCCGATAGGGACCGCGGCGCGGCGTGCGGCATGGGTGATTATCGGCGAGTTTTGGCACGTTTCTCCAGCGTCCGGGTGGACAGGAACGGCCTATGCCAGAACATGGAATTTGTCCCAGCAACCGAATAACTAATTCGACGACGATCGAGTTTCCTTGGAGAAAAATCCAAAATTACAGGAAAGTGGGAAAAACACGACATAAATGTGTTTTCACCGCGTAACGAGTGTTTACCCGAAACACGAGGGATATTCTATTTATTGACGTATTTATAAAAAAAACGAGCATAAAAATCCTCCAAGGAGTGTAAAAAGCTTTACTGCCTCGACGAGCGCCCAAGATTATTTATAATAAGACTTCCAACTTAAGTAGTTCTCAGAATAATAAATACGGGGCGTCCACAGATTATCGTATATATATATATTTTTAGATGCCAGTTTCGATTTAGAGAAAGCAAACTTTAAAAAGAGGTTTGGGGGGAGGGGGGCTATCGACGCTCCTGCCCTTGCCGTCTCGGCGACTAGGAAACGTGTTTTTGCGTACTCCGTTGAGCAGCACCTGTTCTCGAGCCACACAATAGGCCAATAGGTTAGACACATGTAACGATTACCTAATGATTTACCTAACATTTACCTAATCTACGAGTCAAAATTGCCTGAGAGCGACAACACGGCAAATCACCAAATAGAATAATGTTTACTTAACAATGCGCTGGCGAAATTTCTCGATTTTTATGCCTGAATTACTAAATCGCTCACCAAAGCGTTAACGCTATTCTAAATTATTGTTTCTGATTTTATAGCGTTAATTTCATAATTGTTTTTTGTTTTAATGCTCGAATTTGGACGCTCGTGGAATGCTCGGTCAAGCCGATCTCGACATATCTTGCGCATTTAGTAAAAACTACGCCTCGAAGTAGGAGTTGCGCAATCGTTAGAATTCAACGTGGAATCAGGAATGCCGTCCGTACGGGGTGTGTCGGAATGGTACGTCGAAAATTCAATCGGCCGCCGATTTTGGGGAAGGAAGCTCGGAGGCACGTGGCCCGCCTCCGCTTCCTGTCGGAGACACGGGGCGACAAAGAGTGCCTTCGTTCGGTTGTCAACGCGTTTTAGCGAAAATCGGGGCGCGCGAGACGCGCCACCGTCCTCGCCAGCGGCGTCCGCGTTGGCGCGACCCTGACGACTTCCGACGGAGAACATGTCGCGATTCAAAAATGGGGAAGAAAATCCCGAGTGCGCCGCATTTCTGCGGAAAAAAGGCGCCTCGAGCGATTTCCGCAATGGTAGCTGGTTTCGTGGTTGGAAAAAAAATTAAAGCGATTATATGCGTGTTTTCATTCAGCGTCTCTGCCGCCCCGTAATTCGTCAACAGAGAGCGAAAGCAAACCCGCGTTCATGCCAACTTTTTTTTTTTTTTTTTTTTTTTTTTTGTTAAAATCATTCAGATTCACCCTCTGAGCGTTTGACACGTTCACCATTGTGACGGAACATCCCGTGTTACTTCAAAGATGTCCGCCCTTCAACGCCGAAAAAATGTTCAAATCCAGACGCACCGAGGAACGGGACGCAACAACAGCAACCTCGCTTCCCAGCAATACGTCCGCGCCACTTGAGATAAATATACGGGACTGTTGCCGAAGGTTTTACTTTCGGCGTGCCACTGTGAGCCGAATCGTTCACTCGGCACTTCGCAATTACGTTTCTTCATAAAAAAAAAAAAAATTAAAAAAGCAAAAAGAAAAAAGAAGAAAAAACATCCTCCCACGAAACGAGACGCTTAAACGTCGTATATTTATGGAAATTACTCCACTAATAGTAATCTGGATCACTGAGCTCATTCATTCACATTTATTTACGAGTTTCGTTAAGTGCCGAGTGGGCATCGTCACAACTTGACCGAGCGACTGCTAAATACGGCCGATGCAAAAAATGTCCTATAACAAGATTAATAAGTCGTCAAGGTTCATCTGAGGTGTCTCGGATCGCAGATGGAACTGGACTCAAGAGACGCACACGAGACATTCGTTTCTAAAGAGCGCACGGTTTATTTGCGCTCCCTGTACACAGACTCCAGGCTGCTACTGGGCGTCCGCCGTTAATGGAGTTAATTCGAAGAGGCGAAGGAGCCACGACGGCAATAAAACGACAATTTTTCCGCTGGAGCCGTGAAGTAACGAGGGGGAGTTGCATGTGGAAATGGGGGGAAGAGACGGTTAGGCCCTTCCTGAAAAAGAGATTTTTTTCAATTTTCTTTATTCATCCTCGGAAACCGATATCTCGGCAATCGCAGGCACCAGGAAAGGACTTCGTGTAAAAAATCGACGTGTTTTAAGGTCCCCTACACGCACCTGTTCTGTGTCGGTTGCTTCGCGAGTCGCCCTGTATAATCTTAGAGCCGTGACAACGACGGGACGTCTTCCACCAGTGGTCGAAAGTAGATAGATTAACAGAATTTTCAGTTAAATCGTCCATATGTTAATTGATCTGTTTCCTATGCGGGTATGCTATTTGTCGCAAAACACGTTATAGCAAATAATAAACAAGTGTCGATAAAGTTACTTTATCTTCGATAAAAGAATAATCGGAATTCACCTGGTCAAAAGTAGATAGCCGCGATCAAGACAGTTGAATTTACTTTACTAATTCTTAAGATATCAGGAAAGTATTAGTGCCATTTGCATTTGGTCCACGGTCCCCGGCGCGCCCCGTGGTGCAAAACTGTCAAAAAGGGCGAGTCGCCTAAGCTCTTGATGGGGGCGAAGGGAAAGTCCAAATTGCACGCAGGTTCGATGGTGAAAAGGGGCCATATATCAAAGAACTGGATCGATTAACCCGAAACTGACCGGCCAAGGAAGCTGAACAGAAGAAACGTGCAGAAGATAAAGGCCAGTTAGTTCGAAAAAGCCATTCGCGTCTTCTGAGAAAATCCGATCCCAGCTGGGAGTTTTCGGAGTTTCTGTGCGTTCACAGGACTGCAAGACGAAGATTGATGGAGGAGAAGTTATTCGCACGTAGGCCAGCGAAAAAAAAACCAGTTCTCGGTAAGAAAAATCGGAAGGCCCTAATGGAATTTGCTAGACGACATACCTATTGCCTCAAACAGGATTGGGAACGAGTTTGCTGGAGCGATGAATCCAAGTTCGACTTGTTTAATTCCCATGGCGTTCGATTCGTTGAACGCCCCACTGGTCAGCGATTGAGCCCTGAACACGCCAGAACCACGGTTAGCCATGGGGATGTTTCGTCATTGGCCCAGTGCATGAGATACGCGGAATCGCGGATAGATTTACGTACAGGGGTGCGCTTCAGCATGTTACGTTGAAGGCGATCTACCCTTAAGATTCCATTTTCAACGCGACTAAAGCCCAAAAAACAGTCAGTTAAACCATTTGTTGATGGAAGAAAAAGCGCCGATTTCGAAGTGGCCTCCCCGTCCGCCCGACCTGAGTCCCATTGAAAACCCGCGGCAAACTGTTGGTGGAGGGTAAAAATTATTTTAATTTTACTGATATGCGAGCAAAATATTGATCCGGCAATGTTAGACAAATTGATGGAATCAGTAGCGCGCCGATGTCGGACAGTCATTAACAATTAATAGATATTTTACCAAACGTTAGTGCCTTGGGAGAGGTCCCAATTGATTTTTTAAATAATTTAAAGGAAATTGTTGTTTTTTTTTTCGTTTTGAAATTGCCCGTCTAGCTTTGACCAGTACTGTGCGACTTGAACGGCACCTGCGCGCGCAGCGAGTCAAACGCTCCCTACAAAAAGGACTGCTTGTTTTCATTCCACGGGGTGATGAAAAAAAAAAAAAACAAATTCTCACTTGGGGGAGGTTCTCAACCACCCAAGCGGGAAATAACTTAAAATGTCCGTTTCGCGCGCCGGTCGGCCGGCTCCGACGGCGCAGCCCTCCGTTCCGACATCCCCGCCCTCTCGCAGTTTCGGTGATTCCCATGCGACGCATCTTCGGACACCCTGTACACCGATCCTGCACCGGGTGATTTCGGATCTGAAACACATGTCGCCGTTTCGTGTGCGGCGTCGCGAGCGGTACCCTGCGACTCCAAAGCGAAAATTTAGGTGGGTACCGCACATGACGTATGTTTAACCATAGAAGAGCAGCACTTATCTCATTCACGACGATGATTAAGTAATATCAGAGGACGTGCCTGCACTTGTATTCTGCAATTTATTCTATTTCCTTTCGGTCTTGGTGTGGGCATTTATATTTCCTTGATAACCAGCCTACATACATATGCATGTACTCAACTGTATCTAAACGTATTTATTTAAATTAGATCGGAGAACCGATATTATGTGTGGACTGCAGACTATTTCCTGACTTGAGATCTATAGTTATTGTTTTCTTGCACCTATAGCAGTCCTTGTATTGACGCGGACCGATAGCGAAAGGAAAAAGAGACACGCAGGCTAATCCCCTGATCTTATCTCGAATCAAGCCCATATATTTGGTACTGAAACGACCAATAAGTAAAGGTTCTCAGCATGGGCCTAATCTGAAATCTCGGGGTGCCACTGAAAATAACTGGTTTGGTACCAAGCCACGTTAATGATATTCATTTTTTTTTCTAGGTCTTTGTTTAACATACACCTGTGCGTTTTCCATAAATTTGTGAACAATATGGGTGGATTGTTCCACGTTCACATCTTTATATGAAAATGTCTGAACCCGTAAAGAGAACCCGTGAAGGTTAAACGGAAACGATGTTAAGGCGCACGCAATACTCTTTGACTTGTTCTCGAGACGTACAAATTTGTTTGTTAAACCTCTGCATTGTTCCCGGGGAAATTGCATGACGCTGCTCACGTAATGAGCCTCGCTGCATAAACAAAACGCACCGCTCACGTTGCACAAGTGGAAATATATAATATGACTTTTATCGCTGACGCCTGGCGGCGGCCGGGGGGTTTTCCCGGCCGCGCGGAAAAATTCAAACAGCGTTAGCTGAGCACATTTTGGCTCGCAGCTATCAATTATTTTCTCGGAGAAATCTAATGGGTTCAGATCGGGTCGCCGTGACGGCCACGGAGTCTCTCGCCGCCCCGCCCACTCCCGTCGGTGTGGAAATGTCACATTCGTGAGAGCTCCCTTAACCGAACACTTTGGCTTTCTCAAGGGGCTCGAGTTCTCACCGTTCAGGTCTGCCGGATGCTCGGCGAAGTCGCGTCCCATGCCGCACGGCCCGATTTGGAGTTCGTCCCGAGATTGAAGTTCACGCGTTGAATGGACGTTCCGTGGAGTGGAAACGGCGCGTGGGAAGTTCGGCGGGACCGCCGTGTGCCCGTTTCCACCGTCGGTTCTGGGATCTCCCGTGCGAATTCTAATTGATTCGTCGATATCGTCGATCACGACGATGTGACGACACGCGTCGCGCGTCGATTTCGATGAATGTGGCGCAATCGGAATGTTCGATTTAATCGCCGGAACTGCGCTCTCGGAACGAGATCGCTGGCGGAAACGCGATGCCCACGTGGCGTCTTCGCCTCTATCGATGTTTTTTTTTTCTTTTTTTTTTTTTGGCGACATTAATAAGTTCCAACTTTACTCCCCGGTTACGTAACGAGTGGTTTTTTCTTCTCTCGATCTGTTGGACTGGCATGAACGAATGTCTCGAAGCCGATCGCCGGACAGGTGTTTCGTTTGGCCGTTCCAGCCGCAATAGGCGGCCCCTCGATTTAAAAGTTATAAAATTATGTATTTGCACTGCCATTAAATATTAAGTAGGTAAAATTCTCTTTGGAAACTTGTTTCGCATTATTTACACAATTCGCATTAAAAGCCGCATGAGTTCATTCATGGCAGAGCGACGATGGGTCTCGAATGTTGGTCAATGCGAAGAAACGCGCCGCGACCGAGCCCCGGTTTTCGGCAAAGGGGGGGCCCCGACGTGAGGTTTTTACTGCCGAACTTAACGAGGATCATTTATATTGATCCCATGAAGTGCGACACCTGTAAACAGAACATATAGGTGTTTCCCTTCTTATTTTTTTTTTATAAATTCGGTTTAATGCGTCGGTGCAATTTATCCTCGCTCACTTAGAATACAAATAAGCTGTACTGGGCACGACGAAGGCCAGCTAGTCACCAAACCTGAACCACATCATTCAGGTCATCGACTAACGTCATTCAGGGCCACCAAGTGGCTATTTGCTATCCGCACCAATCATATTACATCACCTGCGTCGACATGGCATCAGCTAATGATGCGCATGCATGTACGAGACGGGTCTTACGCACTGCTGCATTAGTTCGAATGTCTCGCGTAACAGGTACCTGTTCAATGATGGTTGTCAATAATGGTACCAAAGGGGATCTAGATGTTCAGAGTTTCAGTGAATCGAATCCCGAGGCGTTTATTGCGAGTACTTGCACGTCTAAATCGTGCAGTTGCGTAAGAGACGCCCCTGCGTGCTCCGGATCGCCGTAATTCCTCCCTCCGTGGAGGAATCTTCAGCTCCGCTGGTCCTCCTGACTGGGCACCACATGGGCCACGAGCTCAGGCTCTCGAGTTAGCCTCATTGATTTCGGTGTCTTTTCCGCATTGCTCACTCTAATGGCGAACGGCTCACGTTCTTCACGGCAGCGAACCATTCAAATTCTTTCGAAGTGCGGCATCGTGCGTCAGCACGGGATTTTGAGGAAAATTTCCGATTCTGTGACGCGCCATACTGCGTTTACACCGCAAATCTCGAGGACGTTTTCGTTGCTGCGCTCTTGTCACAGTCCAGAAGAGCATTTTCCCTCGCGAATCGTTCGCTAGATGGAAGGTCCGCGTGAGCCTCCCGGAGGGTTCATTCTTTAGCTCGCGATAGAGAGCACGAGGGCTGGTCCGATCTGTTAGGCTGATCTCCTAGAGGTACCTCTGACCAACGAAGAATTTCTACCGCACGAACAAAGACCCGCGCTCTCTGCTACATTGTTAGAAACTTCTATGTCTATGTGGTTGGAATGCTAACAGCAAAATGCTAATGTCTAGTGTACGTTTCAAGGTAGATCATCAACAAATTATTACGTTACGTAGGTAACAATTACATGTTTTACAAGATGATGAAAAGTTTTTTTTAATATATCACTGCGTTATTGTGAGCAAATGACTAGGAAATGATCATTCAGGATGATTCAGCCGGATGTGTTTTGATTCTTTTGAACGCGTCACACGTTTAAAAATTGATTGAAATTATATAGCATTAATGCAGGTTAGAAAGAGGTGCCACTGACACAGATATAACGCCCACAAAGTAGATGAAAAAGAAGTCAGGGAGTGAGCACTGACTGCAGCTAGTTTGTAGCGTTGTTACACCCACCGACAATTAAAAAAAAATCCCTATGAAGAGGGTCACCTCAGTGGAAAGGAAAGTTATTTTCGTGCACCTCCCCCCGAAGAACCTCCCCACAGCCCACAATAATTACTAAAATTTTTGAAAAACATTTTTGTTATTTTTTTCTTCCGCTTATTTGACGCGGCAATTCAAAGCGACGAACGACACTTAATCGGCGAGAGTTTCCCCCTTCTACAACGTGGCGTTATCACGTATCATCGTCAATTTCGCCTTTCCGCACGGGCGCCATCTTAAGTGACAATTTTTCGCACGGGCGCCATCTTAAATGACAATTTTTTCGCACGGGCGCCATCTTAAATGACACTTTTTCGCACGGGCGCCATCTTAATTGACGCTTACTCCGCACGGGCGCCATCTTAATTGACACATACTTGAATTTAACTTTTGTTCTGGTTACGATGATGCATCAACCATCGAGCTTCAGTCTCGCACTTCGGAGCGAATATTAAAAATTAACGTCAAAAGTCTGCGGGGGACAGGTCCGGCGAGCGTGCCGTCCGACGTGCGTTTCCAATTCGGCGAAAACTTGAAAACTCCCCTTCCGGGAACCTGTGCCTTGGAAATGGCACTTTTTCGCCGAAACAGGCCGCAGGAACGGACGACCTGTATATTTTTACCAAAAACGAAACAATAACGAGCACCACGCTGTATAATCCGCCCACACTCAGTATTGTATGGCCTTTTCATTGAATACAAAAAGGGTCTGTATTTTACTTACCGCATACTCTTTGGGTTCTTTAGGCTGCAGTTCAACTGGTGTCTGGTTCGAATTTTAATCAGGGGCGGGCATATATTAGGTTGGAGGTTATTATGTGGATATATACAGGGCAGGCCAAGAGATATCGAACAATGGCGCCGTTTCAGATAATCTTTCTCGGCTCATTATTCACCATTGTCCGTGAGAATTATCACGAGGACCAGCCTCTGGAGAAAAATGGGTGCTTACCTTGTAAACATAATTCCTGCATAGAGGTTTGAACGAGTTGGTACCGCAAACCAGAAGCTTTCCATGGCTCGTTTTGAAGAGTAATCTGATATAGTTCTGGCATTCACCTTCGTTTTTGCCTTTCAAGTTGCATAACTGCCCGTGGGCTTCTGACGACGGCCAGAAGATCTCCGGGCTCTTTCTTTCGCTAAAGTCAAATATTGACAAATTGTAAATCCGGTTTCGACCACCCAGCAGTACCGTTTCTTCGTCTTGATCCAAGACAATAAAATTTTCTACATAGCTACTAGAATTTCCCTTAAAACTCTTTATGTATGAGATTTTGTTCGTTCCGCTGAATATCGTCGTGGTGTCGGGCAGCCATGCTTGGCAAATTCGAGAAAGGCAGTATAATATTATCAGAGATATCGAGAAGAAATCGTTGATTTTCACAAGTGATGATATGGGACGAAACATCTTCGGATCATTTGCTGGTGGACTATCTTGTCGTTTGCCTCCTTAATCTGAAAAAAAATATATATATTGCGTCAATGAAAACGTACACTGTCGGTTACTTTCGGTCTACTTCTAATCTATTTCCAGCTCTCCAACAAAGGACCAACATTGTATTTTGTATTTTTAGACCTAGACAGTAGGCAGTGTTAAAACGCCCACGGAGCTGAGTAGGTATACAGAAATAAGTCTTTGAAGCGCCGATCCATGCTGGGGTGCAATAAATGCAATCGCTCTCACTTGGATTTAAAGCACTGGGAACGGCTTATTATACAGGGTGCTTCGAGCCTCGCAACGGTCTCGTTTCGGGCGACTGGTCGCCTCTTAAAGGTAAAACTCCAAGACGTCAACCACCCCGCGCAGATGCGCCTGGAGGTACGTTGCTGGGGCTCGGCCCCGGTTCAATTCGGCAATTCAAAACTGTCGACGCTTGATCGATGCAACTTCTCTTCTTCCACCACGTGGCGATGTCGAATTGAAAATCTGACGTTTCCGTTCTCGGCAGCCATCTTCGATTTAGGATTTTTTGACCGGGCGCCATCTTGGATTTTCACATTTTCGAATTCGGCCGTTTTCCCGATCGCGACGGGTCGAGGATCCGTTCGGCGACCAGGAACTGTGCTCAAAGCGATCTGCGAGAAAGCGGGATTTTTGAAATCGGCGAGACCGGGCCGATACGTCATCGTAATCGGAAGAAAGGGCCGAATTTGCAAATGTGACGATCCAATATGGCGCCCATAGAAGAACTGAAGCTGATGACGGTTGCCGAAAGTCGAAACGGCGGGTTTCGAACGTGACACCGCCGCTCGGCAGGAGGGGCAGAGGGGTGCCCCAATGGGGCGTCAGTCGTTTTGACTCGCCGCGCCAAACAGCTGAGAGGAACAATCTTGGGGGATTTTATCTAGTTTTTTTTTTATCTAGCCCGAGGTGCATGACTCGAAAAACTCTATTACCGTGTAACTTTACATGCCCGATGAGGATTTATGAGTCACTTAAGTAATTAGGAAACGCATTTTTCCCCAGTAACATGCCCATGCAAATGGTAAAGTCCTCCGCAACAATGCACCGTCGCCGATCGTTGTTTTTCTTTTCTTAAGTGCCGATGATCCAGGTGCCTTTTTACAACGTTTCACGTGAGGGCTTTATTAGTACCATTAGCACAAGTATTAAAGCCCAAAAGCGATAATGTATGAGGCACACGATTAGTCACGACCGTCAGAGAACAGTTACGGCTGGGAAAAGCGTTAAATGAAAATAGGCGCAACCCATACTCCTGAGAGCCCATTTTGCGGTAGAAAAGGAAAAATTTCTCACGAAAGGAAACAAACGCATAAGTAGCAACCAGCCAGATTGAATTCGATAAGTAATTCAGTGTTTTAAGGCAGCTTTCACCTCATACCTTCGAGACGAACCTTCGATGACGAGGCGAAGAGCGGCTCCTCTCTCGACTTCAATTCGGACCACAATGGTTCTGAGAAGCTGCAGGATTTTTTTTTATTTATTTTTTTTTTTAGTCATCGTGTTTTTGCAACTCCATTTAAATTTCATAAAACCGTAAATGGATATTAGATTTAACAAATAAGCCATGTAGCCGCGGAATTGAGCGCCGCAGGCGCAGAATTAATTCCGTCCGTAACTCGTTTTCTGCGTAGTGACTTCGTGCGCACCGAAAGCTCTTAAAGCGGGATAGTCGCCACGGTAATTATTTACCTCGGAACTCTTGACTCAGTAAATATCTCGTGAATTATATGAATCATCTCAATCAGGTTTGCGTAAATTTTCCCTTCATCGGTCACAACGATGAATCGGGAACGAGCGAAATTGGGGGAGCGGGGGAATTAATTCACTTTTTTACGAAATCTTGCGCGTACGACCGACTCGACCGCAATTTGAATTTTACCCGAAAGGGGGGTTCGCTCGGTGTATAATGCGCATTTCAAAATGGAACAGGACTGAATGCCTCGACATTTTCTGTGACAAATGATTACACAGTGATATAAACTTGCGTATCACAAGGTTTTCGAACACATAAATGGATATGCAATGCGGCATAAAATCGCAATTTAAACTGACTTTATTGACAAAACTAGCGACAAAGTGAAGGTCGTTTGGCATTTAGCTTAAAGGCTCGCGAGCTGAATGTTAATTGTTATTTACCTTAAGGATTTATTTTGCTTACGTCGACTCCCAGTTACGGATGCGTCAAGCGCAGTTTACCCAGCCGAGCTGCGCCCGTTGTCCCGCAAAAAAAACCTCGCAGTTCCTGCCGAAAATATCGGAACTCTTAGAGATCCCCCTCGCACGAGCAGTGGCTCGCGAGGAGTTGCCCAAGGAACCCGTGTACCGAGCGTACTTCGAAAAGCTCGCCCCCAAAGGTGCGCGCTAAAGGTAAAAACGCTGAGGAATGAGACGAAAAGGTGGGTCCCATTCCGTGAAATTGTCGAAAGAAGAACCAACAAGAGCGAACGCCCAATGTTAGATACGGATTTATTGTATTTCCACCAGGCTGGCACCTCTCCGCACTAAATTTTACTCGTTTGACACCTTCTCGCCGGTAACTTTCCCGGCGTGGCCGGCTAGACCTCCCGATCTTACACCTCTCGACTTTTTCCTTTTGAGAATGCGTTTGCGTGAAGCCTACGCGACCCCTGCACGGGGCCTTTAAGTGTTCCCTTGAGGGAGTGCAGGGGCTTCTGGCAACGTTCCGCAACGGGATCGTGAAAAATTTTATAATTCGAGAAAAAAATCATTTGCTCCCCTCGCCGTCCCCCCCTCCGTTCTAACGTGGACGCGTCTCGAGCGTGTCCGTCTTCAGTTTAAGCATTCCGAAACCTGGAGGCGGCAAGTTTTCACGAAATCACCCGGTACATTCGCTATTGGCAAGTGATTAAGGGGGACGTGCGGCTAATTGAAAAACTACAGTATCATAATTTGGCTTCGGTTTTATTGATCGTTATTGCATGTTTAAATTCTCGTTAAACTGAAGGAGGGTCGACGAGCTTCAAGGATGAACACGTCCACATGTCGCTTTCGACGATATAAAATTACCGTACTCCACTGTGCGGCGGGCGCCGCTGCGTTTTTCGTCAAAGCGACGGCGTCCGGCGGACGTACGGTCAAGATGGTGACGCCTGGGGATCTCCCGAGCGACGGATTCACTCCGAGGAGTCGAATTGCGAGAAAGTTGGAGGAGCTTCGGGGCGCCGGCGACGCGAGACTCGCACGGGCCCCAGTGGAAGTGGCGTTTTATTTCCGAGGCCCCCGAACCCCCCCAAGTGGGGAACGCGCGATCGATGCGGGAGCCATTCGGGTCCGTCACGCCGAAAAGGGGCACGTCGAGGATTCCCAAATGGGGGTAGGAGATCGCCGTTTTTTGCCACTCCGAGAGGTTCGCACGCCGATATCTCGGGAACGCCTAGAGCAACCGCCTTAAAAAATATCTCAAGCCCATCAGCGACGCGTTATCCTGAGTCATTATCTGGCTATTCTCTTGAGAATTCGATGGTTTCTGCGAAGCGCGAAAGAATAGACAATAGATATAAGAATATCAAACCTTGAAATGGATTATCTGCTTCGTCGTCGGTTAATAGTTGTTTCGCTGAAAAAACGTGAATAATCGCAATGGAAATTAGAATTCGGAATTGGCCATGTTCGGGCATTGATCTACGGCGAAATGGATGCGAAATTACTCCATGATAACGAAAAGGGAGGCAGGCCTGAAACCGCCCGAAATCGCCATGATTTCCTATCGACGATGGTCCTTTTTAATTTTACTGCCTAGGCAGTAAAAACCTCGCTTCCGCCGCGTTTACCCATCGAATTTGCAGTTACGTAAAAAGAATTTTATACCCCAGCTGTAAAAGTGTTTCCCTGCAGCACCGGCATTAAAAGTGACGCTTTACGGCCTCCTCCGCGTCGTTAAAAGCCGAGTTAAGCCGTCAGTTTTGTCAATCGGAGGACAATTTTCTTGATAACGGACGTCGGAGCCATCTGCTCCTTAATTACGAATTTATTTGCACGGACACAGCATGTGATAGACGATGAAATCGCTTTGGATTTATTCTGTGATGGAATAACCAAAGGAAATGTGCACGGGGAAGGAATGACTCGCTTTCCGGAGGCAGCTGTTGGTAAAGTTGATCTTCGCGTTTGCCCCAGCGAACAATAAGTGCAAACAATTGGCTAATGCGAGTGCAACTTACCTGCGATATTTAAAAAACGCAATTTCTTTGCCGCAACCCGTCGATATACCGGCAACATGCTTTCACAACCGATGTTCAAAGACTTAATATTACTCACCTTATGCACCTCGTGCACTCGATGACATACGCGAGGGTGTACCATATTTCCCCGAAGGGGTGAATATTAAATAGACCTCTCGCAGGAGGAAGTCAAGTGCATTTTAAATCTCAAATGTCCGGTAAGTGTCGTCGGAACCGTTACATAACGAAGATCTGCTGGACGTAGGGCCAGGAGGCGTGACGGAGCGAGCTCATCTCAAGCGCAGAAGGAAAATCCGAGGGGTTCGGATCCGGCCGTCGCGGCGGCCACTCTGCGGCACCGCGCGTCTCGTTGTCGAAACCTGGCCGGGCCGCAAGCTCTGTGCCATAACGAATATATCGAAGTGTGTGCACGTCTCGAAGCGACATATACATGCGAAACAACAGAGGTCTCAGGCGTGAATATTACGCAATCGCTTGAAGATTACTCGGAGAAATTGAAAGTAAAGAGCATCTCCAACAAATTCGGCAATTAATAACTCGACAAAGCGTCTTCATCGCCGACGTGAAATCGAGCCCACCATTTGGCGTATATGCCAAGGCCTTTGCACGTTTAAATCACAATTTGCTTAAAGTAATAAAATAGTGTTCATCGAGCACGGGTTCAAGCGAGGTTCAAATGGAGGAGATCTGAAGCCCAGCGCGAGCGGTCCTCTAAGAGAATCTCGGCGGACGGCGGAGCGGAGCACCACCACCACCACCACCACCTCCTTTCTCGTGGGCCACCGAAAAGTGGTTTCCAGGAGGGCGACGTGAATAACCACCGCAGCAGGGATTATCAGTAGATGAGGAAATTTAAGATGTGAAAGTATGTTCGAAGTGACAACAAAGGTCACGCGTTTCCGCAGGGCCCTGTACAAACGTAATTCTGCGCTACAATTAATTACTATACGCGAGCACAGTACCATGCATGTGCGCTGAATCTATGGTTGTTCTATGTGCCTACTTCAAATTAACCAGCCATAGAGACACTCCTATTCACGAATATTAATATGTCAACTAATACATTATAATAATATTAAATTCACGTTTCTCGCCCATGTTCAATAGTACCGAGAGTAGTACTGAATAGTTAATTCAATTTGAAATTCACTGTGTTTGAATTCGGAATGAGGAATATTTAAAATCACAAAGGCCTTTTTGCTCACTGCCAAGAATACTTTATAGGAAATTATTGTCTTTGTTTAGGCTTAAATAATGCATTAGCAGCGATTTGATAGTATGATTTATTTCAAGTCGCGAATCGTGGTAATTACACCTCGCCAGGCGAATTCTGTGGCTGTGTCGCTGCCAAAGTCTGCAGGTCAGTCCTTGCCCGTTGCGGCTTCGCAATGATCCGTCGTGCGTTAAGGCCCGGTCCAGGCGCTTTCGAGCAAAAACTAACGTCAAAAGTCTGACGGGGTCAGGTCTGGCGAGCGCGCCGGCCGACGCACGTTCCCATTGTTCGAAACGGCGCTCCGCTCCTCGCAACTCGCCCTTCTTCCCGGCTGCGACGACGTCCGGCGATTTTGTGCAATTATATATATTTAAAAAAAAAAAAAAAAAAAGAATCGTGTTTTCACCAGGAGCACCTCGGGACGACCCCCGCGCCGTCCTTCGATAGAGCCATTTCCGGACAGTTCGACCGAGTTACCCTCGGCGTCGATCGCAGTTGAAAAATTAACGGTAATTAGCCCCTTTCGCACTTCACATCGTAGACTTGATTACATTATTGGTCAAAGTCCCACAAGAGCGCTCTTAGGCCGCAGCTGGGACGTCGCAACTCGAAACCGGTTTTGATGATCGGATGCAGCTCAAATCGCAAAAATAAATTTCTTCTGACAATCACCGTCATCCCTGCGTTGCGGTCATCGTAATTTCACGCGAGCGGACATAAAGGTAAAATGTCGCGTTTTGCGTACCGCATCAACATCATCATCGCGGGGAATTCAATATGAAATTGAGGGAAATCGGTAAGTTCAACGAGATTTCTGAGGTCGGGCGCGCAGAAGCGCCTCGACGAGGGACGGACGGGCACCAGGGGCAGACGCTCGAGGTGGAACTGAGGCGAAGCCTCATCTCTGACCTTTGACGCCACGCGCAACGCGGCTCTCAATTGTTTGAGCAATCGAACTGTTTTCAGCCGTCATGGCGGACGGCGGCCACCTTCGGCGAAAATACCAAAACGATCACTTGCGCTCCCTGGGAAGGTACCCGTTGGTACCGACGCTTCCGAGGCTCCCTGAACGATTAAAAAAAAAAATGAAGAACGATCGAAGATGGCGTACGGGTCGAAACGAGGTTGAACCGGTCGTTTCCGGTTACTTGAAACGACGCTCCCGATCCGATATCCGAATGTCGTTTGAAATTTTGGTCTTCCTGCATGGGCCTCAACGTAAAATCGGCCGGACGAGCTCGTGCGCTGTGAAGTGTGTCCCCATTTAACGTTCGCTGAAGTGTTTCATCTTCCATTTTATCGTATTTAACTAAAACAATTGGATCGAATTTTACCTCGTCTTCGGGCCCCTAAATCCAGTGCTCCGCGGGAAAAGAGCGAGAATGCCCATGGAAGCGCGATAAATCTCAGTCTTCGCATGGATGAATGAAGTGCTAGTCCATGTATAGGATATTGCAGCAGGTCAATTACCTGCATCCCTTTATCATCTCTCGATTCCACTATGATTTTCTCTGCAGAACATTAATATCTGAATACTGTAAGCGACTCTAGAACCACCCATAGTCTCGTTATTTCTCGGGAGCGACCGCAGGTGTGGCGGAACCTTCTCGGAGGGCACGAGTGCGTTAATATCTGGGCATTTAGGGTTCGGACTAATTTGGCCGTTTCGGGTTTTCGTTCGCTCCGCGTTTCCGAAGAGCCTGCAGGACGTGCGGAGACCTGGAGCATCTGAGATCGAAGGAAAATTTCAAAGAAAAAACGTCTCGGATGATCTAACGAAAGTTGAGAAAATCTCGAGAGATCGGGGGCGCTTTTAGGGGTGATTTCAATAAACCGCGAGATTCGTTCTTTGCGCATGACTAATTAATTCCTCTCCCTGTTTAACTTGGAGCAACTCGTTAGACGTCTGATTGATCGAATTGATTCGTACGTGCTCTCTCGCCGAACACGCCATTTCTCCCCTGTCCCCCGGTTCCGTTCTAACGTGTACACCATAGAGTCCAACACCGACTTAACAAGTGCTCCAATACGCAATAAAAAGAAAATTTGTTTGCTCAGAGCCCCGTTTCGAGACATCTCACCGATCTCGTCCGTGCCAACGCCGGCCCTGTCCCAAATGAAACTGTCCGGGGAAGTTCCAAAATCCTTCGGGAAGACGTTCCGGACCACGACAACTGACCAGACACTTTTGATTTGAGTTAGAATATGCCGAAGATCTGGCAAGTCCGGTTTCCAGGGACGGAGGTGCCGGCCTCCCGGGAGAGCGATCAAGTTAGGCGACGGCCCGGAGCGGAAGGGCGGCGGAATTTCCTGCCCGGCGGGTTTTCTTGGGGACGGGGAGGAGTTGAAAATGTCGCCCGGGGCGCCAGACCGCCCCTGCCCCCTTGAAGGCGGCCGAGTACCAATCCGCCAGAAAGTACCACTTTGTCTATAACCACAATACTTTTATTCCTTTTACGTTTCTTTGTTTCGAATTACACTATTCGACCGCGATTAAATCGATAAAAAGCGATAAGGTACCTAGCTGCTGTTCGATAAAAGACTCCATTCACGATGGACACTGAAATATACACTTTTACGAGAGTTACCAGTTAATTGGACTTGATGCGCGTGAGTACCTATGGATTCATGTTGCGTTTAGTGCGATTCATAAGTAAGTAGGCATTTAATGGCTCCTAATAAGAGATAATTGAATCCTTTGCACCCCTTCACGGGAACGAAATGGGTCCAATTGCTTCGGACCACGATCGCAGGAAGGGTCATTCGTCGATAGGTACCCACTTGCCACTTAGGCTAGACCGGCCGTTTCGATGCAGAATCAGAAAGAAAGTCGAATGCCAATTGCATAAAACGGATTATTAAATCTCTTGAGTACGTAATAGGTACCTATGCGGTCAAGACACCGAAGTAGGTAGGCACCCATAGGTACTGCAAGCACTCGTAGGTACCGTAGGTGTTAGCACCTGAAGGCAGTTTAGGCGCAATGAATCTGAGATGCGATTGATACCGAGATGCACGGTGTGTGCTTGTGTGTGTGTTAAGGCCCCATTCGTTTCACCGCCATATTAACGCTTCCATCACCCACATGCTACGATCTAATCTAAAGCCTTATCGAGCACACATAAAGCTGGAACTAGAACAAATCTTGGGGCTCACCAACCTGTAGGCCATTTTTAAGATCCAACATCTGTAGGTACACACTGGCGAAGTCGTACCGAGTCGCTTACGTCTAATTCAGTCCAGCACACACTTTCGGAGAAAAATTCACCTTCGGCGTCGAGTTTGAGTTAGAATAGATGAGATTTAGTACCGGCTACGAGTCCATGTTTAGTGTGCATTCGAAACTGTCCTGTACTGAAAACCCACATAAACAATAAACATAACGTACACACGGACACAACACTTTTCCCTACTACGAAACTCTCTGATTACGCTCTGAATGAATAAATAAAGCTGTTACAAGACGAGTGTCTTTAACCAACGCTCGGGTACTCTCGGGCAGCTCCGGTACTCGGTACTTTCAAAATGGTGCCCCGAGTAGCGGAAGAGGCAATAACCGTTTCGTTAGCGTTTGGCATTTTGGTGTTCTACCTACGAGTTTTACACACTACCTGTTCCTTGTAAATTCAGCTGTAAGGACTAAATGGGTCATGTAATTGGACATGGGATAGTCGAAACCTCTTTATGTTTTTACCTCACCGTGGTTAATCGGGTAAAAATGCGCTTTTATCTCCAGTACCATTAATGTGAATAACGGGGTACTAATACGTGATAGAAGTATCCGCGGATCCGCGCTTCATTCCATTTTAATTATAATAATGATAGAGCAACCTATTTCTTAGCTATTTTCGACCTTAAGGTTGTTAAACTCTTCATAATGCGAGTAAAAGGCAGAAGAAAGTAAACGAAAAAGTGAAGTACTCTTTAATTAACGCCGGGTATTGGCTTGTAAGGTGGTTGAGGGCATGCGTAGGAGGGTGGGAGTGAAGAAAAAAATAATAGAGGCGTTTTGGGGCGCATATCGAACGTGTCACCTTTATCTCCTTTCCTCCCACGCCGCAATGTAGATTATAGGATAGACCTGCGATCATAGGAGAAGCAGTTTTGGACAATTACCGCGGCTTGGGAGAACTAATCAACGTCTCCAAGAACTCCACTCTGACTCTCGCGCGTCGCTACAGAACATCCGCCATTAGGCAACGAATCGTTTACTTTAAAAAAGTTTGACAAAAAAACCAGGCAATGGGGGTTAAATCGGGATGACGCGGCGGCCACGGGGACGCTCGCCGCCCCGACCGATCCGTCGGTGTGGCAAATTCACGTTCAGGAGCTCCGGTAGACGTGAGCAATGAGATCGCGAACAGTAGCCACCTTCCACGAATCGAAAAGGTGGTCTCGAGACTGGAGGAACGTCCGCCAAAATTTGAGTTCGGGCGTTTCTCGAGGGGCTCGGGCGACGTTCTCCGTTCGTTTTTGTCGCAAATTCTATCGATCGCAAAATCCCACGCCGGACATTAACCCAAAGAGTCCAGATGTGGCGTCCGGAAATTTGGAAAATTCGACTTCACCCGCAGGCGCGTACGGTGAGAAATTGAATAAATTGCCTTCACCAATCGTCAAGATTTGCCGAGCCGCTAAAGCTTCAGCCTCTATGGCGGGACGGTTGATGCACGTCAGAGCTTGAACAACACTAATACGAAGATTCCTCCAGTTGCTAAAGCCTACACCCCTGATTCCTTAAAATCAACCGAAATGGAAGCCTGCCCATTCGAACGTCACACGCATTGTCACCTGCAAACTACCCATCATCGGTCACGAAAAGTGCTATCTACTAATGCTTGAAGCAATGACTGCGCATGTACGCATTGAAGCATTCGCACATGCGCAACAGGTGCCCGGTTCGCTTGCACATGCTAATGCTTCAAGTGTCTACTTCGCAAGTAGGGTACCTAATGCCTGCGCGGAGCATGAACGAACGTCACCCCGCTGGCACGCCACCCTCGTCGTCCAAATAGTAACTTGCGATATCGCGGACTCCAGAGGGTGGACCTTAACGACCGTTCGTTAACCCAGCCTTAAGGATGGCTCGTGGGGCCACCGAAAGCTGAGAAACGATCGAACTTTTCGATGATCGAAGATCTTCCCCGGGCGCATCCATCACGCTCGAGAAGCAACAATTCGAATAAATCTTTTTAGATAGGAATAATGTTGTGACCCGCAGTACTTCTCAGGTAATTAATTCACATCGTTAATATTTGAACGGAACTCGTATAGCAGTACGAACAGTACAAACAACAGGTAAACGTTCTCATTTTTCTACGCATGTGCGAAGCCATACAGAATAATCAGTTACTTGTACCTGCCAGGTAAAATATTAAGCAGCGAAGCTTTTCTGTAGGTACTGCCCATAGTACCGTTCGGTATTTCGTCTATTGTGCATTTCGAAAAGGACGTCGGTTTGTGTTCCGGGACGACTAAATGGTTCATATGGAGTAGATTACGGAGTATCATACGGAGTGGAAAACGATACTGGACACGTAAGTTTACACGAGAGAAATCTCTTGATCGGCCGCCACTTCTAATAGCTCGTTTGTCCTCCTCGCCATAGTGGTTTCGGTATAAATGATTCGGGACTCAATTTCCATCAAATGTGGACCGTTTCCGAGGTGTTTCTTCTTTCCTGGTGGTTTGGGTTGCCAGTAAATTCGACGGATTCTTCGATTGGAGGCTGCGCGGCGCAATTCACTGGAAAAATCTGATTTACGACCGAAAAACTCGTTCGCAGCTATGAGAGGCGCTCACTCGGCCCCCCTTGGATTTCTCAATTAATTTCATACCCATTTAAACCATCAGCAAACATGCAAAAATGTCGCTTCCGACCAACATTTCTCAACTCATTCCTCGCATTCCGATCTTATGTGGTTTTAGGTGTGGCGCACCAGTGCTCAGGGAGTACCATCGGATTTAAAAAGGTACCTTTTCGTGGGTCTCCCGTATGTCCATTTGGACGTTTCGCGTTTTCGTATAGAGGTTCGCACCTCGATTTTGGCGATTGTCGTCCAATTTCCAACGGCACGCTCCTTTACGAGATCAGACACGTGAAAAATCTTGTCATTACGATCCGCAGATCTATCGATTATCTCCCACTAAAGCCATTGTCGTATCAAGGCGATTCACTTGAATTATCGGCCTTAGTTACGATGCAATTTTTAAATACGAAATTGAATTGAGCTAAGTAGGACACAGCATCTACCGAGTTAATCTAATCGTTAAGTGTGTGATGTAGGTACGTTCAATTGTCCCTTGTAGGTATACTATTGGAATAATCGTCGCTGATATATCGCCATTATCTTTGCCCCTCCATCTTAAATACCTTAGCAATTACCGGGACTAACGAAAAGTATTAGAATCCGACCCAAAAACCCTCGATAGGGAGCGGGCAACGAGACCGAGGTCCCTCTCCTCCCCCCTTTCCTCCTCGCCTTTGCCCGGACGGTAAAACTGTCTTTTTTCCATCATCTCTTTTACAGCTCCGATTCCCCAAATCTCACGAGGAGCCTTCACGGCCTGCGAGCCGGCGGCTCGGAACTCCCCACGCTCAAATGCGTTTCACTATTGAAACTGTCCAACGTCCCGACGTGCGCGCACGGGACTGGGACGCGGAATCCCACGTTGGGTCGTTACGGGTTTCGCGCCCTTCGGCGCTCATCAGACGGGGGCCGCAGGCCACAGTATTGGGAAAAAGGTGGAGTCAGGAGGCAACTGCTCCGAGGAGTAGCGGTGCGGCCCGCGCCCTCACCCGCGTCACAGTCGACTGACGTCCTTACACGCGCAATTGCGGTCGAATTCAGAGCCTCAATCTGAGGCCGCTCACACCAGCCCTCACCGTCGCATCGAAACCCCGATGGCGACACCCTCGCCCCAGCCCTCCCTGGCACCGTCACAATCGAACCCTCAATGACGGCACCCTCGCAGTCGTGACGCGCATTTCTCGTCACTTATTCGTGACGATAAAGCGATGCGGCCTTGGATGACCGTTATTTTTTCGTTTGCGAAGCGGCCGTGGTGTAATGGCAGATTTCCCAACAGACACGAAATAGACAACACCGGACAGGGGAGACAAGCTCGGTTTCCGAGACGAGCGAGAAGTCCACGGGTTTGCAGGACGTACGAAATGTCCCGTGCGAGTTCCAGGCTTCGCCTTCTCTGAAGTTGCAGGAGGAGGTACTGCGCACGTTCGTCGCGGGAAATATACACAGGGCGTCTCGCTGAAGTGCGGCACTCCCCGGTGGTGTCCATTTTCTACGGGTCGGCGCACGCCAGTGCCGCCCGTCTTTAGGACCCTAGCCCGTCCTAAACCGTGCAATTATCCACTTCTTAAATTCACGTTTCATTATCGTTTCCCTTGTTATCGCTGTCTGTCACATCATTTTCGTCTCCGCGGGCAGCTGCATCGCCATAAGTGAGCTGCCTAGCTGAATAACTGATAAAAAAAACAGGGAAATCATTACAGGCGCAAACAAGCATTACATGCCTCTCTGCTCATCAATACACAACAGCTTACGCACAATGATTATAGGTATTGATTAGGCATCGTAATAAGTAGGTGCTGATTATCTTCGTATAGGTGAATAGTGTTTGTTATGAGCCGCGTTAGTGTCAATTAGTGTTTTTCAGGCTATAATTTGACTTGAAATGCCACGAGAAACGGTTTATGAAAGAGTTTTGTTGGATCCGACACGAATGTACTGTGTAAGCATACGCTCGCTTAATTTCAAAATAATGGGGTAAGGTAATTACTCAACTGGTAAAATTCACGTATCTCTCGGCTATTTAGTGGATTTAAATGTTTCTTGTGTTTCATGTATAATTGATCTACTTCCTACAAGGCGAGCCATTAGAGAGCATTTTTCGGTTCTTAATGATATTTTTATGAGGCTTTCAACCGCTGTAACGCACGGCGTTCAAGGCCGCATATCTGCGCCGTGTGCAAGGCGGGCGTTTTTCTTGGCGAGCGAAGGAATCTCGGAAACTGTTAGAGTGACAAAATCATTTCGACGCGACAGCGAATCACGTCTAGCGGGGGACCTCTTCCCGCGCCCTAAAGCGGCGCGCGCAACCTCGTAACAACATTTCAAGATGGCGGCCCGTTTTTTGACATCGATTGTCGAAATCAAATATGGCGGCCCGTTTTTTGACATCGATTGTCGAAATCAAATATGGCGGCCCGTTTTTTGACATCGATTGTCGAAATCAAATATGGCGTCCGGCGGAGCCGTCGTTCGGCTTTGTTTTCTCGCGGCGTCGGGTCGGCCGTGAATTTTCCAAAAACCCCACGACATGTCGTGGCTCGATCGGGGTTCATCAACCAGTGCCGGAACCCAATTGCTTGGTACTTGAGAGTGTTTATTTGTGTAATTCGTTGTTTTCCGTGGGTTACAACGCGGTACGAACTAGACGCATTTGAACGATGATGCGGCCCAGAAAGCGATACGCAATTCAGATTACCGCCACGTAACGAAACGTTATTAATAATAGTGCAATCTAATCTGGAAGAAGAGCGACTCTGTTTGACGTGAGTCACGATCCTCGAACGGTAAGGGCGTCCGAAGCGTGAGGGTCCTCGTGGACGCCGGGCGCCGTCCTTGAGTCAGTTCGGCGTTTTTTGGGACAAACATTCGGCCGCGCTCGGACCGGGGCGGGCCTCATCAGGTTCGGCGCTCTGAACGGCATTTCTCGCCGCCGCCCCCGCACCCCCGAGAGAGACCGACGCCCGGCGTCGGCGTTTGCCGTCGGAATTCGTCGCAGGCGGAGGCTCCGCGTTATCCTCGGCGCTTGCCAGAGGAAAATTTATTCAAGATTATTAAGCGAAAAGATAAAATATTTCACTTTAGGTGTCTAATAACGTCGCTAATTGAAGTAATATTTATTAATACGTTGATGATACGATGATATCAGAACAATACCATATCTAGTTTCGTTTTAACTGATTTGTTATCCGCAGCATTCACGGCGATAAATCACATTAAAGATAATACGATATCACAATAGAAACGACTTAAAATCGTTTTGTTAACGCAAAGCAGCCTTAAAGGTCGCTCCGGCGTACGTACATGTGCATCCGCGACGTCTTCACGTAAGTTTCTCCTCCCCTTTTACTTAAGCCTCTCCACTTAAGCAATCAAAACCTTTTACCTGCTTGCACGCGTTCGTCCGAGTCTCACTCCTGCTTACTCTCACTTTCTACTTTTAAAGATGAACTAGGCAGACGCCAGCAGCATGGCCTACAGAAACGGTTACTCCCGGGACAGCAGAGACCTGGACAGGGACAGAGACATGAGAGGAGACGGCAAACCCCCGGTGCACATCATCGAACATCTCGCGACCTTCAGCATCTCCCAGGAAATGGGGATTCTCTATCCCATAGACGGCATGAGGAAGCTGCGGCAGATGGAACAGACGAACGGTATCTGGTCGCAAAAGATGCAGCTCTGCTTGGACCAGTCGTGGGTCTTGATCTTGGATGAATCAGGCGTAAATATCGTTCATTGGGTTTTTTCGGGTCACCTCGAAAGTAGAGTGGGTGGTGTGGGCAATCGAGGGATACCTCAGAAAACCGCATTTACTCGTCGCGTGACGTACCGTCATGGAGATGTTTCGGGGGGCGACGGTGGTCCGCGCAACGATGGAAAAGGGCCGCGATCAAAAACGCGCCAAAGGCACACGGGACGCGACCCAGAACAGCGTAACGTCCCGTCCGCGGACGGCGACGCCTTTAACGTTCTGCCGTCCGAAAAATTTCCAAACGTCCAACACACGCCGTGTGTGAGACAAAATGCGAAACTTTGCCCCCCCCCCGTGTATGTCAAAAATGGTGCGTTTCTGACCGCAGATCTCTTAACGTTCTTTTGCTGCTTCGAAGAACGGTACCGTCCCCTGAAACATCTCCGCGGCGGTACGTTACACCCTGTACAGCGTCCCTTTCGCTTTAGACCATAGTAGAGAAATTTCCGGCCACTGCAATCCAAGATCCCACAGCGTTCATGAGTACCGAACCGATGGACATGTATAACAACATTCTGGTGTTCATAATAACGGATCAGTCCTCGCATCCACCAGAAATGCAGATGCACATATTTCAGGTAGGTACCACCTACAACGTTACTCATTACCCGCGTGCAATTACTCCTTTTCGATTGCGATAGCGTGAATCACGCTGTTTCGTATTCCTTACAAGTACCTGGTTATTGTCGTAGTGCCAAAGCATATCCGCCCAGGACTTGGTCGAAGATTTGAAAATGCTCAGGCTGGGGAAAACCCCTAACAGAAGCCGTCCGAGTAGCATCCCACCCCCGACGCACAAATCCCCGCAACCCATAGTAAACCCGTCCCGGGATCACAACAGGGACTACTTCAATCAAAGGTCCGACTCGGAATTAACCGAGATCAATGATGACGCTAGTTCCACTACTAGTGAAAAGTACGAAAGAGACGTGACGATCCTCAATCACTGCTTTGACGACATTGAGAAGTTCATCGCGAGACTGCAACACTCGGCTGCCGCTCATAAGGAGTTGGAGAGCAAGAGGAGGAATCGCAGGAACAGGAGGCGCGATATGGGCGACGGGATGTTGACCATGAGGGCCAAGCCGCCTCCGGAGAAGGAGTTCATAGATATTTTCCAAAAGTTCAAGTTGTCCTTCAACCTATTGGCAAAGTTGAAGGCTCATATACATGACCCCAACGCCCCCGAATTAGTCCACTTTCTCTTCACTCCCCTGGCATTGATCGTGGAATCAGCCCACGACTACTACTTCGACCAACACATTCCGCAGAACGTTGTGGCTCCACTGTTGACACGTGACGCCATAACTTTACTGATGAATTGCGTCACGAGCAAGGAGACCGAGCTGTGGCACTCGTTGGGCAATGAGTGGCAGGTACCAAAGGAACAGTATCGAGGTCACGTGCCATCTTATCATCCAGTGTTCATGGACGGCTGGTCCCCGGAGTATCCAGTCGACGAGCCGGACATTGGGGACAAGAGCTACGTTCCGGAAGATGACGACTCCGATAGCAATTTCATACCTCCCATCGGAGAGAGCACGGCCAAGAGTGATATTTCCTTGGACTCGATAGAGATCAAGGAGGACAAAGGGTTCGGAATCGGACAAGAGAGGTTTTTGGAGGACCTTCAAAACAAGAATGCTAATATTGTCCAAGTCACGTATCCGAGGACTGCCAACAACGACAAAGAGTTGACCGTGGTGAGGGGAGAATTCTTGGAGGTGAGCCCTTTACGAGCTGGCTCGTTAACCAGCACGGCAATAACGCTGGTTTAGATTTTAGATAGCAGTAGGAAATGGTGGAAGGCCAGAAACAGCAAAGGACAAGTGGCCCACGTACCGAACACCATAGTAACACAGTACCACTCGAGCAAGTTCAGCCCTCAGCTGCGGGCACCAATTCACAGAGAAGTAAACGAACCGCACAAGCGTGCGGGGTGTCAGTTGGTGGCGCTCCCCGCGACCATCTAGGTTGCCACCAGAGATACGGGGTGGCCGAAATTTCGCATCCTGGAGGGCACCGAGATCTCCGCGGTGGGGCCGCGGAAACGGACACCCTGCACGCTGTGCGTCATATTTATGCGAGAAATTTCAGGAGTCTCCCCCGAATTCGCGATATCCAGGCCAAAGCTCCAACGATGATTACAGGATTCAGACCAAGCCGGCGGAGTCCATAAGAAACGAGAGGACCGGTAAGAAAGGGGAATTCCGATATTTTTGAATTCGAGACTTGCTGTGTTGTGTCGATGTCCTCAACAATCTTATGTCCGTCTGCGTTTACGTTTTTAGTTATCTAGGATTAGGGGAGACTTAACCAAATATGTTTTTAACCACAGGTAATCTTTGTTTGATGTATTTTGTATTCTTGTCAGCTGTGTCTGCCGTCGTCGATGTGTATTTGTGCCTTCTTGCATATAGAGCTCACACACAGGGAGTACAAAAAGCATTCGTACACCGTCAATACACGAAAACAACCAAAAAAAAAAAATCTAATTTTCACTCACTTGAAGGTTTTGATCTCCGGATTAACGGTCCATTTCTAGCGAGCTCTGCGTGATAAACAATTTAACTGCAGTACGCACCACGTCAACGTACCTGGAAAAGTGTCCGGACTTGGCCTTGATGAGCGCGCTCCGCGGCAAAGTAACTATAAAACAACTCGTGCGTTAATCGCGCGTGGAGAAAACCGGGAGAGACCCCCCGGCAATTCGTACGGTTTGGGGTTTCTGGGAGATGTTATGAAACTTCGTTTTATTCACGAATTTATGGGCAGATTTGTGTGCCGAGTTATTTTAAGTGAAAATGTAGAGCGGAGGGCCTTTAACTTAAAAATTCACGACGCTTAGCGGTTCCAACGAGACAACGAACGGCTATCACATCTCCACTTATCAAAGTGGCCTCCACACCTCCCGGACCTCGGTCGTATTGACCGCTCGAGGTCGCGCTTTAGAAACAAATTAGAAACCGCGATGTAACGAGCAAATATGCTTTGAGAAGAGTTCTTCCAGGAATGGTCCTTAATTTCTCAAGAGGTCATTGAAAATTTGTGCTCTTCAATGCCGCGCCGGTTGCAGAGCGTTTACGGGTTCCAATGCGAACCCAACAAACTCTCGATTGATGCATTCTTGTTTGTTTTTCGATTGCGCCTCTCCTATGGCACTAGGTGTACGAATACCTTTTGCACCTACCTGTATAAATAACAGTCCGAACAAATTTTATTCTTGTTAAAAATCGATTTTTTTTCTGTGTTTACATTTATTCGTATTAGGGGAATATAGTTAGGAATATTGATGTTTGATGCAGGTCTGGCGAAGACTCGGTACCACCCTACATATAATAATCTAATAATTTCTTAAGGTCGTATTGTATATAAAGCACATGCAATATGATGTGGATATAATTTTAGTGTTCAACGAGCATTCCACGTAGATTTATAATTTGGACCACCAGTAAGTTGTATACAAAACAATAAAGTACATTTTTAATTTAAAACGTTCCCGTCTGTGAGTTTTAATGATCATAAGTAGCTATTTCAGGTCTAAATGTGCATGGGAGGATCGCTTTATTGTTGTGGTGCTAGTAGACATTAAAAAAAAAACAGTTGTGCGTTAAAGTGATTCTAATGCGTTTTACATTCGTACGTAATTCTTCGCGAAAAAAATGGCATCTCCCAAACCGTAAGAGGTACGGGGTCAGTGTGCTCAATCGAGTCAGGTGCAAAATTCGCAGCTTGAAGCCATCCTTATCATCAAGCGATCGTGTCTGTTGTTTGTCCACGTTCCCGTCCAACTGTTGCAGCAGTACTTGCACAACTGAGCCCTCCTTAAGTTAAATAATACAGCGACGATCACGTTTTAGAAACGCCGCCACCGCCGCCACCTGACGAACCTCCAGTCCCCATTCCTCCCCCTCCCCCTCCAGCTGGATCATTACCTCCTCCTCCGCCCCCACCAGCAGCAGATCCTCCAAAGTCTGAATTAAAGAGGACCATCTCTCGGCAGTCCATGGCTTCAGACATCACTGATGCCATGCACGTGGAACTGCACAGCGTCCTAACGTTAATGAGGCTGAAAGAAAAACAAAGACCACCCCTCGACATCAAATCTACCCCGGAGACTTACATAAACCAGAAGAGTAACCCGAAAGAAGTACAGGACTGGTTGAAAGCTAAAGATTTCGATGAGGCGACGTGCAGTAAGTTCAAGGGGGTGTCGGGTTACCAACTTCTGGGCATGGAAAAGCCGGAATTGGAGAAGGCTTGTGGAGACAAAATCGGCAGTCGACTTTATTCATTTTTACTTGTACAGAAGTCTGTTAGCGGGGTAATAATTTACGAAATTGACATTTTCCGTGGGGTCGTTATTTCACGAATTATTTGTGGTTTTAGTTCAAAACGTACCGAAGCTCGGAGTTGCAGAAACTATTAGCAAAGCAGAGGCAGAAGATAGAAAATAAACCAGAGATTGAGAAATTGGATGACCCCAATTGACGTGCTAAAATATCGTATTATAATATCAACTTTAAATACATGTCAGTATGTGTAATATCTTCTTGAACTTAATTTTATTTATGCAAAATGATAATTATAATTGTGATTATTACTTAAGGTTACGAAATAGGATTGTTAACTTTCTAGGTACCCACTGAGATATTTGAAGCATCCCTTGTATTTTATCGGAATGATTTATATTCGTATGTAAATTGTAAGTGCTATTTATATGTATTTTATGGATAAATCAGCATTTAATTCTCAAGACACAGATATGAATTTCATTTAAATTCCTGCCTCCCAAGCGACATACCCCGTAAATATCGAAATAAGTATCGGTGCAGATATTCCAACGTAGTGAGATCGTGAATTACACACGATTTTTTAATTCTGACCTTGCCAATTTGGCGAATTTGCAATCAGTTTTTTTTTTTTGACAATTCGATAACCGACGAACCGTACCGGGACGGTACGATCCCATCGTTTTTTTCCCTTCATAGTTGGAAACGAAAATAAAACACCGATTTCATTAACTATTTTATTACAATATATTTGATTTTTCCAATAATATCTTAATCCACATAATAATGAGGCCGGTGACAAATTTATATGCAGTTATCCGTAAATCTTCAACGTACGCAATTACACACATTCAAAAAATAAAATCATAAAAAATGATAATTTGCTCTACAATTGACCTCGTTTTTACTTATTTCCTCTTTAAAACTACGATAATTTTAGAATGTCATTCATTAAGGCGGTAGCCATTGAAACACATCAAATGCATAAATCTCTTGAACGCTAGACGACACATTTAATTTTTAAGTGTCAATGGTTGCCTCCGTCAACAGAATCACGCATTCAACGAAAACATTACGAACACTAAAAACATCTACATTTATCAATAGATGTGTTACATTTTGAAAAAATGGCCGAATCACTTCTCTTGCATTCTTGCTAAGAAATAGTGACGGAAACATCGATATAAATCGCTTTGTTGAAAAAGCTTACATGTTTCGGTAGTAATAGCTCTATGCATCTAAATCAGTGGCCGTTTAATAATTATCTCACCTGATAAGTATATGTGAAACGCACAAAACTATAGCTAAACTGTTGGACGTATTTGGCATTGAACCAAATGGATTTCTCGTCGAGTTAAACGTGTGGAAATAAAACCAAAACCTGCATCGAGACGTACGTCACAGCAAATCAACAACCCACGGAAACAATTAACTAAATCGTTTGACGAAGGGGGCTAAATAAAATGCAGCTGACTATGATATATGCTCCGCTGGACTTTTTAATACCTGAAAATACAAAATAATATTATTCGGTGCTTAATGCGTCAAGATCATTCTTAAACACGTTAAGTCCTACTAATATGGTATGCACAATAACAAAACCAAAATTAAGTAACAATTAGGTACAGCGTTTAAGTCCTGGACTCTAATGAGCCGCATTAACCGAACCGCTGTCAAATCGTGATCAACACACGAAATTTACCTATAATAATTGGGTTTAAATGGGCCAGCCTTGTTCAATCCCATATATTTTGCCTGTTCATCAGTTAATTCCGTTAAATGGGCATCAAACGTAGGAAGATGTAAACTAGCCACGTATTCATCTACAAAATAAAAAAGACCATAAACGTAGTACTACATCTGGTTGTGATGAGTTTTCAGGCTATACATATAAGTAATGTAATTGCATGTGTTTACGACATACCCATTTTCTTAGGTAGTAAATAAACATCAGATTTATACCGTCCCGGAGGGGCATTAAAAAGTTCTATTAAGGCTAAGGCTTGCGTAGCGGAGGTAATTGAAACCACGAATGACGGTAAACTAGAGCAGCTCAAATTCACTAATCTGCCTTCTGCTAATAAGATGATCCGTTTACCGTCTGGCCATATTACGTGGTCAACTTGAGATCTCACTTTTTCCCACGTCAAATCGGGGGTTCTAAGGCTGTTCTACAAAACGTTATTTGTTTAAAATTACTTTTCCCTTTAAGGAACGGACGACGGATGGAAACGAAATATGTACTGAAGACCGAAAAGGTTTTGATGCACTTACAATATCGATTTCGGTATTTGAATGGCCCATGTTACAAACAATGCAACCGTTTTTCATTTTGTCCATGTGTTCTCTGGTCACCACATTTTTATTGCCGGTCGCGGATATGACAATATCCACGTTACGAATTACTTCATTTATCTTGATAACTCGGAATCCATCCATGCTATAAAAGTCACAATGTTAATAGGTATTTTACATTAACTATGCAAAACGGAAACTGACTTAATTTACATGCTTGAAAATCCAATTTTAGATATCACTAGCGATTTCTTATCTCCCGCGAGTTTTATATGAACTCATACATACAAATTAAGGAGCTCCACAGGTCATCACTCACAGCCAATTAACTAACTTACCAAGCTTGCAAAGCGCAGATAGGGTCAATTTCTGTAACGTAAACAACACAACCGAACCCCTTCAGCGCCTGACTGCACCCCTTTCCAACCTCTCCATATCCACAAATAATAACCTGCTTTCCACCAAACATTACATCAGTCGATCGCTTTAAGCTATCAATTATAGATTCTCGACAACTGTACAAATTGTCATATTTTGTTTTAGTTACAGAGTCGTTAACGTTCATGGCAGGCACAGTCAATTTGCCGCCTTTCGAAAGTTGGTAAAGGCGGTGAACGCCTGTCACACTTTCTTCTACTATACCTAGGAAATATAACACATGATTATTTAAAATATGATTATAGAACCTGTGACGTGATGCCATTCTATGTGGATATTGCGCTTGCAGGGATGATAATTACCTTTAATCATCTTAAACATAACAGGGTACTTTTTCAACATGAGGTGGGTAGCATCTCCACCATCGTCTAGTATCATGTTGGGTTGCCAATTTTCCGCATTAACGCATTTATCGATACACCACCAGAAATCTTCCTCTGTCTCGCCGCGCCAGGCGAACATAGAAAAACCTGCTTCAGCTAGAGCAGCAGCCACTTCATTCTTTAAATGTAAAATTCGTAATAGTAGATACAAGGTGGCCATTAACTATCTCGTTGTATCCGTAGCTATTTTGTTAAAAAACGGTTAGAGTAAGGTTTAGGGCTTACCTGAGTAGAATATATATTGCAAGCGGCCCAACGCAAATTTGCACCCAAAGCTGCTAAGGTTTCTATTAGAACCGCTGTTTGCGCGTTGATGTGGGTACAACCAACGATTTTAGCATTCTTTAAGGGTTTATCATCAGCTGCTCTTTTTCTTAGTGCCATAATACCGGGCATTTCTGAATGTAGGACACGTTTAAATTACTCATGGGAAGTTGATAAGAACGTGCAAGAGGGAAAATGTGAGAGAAAGGTTCATACATTAAAGGAACATTTTATTTATCTTTCATAAAGGAGTTATTTTGATAAATACCTTGCTCTGCGATTTCTATTTCACGCCGTCCAAAGGCATGTTGTGTGATATTCCGGACGCAAAAATCCGAATTTCCCGACGAGTTAGTTTGAACCTTTTCCCTGGGAGAAACATTGTCATCATCGCTGGAACTACCTGTGTAAGAGGCTAAGAAAATTATTTTTTAAAACGAAATATTTAACGAGTGTGAGTTGGATTTATATACATATATAAATTGTCCCATGCTAATGCAATAAATTACAGACATTGAAGTACATAATATTGACTGAAGAATGATTAGGAAAGGAGCATCAGAAGCTTTACCTTCGGGTCAAAGAGAACATTGAAAGCACAAGCTCTCTGTGGTGAACATGTGCTGAAACTTAAGTTTTTTCGTGGCGTCATCCCTAATATAGGTAGTCAACATTACGTTTCCTCCTGATAATTACATAAGCGGCTATCGTCGGATATTTCACACTATCGATAAACTCGGAACGTTCAGATAGCTACGTTTACTAATTATTTATGAGGATTTTTAGTGATATTTAGATAATCGAAAATTCTACGCAAACTTCACAATAAAGATCTATTCACCCACATTCAATAATCTAAAAGATTAGTTCGGTTTATATTCAGCGTATATAGTCTACCCAATTAGTCCCTCTCACAAGAAAAAGGAACTAAATAATTGTCAGAAAACAACACTTTACTGCTACTCTATGACTTACATGAAAATACGGGGTGTTCCATAAAAAAATTGTTTACTTTGAAGGCCACCCTGTATATTCAACATTATTAGTATGTACTTATTCAAGGAACACTTGCTGATGACTTTACAAAGCCTTAGCTAGGTTCTCATTGGAATATAAGTACAGAGTATCCATGCATTGACAATACAACTCATTTTAATTACCCGAGCTATATGAATCTGTTGAACTGGCGGATAGGGATCGGCTTCGGTACCTGCTAGATTTTTTCAAGGCGCTTGTTTTAGTTTCCTGAAAATTTAGATTTTAAAGGGGTTAGTAGTTGTTCAGGGTTAACAATCAACTATATTTAAGATGCCGTTAGAGAATACTAAAAGATACATGTCAAGCCAACTACTACAAAAGCAAAACAAAGCGCAAGTTATACAGGGTGGCCAAATAAGATATTACTTGTTTAGTTTTATTTTAATCTTTCCTATGAGCTTATAACCAGCCAGATCACAAAGCTCTTTGTTAAAAGAAAATTACTGGTCTTAAGGGTCAGTTTTAAGAGTCTCGTGGGTTTCCTTACAAGCTGTTGCCAGTGTTATGTGGTCTACTTGAAGCCTAAATATTCATAAGCCTCGCGCGTGTCCGCCGTATAATAAAACACTGCATTTTACCTTAGGTACAGCCGCTCTATGGTAAAACATATCATAGTACTAAACTGGGAGGTAAATTAAGCATAGGACTTGCAAACAGAATTTAAATAAGGTGCAGTATTTATAAATTCATGTTTATCTCTTACCAACTTAGACCTTTGGCAGACAAAAGCGTTGCTTCCTTCCAAACCCTAGAAATGAACAATATTGGTTATTTCATTCTAAAGTATCCATAGATGTCTTTGATATAGAGATGAGGATGCTTGAGGCCAGATGGTGAATCCTACATCAATCAAAAGATTTTGATGATTTATGGTTTAGTACAAAGTTCGAGTTGTCATAACTGTTATTGTCTCTGGTTGTTGTTTAAAGGAATAATTCATGTTTCATTTTATTTTTTGCTATTAGGTACTTATTTTATTGTCTGTATGGACCCACCGTTAATATAAAGTCAAATTAACGTTTTGGAATTAAAGCAAATGTAACATGCAGGGTAAAATACGTTTGATAAGACTGAAGCCAGATAATTACTTAAACTGCTCACTGCAGCATCTGCAGTGGAATAAAGCCAAAAGTCTATATATAATTTGTCACAAGATGCAAGTAATTTATGTTTAAATAATAGAGGTAATATATAAATTAGTTATGTGCTACATATGCGCGTTCTTCTTTACTGTTTCATTTACTTAAGACATGATAACATTGGGAAAGGCTCTTGATAACAAAAACAAGAGGGATCGTGATAGGTAGACACTTGCTCACCTGACAAGCCTTACCTAATGGCTTATCTAAATCTGATAACAGACCTATTAGGGTTTTATAGATCCTAGGAACCAAGACACTTACCTTTGACCCAGCTGCAGGGTCGGTTACGGGGCTGTCAGACACTTGACTATTTCTGTTGCTGATAATTGTTCTTATTTCAATACTCTCGGACATGGTATCATAAATTTATGTATGGAGTTGTCTTAATTCCGAAAGTCAAGGTTAACTGAGGTATTTAAACCACTAATCACCGAAATAGAAAGGCAAAATATTTTAAGGACAATCCGGGAAAGGCATAAGCAGATGTCTATCCCACAGATTGTCTAATCACTTTCGAAAAAGCCGATATCAATCTTTTTTTCCTGGATTGCGGTGGCAACTCGTCACTGCAGTAACGTTCAGCCAGAATCAATCCTGTGTTCCTGTCCCTGATCCTGTTGCAAGTTGCAGCTAGATCGTTAAACAGGGATTTTCAGTTTAGAGAACATTCATATTAAGAGTGACACTAGAATGCGTTATTGATTGGCTGGTGTAGAACTGTACTAGAGATGTGTCGATCTCGTATCTCTTATGGTTTCGAGTTCGTCGTAGTTGAGCTCTAGGTACATAAAACTGGGAATTGTTCATAGTGGGGTTTTCCCATAATCAAACGGTAAATGATCCAAAATAACTGTTTCCGTGTGTGTGTGTTTTTTTTTAAATTTGCTCACCCGCGCTTTATGTAGTACGTGACTTATAGCACGAGGATGGGATAAGTCATAATCCTACAGTATTGTCGCCTTGGGCAAAAAATACCATTTCTCATAGAAAAGCGAAATTTGAAATAATTAATTTCACCCTAAACTCAAGTAAGAAAACATAATTATTTGGTCACACGACATTATAGTGGTTTTTGTAGTTTACGTGTAGGATGCATTAGCACGTTATAACATAATTTAACTGGTAATTCAACCTTTGTAGGAAATTCAGAGCAGTGTCATGAAGGATGTGGAGATGTCGCCGGCAACTTTCATTCTGGCGTCAGTGGCGTATCGTCAAAAATATTTAAAATTTTTTGCTAATGATTGGAAGTCATTCGACAATTTATCCGTTGCTGTACCACTTGTCCCAGCGTTCACTTGAAATTTGACAAACCGTCCAGTGTCCTTTTTAATAAATTAATCGTTGCGGTTTCCCTAAGGTGAGTTGACTATTCGAAACTCGACGCTCATGTCTAGCCGTCACTTACATCCAATACGGATAATTCCGGCGTTGCCATGATTTCAATGTGTGAAAATAAACAAATGCAAAAAAACATTTATGAAGGTCACGTTCCTCTGAAGCCTTGACTAAGGTCTCACTCACTTTTTAGCGTATAGAATAGACACATTCCAAGCCTATTGGAACCTATTTATATAGCCCCAAGTTAAGAATAATGCCCAACATTTCTTGTATCCTACGAAAAACGTAAATATTACCAGCAATCCGGCAACTTTGCATTATACAAGTAACTTAAAAACATGGCGGCGCTAGTGCGAAGTAATGTCTAATTGTATTGTTTTAATGAAAATTTTGAAGGAATTTGTCAATTAAATGATGTTAAAAACTAATGTGAATTGACCGGTATAATAATTAACATCCGTACATCATTATGTGATTTACCATGCCTTAAAGGTGTATTCTCCAGTGTCCCGGGCTTTCCTAGTTCGAATTATGGCGTCTGCGGATGAGGCACCTGGGGAGGATGAAAACATGGGCCTTTTAACCAAAGTGACTGAATATGCAAGTGAAGAGAATTGTTCAATGTGTGACTTAGTTGTTTCTGCATGTAACTGCAATCAAAGAAAAGAGTTTCATGTTGAACCTGACCAAGAACCTGACTTACCTAATGGAGCCAGAACTGGCAGTACCCGTAAATATCATTTATTATATGTATTGTATAGTAATGCCCTGATAACGATATATATGTGCTCTCTACAACATTACTTACTTGTAACATAAATAGGCCATTTTAAGAAACTACTCCTGCTAACTTCATCACCTTTTTAATGCTCCATGTCAGCTCTGAAATTTGCATATATTCAGTGTTTCAAACTCAAAATATTTTTATTTAGGCTAATCTTTAAGAGGTCCAATAAGTGCCAAAAAAAAGGTTAGAAATATTTAAATTAGAACTAGCAACAGGAAAACAAGCCAATTTAAAGCAGATTTTGTGAAATGAGCCTAGAAAACACAGTTTCATTCATTCCCCCTTTTTTCCTTGATGCTCCTAAAACCACTAGGAATGTTCTAATTTTAAAAAAGACATTTAGTTAAGTTTCTCATTGCACAACTTTGACACAATTTAACTGATCTTATATTTTATGGATTGAGATTTCAATGGTGAACCTCAAATTTGAACTGCTCTAGACCTTGAATTTGAACTACCTTGTATATAGAATAAATATAATAAAATCTATAAAATATGGATCTATATAAATCTATTATTTTTTATGAAATTTCTGCAAAACTCTACTGTGGCATTGTATATCTGTATATATTATATTCAGTAAGTACTACATTGTTATTTACTATTTCAGTCTTTTCATTATGTTACAGAAAATCCTTCATTCAAAGAAGTGGTTTCTTTGAGCAATGGACAAAATTCTTTGGAAGCTTTTGACAAAGAAGTGGTGTTTAATTATCAAGATGAACACAATCATTCTTTTAGTTTTGAAGTTCCCAAAACACCTCCTGTCATTTCAAGACCTGACTCAATTCAGGTCCATAAAATTACTCCCAATGAGCAAGTGTTTACAGCAAATATGATAAAACATGAGGTGATAGAACATGCAGCTGTTGAGAGTAGGATACCAGAAGATGAGATGACAGTTGATGATAGGGCGGTGAAGATCGCGCAAAATGCACTTTTTACAAATGCTGATTGTGATAGCTCTAGTACTGAAATTGATAAAGTACAAAATGAGCCAATGGAAAGCAATCAATTTACCTGTGAGAAAGTGCCGAGCAGTGCTGAAGAAGTGTCCAACATGTCAAATATAAAACTGGAAGGATCAAGTGATCATCCCTTTGAAACACTGATGTTATCAGAAAGTTCAAATGCCTTACTTTCTACTTCAGTACCAAATAATGGCTGTGATACAATTTGTACAGTTGATTCAGAAGTGCTAATTCCTAATACTACAAATAATAATACTATAAACGTTCAATGTAAAATGGAAACCGATTCCATCATTGAAACTGAAAAACCTCATGCCCAAATCATCACAAAAATTGAAAATAACATTCAGATGTCAGAAGATTTTGCTCTTGCCCCACCCATCAAAAAGAGAAAGACCTGTTCGATGTTCATAGAAAACCTAGATCAAGAACTGCTTGAGGGCAAGAAAGGGGTTGAGCTTTTGAAAGCAATTGAAGACCAATCTAATAAACATATGGTGACTCACATATCTAGCTCAACAGAATCTGCATCATCAGAAGTAACAGGATCACCAAGGAAGTGTAGAACTAATTCAGTTGACTTAATAGAAACTTCCAATCAGAATAATAAAAGGTCTCATTTTGATGAAGTGGATAATAGTGAAATTAAACCGAGAAAAATTGACTTTTCAGAGTACAAAAATAATTCCAGGAGTGACTCAAAGTCCTCAAAATCCAAAGACTCAAATCATCGAAGGCATAGCAGTAGTAGTAGTAGTTGTAGCCGAAGGCATGATTCAAAAAGTAAGGATAGTAGTAGGAAACATTATAGTCGTTCAAGTTCACGGCATCATGAATCCATGGCAAGATTACTTACTAATGGAAACTACAGCTTTACTCCTGAAGATGTAAGTAGTAAAAACAATATACTGCTGGCAAAATTGATAGTTTTATATTATGCTGTTATTTTCGAGACACACACAGTATAATCAATGTCCATATATTAATTTGATTCTTCCAATCTATTGCAGACGTCACTGAGATATAGAAAGTATTTTCACTTAGAAACGCATACAAATGGCGGGGCAGGAATTCTGCGAATGTACCAGGATGAAATTAAACATTTGAGTTCAAGCGAAATAAAGGAAATGGCCCGGGAATGGTTCAAATTAGCATTTGAGGAGGACAAAAATGGTCATGCAAGATTTGTGATTGCGGTGATTCATGGTGCAGCTACTTACCTACCAGATATATTGGAATATATGGCTGAAACTTACCCGAACTTAACAGTCAAAAATGGTCTTTTGAGTAAAAGCTCAGATATTGAAACAACAACTTTATCGTCGTACTATGGAAATGTTTGCCAGCATTACGAAGCGGGAACTGTGCGATTTGGACCACTTCATCAAATTAGTATTGTTGGGACTGCCCATGAGGAAGTGGGTGGTTATTTTCAAGATATTTTGGATCTTTTGGAAGAAAATCAGTTCCTTAACATGGTAAATATTGGTCATTCATAAAAATACTTATGGGGAAATGTATTTTTGAGTGTAAAGAAAAATTACTGCAAAAAATGTAAATTGTCTACTTCGCCGAAAGGACGTTTTATAAGCCAATTGATGTCTTATGTATTGTCAGAACGTTTAACTGAAAAATGTCATTAATGATCGTTTTTAGACGATGCCCTGGGGGTCGTTGTCCATACTAGACCAAATGAGGCCAACAGAAAGTAACGATGGTCCGATAATTTGGGCCAGACCTGGAGAGCAGCTAGTTCCAACTGCCGACTGCAAAACTGCAAATAAAAGAAGACGGTATGAATTAGTTGCCAACAAATTTTCTCGGTATCCTACCAGTTTACGCAATTTTAGAACGGGTATTAACGAGTTGCGAAACCTACAGTATTTACCCAGGTTATCCGAAGCAAGAGAACATTTGTTTGAAGATAGAACGAGAGCACATGCAGATCATGTTGGAGCAGGTCTCGATAGAAAAACTACTGCGGCAGTCGGAATTCTAAAAGCAATTCATGGGGGAAGAAAAGAAGGGACTATAAATAGGATAACAAAAGACGTAGTTGCCTTTTCAGCCAAATATTTTGATGTATTGGCGGAGAAACTTCAGTTGGATTTACATGAGCCACCCATCTCACAGGTATGTAGGAAAACCCGATGAAACTGAATCTTGAAATTTAATTATTAAATTTATTTAACGTTTACTTTGTTATAACTAATGAAATATTTGTATTTATTCTGTATTTGTTCTCCTTGTGGATTCGCTATTTTTGTCTTAGTGTGTGCAATGGATTGAGGATGCGAAATTGAACCAGTTACGAAGGGAGGGCATTGAATACGCTAGGGTAAACTTATATGATAATGACATTTACTTCTTGCCACGTAATATTATTCACCAATTTCGGACGGTTAGTGGAGTAACTAGTATTGGTAAGTAGAATTTACTGCTACAAGATTATTTAGATTTTTATCAATCTATTAAAAAAGTAGAATTAAACTTTATCATATAACTTTTTGTTTCAAATCAATCAATAAACTGTAATTGAATTAAAAGAGTAAAATAAGGCAATTGAGAATAAAAATGAGTCGTACAGCCATTTTTTTTTCGTCAGAGCCGAAGAAAGTGAATTTTCATCTTGATCTAATTCTACAAATGTAGAACATTCCGTATTTCACAATGTAATGAAAAATTCATTCCATTTCAGCGTGGCACGTCCGGTTAAAACAATACTACAACTTCGAAATGATAGAGAGCAAAGAAAACGCCGCAAACAACTGCAAGGCTGTTACGAATAATCACAAAGAAATATCGTCAAAACCAAACAATTTTGATGTGAAACTTCCTGGCGTGGAGAAAGTAAAACAGATCAATTTTGAAAAACTGAAAATAAGAATGGGGGAAAAGGAAAAGGGGTACCACAACAAAGAAAAAAGTAAGCTTAAGTCCAGTAGTAGTAGCGATGAGAAGTCGGCTAAGGAAAAGGAAAGGGCCGGGTCAAAGGAAAGAGATAAAAGTAGAGACAAGAAGGAGCATAGGCATCGAGATCGGGACAGGTATAAAGGACGTAGTAGGAGTAGGGGAAAACACAGACATCGAAGTGAAAACTCCCATAAAGATAAGAAAGGAAAACACAGTAATTACTCGGATAAAGAGAAATACACAAGCGAAAAGAAGCACAGCAAAAGTAACAACAGTACTGTCAGTGAAAATAAAGACAGTGCAAAGATCCATGTACAATCCTCCGGTTCAGCGACAGATGTTTCGACGACCACAATTGCATCTCATCATTCCGATTCGCCTTCACTGAAGAGCAATAGCTCAAATTCCGTGCTCGACTCACCTGCAAAGTTGGATCAACATTCGGGTAATGAGAGCAGTCCCGTGAAAAAGCCTGTTAAGTTAAAACTCAAACAGTTACCTCCACCACCATCAAACGACATTCTAGGAGACATACTTACGTCAATGACCAAATGTGATCCACAAATATAGTATTAAGAACACGGGCCGAGTATGAACAGCCAAAACAGTCTAAGAGAATGTTTTCGGCCATTCTTATTCAGCCTATCTCACATACTGTAAATTGATATTTTGGTCGTTCTTCCCAACGTATGACTAGTATAATTAGGTTCATCCAAGATTAGGTATTTGGAAGTATAATTTGTAATTTTCTGGTTTTAGCACGTTCGACACTTAGCTAAGTGCGAATTTATCATTTATGAAATTTGTTTTTAAGTTTAAGTAGAATATTGGATGGAACGCGATATTATTGTTGTAAGATGATAAGGACATGAAATTTGGGTTGAATTTGGCATCGAATTAGATATTGCAACGATCGGAAATGCAGGAAGTGTATTTTCGGTCGGAGCAAGGTTTCGCAATCTTCAATTTATATTGGAATACGTTGGAAGGCTTTTTCACAATTTCAAATTATTATATTATGTGCACGTTATCATGTTCGACAATAAATTACGTGAGAGCCTTTTTATATTTCCACGCATTTAACGTTTTTTTTATACTATTTTTGAACAATTTTTTTTTACCAGTCTGTATTTTTCTATTTTCATTTATATATTAAATGAAACACGAAAAAAAAACATTTGGCGCAGAAAAAGAAAAGAAGATAATATACGACGTGCACCATAGAGGGGAAATATTGTCTCCAAATCTCTGGTCCTCTATAAGGGACTGCCTTGGGCGGACAATTACGTCTCCGGCCGAATCGATAAGAGATTGACCTGACAAAATGGTGGCGAACTGTCGACTTGACAGAATAGTGATCGTAAGGGTATGTAGCAAGGTTGGTTTCTACGTTTCTTATGTGGGGGCCATATAAATCGGGCTGTTATGAGGTGTCGTGCTCCATATTGCAAATGTTTTACTTATTTTTGTCCTTGAAAGACCATTTCAATGATAACCGTTTACTGCGTGATTCATGCTAAGGTTTTGGTTATAATATTTTATGACTAATATCCTGTAAAACTCCTTGCTTTGCTCTCTTATTGGTTATTTTCGCATACTTTGTTTTTAAGTCCTTAATATTCAAATAAAAAATATCAGTAAGTAGAAATTAATATTAGGCTAATAACTGTACGCTTTCGTCTCTAATCTAGTGTAGCGGTGAAGACGGATTAATTTTGCGAAAGCAGTAATTTGGTGGTGTTAGTGAAAGGTATGAGTGGACCTTTATGACATCACCAACGAGCAGAGATATATAAACCTACGATGTTATAGCACCTAAGTTGTTTTGACTTATCGTCGATTCGGTGAGCCATCGACGCAAATGGATTAAAATTTGATTTGGTCTTCAAACAATTCTCTTAGCAAGGCCGCTGCGGTTGTCTGTCACATCTGCCTTTAATAATGAAATTCTCTGTGACTTGTGTATAACAAATTTTTGTTACAACATCAATAAAAGATCCATCTATCTAATGTACGATAGCCTAACAAAGCAGTTTTTCTTGGCAAATTTCATGTTTCCTTATCGGCTTGTGAAAATACATGCCAACAAACGATATTTCAAGGTACTTTTTCCTTAATTATTTATTATTCAGTATCGTTGGTAGGAATTAAAAAAAATCATTCTGTGATATCTGCAAATTTACTATTAATTTGAGTCTGTTGTGGTGACTAGTAATTAAATTTCATAAGCTTTATTTACCTTTAAAATTTGCCAAAAAGTAGTAGATTGGGGAGAGCCATTTACGATGTTACTTTATAGTGATTTAAGTTCCTTTTGCAGTATTAATTGATGCTTTTTAATGTTTGTAGTTATTATTAAAACCTATCGCTGATTAATTTGTATAGTGTTTCAAACTGTATTGGCCCCATTCCTACGTGGTAGGGATCTGCGATTTTGGCAGAAATTATTATTTAATAAAATTATTCACTGAACATGCCATATTCAGTGAATAGTTTTATCGTAAAATTTGTGTACGCAATTATTATTCCAGTCTTGTATTAAGTTGATTAGTGTTTATCTTCGTAAGTTACTAAGTTATTAATTTTAGTTTTTAGTTGTAAACCGAATTGGAAACGTGCAACTTATTTGCAACCACAATAACTGTTTGTTTTGAAAACGAGTATCAACACGAAATTTTGCAAATACGTTCTTCGACGTAACGCGGATTCCTGTGTAAATAAGCGAACTTGCGTCGCAAGTTCAACCTAGAGAGTTAAGTATGTAAAAAGAGCTATATTTATTTCATTCTTGAATATATTCATAAATGTATATTATAGAATTTCTGTATATACATAGTATTTTGTAACAAATTAGGGAAAATAAGAGCTACGATAGTTGTGCTCATTAACAAGAGATAGATTATGTTTAGTTATATTTCCAGTTAAACTTAACTGATCTATGTTTTCACGGTTCATTTTAAAGTTGTATTAGTGCTTATGCAGGAGTAGGAGTACATACATACCTATATGAATATTGCCATTATGAATTCAAGATTAAAATTTTTGTACTATAATATTATTTTACACGTGCTGTTAAAAGGCTTCTACTGTAACCAACGGACGGGACTGTACTAATAGTGAACGAATATAATTGATGTCTATTCAATTTGTATTAGCGGTACGTTGTTTTTATGATTTAATTTCAGATTTTATTCTGATATATAAAATTCTTACAAAAAACTGTTGGTAGAAGTTAGCAATGCAGATTTTTTATCAAATGAATTCCCATAAGCGTAGGATGTATTGATTATTTATTCTAACGAAATATAGAATTTTTCAAATCATACTTTTAATTATTGAAATTCGATCTCAACGGTTGTGACCCTCGCAACGTCTTAAAACCGTTGCTGACTTGGTTCGAGAACTAGTGAGCGAAGCGTTCTTTCTCACCTAAACCGTGTCCGCACCTCTTGGAAATCCTAAGAACCTAAGAATAATTTGGACCACGCTGTACACGTCCGAAATTCTTTTTGTCGCGAGACGAACACCTGCAGTCGACACGTCTCTAGCGACACCTGTCAGGGGGCGGGCCAATCCGACCTTTTCTCTCTAATCAATACGGCGCGCGAATACAGATTACTCAATATCGAGGAAATTGAAATGAGCTCGATACGGAGAAATTGACTAGATGGAGGCACATTCGTCTTTTTTCATCCGAAAGTAAGAAACGCTTTTCATCTGCTCCGTTTTAATGAATGTAAAAAAGCCATTAGGAAATTTGTTTTGGAACAATACAGGCGCGTTAATATATTGTTTAATTAATTCATGGTTAATTAATTGGTTATCAATCGCCCATTCGAGTTGAAGCGTATTGTGAACCTTAAAGACGCCAGTTTTAAACTGCAGCAGTGCAAACGCTCCGAAGCGCATATTTTTCCGCATTATTTCAATTTTTTCACGAATTTTCTAAAAAATTTAATTATGCCCTTGCGAAAAACCGGCCTTCCGTGGCGGCCGAGCGTACGTCGGCGAGCACTACCAGCTCCGCCCGTTGCGCCACCAGTGCTCAGTGCAGTGCCACGATCGCCCATGGTGAAGGGGTGACTCGAGGGTGCTCCACTTTCTTGAAAAAGATTAGTCGAGTCTGAAACAGCTCACTCTCCTCCTCTCTCATTTTCCTTGCGGCAAACTTTGGATCATTTCGCTCTTTGTCAGTTTAAGTTTTTTGACTAAGAAGTTTTCTCATAAAAATTTAAAAAAAACTGTAAAAAGAAATGCGCGTGGAAATTTTATATTAACTCGGATTAACTTGACTAATTTAGTGTGGAAACCGGCGGTTAGTTCAAATTTATTCGTATACTTCTTTCAGCTCGGAGTTTGCTCAGGAGGATTTCAAATAGATTGACGATGTTTTCTTAGAAAATTAGAATTTGCGGGAATTTTTGCCGGAGTTGGGGCTTGACCACGAATCTGCTCGAGTTAATATTTTATACGTGTCGACTTGAGCTTGATCGATTCAGCCAAGCGGGGCACTGCAGTCACTTTCTTAAATGGATTATCCCGCATATCGGCCAAGGATCATCGTAATTTAGTCTCGCGCAGTTATCAACAATACGTAAACGGATACGTTATGTTAACGCAAACGAAATGTAATTAGCGCACTACCGGGGGAACTTCCGAAAGTGTTTTTTTTTTGTTAAAGCAATCCACTAAGCAACCTAAAAAACGTTTCACCAAAAAAAAAAAAAAAAGAAAGAAAGAAAAGCGGTCTTCGCCGCTAATCTAAATTATTAGAATGAGACACAGGACACCGCGGCACAGATGAGAGCAGGGGGCAGGGGCTAAAGGGGGTGTGCGACGGATGCATATTCTAATTACTTGGGGTGTAATTGATTTGGGTTTCCATCTCCTGAGACCAGGATGGATTGGTCTCAGGAGACGTGATGTTGGCATAGCCAGCCGCATCGGCGACAACGACTTCATATTTATTTAATCCGGACCCCTGCGATCATCCTTACACACCCCCTTCGTTTAGTTAATATGTCAATGGGTTTTTTCGAAAAGCAAAAAAAAAATGTCTGTTTTTTGATTTAAATAGTTCGGACTCGATTCCTTAATTGGGCGCGTTGATTTCGTGCGGAGGATGTCGCTCCTGGTTCTCGAACGATACCACTCGCGACTGGTGGACCGACGAATAAAGGGACGAAACTAATACGATTTATTTCGAGATGTAAATAACCATTTCATTACCCCCATCCATACCCCTAGAACGAACGTAATACTCAACAATAGAGAGATACACTCGAAATTTCAAATCCGCGACGATAAAGAGCTTTTGCTGATGGTTTCTAAGCGCTTTGTGGGAGCGACATTTTTGATGGTCCAAATCAGATGGAGAGTTAATCGTATGGAAATTAAAATATCTAAGTAATATCCGACCAGGCGAAATGGAAACCTTAGATAAAAATATCGTTGCGTATACGATTCTCACGATGTATTTGATTTTATTCTACATTTGTACGTATTCAAATTATTCCTGCGAGTGAGCGGGGAGGTGATTGACAGCTAAATCTATAGGACAAAATGGTATGCGTGTCAAATATCGTGTTATTTATTGGGTGTCTACATTTTTTGATTCGGCAAGGGGAGCTCGGTGCCCGCAGAGGCACAAACTATTGAATTAAATTACACGCACCGCATTTCAGCTCAAAAAATTACAAATTGTGTTGCACGTCACCCGTCGCGGTGTCCGCGCACGGCGCAGGGCGTCGCTCCAATTTTTAATCCCGTTCTGAGTACGTTCAATTCCCTCTAATTCGATTATTTTCCTTTATCCTTACTCCCAGATATTTCCGTGCGTTTTCGCCACCATAAATCTAATGAGCAACGTGAAATAACCTATAAATTCATTGGTTCAGCCAAAAGAAGAGCAAAAAGGGCCCGAATTCCTAAAACGCCGAATAAGATACCTTAAGCCGCAGAATAACCGGGGATTTTACATCTCTACATTGGAACTTAGTTCTGAGTCCTGCAGCCGCTCCTCGAAATATCTGATATGCAGATTTTTGTTATCGCTTGCCCGCAAACAAATGGGTTCGCATGGAATAGGGGTTATCGGATCAACCGAACAGCTTGATGCCATTTAAAGATTCACGATTTAGATATGAAAATTTCCTTTTCGGGAAATTCTTACGTATAGACTGCTTTTCTGGCGAGAGGGGCCCCCAAAAACTTACGGATTACGCGGACTTAACAGGATAATTAGTTTTTCTTTTGCGTCGCCACCGGAGTACCGCTACGGCTGGAGGCGGCCGCCCGGCGGCCGCAACAATGCTCTCACGAGACGCTGCGATGTTGTTCCGGTCGGTCCGGCAGTTCCTTCGCGCCGCGACCTTCCGGGACGTTTGTTGTTTATTTATTCGAAAGAAAAAATCCATACATGGGGTTTTTAACAGAGTGGAAAGCCTCAATAACACGTATCACTGCTGAAAGAAAAACTTATTCGGCTTTTTGTTTTAAAAACGAAGCAATCTCGGTATGAAAAGCACCCATGTGATTAATTTGAACGATGCATGACTCTCCCAGCATCAAAAGGTTTTGCTTTTGAATGGCAAAGGCCCATGAGCTCGTTTGATCTTATATTATGTGGCGCAGGCCTAAATGAAAAGTCCTTTCTTCTCGCTGATTTGCCGTCTAATAGACCGCAAAACCAAACAACAAACATCTCATCTCTTATTCTTGTTCCTCAATAATGTGCGCTTAATTTCTTTGGAGTGCTTGTAGTCACTGCCCCCAGTTCGGCATTCCCCTTTTTAATTTATATATGGCGAATTTGCAAAGATGATGATGTTTTATGCCTCCTTTCCGGGCTGTTGCTTTGATAAAGTGTATTGAGCGGTTATTTTCAAAGTCATTCGAACTCAAGCCGCCGAAAGGGGCAGGTGTCGAAGCCTTACAAGGTATTTGGCGTACGGAATGTAACGACAACCGTCGGGGGCGCTCGCGACGCTCGCCCAAACGTCCGTTCGAACGTTCGGCGAACGCCGGATCGCCGCGCCCGCGGTTTTTCCAATACGTGCGGGAGTTTTTAATTTTTTTTTTTTTTATTTTGACGAAACCCCCGGTCGACTTCGGCGCCGGGCCCTGGACACCTCGCGAGTAAAAATTCAGCGGGGTAAAATCGGGAGAAGCAGAAAGCCAATCCCGCGGCCCTAAGCGCCTAAACCAACGGCCGTTAAATATTTATTTATTCCCGTCGAACGCATCAACGAATCGTTTTGAAGATTAATCCAGATGAAACTTTTTATCCACGTCTGAGTGCCGTAATCCCAAAAATAATATAACCTACTCTTTGAGTCTTAAAAATAGGACATAAAATATACACTGTCAAACGGATGTACAGCAGGATTATGTAGTCTTAAGCAGAACAAGCATATTTACGCACTCGTCTATGAAATATTGCCCCATAAATTACGCTGTCCCAATTCAAGACCAGTTTGCAAATTTGATCCAACAAATAAATCGTGTAATACGCCTTTAACTCTAAAAAGGGTTGAAATGATCACTGCGAAAATCTCCCTGTCACATAAATTTTACACATTCGGTATTAAGCGAAACGGTATTAAGCTAGGCTAGACTCCCTTTGGTTTGAGGCTCACTAGGCAATAATGATGTAGAATCAATCAGTCGTATAAAAGCTAATAAATGTCCGGTTTTGGCCCGCATCCGCAGTATCGGTAGCCAGTACAAACTCCAGAAAAACCGAACGAATAAAATTCGAATAAAGACCTGGAACTTTATATATAATATCTTGCTACTCCGCATATTGTAGTATATAAAATAATAGGATTTTGCAGGAAAATGCGGCTATTTAGAACCCCTAGCTTCTACTTCTAGAAAACTGTATTCGTTTCGAATCACTTACTTTATAAAATCACCCTCCAAAAATGAGATTTGGGAGGTTTTATGTTCGCCTCAAGTCGTATTTTAAGCCGCGGGGATAGACAGGCTCTCAATAAAACTGTAAATATGTCGCCTTAATATAACGGCAGTCGCTTTCGACCGAGATCAAGACAACGCCAAGTTTGCGCTCGTTCTGGCCAAGTTCGTTTCGGACAAACGGCCACGCTGCAATTGCAAAAAGTGTTGCGGTGTAAACGTCACCACCTAGCAAATCTCAACCACCCCAAACGAATGTGTCAATGTCGACTTTGTCACATGTCGAAGCTGTCAGTAATTTCGACGCGCGTCAAACTGAGCCAAGTTTGACGCGAGAGCGAGGAGTTCCGGCAGGAGCGGGGCCGTCGCCATCTTGAAAACGTTTCGGTCGTGCGGCCTCCGTCGCCTTTCACGTTGCACTAAACGTGTCTAATTTTACGGTTAAGTACATAACTCAATTGCGCTAATCGTAATTAGAAATCCATATTAATAAGCGCAAAAATCAGCTTAAATTCGCAATTAAAATGTAAATTCGCTGTAATAAAAAACATACCTTGGTCTAAAGCAGAACAATAACTTTTCCTTTATGACTTTCTAACTGTTTTAATTTCTTTCTGATGGCGATTAAGACATTCGTTGTTTCTTGTAATTATAATTGAAGGCAGGAGGGACGGGGCTGCGGAAAGCAGGAGGGTATATTTTAAATTTTATGCCGTTCCGACTATTTTTAAATTCCTCCGAGCCGGTAGTGACTACCCTAGGCCATTTGTCATTAGAAAAAACCATCGGTTTTTTTTTTCCACTGCGTTTCGGTGCCTTGGAGACAGCAGATGTAGGACGTCTCTGCGGTGCCGTCCTCTCGCACCAAACTATTTCGTTTCCCAATCCGGGCATGTGTTCGGTTTCCACGGTAAAGGCGATCCGCAAAACGATTAGAATAATTGCGGAAACACGGATCGATGTAATTAGCAAAGAGAGTTTTTCAAAGCGCCATTAACGCGTCGGTCACTGCTGAAAGTAAATTTCCGCGTTTGATTGGGTCAAAAACCACGGGAATGAACGCTCTCGACGGAAATCAAATAAGATCATCATTGCGACAGGGGTTTTAAAATTCCCTAAAGACCGTCCGTGATATTCCTACCCCAGAAAATAGTAATTCTAATTACACATCGCCCAACAGCCAAGGTTACTTAATTTTCGGAAGCCCTGGGGAGCACCCTGATTGAATGCCTCTCGGATCTTATTTCTTCTGGCATCATGATTTTGTCTACGATATCGATACGTAACGCTTTCTTTAATTGTTTGGGAATTTATTTGCCTCTACGTGTATGGATGGTGTGGGAAAGGGGGGGAGCCGGCAACAAATTGCCCTAAGTTGCGTCGTTTACAACGCGAGGAGCCTTCGTGCGATTGTTGCAAAGAACGGCGTACAGGGTGTCCCGGGGACGACGACGCAACTGGGGATCTGGACGATCTCGCGAAACGATCTCTGCGATTTTGTCACCACGTCACGATTGTGCGTGTGTGTGTGTGTGTTTTTTTTTTATAAATCAAATATGGCGCTCCGAGGACGCAACGTTTAAAGGGAGGTGCACGCTTAATTGGAGGAACAGCCACTTTTGCAGCGCAGAAAGTCCCCAATTAACGAGCGATCATCACTCCCAACGCGAATTTTCGACGAATGTGTAGCGTGGGAGTTCGGTAGATGCGACTTTAACGGGAACCATTGAACCGCCGGGGTGGGTGGGCGGGGGGGTAGTCAAGAATAGCTAGCGCGTCCGGAAGAGCAAGAGCAACGAAAACGACTTTGAGTATCAGCGATCCGCGCACGGCAAGGACGAGCTGAAAACGATGATTTATAGGCCCTAGGGCACTTAAAAAAATAATAATAAAAAAACCATTCGAAGCTATCGTCTACCGTCACGATATCACATAAATTATCGGAGCGATATTTCAACGCACCCTTATGTAAACCTCGGTAAAACCGAAAACCTAACTAATAGCTGTTTATTAAAGAGATAGTCGAGAAATAAAAAACCACTCTCGCAGGCTATTCCCGGCTATCCGTCATCGGAATATTTTTTATCTACTGTCAAGCCGCAACATAAAACACTGCAAGATAAAGTGGAGTAGTTTCCTCCAGAGAGCTCTAACGGCCGAATTCGATATAGATGGGCAGGGATGGACGTATATTATGACCCGATAGCCGAAAGCTTGAAACCCATACGTCAAAAGTTACGTCGACACCCCACGTCACACGTCATATCTTATATACCGTTTTAGTGAACGTTGCCCCGTTGCGCCTAACCAAAATGCGCCTTTATACGTTCTATCTCGGGCTAAAATATGAACCCCGGTGTGACAGCGATGACCCAATGAGAATGGGAATTTCGTGAAATTACGATCGCTCCTAATCGAACACCTACCCGGGCTGGAACGTCTCACCTAATGACGTACGTCGACGTGGACGGTGGGATCCCGTTAGGAACGAAGGCGAACTGCCCTTGATGAACGAGCCGCGTGACGCTCTTCAATCATTTCCCGCAAGCGGCCGAACCGCAAGTCTGACGGCGCGCATTCGTACACTTTTTTGAGACGTCCGGTATACGGATCTGACAACCCCGCTTCTTCGCCCGAAGTCCTGGTCGTCGCGGCACCCCGCACGCCGAACCAACGAAATTTCGTGGACAATTCATATGGTGATTTGCAATTCCAATTTTAAAGTATTAGCAAAGTGTCCATGACTATGGAGACGCGTCGAGTTTACAAAATGAATGTGCTCCCTTTCCTCCGTAAAAAATGGTATTCGATATTTTCGCATAGTTGACACGTGTTTCGAATAAATTTATGCGAGAACAGTTCCAACTTATGCTGACGCAAAATTCCGGGTGGATTTGGGGGGAGGAGGAGGAGGAGGAGGATGGGGGGGAATTGTATCTGCACATGTATAAAGTTAAGCCGCGCCAAGAGAGGGTTTTGGGGACATCAAGAGCGATCTTCACGTGCAATTATTCCTAACAATTAGGCGTTTGCGAATTGGCACCCGCCGCCGTCCCGTTCGAACAGGACCACGGTTTGATGACAAACTCGAGCGCGTTTCGCACTCTTCATCGGTTCGCGATCTGCAATTGAAGAGGGCGGAGTTTCGCCCGAACGCGCAGGTGTGATTTTTTTTGTCACTCCTTCACTTCTGCCCGGAAATGTGCAATATTTCCGGGCGGAAATTATGGGCCCCCGTTTCGACCTTTATTTCACAACAACAATGAAGATCAAGCGAAAGAGGTGTGGTTAAACTATTACCGGCTTGTCCTCCAAAATTCGTTGGCCCCGAAGGACGTTAATATTGTACGGTGCGATCGAATTCGTACGAAGGTACCCCCGCAATCCATAAAGTGAGACCGTACCGAAACGTCGGGCAACGTTTCGGGGCGATTAATATTTATTTCTGTCTCGTCTTAAGCTATCAAAGGCATTACTGCGGTATCCGGTTACCCAAAACACTGATGCGCCTAAGGAAACAAATCCCATAAAAAAAGAAGGGGATTTTATTTGTTTGGAACGCTTTGTATCGGACACCCGAAAAAATGCCAATGGGATACGAATGGAAAGCTTTTAGATGAGGTAAATGTCACGTATGGACCAGTCTGGATCACTTGCTAGTCCATTTTCCAAATTAAACCAGTCACACTAAAAAATATACACTTTTCTAAAACGAGTCGGGGGTGCAGCGTTTTAAATAATGCCGTTTCGGCGCTTAGGAATGTGTTGGAGGATTTATCTCTATAAATCATTCGGTATCAGCTTGAATTTTTGTATACAGTCGGTGTGGCTCAATTTGTTCTTTATTTAATTATTTGCCACTCACTAGCAGCACTTAAAACCGAATTAACCCTCTCGAAAATATATGGAGCGTATAAATGCCCCCGCAACGTAGGTGCCAAAGGGCAAAACGCAAGCCTTGGGGATGAAAGTACGTCGAATACTTTAGGAAAAACGTCTCGAAATTACGCTGGTGACCGGGGCAACGGCGGAAGTGGACGTCGGACCAGGGCAGCCCCATCAGCGGAGGTCCGATGGGGAGACCCCGGCGACCCTGACACTCGAGTCGCAATTTTGGGTACTATAACGCTCGACCACAAAAAGGTCCTCCGGTCGCAGAATCGATGAGCTTCAAAGGTCGCTCAGATCGCTCAATAAATTTCCCAAACCTGAAGGTTTTCTCAAACACGCACACAAAAAAAAAGTTATGCGGTGCGACCTTTGTGTGTTGTCTATGAGACATTTTGATGTCTCATGAATAGATGAGTAGTAAAGTTGAATACTGACTACTTATCAAGTCGGTATTGGAGGTACCTTACCTTCATTCGTAACACGTTATGCATTATAAAGCTTACTGAAAAGCATCGTGAAACTCTGCATACACAGAGAGGCTTGTGAAGCATCCGTTAATGCATGTTCGAGTGGCAGGATCTCATCTCATGCGAACTTCTAACTATACGAAATGGGCTTTTATTTGGAGCATTCCCCGCACTCTTGTTATAAAGGCTCTAAATTGAATAAGTCGGGTTTTCTATTGCAGCCTCTGGGTGATTTGTGTTAAACATCCTTTATTCCTTGATTAATACAAGATCTCGTATTTACACACGGAAATGTACATGTCATCCTTAAGCCGTATGGAAATGTTGAAATAAAAATCCCACTTTGGAGACGATAAAAACTGAGCCCGGAGGGCAAATTATATTTTAAAATTCGTCACCGCGAAGGGGGAAGGGGACCCTCGAATTTCTCTAACCTCTCTAGCATGGCAAGACTCCCTCTGCATAACTGCAAATATAGAAATGCGGACCACTCCGTCACCCTTACTATTAACTTTTCCAGGGCTATAGGGCCGAGGGCTTTCCTATAAATCTCTCGAAGTCATATCTAACCGCAACGTCCACTTCTCTGTCAACTTCAATGCGTTTCTGCGTGCGGTAAATTAGCTTTCGAAAAGTGCTATATTTTATATTTCTCCAGGGCACTAAAATTTGCGGCTTTTGGACATAGAATTTCGTTAAAAACCTCTAGTAATTTCGAGGAAAACTTGTGGGGCGCACACAATACGTGCCTCCGTTGAAGCACACGCAACGTACATCGTGCAATGAAAACGGCCTTTGAGATCTTTTCAATTAAAAGCGAACTAAAGCTGGTACTTCTTGGAACACGCAACTTTTCTTTCATTCAGCCCGGTCCGCGGCTAGTCTCGTTCGCGAGACTCCCATGCCGCACGTCCGTATCTTGGGCACCCCGTATAAGATTTTGTGGAATTTATGCAAATTTGAAGGAAATCATTCCCTTAAAAATCAACCCGAACGATAAATATGCCACATAGACCGGTGTTAAAGTAGTAACTTCAAATTCCACAGATAGCGTTAGGTACAAGTTCTTAGCGCGAACGATTCTAAATGCAAATCGTATTGAAGCTAAGGGACGTGCACGAAATACATTGGATTAATGTACATTAAGTTGTTAGGAATATGGACCTCTGCAGCATTGGCGACATAGTAATTGAGGTGAATTGTAACAGAGAACCGAAAGTGGCGGCTTTGACTGATGATGATGTCGAATTGCGAGGCTAATGTAATTGCGGGTGTCGGAGTGTACTGAGCACATAACACTCTATTGACGTCAACCAAACTGCACTGTGAGCCTTGGACCTAAAAGAAAATTATCTCCTGTGCCGATGGTCAGATGAAGTCCTGCTAACACGTAGTCGCGGTTCTCGAGCTGCGGCACGTTCGTTTTTTTGGCTCAAGTTTGACTGTGTCCATTTGAGAAACTCCACACGATCCAACTGAAGAGACGTGAACTAACAAGCTCAAGCACCTTAAAGCGTACCGAAAACCACATTTACTATAACGTATTTCAAGGGTCTTTTTTTGTCGTGAAAAATGCAGGTTTTTTTTTGTTCGTCCTAAGCTTTCCATGTAGTTTGGATTATCCCAACTAATTCCCGTTGCGACAGACCGCAAAACCGCCCCTCATCTTTGTCCTTCGTTTGACGGTCAACAATTGCTCGGGTTATCATCGCCAGTTCCCAGATGGGATCTCCTTATTTTATTAACGAAAGTCATCCCTCCTTACATCCCACCCCTAATTCATTAGTCGATGTCGGTAACTTTTTAAATATTTATATAGATAATAAATTAAGGATTAACGGATGCAAATGAGTGGTCAATTCAGACGGGAGGTCGGAGGAAGGTTTCTAAATAACGAAATACGGACAGGAAAAAGTAATGTAGTATTAATTACACACTACTCGCAATTAGGCAGACCTTTGTTTACATATTCCCCGTCCTTATCAAGAATGATATCCAATTTCACCCCTTCTCACATTTAATCTAGGGTGACATAGTTCCTACACAGAACTGTCATCTTGTGAGAGCTCTGCCCAGAAAATCAGGAATCATTTATCTTCGAAATGGGATCGCTTCATTTATTCCGGTTTTTAGGGTTAATTTCATTTATTGCCGGTACCTTACCCGAATTTTCCCTTTTATTGTTGGAATCTGTTCCCATTCCCTTCCATGCAAATGCCTTTATTACAATCGCTGGACACATTCAATTTATTATCAATGGCGATCAAAGGAGCTTAAAGGAAAAATTTTTTTATGATGGTTTTTTACAGAAATAACAACAAACAGGGTGTCCCGTCCGAAAAGTGCCAGTTTCAGTCACCTTTCGAAGAGGGATTTGCACCAATTTTTAGTTCATACATTTTCGCGCCCTCACATAAAATAGTATTCCCAAAAAATAGGCCCGAATCGCTCGGCGATTTCAGGAATTTTAACAACGCAACTCCGGCCAAAACTTTAAAACGTCGATATTGAAGGTATCGCAAATAAATAATCTAAAAGCGCTGCTCATAGCACGCACTCTCCGCCTCTGACTTTTCACTCCTAAATAGCCGAAACTTCTACTTACATTAAATTCGAGCTCCGTCCATGTTTGCTGTTCGGCGATCGTGCACCTTCGGAGACCCGAATAGAAGCGAGCCGACATTCCCGGAACTATCGCACCAAATCGAACTTCACAAATGTGATTTTTACCTGTTTTCAACCGGACACAATCACGCACAAAGACTCTGCACGTTTATATGAAATTATCCTTTAACTTCGTGCAGATTTTTCCAAATATTTACCAAAGTTTCACTGGATATTTGATATATTTCACGGGCCGAACCGTTAGAAACTCGGAGACGTCAAGAAAATTGACAGTCGAAGCGTTATTGTTTTGTTTCCGAATCCTTGACGTAAAGCGTCGCTTCCAGTGACGCAGTTTTCCGTACACTTGTCAGTTGATAGTTTCTTCAGTTTTCCTCGATTAGAGTCAGTGCTTTTTCCCAGTCCAACGTGAGCTAGCTCCAGAATATTCCAGTAGGTTCCTATTTTCCAGTTAATTGCAAAGCTACATACATACATATCGAGAAGTGCACGTTATTTTCCCGCAAGGAATGCGTATGGTTCGCGCGTTAACCCTACTTTTATTGTAAATACGTCTGAAAATTCAAATGCTCGAGCCACGTTAAGGTATTCCTAGATATTTCTCCCAATAAACGGCGACAGATATTGTATTATCGCTAGGAGGCCGGAAATGTAACTTTTATTGGCCTACGAATATTTATGACTGGGAAAACCTCAACATGGAGACGCTGCGTAGCTGTCGTGTTGAGCTCATTCATTGGACGAACGCGGAATATTTCCACAACATACGAAGTTAATGCATGGCTTTACCATTTCCAGCTTATAAAGCGCCCAGTCGTTCCGGGCTAATCCGCAATCGCTCTGGGCATGCATTCCATATGTGTTTTTTTGTATTTGTCGGCACAACGTTGGGAACACTCTCCGTAGTTAATAAATGTTAATTTATTAACAAAATATAGAAATGCAAAACTAACGAATTTACCACAACTCGATACGCCTCCGCCTTTTTAAGTCTCGACGGCCCATTTCCCCCCTTCGGTTTGCCTTTTTCGTTTTGGGGAAACACCCAAGTCCAAAAGAAACATCCTCGACACTTGGCCATCTAGTAGCGGCGAGAGTAGTAACATTGTTGCGCAGTGGTTCGCCCCGAGATGGCTCTGTCTGTTTGCTTGCAGTTATTTTTTTACGGTTGTTACCTTATTACGAACCCTAATGCCATAAAATTAAGACCTACGAAGTAAGAATGTACTAAATCTCCGATATGTTCGTACAGATGCATGTCTGATGAGGCTAATGGACTGAAACGTACGTAACCCAAGAGTTACATATAAAACGTGGCGTTGCCATATTCAAAATCCGAGGTTTCGGCTTCTCGGTTACAATCAACCAGGACTTTATTTATCGGCAGCATTTTGGACTTCCGCATTCCTAAATTCAGCAATTTTTTATAATTTTGCTAATTCCCGCTTCCTGAGCACCTCCGAAAGCGATGGGAATTTGTAAAATTTCGAATCGGCACATTCTCGAACGATTTAACCGATATCGCATACTTTAAAATCCCCGAGAGTCCCATGGCCGACCTCCGGGACGGGACACCCTGTATAGTCGTAGGTACATAGTTTTTAACCTCTACATAATTATACAACTGTAATTGTTAGTAATAAATTCTAAAATAAAATTTAAGACACGTACCAGCATTAAAATCACGGAACAGATTTAGCCGACGAGTTATTTATGCTTTCGGGTAATCTTATCGTTTTCAATGAAACTAAACCGAGCATTAAATCTGCTAAGGAGACAAAATGAATTAAAATGAAGTCTCTACGGGGCTGCAAGAGAACAGTATTCAGTAGCGTCCTTTGTATTCTTAATGGAACATAGAGAACAGGAGGCTCTATGGAAGAATTGATTTTCTTTTACGGCTCCGTTAGCATTGCACCCTCTTTTATAGTACTTACGTAGGTTTTGCTCATTTTTAAAAGCAATACGTAACTGAACGAACGTTGCGATATTACGCTGAATAAATAGAAATGTACGTCCGGCATCCATTGAGATCGGCATCGAGTTTGGCTGGAAGACCTTCGTGGTATTTCGAACTGTCGTAAAAGTAACGCCACTGTTAAGGACCGGTGCAAAAGACACAAGAGCGCGGTTAATTTCAAATTCCAAGCGAATATGATCCGAAGCTTTTCTTCGAGAGAATCAGGAAGAAAGTCTCGGCCCGAGAGGCTTATCTGGTCCTCTTTTGTGTCGAGATCTGGCATAACCGAGCAAAACAATACTTCATTGGAATAGATGGATGCCTAATTGGGAATCGGAGGAATCACGGACAGCCGCCGAAGGGACTTTTTAAATTAAAACTCCGTTGGAAACCTTTTTGTCAAGCCTCGGTTCCTTATTGGATTAGCTTTTCATTCTATAAACCGCAGCATAAAAACTTTTTGATAGAGTTTACATTAAAATCGAGGCTTGGTTAGTCGAGATTTTCCTATTGTATCACTTCTCCCTTTCAGGCTTCCATTCAACTGGAATTAAAGATTCGTTGGTAATATTGTTTGTTCTAGAAGAGGCGAATACCAATGTGACCGTTTTCGACAATACAACGTTGTTTTGTGTCTGTTTGTGACCGTCGAGAACACTAATTATTCAGCCAAGCAGGCACGTGATTTTCAAGTATCCCCGGAAGTTCCAAGGCTCGTAACGGTGGGTACAAAAAAAAATCGAGGGGGTCGGATCGGGTGGCCGAGGAGGACATGGAGCAGGACCACCGCACGTGGGGGTGCCCCGCTGGCGATGAAGGCCACACCCTGTACACTTGAAAATGGTACATTTGGTTCTCACGCAGGGTCCTCCAGACGAGCTGATTAGCCACGCTTATCTGGCGGGACGGTTTTCGAGCGCTGACGGAAGGATCTTCTCTAACAAAATCTTCTTCATCTGTATCCGAAACCCGCTGCTGACCCCCCCCCCCCTGCTCCTTTTCTCGCTGTCCTCGCAGAATGAGGGCGCGGAATTTTCGTCAGGTAGGTCCTTACCGTTAAAATCGAGAGAAAACATATCAACTTTTTTTTAATACACTCTTCAAATAATGAAATATAAATACACATAACGTTAACACTGGTGCAAATAATTGTGTCCAATTCCAGAGATAAATTGTCCGCGTTTCGAGTTTAATTTGTAATATGCCTGAAGCGATGGGAGCAGATGTGCTTCTGTCACTCGTAAAAGTCTACCATTGGTTATAGCGATAAATGACTACAGAAATTCAGAGTATCCATTCCAAAATGGACCGTACGGCCAAGCAGTCCACTTTGAATTAGTATTAATTTAGGTTAGGCCTTAACAGAATTTGCCCTGTCCAGGCTGGATTGCCAGTAAGCAGCAATTAGCATAGTGGCTATTGCCATCACGCCTAATTGGGATATTTCAAAAAGTGCCTCGAGATTACATTCATACATCAAAAATCTCCAAACCTAATCAAGGGTTCGACACGTGAGATAAAACCGCTCCCCCTCAATAAGCAACAAGGCAATATGCAGCAGGTGTTGTTGTGTAATAATTAAACAGTGACGTCAGGCAGATTTTAATATACGCAGAATGTTCTTTGTTAAAATACAATGGTCATTGAAAACGGCATAAGGCAGGGAAAGCACCGAATCTGATATCAAAAAAGTCCTGGGTGAATATTAGTATACTGTGCGGTCAGAGCTTCGTGGGCTGTGAAGAACCGCAAATCGGGGGTGATTCGTTTCGACATTCCATAGGCGTCCCCTGTTTAAAGTAACCACATTCCTCTCGTAACGGCCGAGGCTTTTAAGTATATTCTTAATATTCCACAACGTAATTAACCCCGCAGTTCAAACACGACGCTGCCCACAACCATCCGCCAAAAAGACACGTTTCAACCATACCGGGCACGCCACTGTTTAATATAGTGAATGTGTGCGCAAAGTCGAAAAGAGATTTGCCATCAGATATGTCATACTCGACGCATTGTTAGAGATGATTTTGCCATGTCGTCTATATGTCGGTCCTTTGCAACAAGCCGATTCTACCTCACCCTCCCACTTACTATGAGTTCCCCTTTTATCTTCATTCATAAAAAGTTAATGAGCGGCGATGGATAGGGTTGCGCCCAATTAAATACTAAAACAGTCAATCTATGCCACATCAATGGGATTTTTGGTTTTTGATAATGTTAATCCGACGGAGTGCGGCAGACCTTCGGAGCTGCTTCCCTTTGAACGAAGCTGAGCAATATCGAACCGAGAACGCTGAGCCAGATAGGAAAGCGGAGGAGGCGCCATCTAGGTACCCACCGAACTCGGATGAGAAAGTTGTAAGCACGTGACGTCGCTCAAGTCAAGGAGATGGCGGCGCTGGCGGGCGGACCAGCGTCATGAGCGTAGTAATGGTGAAAAGGAGCGTTGAAACGAGCGCGACGAAGTGGTCCCCGGACGATCGGTAGATGAAGAAAAAAAAATGATTGAATATTAATAAACTGACGCGAAATGAAAGTTCCAATGCCCCGTCATTAATTAAAACCATCATCAGAAGGAAAATGTGCTTAATTGGAAAATCTATTAATATAACAAATAGAGTGACCATTATACAAATGTATGAGAGCGATGATACAATGATTAAACTTAGAATAAATTTCAGCTGGTGTGATGACATGTAATTTTCAATTGTGGAGACAATAAATATACAATTCGACTTGGGGGTGTGTTATACATTCAGTTGAGAATATAAATGACCGTTGCCCGAGGAATTTCAGCTATTTGCTTAATTAAATTTCCAGCTATACATGTTACGGGAACTTTGGGAAACAGCTTCGCTGATGTTCTATAGAGACTGTTTTGTCTGGTATCTTGGTCCTTGATGCGGCGAACTCGGTGCGAAAAGAAAAACCATGATTGTGTTTTGTAGCTGATGTCACTCGGAATGCTACATAACTTCACATTGATTTATGAACGTCTGCCGTTTACTTATATCGCTTCCCAATTTTTTCCTTAAAACGTTCTTGGACCGAGTTGCATTATGGATAGCTAAAATCGGTGTAAAAAGCGCCAGAACGTCGTTGCGGCTTCCGTTAATTCCACACATTTTTTGCCCAAAAAAACTCGCGCGATGTTTATTGCACAGGGCGTTTCGTAGTAGTGTGTTCAAGATTTAGGAAGCGGGCCTGCGGACGATCTTCAGAAAATCAGGTTCGTTTTCGCCCCCTGCGGGGCGACGAAAAAAAATGGAGGGAGATGCAGATAAGGGCGTTTTATTTTTTTTTCTCACACGCGGAAACAGTCAAAGTTGCGAGCAATACTAGAGAGAGCTCTTCTCACCGAAATGCGGAGCCTCCAGAATTTTGTTTACCGAGTGGCGCAGCATACCGCGTCCAGGGTCACGTGAACGGGAACGCCACTGGTGAAATCGAAAACATCGTTTTCTCCTTAAAAGGCGTGTCTCAGCCCTATTTCACGCTCTCCAGTTCTAAAAAAAAAACACACATTTGCTACCTGGACGGACTTATCAGAAAAAAGCGAACTAACTTTCATCGCTCCTTATGTCAAGCAAGAACCAAAAACAGACTCATGTCTGGGACCCGCGCGAACCTTCCTTCCGCGAATCCTGGTCGGATTCACCCCCGGGACTTTTGACGCAACACCATGAACCCCCCAACATTTTTTGAAAAATTGGTTGTTTCGAAAATCACTTAACAATCCTGCTGAGAACGTAATTGAAGATGGAAAATGCAACAACGGGCACGCGGTGTAGATCAAACGTACCTCCGTACGACAATATGTTATTCCGGGCGCTGGAATGGCAAATTTCATTACTGAGATAACACTCAATCTCTACCTAACAAGCATTAAGGAAACCTTTATGAATTAAGCCTGGCTACAGGATAATAAAACTACATTACGTGAAGTCGTATTGAAGGAAAAACGAACAAAAGGGAGCTAATAATGTGAGAGGGTGCAGGTAAGATTTCATTGTTGCTAGAAAATCTAACTTCCTGCGATCTTTCCGTTTAGTCCAGATTCGCAGAATATTAACAGAGAGATTAGAATGATTAGAGTATGGAGCTCCGGGCTTAACGTGATGTACAATATCGCGTAATACGACGCAAAAGCAAACGTGGGGAAGAGCAAAGAATTTCCTTTCTGGCACAACCGTTTGGGATAAAAAGGCATTAATAACATGCGTCGATCAGAGAAAATCCGAAAAAAATTTGATGGGCGGGAGTGGCCACCGGAAGTCGCAAGGAAGGTGCCCGAAATCTGCACGACCACTAATGCGACTCGTCGTTTAACACATAGGTTCCGCCATTTGTCAAGAATGCGATCGGTCGAAACACGTAGTTATGCTACGTATTATCGAATTTAAAGCAAAAAGGCGACTATCTCTCTCAGTTGCACACGCTATACAACAATACGCACTAAATTTGTTTACTAAAATTCATCACGTTCATTACATGTTTAGTACAAACGGGCGTTATTTTTTTACTCCCGTTGTGACATAATGATTTTTTTATCAATAGCCAGTAACCACCTTTGTTCCTGATACCTCGAAGCCTAAGCTTAATTAAGTCGCCCCCCTTCGGGTACTCCGGCCCTGCTCAAAATTACTCTACCAAGGAAGTCGGCGGGATGAACGATATCTTATGTAATTTATCACCCAAAACTCGGTCTCTAGGTATTTGCTATAGTAAGCGAGCCGTCTTAATTTGTAAGATAAATACCTATATTAATTAGATTGCGTCAACAGGAGGAATCCCATAATTACTTAGGAACGAGACACTTTTCGTTCTAATACTTTATCGGTGTCTAGCAGTTGAAAATTTGCATAAGTAAGTCATAAAGCGAGCCCGGCAGCCGATCTAAGGCCGAACTTTTCACTGTGCAAACTGGCAGGGAAAAATTGGAATTTACCTCCGCCAGGGCCAAGTGAGGTAAAAACCGGCAATAGTTGCCGGCACCCGGATGGATACGTGTGCAGGTTCTTCTTCAAATGCGAACACTTCGAAAGCCAAGCTGAACCTGCAGCTCGTTCTCAAAGGTGCGGAAGGAATGGACACGATTTCGACCAGCTGCGGCATGTAAAAATGCATAAAATCACGGAAACGCGACATTCTAAAATATATACATATTAGGGGTGGGTCGAGACCCACCCCTTGCGTGGGAACCAATTTCTCAAGGAAGCGACGCAGACCTACGTCTGGCCCGAATACCCATTTCCGGGAATCCCCCACAGGAACGAGACGTGTCGCAAGTGGTTTCCTTGTGGTTGGGAAAGCGGGTTCTTTCGGTCACCAGGAATCTGTCGTGAAATATTTATGTTCCCAAACTCGCCGCCCGGATGGGAAAATTTACAATCTTCCACGTGTTATGCATTAAATTCTTCTTAGGTGAATGGTAAAAGGGCTTTCGGGAAGTTCTGGTTTTCCGAAATTTAACAACTGCAGGGGCGTTTTTCCCTGCGAAAAGTCCGAAAATTTACACATTCATTTGAAGGTTTTGACAATTATCACGTCCGGAGGAGGAAAATAGATTTTTTTTTTGCCCTCAGCTAACTGTCAGAGGGCATATCAAGTGTCACTGCAAGCCAAGTTAGAAAAGGCCTAAAAGCCGCAGCACCGCACCATTTGGTTAATTTTGGTTTGATATATGACCCCTCGGATATAATATAATTAGGCGAAGCTTTGCATCCACCCTTATCTATTTGAGTAGTGGTTGAGGGGCGGCAAAAACCTTATTAGTTACCCTTTGCCGAGATGCGGCGGGGGTCGAATTACGACCACAGATTTGGCAATCTTTGAATGTCGGTCATTTGAATAGCGTGACTCAGCTAAATACACTTGTCAATCAAATGGTCTCCTCCGTTAATCGAGAATAAAGCAGAGGTGGTCGGATTGAGGCAAAGCTGCGCAGTTCGGAGTTCGAGAATGCGAATTCGCCGAATTTGAAACGTCCCCGGTAGGTTCCCAGGGTGTTCGAAAGAGTACCGAAATTTCTTCGCCCGGGCCCATCTGGCGAGGTAATCGGGAGCGACTTTATTGACGAAAACTTTCTTCGCGGGCGCCATGTTGGATCGTCGCATATCCGAATTCGCTCTTTTTTTCCGATTGCGATCGGGCGCTGCGCGTTCGGGTTCAGTATTGCACTTTGGCCGAAGTACCAAAAACTAACGCGCGAAATCTGACGGGGACAAGTCTGGCGAGCGTGCGGGCCAACGTAATTTTCCGTTGCTTGAAACGACCGACTCGAAAACGACAAAAACAAAGGAGTGATAGCTGGACGAAAATCACGAACACAAAGAACACCCGAAGTTAAATAAGTTGAATTATGCCGTTAATTAAAATGTTAATTGATACTCCTTTATAGCTGCGATTAGCATATAATCAACGTCGATCGACGCTGAGCCAACTTCTGACCGTATGCTTTAAGTATGAAAAACAACAGGTAGCCCATTAAATCGTTGAAAAAGGTAACTCACACGAATATAAAATTCATGAATAAAAATCTATAGACCTAAAGTATGCAATATTGAAATAAATATCCCAAGATAATATCGTTTACGGTATATGTTTTGAAAATGAAACATTTTCTTGGTATCCTGGATAAAGGGAGCAATTTGCATAATTTTATTGGGGACGGAAATGATTCCCCGGTAAAACGCCCGTTTATAAAATATTCTTTATTTTACGGAAGTTCTGAGCTGTGACTTATTTTATTCAAACTAGATTCCATTTTATGGGACATATATTTCCCTCCTGGGCATACGCATTTAAAAGTTACGGAATGAAATATTTTTTGCCCAACCAGCTTCCTACGACGCTTAAAAATAGAAAAGAAGGAGCTTAATATATAACGATGTTATCGAACTCACTGATTTGCTAGGGTGCAGACCCTTATATTGCTTTGTTCTCACTTTTGAATTTGGGGTGGTCCTACACTGATAACGGAAATCCAGTATTACATTCCCAATCTCTAAACCCTATTTTAAATTTGCATACATAATCTTCTGGTCTTTTTGTCTTAGCCTTTTTCTGCAGACCGAATAAAATTTAAATTGGCTAAGGAGGTTGCCGGAACACTGTTTTGTTGGAATAGACCCGCGATCGGGGTTGCTGATCGAACGGAACGTTCCGCGCGAACTTTGGGACTTTCGCAGGCCCCCCGCCTTGTCCCACACCCTGTACATGTGCGTGGGCGCGTACATATACAGGATGTCGGGCGAGCACGTCAACGAACCACCGGGGGGGCGGATCTTTGGAGAGTTTCGAGACGTCACACGTCGAGGCAGTGCGGAGCTCAAACGGACGCTGAGGTTTCCCTGTCTGCCGATAGAGGGCGCCGCGTGCCGTGCCAAACCTTAATTTGAACCTCGGCACTCTTCTGTAGCTCGCCGTACGTTGTGTTTTTTTTTTTTTTTTTTTTTTAATTCAGAAATCATCCATTGGTTCCCGCCAGTGGCGTGCGTTTCGGGGATGTTTTCCCACGCGGCGCACGCGTACGGGGGGGACCGTCGACCGAACCTTCCCTTTTCTCGATTTAACGTGTGACGAAAAGTAGCGAATTTAACGCCTCGAATTGCCCACGAAGAGCGACAAAAATGCGACTGCTCCAAAATAACGGATCCACAAGATAAGGAGATCCAGAAACAAATCAGTTCAAAAAGACGACGACGTCAGGGGGGAAGAGGGATCGGCGCGTGATGTCACAGATTACTAATTACCACTAATAGAGGCAACATGTGCTTGTTATGAGAGTTTACAACTTCGCCATCGTGCCTCCGGTCCTTTGAGCCTTACCTTCTTACCCCGGGACGTCATAACAAGGGTAATATTTGTTTATCTGTGATTAATTTGTCGGATCCGCTTTGATATTCAAACTCTCGGTTTCGCTTGCTCTTATTATGTCGCACAAAAGTAAACTTTGCGGGAGACACGCTTTTGACCCATCGAGCCATACTCCCTCGTCGACGAAATACTTTTTTTCCTTATTTAATTAATGTCCACGCCCGCATCATCTTCCATCGGGTCCATGACACGGTTGCATTGAAGATCTGACAATGCTCCACCCCCGATTCCGGATATGTGCTGCTTTATGTGGCAATGGAAATATTTTTGGGGGTTTTACCTCGAATAAATTAACATATTTTGAAGTAAGGCCTCCGGTCATTTCGGAGGCTATGGGGGAAGTTTTGATTTGAATTTGAATTTTGTGGTCCTGTGGTATTCATTGTTGCGGACTGAAACCGATATAAGGGGACCCAAATACTGTTCGCATTATTGCCGGAAAACGTACCAATTCATGCCCAAAAAATTTAATTAACTATTGAATGGATCTCTGGTATCGGTCATTTTTAATGCTGGAAATGCGTCAATCACAAATTAAATTTTCGGCGTGGAAAACGCCATTCGGGGGTTTTTGTTGTTCGGAAGAAACGCGTTATGCTTCCACGTTCGCACATCGTTCTTGAGTAATATCAGAGCACGGACGAGGGGCGTGTGCTTTTTTTTGTTGCATTTCGAAGGGCCCCAATATCAGTTACCCCGCAGGATTAACTGAAAATCCTCACTAATACGTCAATAGAGTTTGAAATTTGATTAAGCTTTCCTCTACTCTTTTGAAACGCTTTCCAGGATTTACTTTTAACCAGCCTCGTTATTTCGTTCGAGCCCTTTTGTGATATTGTTCATATAGAACGATGGTTTTTAATATTCTCTGTTAAAATATGACATTAGTTATTCGATATCCGTACGAGTAGCCCGGTAATTGGCACGGGGGGATGGTAGACTGGTACGTTTTCACGAGTTATTTAGATTTGACTAACGTCCCAACGGCGTGCCTTTTCGCCTCTTATCACGCGGAGATGTCACGTCCGAAATCCGACGTTTCGACCCTTGGCCATCATCATCGGCCGTGTTTTTTGTCTTGCCGGCCCCATCGTGGATTTTCGCGTTTTCGAATTCAGTTTTTTGTCCTCATCATGACGATGCGTCACGTGGCGAAGTAACCAGAAGGGTTTCAAACGCGACCTTTGCAGAAACGACGTTTTCAATATATCGCCCCCGCGCCGGAAGACCGAGTCGTAACATGCGATGCGTCATCGCAATCGGCAGGAAAAGCTGAACTCGACAACGGGAAAATCCAAGATGGCGTCCATAGGAAAGGACCAAATGAGTGACGGTTCCGAAAATCGAAACGTCGGCTTTGCCACGTCGCGAAGGGGGAAAAGCGGCTCCGATGAAGTGTGGATTGTCTTCAGTCCCCGCGCCGAATCAGCCGAGGACAAACTAAAAACCAAAATTTCAGTTTTTTCCAGACACCGTGCACATCGAGAGCCGCAAAATTCGCCACTCGTCCCCGACTAAATCGTCCTCGTCCCGACTCAATCGCGGTTACCCGGATCCCCATGAATCAGCTTCGGAAACGGACACGCTGTATATTTGCGGTCCTTGATCTTAGAACCCCGCCAAGGCAAAAACCTCATGATTATAAAGCGTCATACCTTGAAGTTGCCTGCTTTGCTCCGACACTGTAATTATGAACATGTTGATTAACCTGTTTCTAAGATCTAGGAATAAGCCTGTCCTGAGTGATTACCAGCTGTCCAAGCTCCATTTTTCTACGACGCAACGCCGAAACGCGAGGGAGGAATTAATGAACGTTATCGGGCATGAGAATGGCACCTAATTGCTCAGAATGAAAATCTGATATTGAACTTGACTGCTCAAAAAATGCGAAGAAACTCGCAAGTGGAAATGCTCAAAAACGAAAAAGCGACGTTCCAGGATGGTCTTTAGGTATTCAGTGAAGTGCGAGAAAAGATAATCCGTTTGTCTGGTGGAAGAATTTTTCAGTGACATGTGGAATAAACTGTCACATTACGCATCCGTCGCCTCCTGCTCATTATTTCCACTTTTGCCGTCTAAGCACTGAATATTTTACATTTGAACAATACGTTTGTATGTTTTACGATCTTGAGATTTAGATTACCCTTGCTGAATAAGCTCCGAGTCAAGGTTTGTGCTTTACCGTATTTCGACTGTGTTCCCGTTTTCGTCTCCTCCGTCATCTTTCCCAAACAAATATATTTTCTTGCGGTTTTCCATGCCTGAATTTTAATCAGCCGTTGCGTTCTAAAGCACACGCACCCATTACCCAATACCCACGTAAAAAGAGAGACATGTGGGAACGGGATAAAAGAGAGATCAATACGGTCGAAACGGCTCAAGAGCGGCACGAATCCTTGCCCGAAAATAAGTTCATGTACACACTACTGACTGAGTAGTTCCGCCTTAACTTATTTGAACACAGCTTGTGTAGAGTTATACGGTCGTAGATAAATGTAAGAGATAATATGCTATTGTCCTCCTATCTGCTGGCAATATGTCTTACGGTGGAGATTTTATCTGGAGGACTTTAACATAACCTAAAACCAGTGAAGATTCTACGTTTCGCTGAAAGCGCTGCTACATTCCGATATGAGCCTTACGCGCGCAAGGCTTATGCGCAGCAGCTGCTCGATAAAACTTGTTTAGTACGTAATCTTCTGTGTGAAGGCCGAGCGCACCGAGTGCGCAGTACCTCTGGCCCTAACGAGCGGGCGCCGACTTCTGAGCATGACATACTTAGCTCTGACAAGAGACAGTTGATTAAGACAGCACTCTTGTCTCTTATCGACCTCAAGCGCCCTTCGTTGTCTTTCAATGTCCGAAACGCCATAAATGACGATTCTTCGTTGTTTAATAAAAAAAAAAAAAAGAAGCACTATGTCGTCACGAATTCAGAGAGCTCGGCGGATTTTCAAACAATAAAAAAATCAATTTCCGCACTTAGAAAATATGAAGTTGACGTGGGTGACCTCGAAGCGAAACGTCACCTCTCGGGAGTGGCACCATCTTCTTGAAGAGGATAAGAAAAGTGCCCTCAGAAGGTTTTTGAAAATGACGAGTCATAAAGCAATGAAAAGAAATTAGAGCAATCGCAATCGTCGTTGTTCCTCGTCGATTCGTCAGAAAAAAGCGGATTTTTACCTCTAAAATTCCTTCCGCCCCCGGGAAGGAGGGAGGGCTGGTGGCACACGCACAGGGTGTCTCAGAAATGTGGCGCATGTGCACCGATGTTTATGGGGCACTCTGTATACACAGGCAACAGAAGGACATTTTAAAACACAAAGCGGAAAATCGCACGTATCTATTCAAATTTGTTTCGACATGGGCTGCCCAAGTTAAACAAAAACTGTTCATTATCGAGGGTTTCAAATCGCACCATTTAAGCCGACGAAACCAGGTGCAGGATATGGGTAGTCATTAACGACTGTGCGACTGTGTATAGGTAGGTATGTGTCCTGTCTAGTCCAGCTATGCAAAGCCCCAAAATCACTTTCTCACGGTCGCGCAGCCCCATAATGTATCATATACCTGTCCAATGTGTGTCCTGCCGAATTTCTCAATACACCGGCCAGATTTATGAGTGCGTATAATATGTAAAGCGCTAATTAATGGCCCCATAAAGGGGAAAGGTAACGTTTCACTCCTCGTTATTAAATTTGTGATCCGCGAAGTGTCGGACGATCTAATGTACTTTTTAAGGCGTTAGAGCTAAAATTCATTTATCGACGTTTACATGTCTTTAGACGCAGCCATTGGGTACACGTCAAAAGCGCCCCTTTGGAGTGGCTAGTCAAACGCACACATTACAAGACGGTTTAGTAAGATGTGATTTAGCAGACTAATCTATTGACACCCTCCACAAAGGATTTGTTTCGAATAGAGCTTTAAGCGTTATAAGCTACTTTAATATCCCATAATATAAAGCACAGCAGCCAGGGTTTGGCATATAATCAGGGGTGCCCGCAGTATTCAACGGATATGCTCTTCAATTTCATAATATATCTTGCTTCACTAATTTGCACCCCACTTACGCATTGTGTACGAAGACATAATTTGTAATATCGCATTAAGGCGTGATTTCCTTCGCTACATGAACTCCAAATAAAAGGCACTCGATCATGACGGTCATTACTGGCAGCGAGATCATTGAAACTCGTCCAACGATTTAGATCCGTCAGATTTCGTGCCGATTTTTAAAGTTTTAACGTCAAAAATGATAGTAATCAGTGAGATTGAGGTTCCACGGCCTCGACGGAGCTACCCGGGGCGAGCGTGTCCTCCATATCTCTCCATTAGAGCAATATTCGGAAGTGGATATCAATACGTGTGAAAGTCCTATTAAAACCTCATCTCATCTTCAACGCCGCCCATTTAAAGTAATTTATGTGAATCATTGAAAACACCCATCTGGACTAATTTCTATACTTAACAAGGATCTCTTTGGTAAATGAATCACACCAGATACCCACACAATTCCTTTACAAATGAGGCGATTAAAATTCTGTATCTGATAGCACGCACGTATAGTAATAACCTAAACGGAGTAATCTGGGGTCCAATAACACCGAACATTAGCAGACACTAAGGAAACCCTTAAAATTCCGGAAAGGCTTAAGGGATGTCCGGATTTCTAACGGCGGGGAACATAGTTTTACTTCAGATACTTTACATTCAATCTCAAGGTGTTTAGGAGCACAGAGGGAATTGATGAACCGCAGTTTTTGAAAAAAAAAAAAGTATTTTACCGTTAACTTGGGGGATTTTGAGTTTGTCTTAAATTTTGAGATTTGTCAAAAAAACACTTGTTGTACGTTTCCTGCAGCCGCGGTATTGATGTAATTTTCGTCGCAAACACCCCATACAATCTACGGGACGTCTCCGAGAAAAACGTCCGATAGCTCGCAAACTCGGCTAAATGCTGGTTGGTAATTGTCCTATGAAAATTCGTTAAAAATTCGATGCCACAATAGACCGTGATGATGAATGGAAAGTTACCTAACCTGATGCGAAGATATTATAACCTGAAGGGTCACAATGAATAAAACCTGACTACGCCCTTAGTGTTTACGTGCATGGTGGTTCTTTAACCTGTCTGCAACGGCATGTTTTCGGTTAAATTATGCTTTTAGTTCGGTTTCCAATATCACTTTTTTGCCACTTGAAGAGAAGTTTACGCAACGAAAAGGGAGAATTCTATCCCGTAGACGGCTTTCGGGTCAAGGAGCTAGACCACCAAGACTTCAGCGAACGTACGAGGGCAATTCCAGCGACCGGAGGGTACGCACGGCAGTTTAGGAGCTCGCCGAATTGGGGATTGTTTACCTAATTATTTACAATTTATACCAATTAATTAAATTACCGGTCATGCACTCTGGCTACGTCCTGTAGAGCTGTAGCCTGCAATTGCGCCTCCATTTAAGTTTAAACAGATGTCTGCCGTGTCCATTTTCTCTCTTCGTTAGAATAATTTGTCATTTTAATAGAGCGATTTAACACAGAAAATTCGCTTGCACAACAAGTTTGACGCTTAGAGTAATGATTGGCTTTTGTTTTGCATGATGGCGGCAGAATCTTCCAGGGCCTACTATGACAGAAACGTTGCGCTGTGCTCTTTAGAAACCAACAAATGACGGTGGAATTAGTTCTGATACGTCACAGCATTCCCGCAAATCTCTATTTTCCAGTCTTTTAAAATTTTTTTTTAACATATACAGAGTGCGGCGCCCACCTGGCGGGCTCAGGTGCATCCGCGCGTTATTTTTCCGCGAAAATATTGCGGTGCGAGTAGCGAAAGCTGAAGGCTTTCCGCGTATGCACAGGACGCACAATTTCAATATAAATTTTTTTTCAGAATTCGAGAGATGTCGAATTCAAATGTTCAAACGGGAATCGAAGATGTCGAGTCGTTAGTAAAATGTACGGGATGATACTTCGCATGCGATCGGATGCACTTTCACCCCTCTAGCTCTCCTGCAACGCGCCACCATTTTAATCCGATTCTCATATGCTCGATTGACTCCACACACCCTCTCTTTCAGCCTAAAAATAGGGGAATACCTTGTACCTGTACAGGCAAGAGGATTTATAGTACCACTGAAGAGATCATACATAAATCCGCTGCTTCAAGCACAACCGCCGTTCACTCAAATTCTAAAGACGAGAAATTAAACCCCAAACAAAAACCTAAAACGGAAATGATTCAACCGCAAAACAGTCACTCAAGCACCAGATCCATTCAACAGCTTAAAATGCACTCAGAGCCATCAAGTATTCAGGGCTGCAACTAAGAAGCGATGCAATTCCGCAATGGAGAAGCTACGACTGATGTGGAGTTGACGCTTCGGCGAGAGTATAGAAATAAACCCGCAAGCACGTGTCGACGAATCAGCCAGTACGGTTAACAGTTCTTCATTCCCGATTTGTCTGTTTAGGCTCCTACGCCGCTAAACTAAACAGGACCGGACTCCAGACTCGCATTTTCTCATCTTCGTTTCTGTCAGACCCAACACCCTCCTATGTGTCAATTAGGAATCGGAGTCCCAGCTGGCATCGGGAGTTTTGAACGAGCGAAACTCACGGTGAGCGTTTGACTTCTGTCGATTTTGACAGTATTCCTGGTGGCAGACGTGACGTCACAACGAAGCGCTGTCACCCAATAAATGCTCGAACGATATGTAGAGTTTATTCGAAGCCCATAACTGGGCCTGGCTCCTGCTTCGCGCACCAGCTGGCACCCTGGGAAAGCGGCAACATAATCGCTTACAGGTCGCGAAGCTGAATTTCAGAATATAATAGCATAATCAAACGCGAAGTCGAATGTTACCCGAACAAGCGTTTAGTCGAGATTATTCTGGAACGTTCTATGTACATCTCCAACGGAGCATCATTGGCGCATATACCGAGAATAATGTAAACGCATGCCGAATAATTCGACATCGTCATCAACGTTAACGTTGGATCTAAGAGACGTTAAGATGCACATTCCGAGTGCGAACGTGGTCATCGCGTAACTATTACTATATAGATGTATGTCATTGAGGGGCCTCCAGGACGTTCCTCAAATCGAGGCCGAAGACCATTTGAAACAATTAAATTCCAATTGCGAGTGCTCGGTGCGCCATTTTCTAAGGACGTTTGAAGAAAGAGGGCATTTTTCCTCATCGATGGTTTGAAATAAAAATTGGATTTTGAGAATATCTTCCGTCTGTGTCACTGCTAGTATAAATATTTAGATAGTATAGAGGATTTGGAATTGATATTCAAGTTGGGCAGATCCGATGCTGATATTTGGTTTGGAATCGCGCCGTCTCAAGCTGCGTTGCCGGGTCCCCCACCCGACCCGGGTAACGCCCCGTGGCCTATCGTGACCCGACTCGAACTAAGGACCTCCCCGGCCCGCCCAGGCCAAGTCGGTGCCGGGCCGAGCAAAAGGTCACCAGTAGAGGCTAGAGATTGTCGCAGGGTCGACCTATCACCTCTTTGCAGAGCGAGAACAGGAGAGCGATCTTGAAAGTGCGAAAAGCCCATTTGGCCGAGTGGTGACGCGTCCAGGTGCCCGTGATGGTGCTTTAGTGCCCATGGCATCCTTGGTGGCCAGTTCGTGGCGCGAATCCCCGCTGGTGAACCCAGTGCTCCAAACGAGTGGACTTAACTCTTTGAATGCTCTACCGCCGGTTGCGTCAGTTCAACCGCCCAATTCCGGGCAACCCGGTGCACCACTGTCAGATGCATCCACCGGTGATTTAGCGCTCTTGAGCCGACAGACACCCTCGCAAAATAGTACCGGTAGTACGGACAAAAATCAAAATATTGAGTGCGTTGTTTGTGGGGACAAGAGCTCTGGGAAACATTACGGACAGTTCACGTGCGAAGGTAACTTTAATTTATTTGACCAATGAAAATCAGTTGTGCTGAGTCTGAGGAGTCAGAGGGATCGGAGTATACCTGCCCGATCTATTAACGAATTATTAATTTGATTCATTGCCGTCCATGGAGTAAGGCCACCGTTTTATTGGCCATAACAAATTGGCAAAGGTTTTTTCCTGCCGAAGATAAAACCCTTATGCAGCCCTAGTGGGCGGTACGCTCCGGACAGGGAGGGGGGAATATTCTTTATATGTAACTTTTTAAACTCTAGCCCTATAAGGTCACCATTGGCTATCAGTGTTTTATTTTTAATCGCCCGTAGGATATCCCGTTAATCGACCCGGAACACCACACATCTCACTCCAACATAAATATAAAACGCCCATTACAGCCACACGTAGGGACATTCGTTAATTAGGTGTAGAAGATTGCGGCGCGTCCAGGGCAGAAGAATTGATTGGTTATTGGAACCACTGTGGTACTTAAAATCAACCGAGTCACATGTTACGTAAACTGCTCGTGCGACCTTTGTCCATAGGGTGTGGGTCCCAAAATGATGACTCGCAAATATAAAATGGTTTCGTTTAACGTGTATTGTTGACTTTTGAGTGTTGTTCCTCACCCCGGTGGGAGATTCATTCACGGCACAGGTGCCTGACATTTACTTTGACCCCTTTGATAATTGTGTGTCCACTTTAGAGCTCGGGATTGATTCGTCGTACGGGAAATTCGCAAAAAAAAAAAACGATGGCAGTTTGATGTCTCGTTTGTTGGTTACCACGAAGGTTGGAGAGGTCAGACGATCCTACGAGAAAAACGAGCACCTCCGGGCACTTGGGGAAATTTTTCGAAAAATTTCGAAACTTTCGCCTCGCGCGACTTTCAAAATCGCGCAAATCGGCATTAAAGGTCGGGTATGTCTCGGGAACCGATGGAGAAAGAGCAACCCCCTCGGTGCGGGCTGGCAGGGCTCGTCGGGGCGATTAATCTGATATTTTTAATGGAATATCCGTTCGGATTCTCAAAATATCGGAGGTGCAAATTTGAAAAGGCATTGAAATTTAAATGACGAAGGGAGAAAATATTTCTGATTTGCCGATAGAACCGATCGGCAAACCGGGTAGGCAGGGTAAAGACGACCGTTAGAGCTTCTAAAACGTTTAAGCCAGAGAGAAACGGCTTGGGCAATCCAGTCTTAACTTTCCAACGTACATCTCAATATCCAACTTGAGGCCGTACGGAAAATTCGTCGGCGTTCCTTGACTCCCGTTAAAATTACTTGACATTTCTTGACACCTTCGAAAAACATTCGACATAATTTGGCACCTGCGCAAATATTTCGCATTTCTTGTCACCTGCGCAAATATTTCGCATTTCTCGTCAATTTGACGCGGCATCGGCTTCGGCGCCAACCAGATTCGTGCCTAATCCGTGGCGCTTTTCCGGTTCCGATGTCGTCTTCGTTACCTGTCACCACGCACTATCCCCCAATTTCCCCTTGCTTTCACTCTCCTCTGCCGCTGGTCTGCTGAAGTGAGGCGGGTGATGGTGCGACCACCGTTAATAGAGGATCGATTTGTGATGGGAAAAACGTGCGTAGACGAATAATGATATCTTTCGGCACTTTAATGTGAAAAATCGGTGGTACGTATGTCGTGCAGATCCCCAACCCGAGCGAAAGGTAAAAACGCGGTGACCACTGGGGCTAAGGTGGATTGTTCACAGAGCGTGACATTGGTGATTGTTATCCACCATTTTTATCATGTTTCTGGTTGGACGGTTCACAGACAATTATATAAATCTGGAAATAATTCATATATTGTCAGTGCGTCCGGCGAGGTTTGTTTTCAGAATGATTTTTGTGCATGCACACAAAAGAGCACGAAAAAAATTAATGCCGACCAACTGCTCAACCTTATTGTTAATATTTTATCGAAAATGAAAATTGGCGCAGGTGTTCTTCGTTCACTTATTAAACGGGAACGTTGTCCCCTCCAAATCCGTTATGGTATATTTCGTGTGCGGAAACCAACCGGGATTAAAGACGATTCCGGTGTGAATAGCTTTTGCTCATTTTCAAATGGGGACAAATTTCAAAAATGTTTGACAGTCGGGCCCCTCACTCTTGCGACGCTCTCGAAGACTTTCTGCGAGCCAACAGGTGACCTCACGTCGGCGAAACGCGTTAGGTTCGGTGCCACGTTCGGTGCTCCCACAATTTCGTTTGGACTTATGCTCGCCTCCGATTGATAAATAAAGGTTGTTCGTTAGCGCAATTGATGTGAGAATTACAAATACAAAAGTTAATGCTAAATTCTTCGCTGACACGTCAATTAATCATCGCGCCATGATGAGACGTGTTGCGCCGAGAGGGGGAGCCACTGAAACTTAGTTCGGCGCATGCTCATCGCCGCGAGCTTTCATTAGAAAGGTTTCGGCTTCGAGCATTATTACAGGACAATTTCGATGATTGAAAATTTGCGGATTCCCAACGGATCGATTAATCGAGAGAACTGACAACGACTTGCCCGCGAAACCTTTCCGCCAGCGCTCCGCGGCGGAGCGGCCGAAGTGACAGGTGACAGCCGCTCGGTTGTCAAACCATTTCCCCGGCTACCTTCGGCTGTGCGACCCACTTTGACGCTCATTTTGAACGTTCGAGGGACCTTATTATTCAACGCGTGGCGTTCAAACGCCAAGACCGATGCTGCCGAACTGCGATTCAAATATGTTTATGTAGGAGGGAGAAAAATTAACCCCCCATAAAGACATTAGAGAGGCAAAACGAGACTTGGGAAAGAATGATTATCCTCCGGCCCATCATCATACATGTCTCATCTTTATAGGTTTACTGCCGAAATGTTTTTATAAAGGATCATTTTTCTTTTTCCCTCGTTTCCCCAAGGGCACTGTTAACATCTAGCCTTGAGGACTCCTCGTGGTGTCGTGGTGTCCTCAGACGTCGGAAAGAATTGTAAATAAGAACAATGGCGTGTAATGGGTGCCCGTTTAATGGCGGTGGTTTATGCACCGATACTGGTCGTCGCTGGTTGCCGCCACATTTTTCGTAAATCGCTCGTAAACACGTCGAATTACGTTCCGTTTTGGGTTTTCTCATGTTTATTAATATTGAACAAGGAACGCAATCAGTTATTATCACGCTTATGAATATTCGTTTATTCGGTATGCCAGGATTTGGTAAATACTTCTTGTTATTAGTGCCAAACGACGAACCAAGGGAATACATCTGAATAGCAATTAGATCACATAATTAACGTTAATTGAAGGCAGTGTCTGCGTTCGCTTCCATTTCGTTGAAATAAATCAATTTGATCCAACACGTAGGTAATTTTAAACCTTAAGAAATCATACAATAGTAAGAAACCTTTCCCTTTGAGATTAGTCAGATTTAAAGTCTGGAGGAATTCATGTCAAACGTATGGGTTTGCTATGGTTTCGCCTGCGGCAGTTTAACTTGATATTAAACGTTAATATCAAGTGATATACTCCTAACGGTGAGCGAATGTCCCGAGCTGGACGGTGCGCGTTCGATCTCGGCCACCGGACTTTAATTTCTCCGTTTGCTCCTCGATCGTTTTTCTTTTTTTTAATTTTTAATTTTTTTAACATAATTCAAGTGCTGAAATTGCATTTAAATTGTTAAGCGTTCAGCCCTCTTTGTCGGAGACGAGGAGTTAAACTGTTAGAAAATCACTTGAAAAATCGAGCAATGAACAATCCAACGAGAAACAATTCAAATGAAAAAATATATATACAGGGCGTTTCCTAACTGCGTGTAAAAAACTTAAAGGCGTAATCCTCGACTGATTTTGAGTCAAAAATGTCTAATAAACATATGTCCGCAAATGCCTTGTTTCCAATGATACAGGGTGTTGCCTGAAAGACGTTGAAAAAGGTTCGGTGGTATTTACTAACTTGTTTATTGTTAGTTTTTTTGCTACTTCCACTACTATAAACAAGATAGTCAGTGTTATTTTGGTGTTTTACTCTCTAAAGTGAAAGAATTCAGTTCTGTGTCCCAAAAACCAGATTATACCTCAGTTTTGAAAATTTTTCAAATGCCTAATTGCACTAATCAAGAAATGGCCAATATGGTTTTCGTTTACGGCCTTGCTGATGGTGAGTGTTCGGCAGCGAGGCGCATTTACATGGAAAGGTTTCCAAACCACCAAACCTTTAAAAACCTCTTTCAACGTATTTGTGATACGGGACCTCTTATGAAAACTCCAGGAGGAGGAAAGCCGATAACACGTCGAACACCAGGAGTGGAGGAAGAAATCTTAAGACGTATCGAAGAAAACCCCGGAATTGTCTTTTCTAAAATTCAAACACCCAAACTGAGTCATTTTGGAAATAAAATCTCTTTTTCTTGTCACATTTCAACACCCCGTATCTTGGAAACAAGGCATTTGCGGACATATGTTTGTTAGACATTTTTTACTCAAAATCAGTCGAGGATTACGCCTTTAAATTTTTTACACGTAGTTAGGGAACACCCTGTATATCGAACACGAAACGCGCGCAGTTCTGCTTTAAACGTGCAGGACAATTTGATTTAAGACGAATTCGAGACCACAGAACGTCGTTATTCTATGCCGCTTTTTTCATTCCCTATCGGAATCTCTACACACACGTACATAAATTAAAACTGATTTTCACGGTCTAGTTGCAACATTAAGTAGAAACGGGTTGAAAAAAGTTTGCAAGGTACGAACCTACGAACCAAAGAAAAGGGATAGCAGTCGACCTTAACTAATTCATAACCCCTTACCAAATCGAAAACACACTCGACTGACGTGATCGCCCTGTGGAACGACTTAATAATCCTTATTAAAATGCTGTTTATCATTTTTGAAATAGGAGAGTTTCTAATAATGCCCACATCAGCGATGGCCGATTTCATCGGATTTCCGCGAATGGGACAGATCCAGTGGGAACGTTTAGTTTTTCCATCTTTGCCGGTCAAACGCTTCCCAGTGGGTTGGGATCCGAAAGGGAGCGGAGCGAAAGCCGCCTGTTATCGCACGAGAAGTCGGGACCTTCATTGAGTGCATACAGGGTGATTCACTGGGAACGGGACGTGGCGAAGCCCGAGATAGAGGACGCCAGAATGTGACGATTGGACGCAACATGCCTTATGTAATACCTTTTTTGCGTAAAGATAGACGCTTTTCCAATGAATTGAATAAAGTTTGACCTCAGTTGCACCCGCAAAAAAATACGACCAAATATACCGAAACGGTGGGTTGCCACTAGCGCCCTCTAGAAATTCCGTAAAAATTAGATCAAAATCCTCTTATTTGGCGTCTTACGAAACCTAAGTACACCGATTTTGGTGTTGATGCTGTGAAAACACAAAAAGTTATTAAGGAATTTTTTAGATAAAACTTTAACTTTTGACACCCTGTAACTCTGAAACGCGCAACGTTGATATAAGGCACGTTGCGTCCAATTTGGCGTCCCCTAACTCGGGTTTCGTCATGTCCCACTCCCGATGAATCACCCTGTATAAAGCGGATTTTTTCCTAAAACCGTTTGAAACAGGAAGGAGCTGAGTTGCAGGTAATGGAAACTGAGCAATGTGCGTCAAATCTTACCGAACCGGAGGCCCCGGCGAGTAACTGTATCAGGGTGCGCAGCTCGTTTAACGAGAGTTTTCGAGGGATTTTAACGTAGAGTTTAAGTCGTTGGCAGAATTTACGTGTTAAACTCGGCATGCGTGTTAGATTTCAAATATCGAAATTGTCACATCTCCTTGTTATTCATGAATTACTTTTATGCGGAGCTTTACAACCTTTGTCGCTCGTAAGACCGTAAACCTGGACAGCGACATGTTTTACGTAAGCGTAATCTAAGAACTTTTACCGCGTTTCTGGGTCAATTTGTTATGACAGAGTGCTGAAATTGCGCCCACTAAGCTGAAGCGAAATAAATATTTATTTTGTTGTGCACCTCGGCCGATTCTCGAGCTCCCACCCATCGAGGCAAACGAAAAAAATGAAAAAAGACCTTCTTGTGCCGGTGGAACACAAAAGTGGCGACAATTAAGTGCCGGATCTGGAAAAACACTTTCCGTGTCCGGCACGAAAATATTCGAGTTGAATATCTCAAAAACCGCTTTATTAGGACAGCGAAGCGGCTTCGCAGGCTTAAACAAACATACTCGCCGTAACAGTAAAAAGTGCATTATGCAATTGAACAAGCAATTTTCAGGTGAAATTTGCTTTCTGTTGCAGTAAAGTTAATTTATCATAACATGCGTTGGTGCACCAGGGACAGTCTCTGCGTGTCAGTGTATGGAGCCTTCAGCTCTCCAGAATGGAACGTGATTTTCAGGGCATCCCCTCCATGACTAATAGTTTTTCCTATTAAATTTGCGTGATTTATGCACTTCGGCCCTTTTCCATTTTTAACCTTTGCTGCCTGGATGTTTTTGAAGTGTTCCTAAACAATTTTTTGTTTCCTTTTCAGGTTGTAAATCGTTTTTTAAACGAAGTGTCCGACGCAATTTAACCTACTCGTGCCGCGGAAGTCGGAATTGCCCGATTGACCAGCACCATCGGAACCAGTGCCAATATTGTAGACTACGAAAATGTATAAAGATGGGCATGCGAAGAGAAGGTAATACTTTACATACTATTTTATACTGAACCTTAATAGATTCTTCGCGTGAGGTCACAGCAAGTGCCATTTTTGAGCTGGCCACAGGCATCTCCTCCTCGGGTCACTCTTGCGGGTCTCAACCGTAATAGCCTTTGAATGGTCGTGAAACTGCCATATCTATGAATCATGGTCGGGGATTTCGGCATTTTTTTCGTCTCGTCTCACTTAATCCGCGCAAGCGAAATCGAACAATTCCTGGACGAGGACGGAGTCCGATGCTGGACTTCTCAGCTTCGGCTCAGACGGGTTTACATTTGTCCGCTTGTCGTCAATCAGGGCAGGTTAGTCCATTTCAGTTCATGCATAAATCCCACATTTGCAATACGGAGGATTATTAGTCGTAAAGCTCGTATCGGCGTTTATGGTACGGGGCGGGTCGTTTCGGGAGATCACAAAGCTGAAACTCCTGAAAATGCGGGTGGAGTCGCTGACGAGAAATTACGCGTATTTACCGCGTCCCTTTAGATAATAAACAGATGACTGAATGCCAAAGTCGCTATAATCCACGATTGTGAAGTACCTGGACCCTGGACGTTCAATTTCGTAATTCCTGCCTTGGGGAACCTGATTGGCCAAGAACGAGTATTTTCCGTACCAACAAACCAGAAATGGGCAATTCTAGGTTAATAAACTTGAGGGCTACACAAAAACACGCATCTTCCCAGAATAGCCACCATTATAATTAAATTAATGTTCTATGTGCTCTGACTTAAAACAGCTTTTGACCACCACTCGCCCAGTTATATTTGTGTCTTCTACGAAATTCTTTTATGTTCCGTGACGATATTGTGTCTTTTAGTCCCTTTCTAAAGAGAATGGTCTTATCTCGAAATTGATGACACTATTATGATGTAACATAATCGGCCTTTTCTGCCTTATATGTAACGTGGACAATCTCACCGAAGCACGAAAAATCCCCGCTTTTTTCGTCAGCGACGATCACTTGAACATTTTCACTCGTACCTTTAACGGTTTTCGAGACATTGTCAACTAACCGTCCCGCGCATGCTCGCTTGCCTCCTCCCAAGAAGCGAAAAAGGAGAAATCCAGTGGGTTTAAATCGGGACTGCGTCGCGGCCACAGCTGTCCACCACCCCGGCCGATCCATCGGCGTGCAAACTCATACTCGAGAACTCCCTTATATGAGCGCAGCATTCAAAAGCAGCCTCTATCCATTTCGAGTCGCTGATAAAAATAATGGTCACTTAGTTGGTCGCTACCATAACATACCTGAAGGTAACTTCGGGTCAACAGCAACAACCCAGTTTGACGCAAAAACTCTTAAATAATCCGAAGTGAAAAAGAAAGCAAAAAGGCGAAGTCGTATGGTAAGGCTCGCGCTCGTGGTCTTCTCGAACCATGGTCGGGTCTTTAAGGGTCAGGGTCAACAAAGGTCATTTCCCACGATCACCGCACTCGGCATGGCAACCTAGCTCTTCGGAATTACAGTACTGTGCTTAAAGTTCCGCACGTAGGATATCTAACGCCCATTATATTATTAACTTCACCTGATACATGCGATATGGTTTCGATTTTTTATGCGAAAGTATTTGGTTGGACGGTAATTCCTATCTAAAGCTCAATCCCGACACCTGCTCGATACGGGCTCACATCCTGTAGATACTGAAACTGCGTTTGACGCATTAGCTGGCACGTCAGGTTTGCCCACGGGACGGAGGTGGCTGCAAAAACTCCTAGAAGCCTCCTTTATCTGGAGAATAGCGCGCATAAGTAAAGGGGCCTCGGGGAGGTTTAGATGCAGTTTGATTGTGTGCAGTCGGAGTTCTACGGGGTGTCCCAGAAGCAACAGGACGAACGAGGAATACGTTCTTTGTACCGGAACGCTTTCGTGCCAGCGCTTCAGAGACGTTCCGAATAAGAGGGCGGTAGCAGCTCCAACGAGACACACCGTGTGTTGTTTCGTTTTGGTCATTGCTGCTTAAAATTCCCGTTGTGGCGTCGTCCCGATCGGCTTGATCGGACATTTTTGCCGAAAGCGACCGTGGACCGCGCCTCGGAACGTCCAAAACACCGGATCAACGTCGCCAAGTCTGCTCGATTCGGAGGCCCTTGGTGACGCAGCCGAATCGAAATTCGCCCGAAGTGCCACGGGGAAATGATTTATTCCACGTCGGCACAAGTTAAAGAGTAATCATCAAAGCTCTAAAAGTGAAGCTTTTCCTCAAAGCGGGAAAAAAATAAGGAATTTTACGTGCTCGCTGAAGTCACTGGAGAACCGCACCGTCGAAGGGACGAAATTTTTCGCATACGGGGCGATTTTTCCCCGGGCCCAATGAGAGACTCGCCCTGTGTATAGACACTTTACGGCAACGTAATGAGTCGACAAATTTCTTCAGTCGCTTAAGGGCCGACAATGCTCCGCGTTCAAAAGCCAATTTGCGAAGGTCCGTGTGCGAAATCAAGGAACCGGCAGGTAATCCTGCACCCCTCAGTGTTCTATGGGCTAATCTGGCGGCATTGTTGTGAAGAGTCGTTAAATCGTTTGACCAAAAATCTTATCGAAATATTTAAAGTGGCCGCCGCAAAATTTGAATAAAGGTATGTCCGCTTCCTGGTCTAACCGCTAGTTTTAACTGAATTAACCTCAAACTGGGAAAACAACCCGAAGGGTGAATGCCTAATAAACTTATAAGGGCTGTCGCACCCGGATCGCTTAACGCCCTTGAAAATATGCCGATTTTTACGTATATCATCCCCGAAATTCCAAAGAATAAATCTTTGATGCAAATTGTGTATATGCCCGATAATAAATCGGCTTTCCCGGGTATGTGACATGCAGGGGTATACTAATCCCGTCCGGTTCCCACGAAAAAAGAATAAGATTTGAATAAGAACCCCTTAAAGCTACCCCTGATAGTGATTTACATAATATTTCACTGGACACTGGTCATCAGTATGTAGGTATCCGTTATGAAAAAGAAAGATTGTCAGGTGCGGGTCCCTCGATAATAAAATATTTTGGTTAGGGGTCACGACTGAAATACTGAGAATGTACCTACTTGACGGTTTTAGCTTTGGTGTTAAATTTGATACACTTCGGCCTTTGTATTCCGATTCTGGGTTTCGATTATTGTTCTTCGAGCGTAACCGCTACTTTCCATGTTGCAAATAAGCCTCCGCATTTAACCACATGTGACGTAAGTTCGTCGGGACACGTGCTATCAGAGGGCAAATGATTCGTCTTAAAGTGTGACCCCTCGAGTGTGCCAGATCGCGGTGCGACAAAGGGCTGAACTTCTCCGAAGCGTTAAAAAAAATCTTCGGCCGAAGCTGCAATCCGTATCTATCGGACGCGTAGCGACGTACGAAGGCCTGTACGTCACGTACGGCGGTCTCCGATGGGAGAAAAACCGAGCATTTTACTCTATGCGCGTAAATTTCCAAGAACGAAGATTAACACTGCTTCTTGCCTGTTTCAGGTGGCTATGTAGGCCGATCGGACGGATAGGGCCGATGCAGGGCGCGATGGACCGGTCCCCTGGCCTCCGCGCCCTCCGGACCTCGCTCCCTGCGATTTTTTTTATTCGGCTTCCCGCGTCTCGCGCTCAAAAGCGTTTCGACACATTCGGATACGTTCGTTCTTCCCGCAACATCCAGGTCTCCTTCGTTTATTTATCTTTCGCCAATCTCGCGGTATTTTTCCCACTTGCGAGTTCGAGCTTACGCAACCTGCGGGCCTCCGCCGACGCGTCCCGGGGGAGGACACTTGTGGGCCCTTCGAAAATATCCAAAAAACCGGGCCGCACACGTCGAAAAGTCGCGATTGGTTTTCGAAAATGGAAATGTCCGGGAGGTTCTCCTCATTCGTCACACGTCTCGTGTTTTGCGCACCGGACCATCCAAAGCCGCATCTGAATCGACGCCACTGCGAAAGCCGTTCCTTTTTTCACGTAAAAAAAATGGGATAATTTATGACGTGGCACGTCGATTAGAGGTTGTTCAGCTTTCTCTGTCTCTCCCTCTCTCTCTCTTTGCACACGGAAAAATCAGCCGTTGAAAAAATGGGAGGTGGCGGAGGGCCCGGGATCTTCGCGGGCGGCTCCCGTTCGAGAGGCTGCTTCGGAAGAGTTTTTCTCGGGTTTTTCGGTTTTCGCAATTACGTCACCGACGTCGGCCAATCGCATTCGCGACTCTTGCAGTTCCCGAAATCCTGACGTCGGTCAACTTTGACCGAATAAAAAGGCGATTTTTTCGTACTTGGGACGGTTAAATTGGTGGTTCGGTACTACACCGAGGCAGCGATAATTTATCGAGATACTCACATTACACAAGTACTGACGCTACGTAAAATTCCCTCCAAATATCATCGTTATCTTCGTTCACTTTCACAATAATAAATGAAGGATTTATTTCCATGAGATTGATAAAAGATGATCTTAGAGCGTATTTTATGACTTATGAGGCCCAGGGGTTATCGGTTAATATTTCGATTTATCGGAAATATAAAAGTTTATGGTTGAAAATTCGATCGTGGCTCTCTTGTTTAATGAAAACATATCTGAATCAAAAACGATAATTATCAAATCTGTTCGTGCGGGAGGGAGTACCAATTAAGCTGGCACCATCCTCTAACCGAGTTGCGTGCAAAACGCCTTGGAGGGACGAGGGCTGCCCGAATGGAGGGAGCCGAGACACCGGCGTTCATCCAATTGGAAGATTGCCAGGAGTTTTGCGCGACTCCGGACAACTTCAGGTCCAAACCAGCCGCCGATAAACATCGTTCTGCGCCGATCCGCGTACTTTTCATGTCGCATTTTTAACTTTCGAACTGCCATTTTTGCTATCGACCACGTGGCCACTCGATAACATGGAACCTGCGACGAAACCTCCGTTGTGAGACTCTTCCGGGGAGATGTGGAGTTTGATGTCCGGTGCCACGCTGACCACCGACCGACATGGTCGGGCCGTCGGCGGAAAAGGGACCCGTCCGGTACGCACGCAAGTCAAAAGGACTCGACGCGTACGTCTGGCTAGAGCCTCGGTGGTGCCTAGCCGCCCGTGTAAGCGTTACGTAAGAGTTACGTCGTCGACGTAACTGTTACGCGACCATCGAGCAACGGGCACTTAAAATCGTCCAATTTTATTGGGAAATAATAAAATTCCTGCCAGTTCGCGGCCGCTCACGGAAAGGGGAGTATGAAAATCTCTCGGCCATCATTTTTTATTTTATGTGCGGCGGAGAGGAAAAACGTATGCGTAATGGTCCTAAAATCTCGAAAAAATATCACGGAGACCAAAAAGACAGTATTATTCTTGTGTGTATAGTCCGCCGTATCCAAAAATATTCATGCCGGGGCTTATGTAAGCTATAGGATATAGGATCGCAAGGAAAAGAGGGCCCCATTCTCTTGCTTATGATTGATCGGTCTAATATACAAATAGTTGACCGTAAGGTCCAACAAAGGGGCCGAGGCAGCCCTATACTGCCCGTGGACTCTACCTAAAAGATCGTTTTACTACTTGCATATATTAACGAGCCCGTAAAGATTAATGGTCATCCATTCTTTAACCAAAGGTACTATATGAAATTGGGTTCACTTCCCATCTACGCAAAGGCTTCGCATTTCCAACGGACTTTTTGTCCGTTTTTAATTTTGCACCCTCTTCCTCCGAGTGTTTTTCATGTTAATCGCACTTTCATCAATAAGAGTGATGCATCGATCGAGAGTTGTGAGCGTGAACTGTAACATTAATAACAATTAAAGTTCTTATGACGGATAGATGCCCTTATGTAACCCATTTACATCAATTTATATTCAAGATCTTTTAATGGTTTGATCTTTTATGAGGGTATGGCTCGTGTGCTCTATTATTCCAATTGTCCTTCGGAGACCTCTTCTTGCACAATGGATTTGTTTTCGTGTGTTAAAGAATTAACCTCGGCATGTGCACTGAAATATCTTTCGTTGGAAAAAAAAAAAAAAAAAGGAAAAAGGTCTAGATTCATCTTGACCTGAGATGTTATCCGCAACCCTTCTTCGTAAAGCACGCGTGCATATGGTAGGCTGGCTGCGGTTACGTTTGCAGTGCATGTTGACTATGAAAGTGAAGGGGAATTATCTCCGGAATTATGCAGAGGATTGTAATGTGTGCAGACAATTGAGACACAACAACAATAAATTAGATTGTATAATTTCGACCGCATATTCCACGAAGAGAAATAACGCAGAAATTTCGAGCGAATTCTGACCCGCGAGCGCCTCGTTTCCGAGATACAGAGGGTCGAAAACAATTTCTTTCTCTCTTCCGAAAAGGGAACGAGAGGCGGCGACCGGGCCGAAGGCGACAGAGGAGGAACCGCACCAGGGCCCAAAAAGGTCCCGGCTTAAACGAGCAATCCAGACGTTTAGGAAGGAATGATCAGTGCCCCCCCTCACACACACACACACACAAGGAACTTTCGACGGTGCGAAGGGGGCATAACTCTAGGAGAAGTGACACCCGATAGATTCGCGCGACCCGTTGGCACACCTACCGACCCGGATTTTTAAGGGTGGCTGCACGCCAGAGCTGAGCTAAACATCTCGCGAACCCTTGGATCCGCGAAGAAGAAAAATTTAACGAAATGTCCGATCTTCCAGACCCAACATCTCGGGGACCAGCTTTTTCCTCATCTCTGCATCGTTGAATTATAGAACTTCGTCGCTTTCACCCTCCGATTTTGAATTAACGCTTTGACAGCCACGCCAGTGGGCCCTAATGAGACTAATTTTGCCAAGTTCAAAACACCATTAAGTCGCCATAATCGATAATAGTCTGATTAATCCTGAAACAGATCAATCAATTGTCGATTCCAATTACCTCTGTGGAAGTAAGAGCTCTATGCCGAGAGCTCTTCACGACACATAAACTATGTATATATTAAGCCGATTCAGTTGATGCATCCGTTAATATTTAAACAACATTTTTCCTGCGAAACTGTCCGACCGGGGGCCCCACATAGAGCGGAGCCGGTGTTGCGTAGAGTTGGTACACTCGACGTGTCATTTCCAGGGAACTCCAGAACGATTTCGAACCGTTTCCAGGTTCCGCGAGGAGTAATCGGCTCTCGTTTGCCCGCACAGGTGTGATCGGTGTTAGCGAGACACGTCACCGCCCTCGTCCGACAATTGACAGTTTTAGGTATACAGGGCGTTGTTCCTGCAAGTAAAAGTGCCCAAGTAATTTGCTCCTTTATCGTTCCTCTCTATCTTTTCTCGCGATTCTATTTGTATTCTTGTATTCTTCCCTTCTTTTCTGTTATATTGCCGATTACCTCTTGACTGAGATGCAAACTATCTGACTGATCTCATCCGCAGCAACAACTTCCTTTATAGGTAAAGATGAGTCGGAATATTTCTAGATTGCACTACTGTATCAATATCACTAACGTCATAAATTTTGTAATGGTTATGACTTATGACACGGGTCTAGTAGAATAAAATATTCCTGTGTACCCCCGGGTCAAAACCTGTAACGAACATGGTACGCGGCGTACCACATACCATTAATCAAACTTTGTGGTGCGCTTGTCTATACCATTCATTCGACCTGTGACGTTTGAATTAACATTGATTGCTGTTCGACTATTTAATTTTCTAACGCGCATACCGGCACTGTCATTTTAATCTCAGATGTAGGTACGAGAAAATGAGCACTCGTTAAATTTTCGGAGTTCCGACGTAAATTTTCTGAGCAAGATCCGTGTCATCCCGTGGAACGGTTTACTTCGCCGTTCCGAGTCGGACCCGAAAATGCATTAGCGCAAAGGTATTCCGTGTGCTCCAACTGCGTTCCGAATTTTTTTTCCTTCTAATGACCGAACTGTTACGTCGCAGCAAACTACAATGCTTCGAAAACGGTTGATCATCGGAATAGAGTCTGTTCCATGGAACGTTCCTGATAATTCGCCGTGATCCCGAAAATGTGATTACGTGCGAGCGCTCCCCCCCCCTGCGTTCTGCGCGTCCGAACTGCGTTCGCGATTTTTTTCTCTTTCGACGGCCTCCGGTCCGCCATTGCATTTCTATCACTATAGGTGACGAAGGTGCCGCCGTTATCACCGTGATCTCAGGTGTAGGTTCGAAAAATAGGTACTCGTTAAAATTTAGGAGTTTTGACATAAATTTCCCAAACAAGATCCGCGCTAGATATTATACAAAGTACGTGGACGCTGAATCATTATGACACATATCGCTCGGTTTCGTGTAAGAAAGGGGCATTTGAATGTAAAAGAATATGATGTTCGGCCCCTTTTGAGCTGCGCGCTTCGAGGAAGGTTCTAATAAGTCCGTTGAAGGAAAAACAAAAAAACGCATCGCGATCGTATCAGAGATAACTAAATCGTTCTTTCGCAGAAGTCATGATCCAAAATGCACCGAAACGGGCGATAAAATACGAGAAGTTGAGGTCTTCCTGATGGCACACATGAGGCCCAATAAGCCTTCATTCGTCCCGATCCCGAGTAAATGAAGAACGGCGATGTCGGAGGACCCCGATCCGCGGCCTGTGACTGCAATAAGAAATTTATAGTTGATATTCCAATCAATGAACGTCTTCTTTGGTGCCGGATCTCTAGTCGGACGTTGGCAATTTCGTTGTCAATTATCTTGTCAAACTGCAATCTAGGCAGTCATTAGTCGTAAGAATTAATGGCGTGTGCCAGCCAGTGCGTCAATTTGTTGGCCCAGGAAGTGGGTGCTGGACTCGACCCGCAAGAAAACACACGCTCGACTCGGGAACAGAAATGTATTTTTTAATAATTAATTTATAACTTCAAACGTGCGGAAATGAGCAAATAATTACAAATAAAATTATAAATCTAAGCGGACAAAAATTTATTAACGTGCTCGGACTCCTGCTGCGTTCCCAACTTCCTCTCGAAAAGTACCCATGGGTGAATCCGTAAATTCGCCGCCTACAATTTACTATTACATTTCTATCTTTTTCAGCTGTTCAGAGAGGTAGGGTGCCACCTTCTCAACCTGCACTGCCAGGCCTGCCAAATCAGTTCCTGAATTCTTCAGACTCCATAACCACCTCACTCAACAACCCCACGTACCTTAGTAGCTACATATCTTTACTTTTAAGAGCAGAGCCGTACCCCACAACCAGATATGGTCAATGTATCCAAACCAATAATATCATGGGGATCGAGAACATTTGTGAACTGGCGGCGAGGCTGCTTTTTTCGGCTGTGGAATGGGCAAGGAATATCCCATTTTTTCCTGATCTTCAGGTCACCGACCAGGTAAACATTTCCCGATTTCGTTTGATCAGACGCAGGTGCAAGTGTTGCTTTCTACTTCAGGTAGCACTGCTCAGGCTAGTTTGGTCAGAACTCTTCGTCTTAAATGCCAGTCAATGCTCCATGCCTCTCCATGTGGCCCCGTTAATTGCCGCAGCAGGACTGCACGCGTCCCCCATGTGTGCGGACCGAGTTGTCCAGTTTATGGACCATATCAGGATATTTCAGGTCTGTAGAAATCCATAAGCGACCTTGGGAAATTGACCCGTAAAAAAAAGATTAGAAAAAATTATGCATATTTAGGTAACATATGAAATCATTCTCTAATTCGTTGGGTAATATTTCTGTGTACTGATAGTTCAAGAGTATAGGGGATATACAGGGTGGTCCTGCGGGAAACGCATCGATGAGTCAAGAAAAAGCCGCGAATACGGGCAGTCCTGAAAGTTTGGCAGTGTGCCAACGTCAATTGGGACGACCCCGTAAAATGTTTGCAGATGGCGGCTCTTCCGGTTCCACCGGAAGCGGACGCCAGCTTGCCCAGTATAAAAGGGAGCACCCTGTATATTATTGCATTTTTGGGTTCTCCACAAAATTTTAAGAATATTTCCCAATACGGGCGCCCTTTAAAATATGATTGGTATTTTCCGTCCGTTTCAGGAACAAGTAGAAAAATTGAAGGCACTTCACGTGGATTCGGCAGAGTACTCTTGCTTGAAAGCAATAGTATTATTTACCACGGGTGAGTAGAAATTTTTATGTCAAAATTCACTTGTTTCAATCTCAACTGTAGTAGCAGCATAACTAATCGTAAAAAAGTATTCGCGGAATGGAGAAAAACGTTCGAAAGAATCTCCGAAATTGGAGAAATTTTTGATGTTTCCACTGAATGGTTCCGTTGAGATTCGGGAACCTTGAAAATCCAATTTGAAAAATGCCCGTTACGAAGGACTTTCAACGATGAATCTTAGTGCATATCTCGGGAACCGAAGAAGTGAGAACAACCCGCCCAGGACAGGCTGACAGAGCTCATTGAGGCGATCTTTGCCCTGGTGGTTTAGTAATAAAAAAAGTTACTCATTCATCGAAACAATGGTCAGCCTGTGTATACATTTCTTGACCATAACAAAGACTCTTCTGTTCTCAAATGTCAGATGAACAAAATCAAATCTCTAATAATTAAATGAGTTGATAAATAAAGATGAAATATATATTTGGACGTAGAAAGTGGTATGGCATACCACTTCAGAATATACGAAGAATCCTCTAACGAGCGACATTATTACGCAGATTTTTTCACGTTCTTCAAATCCATATTCTGCCGAAGCTCTAGAGATAGCGATAATCAACATGTTACAGAGACAATCGTTTCTTCTCCTTCTAATAAGAACCACCTGAATTCACAATCGTCCATCTCGGACAATGGCTAGACGCGAGCACACGCAAATGAACTCCAGAACCATGAACCATACCAGTTCCGGTATTCACTGTGTCAGTTTTTGGCCGCAAAGATTGGGAGGAAAGGGAGGGAGACAGGCGGCCTCACTTTGCAACTTGTGTCTTATACCATCAGCGGCGGGTAAAACCATCGACCTTTTCTTTTAAAGGGTCTTTCTGCGGCCGTTTCTTCGGCTGTTTTGGGTCACTCTTCAAGATTGCGGTCAATAAATTCCAGCGTACGTGCACTACATAAATACGGACGTCAAACTTTGTAAATGGACATTTGAGTACGCCCCTGGTGAAGAGAACTTCTTGGCGGCGATCTGCCTGGGGCATCATACCAACGAGGAGTCACGACCTTTGGTAACCCAACCTGCTTACCAAATTCACACACGCGAAGACTGAGCTCACATTGTAAGACGAAATAACAAGTACACCATCATACCTAATGTACATGGAGGTACTTACTGACAATAATGTTACTAATTTACGCCCGTGGTATCTCAGGCCGCATTAAGAGGGACATAATGGGTTTCACGTTTTTCGGGGCTCTTCCGCGGAACGATTGGAATTGAATTTTCTCGATTTTGGTTCAGGAGTCTCGAAGGAAGCTCTAACGGTTCTCTGAAGCGTATAGGAGGTGATGGAAAAAGTGTCGCGAAAGTCGAAATTTCGAACATAGTCGCCACAAACAATCGGCAGTCGTCGCATGCTTGTAACGTAAATTTATGATCAGCTGTGATCCAATATGTTTTTCCTTAATAAGAGCACAAACGTGAGCATAAACGGAAGACCGAAATGCATAAGGAGTAAATATTTAAAATATGAAGTCTCCCCCCACCCCGTTCCACCTTCATTTTCAACCATAAAATTTCCAATAACACAGGTCTGGGAATCACGAAGCATAAACCTCGTGCCAGAAACTTCATGAGTACTTCGTTAAGGAACAGTTCTAATGGCACTAAATTATTGCCGTAGATAGATATTCTGTGCTAAATGTGAAATAACCTCGACCATTGGCAATTTTATACAAGCCGAAGATAGCCATTAGACCCTCCAAGTCAATATAGATACCACGGTGATTACCATTTGACTTCATTATGAAATTGATCATATTATTTGCAGGCTGGCGAAAGGCGGGAAGGATCTTCCTTATTATCGTGGCTTTCGACTGCAGTGCCTTAATTGAACGCGGACATTTGGTCCAAATTTGATATTTAATGAAACTTACTTATCATCTAGACTTAGACCGTAAATATCGCAATTACAGGCCATTATTCGGAAGTCAAATCTTAAGGCTAAAGGCCAGTGCCTCTGACCTCAAGATCTGAGGAACGGTTAGACATATAGTACCATCAGTGTTATACTGCACTCACATATTAAAGTGAACTTTGACCTTCGGTTTTACTTATCGCTGCTCAGACGATCGGCTGTGATTGCTGTGTAAATTACTTAAAAATACATAATAATGTTTCCATCAAGCAATGTAATTGCTTGATTGTGTGCGTATCAAGCTCGATAGATAACGTCGAGGAAAACTTGCGTTATCTATATTTAAATTTTTTTTTTTTTAATTTCTATACAAAGCGCTAACTGGAAGAAAAAGTTTTTGAGTTTTTTTTGAATTTGAAATGACCGATGATTCGTCAGCGCAACTCTCCCTGCTCCGCCACGCGGAGCTGTCAAATTTCGTAACTCGACGGCCGTCATCAACTTGGTCCTTTCTCGCGGCCATCTTGGATTATCACCCGTTTGCGTTCAGTTTTTCTCCCGATCGCGATGACGTGCCGTTCCTGGTCGCTCGGCGCGGAAACGGGATATTTGCCGTTACGCGCACGACGGCAGGAGCCAACGCACGGCGCGTACGCGCGCGGGTTCCGATTCGTTCGGGTTCCTAACGCACCCCCGTCCATCGCCGGACTGAGAAATCCGAAGGATTCACGTGCAATAAATTTGTTGCCCTTAAGTTGGAGTAAATAAAATCCATACCAGATTGAAAATTGTAGATACGTGACAATTTCACCTTAGATTGACCCCCGGCAGTATATCTTTCGCAGGCTCCATCTTAAAGTAATGGTTGATTGATTTCGACTGGTTTTTTTCTATTCTTTTACCGAAGTGCAGATAAATCAGAATGAAATAGTGCCAAAGTTAAGAGGCAGTGGGGTGCATAACAAAACAGGCGGCGGTTTTTGCCGGGGATTAGATTTTTAGAGACACCTCTTTTTTGTCACCTTTTAAGGGTGCGTTTCGGCGGAAGTCTTCATAATTTCGTAATAACTCGGGCGTGGGGTCTATTAAAACCTGCTTAGTTTGAATTGTAAATATTTTTGTTTATGTATTCCTACATTGAAGTAAAGCTCTCGCAAGCGACGTCAGAAACATTAAATAGCTGGGAATAATTTTGGAAACTTTTAAATTAGCATTAGCTGAACAAAATTAAAACACAATGGCAGAGAAGGAAAAAATCCTCTCCGATTATTTTAGATATTTGCATAATTTTATGCTGAAATCATTAGGCGACGTGTCATAGAGAAGCAGCCCCGATTTTCCGGACAACTTTTCACTTTTCGCACATCTGTCTTTGACCACTTTGAATCGAACAAAAATGATATTTCGAACTGGGCTCAACGGCACACGCGAAATTGCATTAAGTACGCCCAGCAATTAACCCCACGTACAGAGAATATTCAACGTATTTGTTTAACAGTGCTGTCGTTAGCATATCGTGTACAGTACATATGTATTTATTCTAATGAAGAAGCGTCATGGCGTATGTCAAAAGGTGACGAGACGCATATAAGCCGATCCATATCCCTTTTCAAGCAACTGTAAGGTAAACAATAGTACTATTGTTCGGTACTATGGTTGTTATGCTGCGTGCGACTTTGTGCACAGAATTTAGCTTAAATTTCAACTGAGTTCAGTTTTTTCACCACGCGAGGAAGTGCGTTAAAATTAATTGATTTCTTAGCCGTTGGAACGGCGGCGGCACGACGGAGCTTTTCGAAGAACGCGCGAGCCGAGACGGGCCTCCAGTGGGGATTTTTGAAAATTAATTATATTTTTTATTTAAATCGATTTCGGGCATGTTTCACATGTAGTGAACGGCCGACACAGAGCGAGGACCTGGAAATCGAGAGAGTCCGAGAGGAGCGTTTCCGTTGTTTCCTCAGCTCATTTTCGGGGGGGGGGTCGAAACTATTGCCAGTTAGTCGACGCAACTTTTTCCGGCCCACGATTCTCGGCGACCGTCGCCATCTCCGGCTGCTCTCTTGCGGGCGCCATCTTGGATTTTCTCCAATTTCGAGTTCGGGTTAAAACCTGAACATGGAAAAAAAACGAAAACAAAAAAAAAACGAAATCCGATTGCAACGATGTGTCACGTGTTCAGGTCCTGTCCAGCGCTTTGACGCATCGAGAGTCCCGCTTTGGCACAGAGTGCCTCGCAAACGGCATCCGTGCGTTTGTTCGCAGCGTGGACTTGTTTCGTCCAAGGCACCCTTCGCGAGAACAGGACGTTTGCGTTTTCGCCGGACGGCAAGTCGGACCGTCAACGTGCGAGGGACCATCGCAAAAAAAAAACCGAAGATCGAAACGTCGGACGTCACACGTGACATCTCCGTGACGTCAGAAGAGCGCACCGTCGCGCCGACGGAGCGTGGCTCGCTCTGAATCACCCGCGAATTTCAAATTGAAATGTTTGCCCCCTCGCTAAAACAAATAACGAAAAGAAGTAGCAAAAATCGATCCACACGGGGGGTTAAATTAGGCCGCGGCATTTAAGCATCGCATCGGTGGTCTAACCAAATCGGATGACAAGTCATCAAACGTAAGTGTGACATGCCGCCGACAAGAGAGAGAGATTATTCACCCTTCTAAACCAATTTTGGCTTGAGGGTGACGGCCCTAAAAATTAAAAGCCGCAGATTTGCACAGTGCTATTATAACGAAACCCCTCCGCAATCTTCCGATGTGTTCTGATTCATAAAGTCGAGGTCCCTCAGGCTCTTATTCCAGATAATGTGCTTATATGTCAAGATAGTAAAAATCGATAAAGGAAACTATTTCATTGAGGGAGGATTGCCCTATTGAGCATATCAAGGGCACCTTTTTCGCCGTCTGTGACAACCAGCGAATTTCGTCATGTACCCTTTGCGGCGTGACGTAGGTACTTCGTGCTTAAGCATCTATATCTGCCGAACGCATCGGGGGGTGCATTATGTCGTGAAAGTCCTCAAGGATCCGAATTTTTTTAAGTGGTGGGTAATTCATCATGAGGAGTTCCTCGTTAAATATCTGCCGCTGCGAACTATTACTTATCGATTCTAGAAATCTTTCCCAGTTGCTCATAAAAACCCTGAAATGTTACCCAATGCATTCAGGGGTTACAACAGCCTGGCGCGTGTCTATTGCCACAAAACTAAATTACAAGGAGTTTTTTGTACGAGGGTGAGGGGGCAATTCTTTATTTTCAGGAAGTATAATGCAGGGCATCAAATTACAATTTTCGGTCCCTGGTTTTATAGGGATGAAGTTCCCTGGCTGAAAAGATATAACCAAGTGCTGTTTCTAAATGAGCCATCTCCACTGAGAAATATAATGAAACAATTACCGTTCAAAAGAAGCAGAAAACTGCCACTTTGCAAATAAAAGACAAGAGATTGTGTAACGATGATGTTGTGGAAAATTATTTTTTCCGACCCGGGGCCCGCAGCCCTCGAGTCACACGAGAGAGACTTTTTCTGTGAGTTGCGTTCGTGCCGCGCACGCGTTTCCGCGCTCGGACCTTCGCGCGTGATGCGTCATCGTAATCAGAAGAAAAAAAAGCCGAATTCGGAAATGTGAGAGTTCTGGACGAGTCCCAAAACGAAAATCGAAGTTGGTGACGATTGGCGAGGGTCGAAACGTCGAGTTTAAAGCGCGCCACCGCCGCATCGTGGAACGGGGAAGCGCGCACCGGCGCGGCGCAGATCAGTCTGAACGATCTTTCCACGAAGGAGTTGAAGAAGAACTAGGAGACGTTCTTCCAAATTCCAACTTCTCCCGAGCACATCTGCAAAACGGTGAAATTTTCCAAAATTTCAAACGACGAATTCTAGAATTCCAAATTGCACAGTTCCGCCTCGATTTGGCCGATCCACTCGCGACAAACCTTTCGCACGTATACAGCGCGTCCAAAACGAGGATCTCGCGAACGGTAACAGGCGCGCACTCGGGATTGTCCAGCAAGGCCCTCAATGGACTCGGTAACGCTTGGACCCCGCACGTGAAAATCCCCTAAAAAAGGTAAATAGGGTAAAGCATGGAAAAGTCCGAATTAACACTTAATAAATCTAAATCTCATTGATGTAGCTAACGATATTTCATGCATGGCTCGGTTTAAATCAGGATTTTCAACAGGGCTGATCTTGATACCGCAATAATGTATGTCAGCAGTATTGAGAATTTATGAAATCTTCTCTTTTTACGTTTGAGTAACTCTTTGAGTAATACTGAAATGAGCGACGACGAACTTTAATTGCTATGATTCATCCTATGGCATAACCGAACAAGCTTCAGTAGTTCAATTCGTTAATATGAGGTAGCTGTTGGGTAATTTAGCGCGTTTATTTATTGCTACTTCGAAGATGCAGCTGGCGCTTTTAAACAATTAACGTCTAGGATATATCATCAATTGCAGTAGGAATGATAGTTAGTTATGTTCGGTCTTAATTGTTTAAAAGCTGGATTCTTTAATTGCGGGAACTCGTGGTGTGACGAACGCACCACACGCTTATTGAATTATTCGGTTTGTTTTCGCGTGGAGTATGGAATTCCGGAACGGGGCACATGCTGGGCGACCGGTGGCCGGTCGTCGGAAGCACCGCAAACATCTCACCAACAATTTAGGCGGAAAAACCGAAAGCAGGCCTTTTTGTGACAGAATGCGGCGAGTTCCCTAAAAACATGCAGTTTGCGGCCCTTCTCACTCCCCGGTCCTCCTATTTTCACTCCGCCGGGAGCCGTCCCCTCCCGAAGACCACCCGACTTCTGTATAGCTTCTGTCTCAAGTTCCTCCTGAGGGGGCGAACGTTGCCGATGCGCTAACGCACTGGTGCGGTCCTGTGTGGCACAGGAACCAAAGGAGATTTTGCGAATTCACTGACGTGGGGCGATAGAGCGCGTTGGGAGGGTTAATTTGAGCAATTTTTTTATGGTAGTCGCTCGATGGCTTCGCCAGATGTCGGCGAGTAAAGGCAGACATCTAGGAATAAATAGACAGCCCCCCCCACAAACACTCCGGGAATTTTTGGATTAACCGTTTTTCCGCTCAACGGAGTGCCATGGAGAAACGGCACGTTTTCCTGAGCTGCTCAGAGCCGTCGCATCCATGGGAAGTGCATTTCTGCCACGATCAAACCGTCTAAGTGGCGGACAGCGTCATCGCCGGCGATGGCGGATTCGTCCATAATGTTTCCATCTGCTGCCGTAAAAACTGTACCATTTGGAACGAACCCCCGTAACAATTGTAAGCTCAAACATATTTAATATCCCCATTAAGACCATAAATTACGAAGAAGGCTGACAACTTTGGTCGGATTCATTAAAATATTAGAGAGAATACCGGGAGGATCTTTGAAGGGAAACTTTTGAAAACGTGGACAATTGAATGGTTTAAAGTGAAACTTTCCTTCATCTACATGGTTATAAAGCAAGTCGCAGCTACATAAAACGCTTTAACGTCAGAAAGTTTTAATTGTTCCAATGGCCATCAAAAATTGATGTTCTCGAATTAGCATAGTCTGTATTCTTAATTAAGTACATCAGCTACACCAATGTTTTAATCACGACGGGCTTGTAAATTAAATCCACTTGATTCTAAGAATGGGCCAGATGAGAATTATAGGAACGGTGGAGGGCCTATTCGTGGAGCGCCATGGCGCAATGGAAATCGTTATTTCAAATAATGGATTTAATGGACGGCGGCGGGAGACCACTGCGTCCTCTCAACCTCTCTTTTTCCGTCGACTTTCAAAGCGTGCACCGAGCAAAGAATGTGTGCACCTCACCTCGGAGAGGCGCTGTGACGTAGTCGAAGGGAAGCCGGACGTCTCGCCGAGAGGAACGATACACGGGGTGTCCGTTCAATTTTCGAAAAGGCAATTTTGATCGTTCCCGACGTTTCGACCATCGGCACCCATCGTCGATTTTGATTTTTCTTACGCGCGCCATCTCGTACCTCCCACCGTTGTTGGTCCGACCGGAAAGGCGCTGGAGTGCTGTTGCGAATTCGGCGCATTTGGAGCAGAACAAGAAAAGAACTAAAAGCGGAGCAACGCCGCGGGACCATCATCCATTAACAAGTAATAAAAAGAAAAAACGGGAATTTCATGCACACCAGACAATGACTAACATACTTTTAATTATTTTTAGACCGCTGTCAAACGATTAAACCGCAGGTCGAGAATTTTTCGGACTATTCTTAGATCCAGAATGTAATTAACTTGCTCCATGGAATGCTAATGGCAGCTTTTTGATGACCACTTAGGCTAATTCTCGCTAGTGATTTTTCACTAATGTACGTAAATGATGAGGCAACGCGCAAGAGGTAAAGAGGAAGGACGGAAGAAAGGATTTGTGCTGGTTCTATTCCAGGAGTGTTAAAACATTTCGTGGCAAACAATGAACAAGTCAACTGCGGAACGTCAAGTGAGTCCGATCCGCGAAGAGCGTCCCGTGAGCAGCTCCTTTCATATACAGGGCGGCCGCACGAGGCTTAGACCGACCGATTCGGCAATTTGAACAGGAAAAAACGAAGTGTGCAAATCAGACACGGGTCCTAACGCTAAAGGACGCTGCGCAGAAACAAAACAAAAGAAAACTGCGCACCTGCAATTAATGTAATTTAGCGTAATTTCATGTAATTTAATGTAATTTAACCGATTTAATATACTTAAATGCAGAACAAGTGCTAAAACCACGGATTTAAAGGTCCCACTGATTCAGCATTATAAACGTTTCTATTATGAAAGCCGTGCAGTTACATTTAACTTATCCGAACAGAATATCACGGTTGTTCATTCAGAAATTAAAGGGAACGTTAAAATCGAAATAAACAATGTAAATTCCATCAATTTTAATATTCAAATAATGTTTACCGTCCATATGACCAGCGCGAGGGTGTGATTACTCATTAGGCCGTTAGGCTTCACTGTGATGAAGCAAATCCTCTCGACTGTGAAAAGCCGAATATGTTTGGTCAGTTGGGTACATCAGCATAGAACATTTCTGACAGCATTTAACACTTCCCTCGAAGGTCTAATGGGATTACTGACAGTCTAACACCTCGAATCAAACAACTAACAGAATATGAAGACATGTGGGAATTGTTTAAAACCTTTCAGAGGCACTGGCGGCAAGCTCGCGTTCGTTTAGACGAGTTTTTTCGCCTTTCGCTGATGAAATTTGTTTAAACTTGAAGTTGCGCACCGGCCTGATCCAACGTGACTACTCAGGTGCACTGGTCTTGCACGGGAGCACGAGCGAAAGTGCCCCCAGGAATGCTGGAAATGATCCCCCCTTTCTACGCCCATGCATGTGAAGATATTATCAATAGTGGTAGTTGTAATAAACTGGTCCCAAACCTCGGGAATTTCGATATTAGTGTACTTATTTATTAGGCAAAAGCTGGACGGGGGGTGCTGAGATCTTGTAAATTGATATCTTATCTCTACCGAACCCTTTGGACCGTTCGCTGTGACCGAGTGATAATTTGATTTATTTCTCAACCTGCGGCGATGGTCGTTCCCATGTTGTACTAATTGCGTCGATTGTTGTGCTTCGGGGAAAAATCGTCGGTTTTAAGATACGACGTATTTCATAAAGGCTCTATCGAAAATTTCCAAATTCATTCGATAACGTTTCGTTTAAATTCGAACTCGTGGAAAGTTTCGCCGCGTTGTCGTTTTTTTGACGTCCCCTATTAAGGCGTGTCAAAGTGAAAGTCGTCGTCCGTACCTCACCGACGGCTCCGAGCTGTCGCGTTGACGTTGACGGTCGAACTTTGACGCGTCAACGAAGCCAAGTTCGACTTGAATTCGATTAAACTCGGTCGATAAAAGGGAACACAGAGGCCAGACCTTTAAAGGCAAGTAGCCAATAATAAATAATATAATTTGGCACAGTTTTAGGTAAACGTAGCATGTGGGTGGACTACATTGAAAAGGCGTACCGCTAAAACCACACGACGACTAGCAATGCCATTGTTGTGGAGCTATTAGCAAAGATTTATAGCAATCGTAACGCAGTCGAACCTTGTCTGTCCTTCTCCCAACGGTATATAACTAATCTTGTGCACCCCATATAACTGTTGAAGTTTAATGCCCTTATACAAAATTGAGTCGTGTTTGATCCTAGTTGCTGATTTTTATGTATTTTTTAGTGCTTGTCTCGGTGTCGTTTAATAAGAATCCCCCGATATTACTTAAATTTAGCGAAAGATTTTAAGTCAAAAATGAGAGCAATAAAAGCAATTTTGGGCAACTTTTGCTTTTACGGCCCTGAAAGCGACATTAAAAATTAAATCAGCAAAGGGTTAACGTTCCGGTTTTTTAAATCTTGGTCGGTTTCAAGCGCGGCCCGACTAAGATGAAAATTTTTAAAGCTTTTAAAGCATCCTAATTCTATTACGTCGTTATCAAATACCCGTAATTACCCCGCGTCCGAGGTAAGGACGTCCAGCACGGGGACCTGGTAAACGGTAAAAGATGCGGACTCGGTTAATCCGAATAAATCCAAACCGAGAACACGCCTCTGCCATTTTTACCCAAAGCAATATCTTTTCGACAAACATCTGGACCAAAGGTATTTAGTCGGGGCTTATTATTGACCATTTCTTCACCTTTTTGTATCTCGAGAGGCGGGGAACTCATTCAAGACCTTCTGAAATCCACATAATATATCGGATTTCTTAAACGGGGCGTGAAATTTCCCAACAAATTACAAAAATCTATATGTCTACATCAATGTAACGCGTTTAACAGCTGCACGATATCGATATGGACCGCGATTAGAGATTGGTTACAGTTTATTTATGCTCAGTAATGCGATATCCATTACAGAGCCTCAGTCGAATTCTCCTCTTCTTAAAAGAGCAGTAAATTTCGACTTGAGCGCCCTACGCCAGAAGTCGCACCCCCAAAATTTCGACTTGTCACACGCGGGGTCTCTCAGAAGACGCGGCCGGAAGGAAACTTGGCAAAAAGTGCTAATCAGAGATTCTGCTGCGGATGGTGTCGGGCCGCGGCGAGGTGCCCGGCCGCAAAACACCCTGTGTAAGAGCGGGTTATTCCATGGGTGAGCGGTGCGTTAATTAGCTGAGGGTACCCCGCCAATCTCGGCCGGTGCCAAATGCCGACAGTGGTTCATTTTTGGGGATCACTTTGGTAGACGCCCAATGACGTTTCATCTATGACGTAATTAACCGGTACGAGATTGAACTAAACGAGTTTCGTGGAAGCAACCGAAAACAAGAAATGTCGCACGTCGCGTCCACCTTCCAGGAGGCGCATTTTCCGAGTTGTTTGCGTATACTTTCGACGGTTGATTTATAGACAAAAACTTGACCTACGGAAAGGTTACACAGAGCAATATTAAGGGCTAAACGGCCCCCTTAGTACCGTAAATCGTAAATAGTATCAATTAACCCCTTTTGACCTTTCCAACTTCCGAGGTAAAAGCCAGACAGTCGAACATTTTTTAAATGTCGAATATAATCAGAAAATGTCACCATATGCTGCATACTCCGCCAAAAAGAAATGAAATCCATTTTGGCACTTAATTCGATTTCCATATATCCCTGGGTGTAACACTTATATTGCATTACGCTCAAATATAATATGCCCCGCAGTTTGCTGTGGTATATGATGCGATTTATAACCCAGAAAGGGAACTTTCCTTGCTTCCCTAAAAAGTGCATGTTATTGTGTGTCGCTGTCACCCAGAACGACAGATTGCACGCTCATAATTGCGTAGAAGTGAATTATTGGATCGTTTTAGTACACGGTGTCGATAATGGAATTTAGAAAATTACAACGAGTGATAAGACGGATTTTGAAACGACGATTGCTCGCACGGAAGCCAACTGCCGTCGCGCGCCGCTGGCCAAAATTCGAGCCGCTGTCATTTACTTGTCGAATACGGAAATCTCGGGTCGATCGCCATTTGTCCCAACGACCTTCGATACGACCTGCAAATGATTCACAATTGTTTGTTTACATACGTCACGGCGGTCCACGGCCGCGTCAAGGAAAAAATACCTAAATAATCCCACATGAAGAAGTGCGACGCAAAACGGCATTTATTAGAGAAATATGCCGGCGCGGGTTAGTTCAGGTTATTGACATGACTCATCGTTTTAAAGGAAATTTACTTGTCTTTTAGTTCATTTTGCCATTATACAGGGTGTGCCATTGGTAGCTTTGCACGCGGCTTAATTTCAACCGCGATCGAAATAGTAGAAATTGCCGTGTCGCGTCGATTTTGTTTACGAGGGGGGCACGTCTTAGCGTTAAACGCGGTTTTAACCGAAACGGCCCCCTTCGCAGGGGTATCAGCGATCTCCAGAACTTCGAACGATACCACGGGCCGAGCGACACCTCCTTTGAAAAGGTTTCCATTTTCCGATTCTCAGTATGTTTTTCCGTTTCTCTAATTTAAAATTACCTGTTGAACAATGAGCCAACGTAATACGCAAATTTCAAAGGGGACGCAGGCCAGGGAAACTACAAAAGACGTTTGAGGTGATTATGCACGAAGCCACCCAACTTATGATTCATTAAATTTGCATCTACGATCATCCCTTTTTTTTCGGATTTATCTGGCGGTAGTACAATTTAAATGAAAATTTCAAAGAATTTCATTCTTTTTTTTTTTTTTTTTTAACGAATATTCATCATATTTCAATGGACCCAAAATCGAAAATAAGCCGTTTAAGATTTGAAAGTTAAATACCTCTCCGCAAAGGGGGTTGTTTCGGTGAATCTGCATTTAAGGGCGAAACGTAACCCCCGAAGGCAAAAGCGACTTACGGCGACAATTTCTAATATTTGGTTGTAGTTCAAAATAGGCCAGGTGCAAAATTTTCGATGACACACTCTGTACGCGGCGTTACATTTAACATAAATATAAAATACTTTTCCTATTTTTATAGATTCAAATCCCCTGATAACAGGGCCTATTCCGGGGGCCCGATTTCGACCAAAAACGCAAGAGCTTTAGTCGATATTTCGAAAACCGATAGGGTACAGACGCGGAAATCATTAAGCAGAGACGATCAAAATGAAACAGCGAACCTAAAGATGAGACGATATACAGGGTGTTCCATTTAACGTATCCGCACCGCTACTGCCTCCTTATGCAGATGGTTTTTTCCCATGCCTTTTTGACGCAGGAGAGCTCGCGGAAACAAAAAAAGCTGAGCCGCTCCGCTCTTTTACCCCTTCGCACGCCGTGCCCATCGACACCAACGCCTCGGGGACACCCTGTATAGTCTTCGAGAACTTGAGATACTAAACTTAACAGTGGCAGCAAATTCTAGATATGGTGACAGGGGCTGGTGTTACAATAAACGTATTGTCTTGCACTTTCATTACAAAGATAACGGTCCTGATAAACAAATGCATTATTGAAATTGTATTCGGGCTGGTCACCATTGTACCCGCATGCCATGGTCGTCTATTATTTAGCTCAGGTCCATCCTCGACTCTTTCAGTTTATGTCACGGCCTTAGTTTTATCTCGCGTAACACGATGAATAAGTTTCCTCTATTGTTTCCTAGATGAAATTGCTTCGATAACTATTCACACGATATTTGATTTTTTTTAATAAAAATAATCAGCTAGACCGCAATTTTGAAGACTGCAGCTGCGATTTGACACGTGTTTGCCAGGGGGCTTAACTAGTTAAGCGTCGAACCGAGACCTTTCTCAAAACCTGGCTCCTCCGCAATCGAAAACGGCAGTGACTTCCTTGGATCGTCCTCGTCAAGAGACATTTTCCAAGTGATCTTTGAAGCTTTGGGGCGATGAGCAGTTTCATCGGGCCCGCTTGGAGACCTCATCGAAATCCCGTCGGTGAGCTTTGACTGAAGATCGTGCGCAGTCATCTCGCCCGGACTTGTGTGTGAGTCCTTGTTCCCAAACAGGATAATAGGAGAAATCTGCAGATTGTTGAAATAAGGAAGTCTCGGCTCGACCATCATTTTCAATTGGGGCCCGGGAACTTTCGGTAAAAGGCGCAAGCGATCAACGGCGGTTTATTTGCGTTCGTCACGGCATTTCAGAATCACCTTCGGCAAAAATGCGAAAACAATCCAATTGGAAAACCGATAGAGACAGGAATCATTGGGCAGAAACGATCAAAAGGAAATGGCGAAACTGAAATAACATACAGAGCGTCCCATTTAACACATCGGAGTTGCTGGATGACGTAACTGAGATGGCGGCGTGGTGCCGCACGCGTGTCCAGGAAACATTTTACGTTTAAAACGTAACAATTTTTAACATCGTGATTTTATTTGTTTCAGATGCGTGTGGTCTAAGTGACGTGGCTCAAATAGAATCGATCCAGGAAAAGTCCCAGTGCGCGTTAGAAGAGTATTGTAGGACGCAATATCCAAACCAGCCCACCAGGTTCGGAAAGTTGTTATTGAGGTTGCCTAGTTTAAGGACTGTCAGCTCGGCTGTCATAGAGCAGCTATTTTTCGTTAGGCTGGTGGGGAAAACGCCTATAGAAACTCTTATAAGAGATATGCTCTTATCTGGTAGCTCATTTTCGTGGCCGTATATGTGATATTTAAAATTGTACTAGTTCTGCTAGTCAATGTTTATTGTCTGTTAATGTTGTTCGTTATATATGTGAATAAAGAGACAATCGCATGAATGAGACACTCTGTGATGTTTCAAAAGTTCACATATCAGAATTGAGTTGTTATAATGTTGATATCAGTTTTATTAATAGAGAGACTGCGTAATAGCCAGTGAATTTGATGTTCCTTTTTATCAAAATTAAATTATATCACTAAACATGTTATAAGTACAGTGACGCAAAATTGCATGTTAAATGGTTTTTCCTGAAGAAGCAAATTACTCAAACTGCCTGAACTGTCTCAGGAGCACGAAACATTTTTGTTCTCACCGACGTGCAATCGATTTTTTTTTTTTTTTTTTTTTTTTGATAAATTTCAATTAAACTCATATGTGTACGTGCGGGGCGGAAACGTAATATGTTTTTGTGAAACCTTCATTTTACCTCACTGGAAATACCCACGACGCGGAGTGATCATGCGCGAGAATGGACTCGGCCTGAACGTTCGCGTCTTGCGGCGAGGCTACAAGCGCTACGTGCCACTTACCAACGCGGAAATCTGCTCTTAAATGAAAACAGGCGAAATAGTTAACTGCTCTCATTTCTCTCCCATATTGTTCTTATCAATGTCTAGTCACGCATGGATTACGCATGCGAAGCTTTTTTAAACAAAAAGACCTATGATTTCCGTCAGTTTCTGACATCTGGTGCTACGTGGGAAACTGTTGATTTGCCGAGTAGCGCTGGTTAAAACCGAGTTCGCCGGCAGTCTCGTTGAGTTCTCCAAAACACCAACCTAGAAACGCGGCAACTTTCAGCCCTGGCACGGTGTTCCGCCAATTGAGAATTCATTTGGGCACACACCGATAGTTTCAAAAGAGCAAATAACGCGAGAGTCAAGACCTCACCTTCCAGGATTTCTTTGGTTAAAACCAGATAAAAACACGAGCCCTTTAGGGGTAGCTGAACGCTCGAAATAAGCTCGATCGTCGTTGGCATCTCTCCCTCGATTCCCGAGATACGGACTTAAACGCGATTCTCGAGTCGATTTTCTAGATTAGAACTCAAAAATTTGAAAAACGCGTACTGGATCGACGCCGCCTCGTATTTGACCTGACGAATTATCTGGAGGTGCTGCGCGGGCGCGCGGACCGAGCCCCGACCTTAGCTCAGTAGTGAAATTCCGAGGGAATCTAGGCGGCATATCTTCGTCTCCGACGCAACGTGTACACATACGAGTATTAGCAATTCGGTTTGTGTTAATGTGTTAACGATTTCGGCAAATGTAGCTTATCTAGATTACATTAAACCTATTCGGGAATAACTATGTTAATATAATATATTTATGGTAACTCTGTGTAAAGTGTAAATATTGATGTATTGGCTAACTAGGACTACTTATGACAGAAGTCATATTCGAAATATATTATGAGAAACGGGCAGGCTGCTGTATATTTATTTAAATGTCAAGCTTTCGATTGGGTTTAAAATTGCGCATTCTCACGAAACATTCAGTACATTGTTGGTAAACATATTGAACCCATCTTCAGTTTCGAAACTGTCTAAATGCATACTAAACCGAATGAACTAGAAACCAAAGACTTCCTGCGTGTTAATTAGAAAGTTCTTTTGACTTCTGTTACGGGTTGGCGCAGCACCTGACAGAGATCTCAGAAAATTTGTCAAGTGCCGCAGACCCCACTGTCAGTGTATCCAACCAGCAATAATTAACAATACTTAAAAGACGCACAGGAAACGTCTATTTCCACAGTTTCTAGAGATAAGCTGATGTAAGATCTATGAGCTCAAATTTTCAGGAACTTTAGTTAGTAGAAGCTCGCTCAGAGATACGGGGCGAACTTTCTTGCTTATTTTACAGATATTATTTTTCACAAACTATCATATTACCGATACTATTATTTCACAAAATTTCAAACATTTTCAAGACCTACCAATTACCCGTGCAAATATACGGGGTGTCCTTTAACACACCCTGTATGTGTGTAGACAGGCGTTCAAGGTTTTGTGATCGACTTGCCACGAAGCTAGGATAGAGATCACGGTCGATTATGGTCGAGATTAAAAAATAAACAAAAAGGTTTTCTACACCACTGGAATGTCCTCGAAACAGTGCCTTTTTAGAATTAAATAAATAGTAGAAATATTTCCGAAGTTGGCAAAAATTCCGAGTTTCCACGTAAAGTTCGCGCACGGAAACGAGAGATGGCGGCACCGATGTGAAAACCAGCGACAGTTTCTGACACTTATATCAGTTTTTCCTTGTCTACTCTGGAATTAAGAGTTTCCTGTCGAAACAGCGTAAGTTTGACCGCCCTTTAAATACGTGTGATATTCGTCACAAAGAGCTCTCTATTATTACCGAAGCGCAGGTCTATAAATTAGCTGATAATTTGACGGTCTGCGCCAGTCACTTTATACTTCGTTTCAGTCACTTTATGTAGTCGCAATTTACTTAAATGTCCTATTATTGAAGCAATAAGTGTTATTCCGTTGTTCGCAAAACTGAGAAAGTGATTATCCACAGCCGATTCGGAGAGGTTCCGGTAAGCTGAAAGCAGTTGTCTTTTTTACTACTTTTGTACAGTTGTTTTTATAATGATTTTTCAGATTTTTTCACTTCTCCCTTTTTGATATCGAATTTTGTACGTGTTTATTATTGTTGTTACTTCCTCTCTACGTTGTTATTGTGCAAATGCAATATCGCTATTGGTTGGTGGCCAATAAATTTAACCTTTTTACTGCGTTTTCAATGGAACTGTACTATTCCTATAAAATAGCAAATTATTTTATTGTGTAAGTACTTATGAATTGTTTTGTTTTTATTTCACAATGACTTTACGCACGTTAATTTTCTGTTTTGTTTTTGTGTGCACCACATGCGCAGTTTGTTCTGGATAAGAATGAACGGGCTGCCCCGGAAGATCAAGTTTCAATTGTTTCAAGTTTCAATCACATCAATGCATCCGTCCGTCGTAACAAGATGATTTATCGAAAATTCGTAATTCAGCGGAATTTACAGAAACGTATAATATATAGACGTAACAGTTCTTTTGGTGTTCATTCTTAGTTTAGACTCACTGACGAATGAATTTTAGTCACAAATATACTTACTGTGTAGCCGCAATATTTCTAATTTAATTTTACCTGTACGCCTATACTTATTAATTTACTTTGATTAGTGTGATTCTTGCCAAAAAGACAAACGAACCTGTAAACTTACTTTGTACGTAAACGAAACCTACTTATGTGAAACATTTAGGTAAGTGATGCGGTTCCCAGCCGACGCCAAATAAGATTGAGTTGCGCCACAAGAAACATTACATATTTATTGATTTTTTTATATTTAGTGAAATGGACTGTACATAATCTAAATACCCAACAAACTAGTACCTAAATAAAATATCTGTATTTATAGAGAGTCGTTTCATTTCATTCCATATCGTGGCAGGGAGCAACTGGCCGAAACTGGCCGTCGAATCGGTGGATGAGTCCCAAGCGAGCACAAAGATGGGAATGTTTCCTCGCCGAGGAAGACTTTTTTAACCGTTAAATTTGAACTTAACTAGTTAATTCAAGTTAATCAGATGCAAAGTGCCCAAAATAATACTGGAGAGGTCGCTAACCTTCATAGACACAGACTTGTTTGAATGCGACAGTGCATTACGTAAATTACTAAGGATGATACGTCAATGAATTTGTAACGAAACATTTACCAAAAAAACTTACCAGGAGCTTCTTCTTTCTTTCTTCCGCTCGACCAAATCCGGAACCACCGTATACCAATGCGTTTCGTGCGCGCATCGATCGTTCTACGCATGCACGTGGTACGACCGATCAGTTGTACCTTCGCAAACGGCCCGTCGTTAAATTTTTTGCATGTTTTGGAGAGATATCGCTTCTTAAACGATTCACTGTCAGCCCGACAGTAAACAACGTGTTCATCGTGCGGAATAATGTTACAAAGGGATAAACGAAAAGTGATTTTTGAACATAGTCGCCCGAAAGAATTGACGTGCTTCCCGTGCCGGCAACGTCAATTTCTGGATGGTTACGTTCGTGAATTTTCGAGTGTGATTTTTCCGCGAGGGTTCAGAAAAATTGAATTATTGCGAAACGCATTCGAATGTTGTGGCTTAAACTCCCAATTCTCTTTAACCTGGAAACCTCGATTATGGTCTTGTTAAAACGTCATTAAGTATTTATCACACTCTCGCAAGAGTCTCGAAGGGAGCGTTGCCAAATTTCGTTTTTATATTTCTTTTCAAGTTATCTCCGCGTCCCTAACATGCAAAAACATTAAGAATCCCTATGCATGCACGTACTAACCTGCGGTGTCTTATCATTTATGCAAACTCCTCGGAATGCTTCCAAGACCCTAATTCGCCCGGTATTTAATCAAACAGGCGACTCGGACTATTTAGTTGCGAGTATTCAGAAAGTTTTTTTCCACGCAAGATCTAAATGAATGAAACCTTTCTAAGGAGAATTTCTTTCATCCGATTATCCCCCATGACATTTCATTCAGGACCGAAGGAGTCCCTTCTCGCTGATAAATGATAAAGAATATATCTCAAAGTAAAGGAGTTTTATTATATGGATTGTTTCCAAGGTAACCAGTGACCTTTCTGGATTGGCTGCTCCGAATTATGTCAATAGACACTCCCATCTTTTAGGTAGGTTCGAGTTGGCCAGAATGTGCACCAGAAGCAATTCTGTTAGCTGCACTATGCAGAGTGTTTTCTCAGTGTGCTGGGCAACTTTGGGGGAATCTTCTCGGGTCGAAATTGGCAAAAAGTCTGGACGGGACATTTCACGGTAGCATGTCAAAAATTCGAGGATTCGATCTATGGAAAATGTTCATGTGAACGTGGGTCCGGTTTGGCCTTTAGGCCGAAATGCAGGCTGATAAAAATTGATATTTTTTCTCAATTTTTTCCCAACAAGTCCGCTACGGGATTACGTGTTTTTATGAAAATTGGAGCGCGTGAGATAAGCGTGTACGTGGCGTCTCCATTGATGTGCCCCCTGAACGTTTGGAACCGAAAATACGGTGGGGCGCTAAAAAAACAAAAACCATTTTCGGGCTGCTGCACCTTCCCGTAAAAAAAAAAAAAACGGTCCCTTGAATATTTTTTATAACGTAAATCGTTTTCGTCGAGAAAATTTTTTAAAACCACAAGAATAAATTAGGTGTCGAAAATGCCCTCCACCTGCAATGCATGCCTCGGCTCTTTGTCGCATACGTATTACCGCGCACTCTTTGAAAAGCCCCTGGTGTATTTTTTATCGTGTTAGATGAATGAATTATGCAATTTCTCAGTTGCAGATTGTTACGTTTTATTTTTTCCACGAAAACGGAACGTTATGAAAAATATTCGAGGCACCTCTTTTCACACAAGTGCAGGGCATTCGTAGAACTATTTTCTTCGAAAAGACAGCGGCGTATCACCTCTATTTTCGTTTATAACGTCCAGGATCACGTCAATGTGGACGCCATTGATGAAGGTAATGTCATTGTTTCCCCTTAAAAGATGTGTCTCCACACCTATTTCACGCTTCTCAATTTTGAGAAAAATATTTAATCCCGGAACGAACTTGTTACGAAAACCGTGCGTTCCGACAGGAAGAGAAAACAGACCGACATGTGTTCACAAGAGCTTTTTTTTTTAATCAGCCGCAGATTCACCCCCTGAATTTTTGACATACCATTATAAAACGCCTTCTATGAACATAGATGGGGAATCACTTTAACTCGGAAATACAGGATGTTAAAAAAACCAACCCTAGTATTTGTCAAAGAGTTCAGCAACCTGAATCGACCGGAAATTCCTGGATAAACTCTAATAAGCGTCATAAGGAGTTTTTACAAAATTGAAAAAAAAATAAATTTTTTTTTCATTTCAACACCTCGCCTTTCGGCGCCAAATTCATTCGGGACATATAACGCTTGCGCCAACTCGTTGCGCAGTTTCGGCTCGAGGAACGTTCTCTTAAATTCGACCGGTACGTTCAGGCAGGCAATACTCTGTATAATAAACAGATGCGTCTTTATTGCTGCGTGCACAAAGAATGCATCGAAAAATGTCTATTTTCCCCATTAACTCGAGCTCGTAAAAATTGAGTAAACGGAACGCACTGATAAGAATCAGAAATGCTTCTTCTGCCTCTCACACAATGCCGTTTACCGCTTTAAACTTGACACGTGCATTGATTTTTTTTTTCCTCCACAATTCAGTTTTTAAATTGAAAACAAGACATACGAAGAGTGTCACTCAAGGAATACCTAACATTTGTGTTGGGTGCCACAAGGTTCGAACAGATAAAAATTTCATTTCCGCGTTCTATGTAGGACGCTTATTAACTTTTTTCGGGCTGCGAATTAATAACCTGTTTTGCGGGCTATTTTGCAGGAATAACCCTTGGGCATTGATTGTAATTCCTCATTAAAGCATATTATAAAAAGCCCGAAGCACCTGGGACAGAGGCCATAATGAGTTTTGTCCTAATAATTCTGAAAATATTGTGAGCAAAAGGTAAACGCAGTGACGGCGAAGACCACTATCCGAGAGATTAAGGCCGGTTCTTTTCCGACCTTTTTAACATTTGAAAATCTATTATTCACGACCGAGCTAATGTGCTGATTATTAAAGCCCTTTTGTTAAAACTAGAAGCCTCCCGCCGTTGAGGACCAATTTGTTCGGTTCGATTTAATCATAATTTACAATCAACGAGACAAATAACGAGTAGTTAACTCTCCTTAGTGCGAAACTAACTTATTTTATTACCTCGAAACGTTCGGGGTTTCTCCGTTACCTCCAGAGCTATGCGAAATTTTTACTTTCCGTCAAGTCGCCTGCGACGTCAAAATAGCGGTCTGTCATTGGCCGATGCGGAAAAATTAAATTCATGAGCGCCATGTTGGAATGCCGTTGCTGTCGCGTGAGGCGAGTTTGAAGTTGCTATTGGAATTTTCTGCAAAAATTTTAGGAAAAATCGGGGAAATTGCTTAAGAAAGTGGATGGAATTAGTCAAAAATGCGGGCGTAAGAACTTTCGGGAGTTTCGCGGGCGTTGGACGTGGTTTCTTCTGCGTGGAAGCAACTCGAAGTGCTAGTGGGCTGAAACGCTGAGTGCCGAGAAGAAAATGATTCGTGCTTGGAGACATTGTCAGGTAGAACACGGGGAGCCTTTCTGCATTTTTATCGTGATTGCAAGCATCGTTGCTGTTTCGGTATGTATACGGTAGATTTTTGACGAGTTTCACACAAAACCATCGTCAATTTTTTAATGTTGCATTGCTAGGTGATTTCCTGGGCAAAGAACGAACTCATTTTTCGACGCGTCCGCCACTGGAAAATAGTATTGGGGGGTGAGAGAGATAAAATAAGAAGCAGGGCTCAGCTGGTCGAAGCGACCGAGCAAAGTGCGAAGTTTCTAAACAATAAACACCCCGTCACACTAATTACGGCGGAATGCTTCGCAAAAGGTCCTTAATCTACTACGAGCTCGTTTTTTCTCAGCTCTTGTTGTTTTATCATAGGCAGAATGATTTATATTTGGTTCGTGAGAGATTAGCAATTATTACAATCTAGAGACCAGATCGAAAACAGGCAGTTTCATAATGAATAACTCTATCATTGCCGATCACCACGCTAGCGAAATTAGACGTCTCTTTTGAGAAGAAAACATTAATTTTTCCTGCGGCTTTTCTCGTGTGTGTCATGTCTCATGTTTCAAACTAAACAGCAAAAAGAACATTATTATGCTGATTATATTCTCGGATACATATTTTCGGGAGGTTTCCCTCAATAAGGCAATACAGATTAGAAGTGACAAGCTCTCAAGGAGCGGAAGAGCAAATTGTCACGTGTCACCGCAACAGGACTTCCCTTTTCTATAAATTTGCAGGAATTGAAGAAGTGTGTTTTTTATCTGTCTGTCCCTTTGGAAATTTGGGGCGTTTTTCCCGACGTGTCACACCCTTCTTACATCATTTGTTGTTTGTAGTTAGGGTTTTAACGGTTTACTTTGCCGCTGATGGGGGCTCTCAACCTCATAGCTACAGCTATTCTAAATCTAGAAAATTGCAGAGAGGGGTATAACGATACAAAAGGTCATTCACAAACACAGGGTACTGCATTACGTTGATGACGCTGTTGAAGTTGATATTCCGATTGTACCTATTTGGTTCACGTCGAGCATGATAGTGTCGTTACCCCACCTGGTAGCTTTTGGATTTGTTGTCTTGCTGCCTCATTACATTCAATTGGCCATTGTGCTCCGCTATTATTTATCAAATTCTTTGCTATTTTTCTTATAAATTAACCTCTTTTTATTCTTTTTTTTTCTTCATTGACCCCTTATAGTGCAATTGACCTGACTTGAACTTGTATCCTCTGACTTCCACCATTGGTTGACACTTAGACCGAAGTGGAGTCGTTTACCTGCACAAAATCGAATCAACTACATGCTTACTTTTTTTAAATGCCCGGTGCCTACTCAAATCGTAAGGAAAGGTTAATCAAAATCCCTGGCCTTCAAATATCGTATTTCCAAACAATATCCCACTGTTGTTCAAACAATTAAAAATAAAAATTGTCCCAAGGCGAAAGGCGCCAAGACGATTGTTATTTTGCTTAGTTATTAAAGTCTGTAACATAGTACGTACTTACTTGTCTTTTCTAGACTTTAATTGATGTCAATTAAGGGTCAATTTATTTTATTAAAGATTTGGGATATAAAAAGCTTACTGCCATGCGTTACGTCACTGTGTTCTAGATATTTACTGATTTGGGTTCACTTTAATTGGGATGGAATCGGATGATTGAGTGTAGCATTTCTATTCACCATGCTTGTGCTTATCATTAAATACTTTCACGGTAATTCCACGGAAATTTCAAAAAAAAAATTTTTCGAGACGTTGGCCTTTTATGAATTTCCGTTTTAGGTAAAGTTTTGTCGATTTAATTTTTATTATTTATTTTACCTGTTTAAGATACGTGTAAAATTTGAGATTTAAAGGCGGCTGTAAAACAGTGCAATATGAAGTCGTCACATAGCTAAATGTGGCAGAAATTACCCAGTTAGTAGAAGTAATTAGCCGACAATGGTTAACCGTCACACATTGTGCAAACTTTCAACTAAAATGCATCGACTGAAAGATTTGTAAAAATCATTAATAACCGTTGTGTCAAATCGGGACGGTAAACGAGCGAAAAGTGACAAATTTTATCGGGTGTAAAGTACAAAGAAAAACCATTAACTCTAGAACTATTAGGAGAAAAAATTCAATGGGATCCAAAGTAAATAGTCCGGCTAGACCCTTATCAAAATTTGCGATTTTGCTGAGAGAGGAATTTATGTCACAACTGTTTACTTAAGTATATCGATTTGTTGATTTGAAAACCCCATGGAGACCCAATTGCCTAAATAACACGAAAAAAAACCTCAATTAATTATAGTTGAAAGTTTTTGAAGCCGAAAACTATTCTTGATTCAAGAATATATTTGTTGGCAAAGGGGATAAAGTTATGGAGGAAGCGCTGAATAGAGAGGGAGCTTTTAAAATTTTAATTTTTAATAAGTGAGTCCTAGCTAATCCGATAAGTTATTCCGAGTAGTCATTAAGCACTTCGTTATTATGAGGGCAAAAGTTGTAACAGAATAACTTATTAGCTCTCAGCACGCAATACTAATCAGGTTATTGTTTGATCTCAATTTGGGATACATGTGATGCCTTTCATAGAATGTCTATTGAACGTAGCCACAAATGAAACAAGAAAATGACAACGCTTAATTCGATCGCGTTCATTTCGAATTTCTAAATGGACACTTTTGTGTACTTTGTAAGGTAATATTACAATTATCGCAAAAACTCGATAAATGGTCACCAAATATGGACATGTTTAAAAAAAAAAAACGACGTGAACCGACTCATGGAGCCAAACCGAAAATCCACAGGGTGACATTTTTTCGAAGGATCAAATCTCCTTTTATTGCCCCAAAATTTTGCAATCGGAACTCGAAAATAAAGAGCACTTTCAAATGGCTATCCGAAGCAATCTCTTTACAGGTATTGTATATGTGTGGTGCGCAGTGTTGAGTGAGACTAGTAGAGTCCTGCACTTTTTACTCTGCAGTGTAGCGGGAGTATGCTAAGCAATAGAATAAACCTAGTCAAAGTCATCGTGACGTTGACAAATAATCTGTCATTGTCAAAGCTCCCGATTGAGCACTGACATTTATTCCATATAAATGAAATTTTAGATTTCACTGATTTTAGGCAATCGCTTTTCATTATTATTATATTTTGTAATTTTCCCTACTATTGCGGGATAATGATGCCCTAAAACTGCTTTTTGAGGTTCTATTTCCAGTAAGAAAAATGAGCCGACATGAAGGCAAGTCAGGCCAAAAAAAAGAGGTCATACCTCATTGCTATTTTTTCAGGTGTTAGCTGTGATTCCTGTTTAAAAGGTAACTTTAGGGGCCGCAGGTATAAATGTTTAGTGTGCTACGATTATGATTTGTGCGCTGTTTGCTACGAGTCTGGTGCAACCAACACTCGCCACACTACTGATCATCCTATGCAATGTATTTTGACGAGATCTGATTTTGGTAAGTACGAATTTTAGGCACTCCGGAATGTAGTGATGCGTAAGGTACGTCAAGAAGTTATAACTGGGTTTTTTTAATAAATCATTATGCAGTTGTACATTATTCCTACCAGATGCAAATCTCTTTATAGTTGTCCAATACCCATTTTCCAAAGATTGAGCAGCACAGATAGGAAAGTCAGTCACTTTAGGTGTCATCATTAAGACCAATTTTTTTACTCGTAACTACCCAAACCGCTCCCCTAATAGGCACCTTCAACAGAATGTACTTGTTAAGTGTCTTTCACAAATTATATTTGAGCAATTAATGGCCAGTTATTCTGTGTATCGTTCAATCTTAAAGAGTTTTTTATTTCTGTCCTCAAAGTTTCTTCATATCCCATTTCTATTAAGTTTCCTTCTTTCTTTCAAGATGTCTATTACGGGGGCGAAGCGATAAGCACCTTGGAAATGCCCCAATCTTATACTTGTCCTTATTGCTCACGTATGGGATTTACAGATGTTACTCTTCAAGAGCATGTAACTGCAGAGCATCAAGATACAACATTTGAAGTGGTAATGTATATAAGGCTATGTTTGATGATGAAAACGTCGTGTAACAAAATACCAGTGGCCATAATATATTCATATTCTTGGAAAACTGGTTGTATGCTTATTTGCAGATCTATTGGCTTTTTTTTGCACTCGGTAACTAAACAGATAATTATTTACATCTAGGTATGCCCTCTTTGTGCTGCAATGCCAGGTGGTGATCCAAATCTTATGACGGATGACTTTGCTGGTCATTTAACCTTAGAGCATCGCTCTGGTCCTCGCGACCTGATTTCTTTTTTGGATGAGCCTGTTGCAACGCGCCATAACGTAAGACGCATTCCCCATACTTCGACTTCCCATACTGGGACTGGTAGAGGAGCAAACTCTTTAAGGCCTCGTAGATCCAACATGCACTTTAGGTATGTTGTTTCTTTTGCACAGATTATTTTTTTGGCTTTTTTTTTTACCATTAAGCCCTGGTTGTTTCATATATGTCAGTTTTTCCTGGTGAGAGATGTAACAAAATTATTCTGTCCCGCGTAAAGATAGAGATTTAGTGTTTTCAGCTCAAGCGGATTTTCATCTTTGAGCCCATCAGGTCGTGAAGCTGTTGATCCAATCGCGGAACTTCTTTCGCAGCTTTCAGGTAAAAATTCCGGTAAATACTGGCTTCGAGATACCCAATTTAGAATATTTTCCAAGGGGTACGACGTTCCACCAGTACGACTTCAAACAGTTCCCCGACTCAATTGCAACAACTTCAGATGCAGTTACAGTTGGAGCGGCAACAGGTGAATGCGGCTAGGCAGAATTTGGAACGTTTTCCTAGACGCCCAACTCAGAGTCAAACTTTGAGGGAAGCCCATACTTCAAACTTTGGAACTTCGACAATTTTGCTCAACGCCTCTCCTGTGTTGGTTCAACCTGCGAATAATACTCCTCCAGTACCTACTCAGGGACTTAATTCACAATTTTTGCTATCTGGTGAGTTAATCATACAATCGGATTAAAAAAAAGATTTCTGTAGAATCCCACGACTGTTCGTATGTAGAAATGCTACAGGATTTCTTATACATTTTTGCGACTTTTCAGGTTTGTTGGAAGAAGTTTCTTTAAATTCCACTGTCACGGAAGAACGACAAGAACGTTGTGGTTTCGTTCAAGAATTACTTCTTTCAACAATGTCCACTGTATCCGAAGAAGAAAGTTGTCAACGGAAATTCAATAAGTTAATTGAATCTAGTCGAACTGCTGGGCCCGATTCCGCAGAAGAAGAAGAAATTAAACCTCCGCAACGCACGAGCAGTACTGTACTACGTGGGCGAGCTAGGCAAGACAACCAAAACGCGAAACGCAGAGCAGAGGCGAATCGCAAAGACCAAACCAGGGAACCCTGTTCTGAGGAAAATAGATAGTTTATTATTTAAGCGTTTTCAATTGTGATAGATTTGTTTTTTAAAAGTTTTAAGGTCTGGCCAACGGTGGGTTTTGGATCTTGTTACAAAGAGTTTTGTAAAAACTTAATATGGCTATAAGAGTTATTTTTTGAAATTTGTAACTGTTGTACTTTCGATTTGCATAGCTTGCACACTTTATTCATTTTTATTTACGTTGGCGTGGATATAAATGATTTGTGACCGAATTTAAATAATAATTTCAAAACGTAATCTTGGTAATGTATACCTCGGTTATTTTAGTTAATTCAATAAAAGACTTAATATAACATAGTGTTTTATTTCATTCTTATTATCAATCATCACTTAAACGCGCGGGATAGTCAAATTATCGGTCAATTATCAGTCAAACGCGCGGGACAAAATTAAGTTATCGGTCAATTATCGCTTAAACGCGCGGGACAAAGTCAAATTATCGGTCAATTATCAGTCAAATGCGCCGGACAAAATCAAATTATCGGTCAATTATCAGTCAAACGCGCCGGACAAAATCGAATTATCGGTCAATCATCAGTCAAACACGCCGGACAAAATTGAATTATCGGTCAAACATCAGTCAAACACGCCGGGCAAAACTGAGTTATCGGTCAATTATCGCTTAAATGCGCGGGACAAAATTGAATTATCGGTCAATTATCAGTCAAACGCGCGGGACAAAGTCAAATTATCGGTCAATTATCAGTCAAACGCGCCGGACAAAATCGAATTATCGGTCAATTATCAGTCAAACGCGCCGGACTAAACTGAGTTATCGGTCAATTATCGCTTAAACGTGTGGGACAAAATGGAATTATCGGTCAATTATCGCTTAAACGTGCGGGACAAAATTGAAATATCGGTCAATTATCGCTTAAACGCGCGGGACAAAATTGAATTATCGGTCAATTATCGCTTAAACGCGCGGGACAAAATTGTGTTATCGGTCAATTATCGCTTAAACGCGCGGGACAAAGTCAAATTATCGGTCAATTATCAGTCAAACGCGCGGGACAAAATTGAGTTATCGGTCAATTATCGCTTAAATGCGCGGGGCAGAGTCAAATTATCGGTCAATTATCAGTCAAACGCGCCGGACGAAATCGAATTATTGGTCAATTATCAGTCAAACACGCCGGGCAAAATCGAATTATCGGTCAATTATCAGTCAAACACGCCGGGCAAAATCGAATTATCGGTCAAATATTTGATATTAATGATCCTTATCTAAAAAATTAGTTAAATATATTAATTTCATATAAGGTTAACAAAATACACATTTCAAAATATAAATGATATTAAATTTAATCGTCCAAGTCAACCGTATGTCCCGAAACAGTCGCTGATTGATGATATCTTCTTCTGTTTGAAAAATCTTCATTGTCTTCGTTTAATTGTGCGGTAGATACGTCCATCCCCGGATGCACTGGCGTTACCACGATCTGCTCATAGTCGACAACTCTTCTCCTATAAAATTAAAAATGCCTGTTCAAAGCGAAACATAAGAAATGAAAAATATCGATATGCTTATGCATATCGAGCAGCACTTTGTTTTTACTCGATTTGGATTAACTACTAATAAACATATTCAGTACAATTGATAGATTTTTTCCTTACCCAAAACACCTTAACAGTACCGTTTTAAACCATCGCAAGAAGTGAAATTCGCTAGCTAAGCCCGGCTTAACTGCAGGGTTTGCTGTTCCAATGTACAGCCAGATTAAAAATACAACGCTTATAGAGGCTACAGCATATACCCAATTCACTAAGAACATTATAATTATTTTTATTAATGCCTACAAAAGAACATAATATAAACTTTACGAAACATTTTTATGACCAGCACTTACCCCGATTAGTGACAACCATCTGTTACATAAATTAGAATACCAATTCTTTTGCTTTGAATGTATATGGTTTTTAGGTGCTATTGGGGTCATTTCAGAATTTTCTATCGGACTAGACTGAGAATTTGAATTCGATTCACCCTTGATCACAAAAAAAGAAAAAATTTATCTCACTTTTCTCTTCAAATATTTATAATTCCTACAACTTACCCTTAAATTCTTATGTCTTGTGCGCTCAGGAAATAGTCTATCTAAGTCGTTGTCATCATCTACATTCACTGCAGTATGAACTTTTGGCCTATGAAACCTTTGCTCTCTTTGATGCTCTATATCAAAAGTTTGAGCCAAGGCAAAGTATGAATAGTCGATACAGGCATATGTTATTAAATAAGGCATTGTAACAATCGGAGCCAAAGTATTAATGTTTCCTATCATAATAAATGCAAACGAAACTGCTGCCACCACGGCCATCGAGTAGAGAGGGACTTTGTTTGGGCCCCTCTAAAATCGAATTTCTCCTTGGGTTCCATTTGAATGTATTGCTTGAATCTCAGGTTTGAAGGTGTATCTCTCAGAGCATCCCATTCATTAGGACAAATTGAAATTGCAAAATTCTAACATGAACCAAACAATGGCATAACAACAGACATCGCTTATAGACAAAAATCTGAGCAATGTCACTATTTAGAAGTATTTTAAGCAGTTGCTAATACTAAATTTGAAATGTTTCTTAATCTCCTTGGATACACCTTTATCCCCAAAATAGACACAGTTGTAAGTTCGTATCTTACCCCCATTCCCAAAATTCCTATTCCTGGTATCACATTTTCCAACGCAATAGACTGTAAAACTCTAGGCGTGCCGTACATGGCACCTAAACAACTAGACATAGAAGACACATATAAACCAGCTAGAAAAAGGACCCCTATTGCTGATACTTTGGCTGCGATCATATAATCGTTTTTCAACACATGTCTTGTGCAAGTGGCACCCAAAAACAAAATAAAAACTAGATATAAGAATGTGGCGAAACTGATTGCTGCCAATGTGCCATTTGGTATGTTTGTCGACGGCGCTTTGAGATCGCCACTCATATTAATTCCAGCCAATATCCCGGTTATCGTGGGAAAGAATACTCCGAATACGGCAAACATTGAATATCCATCGGTGTAATTGGGCCATAAGTTTAGCTGCATGTTATTTGTCAACCAGCCATCAAATCCACTTTCTACAATGGCAGAACATGATCGCTTTCTTAGGAGGCATATACAGGTAGTGAAAGAATATTACCTATATCAGTATGAACAAAACTGCCCACCATAAAGTCTAATCCAGCCAGCAATAAAATTAATAATAAAACGAATTGAATTTTAATGACCCATTTTACTCCGGCTATATTAATACTGCTTAATAACACGACGGCTCCAATGGCGATTAATCTAACGGCAGTTCCTGAGCCGCTAAAACCTATCATCTCTGCTATAGATTCCCCAAATCCAAGAACGTTCAATGCACACCCTACTGCCTTAAGAGTGAAATTGAAGATTGATAGATAATCCATCAATATTGCTACAGTACAAGTCAGAAAAATACTTACCTGGCCAAAGCAGTATAGTATACCCAAAGCACCACCAAATCTGGATCCTAGCACATGCCCCAATACAAAATAGACACCACCACTTTCTATCCTACAACGTTCACATATACCTACTGCTGATAATACTGATATTAATGCAGTCGCAACTAAAAATATATGTATTTTATAAGCTTGCACTTACAAGGGCGGTTTAAACAATTAACCTGTCGATAAAACTATTAAGACCCCACTTATTACTCCTGCTTGGCTAACAATCCAGCCTGATCGTAGAAATACGATGACACCCACAATGTTGATCAAACAAGAAGTAAAAACGCCATCCCACGTGCCAAATAGTACTGGTTGGGATATGAAGAAATTTGATTTCCACCATGGAATGTCACCCTAAAAAAAATAAAAATTTGTTTGACATTTAAAACTACTTAATAGGATATATTGAGAATGACCATAGCACTAAGGAATCGTTGAAAAGCTGCTAAAGGATGAGAATTTTAAACTTATCAAAAAACTCAAACATGCTTAAGTCAACAAATGTTCAAATAAGAAATTAAATTAATTTACATCTTATTACTGGTTGCTTATTGCTAAATTCTTAATGCAGCATTATAAATTATCGCATTATACCTTTAAAATTTGGTCTGAATTGAGCTTAAGTTGTAATACAACTCACCAAGGATCTACATTTTTCACTCTAACTTTCTTAAACATATTTACCTGTTCCTCAGCAAACAGTTCATTGGCACCAGAAGCCTGGTGTCCACCTGCAGCATAATGCCCACCACTGGATAGATCTACAAATCCACTTGTATTGGCTCTTACCCTTTGAGCAGCTTCATTGCCCAAACCATACTTTGACCAATCAATATCCCTATTCCTAGAATCAGTTCTATTCGATCCTTCCATGATTCAGGCTTTATGGAATCAAAATTGCGTTCAAATAAGATGAGTAATGTTTTACATATGTATTTTATTACCTTAAAAGTTATGAACCATTTGTTAAACAGGCGATATGTATCCAACTCATCTGGAAGATTAGACTATCTTAATGCCGTTATCTACAATATTGAATATATTCCAAATTGAATAGGAATCATTCATTGTTATTATAATTTTGGTTTTTCAACAATTTTAGGTAACAGAAAACAAAACATATCACTAGTAAGGAGGTAAAACTGTCGACATATCAATTTTCCATAAAGTTGACAGTCGAATGACAGATGATAACGCGAGGGGTTTTCTATTCAATTCTCTGAACATTCTGAACGAACAAAACCCAAATCTAAAGTTCTAAAATACAAAACGCATGCGTGTTCCAGCTAATTTGTTATCAGCTTGGAACATCGCCAAGGTCAAGATGGTCCTAGTCAATGACCTATGTCCATCCATAACCTGGTCCTAATCCAGGAAAAAAAATACAATACCACAACAATTTTTGATAAACTTTAAAAGCTGACTACCTATTTCAGATGGTTCCAATAAGTACTTCGTTTTACCACGATATCGAGAACATCACCTTATCATTTACTTTATTTTCTACTTTTATCTGGCATGCAATTTTTTTAAAACAAAATTAGAAGAGTTTAAACTCCAAAGGTTAGAAAATTCACAAACATCGTACTTACTGGACCTAGAAGTGATACAATTTTACCTATTAATTTAAGTTTACCGACATGGCAACCCAACTTTTTAAATCTTTAATTTTGGGAGCCCCTGCATCAGGGAAAGGTACAATATCTGCTCGAATAGTCAATACTTTTTATTTAGAACATGTTTCCAGTGGCGATCAGTTGAGAAAAAATATTCAGTCCAAAACTCGTAAGTACTTGTATAATTAATACACGAGTAATGTGTGTATAATGTGAACTTTCGTTGTCCTTATCATGGAATTCTGTGTTTGTTGTCAAGGGCTTTAGTATAGAAGATTATTGTTGACACATTCACATAATTAATATAAACGGTCCATAGTTGCACAGCATGCAATTTCTTACAGTAGCTTTCCATAACCCAGCTTTACTGTTAGTAACCGTAACTTAGTCAACTCCACACATTTTGCATTTACAGTAAACAAATATACCCAAGTTTAGTTGTGACTCAGTTAACCTGAGGAACTTTCTAAAAAAGCCTATAAGGCTATCAATTACTCTTTACATTTACCATACATAAAATATTTATTTATTTTAGCCATTGGCCTGGAAGCTCAAAAGTATATAAAAGAAGGGAAACTTGTCCCCGATGAGGTGATGATTAAGTTTATTTCTAAGGAGTTGGATAAAGTTCCCCCATGTTGGCTCCTTGATGGTAAGTAGAGGTCAGTCATGATGACTGACCTGAAAAAACTCTCAAAATGCCTATAATTATCAATAATTAAACTATTATTCTGCTAATTTTCTTTTTAGGCTTCCCTAGAACACTGGCACAGGCAAAAGCCCTATGGGAAGTACACAATTTGAACATAGCAATAAATTTGGATGTACCGTTTTCTGTCATTATTGATAGGATCAAAGGAAGATGGGTGCATTTGCCTAGTGGTAGAGTTTACAATGAAGGGTTTAATTCCCCTAAAGTGGCTGTAAGTGGTATCATAATAATCCCGCAAATACAAATACAAAAATTCTTATTTCAGGGAAAAGACGATGTAACTGGTGAACCTTTAATACAAAGAGAAGATGACAAACCAGATGTTGTTCAAAAGCGACTTGAACAGTACGAGAAACTAACACGCCCAGTCATTGAGTTTTATAGAAAAAAAAAGATTTTGCACGAGTTTTCAGGAAATACCTCCGACGAAATTTGGCCTAAAGTTCGAGAATGTTTAAATTCATGTATACCAACAACCATAACTAAGAAATAACGTTGCCTTCTTTAAAATAAGAACAGTAAACCCTCGATTAATCGTGTCGACATTATTTGAGCTCCGGACGAACCGTTTGTCATACATTTCTATGGCTTTCCCACCATAACAAAATAGCAATAGGCATAATCCTGATATTATGGAGGATTAACTCCTTATGTAAATAGTGAGCTTGTGTTTCCCCACATTGCTCTGGATAATCTAAGTTCTACGTTTAATTTCTGCATTAACATAAGCTAATATTATATAATTAGCTGGCAATATTTGTCAATTTTCATTTGCATCAGTTTTACACTATATAAAAATCAATATTATTCATATACTTCATAATGGTAGTTGATGACCAGCGCTGGTGCCAATTAATATACTTTGTACTCGTAAAAATCTGAAACTTACACCACCTGTATTTCAATAACGATTCACGTTTGGAATAGAGTTTATATAAAAAAAAATGACTTTAACATAATGTAAAATTTGTGTAAAGAAAATTTTAAAACTGTACTGTGCCTTAATCAATCAAATAAACAAATATATTTACATCAATTCGTTTCTCGTCATTTTCGCAAATCAAAAATCGTACCAAGAACCTTCCTCATTATTCAAATTAAAAATTTCGAATGCTAAAATTGAATGAAATGACTTGCGTCTATTCACATTGCTGTCGAAATAGTAATCTGTTTGTGCCTGTAGATAACGCACAAGTTTATTTTATTTATTCCGACATTAAAATTTCAAGCAGTAGCTGAAGAAGATGTCTCACGTTTCTTCTTTTGTAAGTAAAGTTCTAAATGCCCCATACAAGGCGTTGTTCGTAAGTACATCAGTTTTAACTGATTTTTTTCTAATAATATTATTTCGAACATTTTTTCAGCGAGAACGAAAAGTTAGGCAAATTGCCGTTAGAAACATTTTTGCATCATGCATTTTAAACAAAAACATATCGTTTCTTTTGTCAGATATAGGGGAAGGCATAAGGGAGGTGGTCGTTAAAGAGTGGTTTGTTAGCGTAGGGGATAAGGTATCACAGTTCGACAATATTTGTGAGGTACAAAGTGATAAAGCGTCAGTAACAATAACAAGTCGATATGATGGAGTTATTACAAAACTCTATTATCAAATTGATGACACAGCCTTGGTTGGTCAACCTTTAATAGATGTGGAAACTAATGAAATCGATGACGGTAAGTCTGATCCGGTTTAGGTCCAGTTTTTCAATTAGTTATTAAGGGACGAATAGGTTATTTCCGATGATTACATTTCGGGGGCAGGTTTGACTGCAGGATTAAAAAACGAACCTTCTCAGACTTTTTTTCTGGTGGTTTCAATGTGGTATAGTCAATAACAAACTTATACGTACCTAAAAATGCTTAGATCGTACACAGGCCCACCTTTTATACCTACAAATTCGGTCATGAAATCTTTAAAATTGAATGCTTGTGCCGCTTCATTGCCATGGAAACGTTTGTGGTTGAGCTTGGTGTTACCGTTAAACGAGTTTTTCCCTTAAACATGCTCTAAATATGTTTTCTTTCGTAGAGGTCACATCTATGCGAGAGAAAGCTGCTGTATATGAACCTGCAACAGTTACAAAAAAAACCCCAATTAGTACACCCGAAATCCCGGAAACATCATCTACATTAGAAACGAGTGACTCATCGGGCAAGCACCTTCCCATACAGAATAAAAACTAATTTGTCGTTATATTAACTTATTTCAGGTTCAGGGCACACAGTGCTTTGCATACCGTCTGTCCGTCGCATAGCTAAAGAATTTAAAATCGATCTGACGAAAGTAAAAGGTACGGGAAAACAGGGACGTATATTGAAAGAGGACATTATGAAGTATATAGATGTCCGCCCTCCGGATTGTCCCGAACCGCTTACACCTCCAGGATCTTTTTCGGACAATGAGACTCATAAAATTGAACCCATCAAAGGATTTACGAAAGCAATGTTCACTACCATGAGTGAAGCTCTAGTAAGAGTTCGAGCTGTAAAAATCTCTCCGAGAGCGAGTTATTATTTTTTTTTTCATTTAGAAAATCCCACATTTCGTTTACAGTGACGAGATTAAAGTTACAAAGCTGGCAACCCTAAAGAGCGATCTAGCAAACGTGCCGGAATCGGATATAAAAATAACCTTTTTGCCGTTTTTCATAAAGGCCATTTCAAATGCTTTGGGACGCTATCCAATAATTAATTCTTCACTAGATCAGGCCAATAATAATATTATTTACTGGAAACACCACAATATAGGTGTTGCTATGGCCACAAGTAAAGGCCTCGCCGTGCCGGTGATCAAAAACGTGGAAAAATTGACCGTATTGGAAATAACGACCGATTTGCAAAGGTTGATGAAGAATGGAAAGAACGGCGCTTTCGCACCCAACGATTTAGCCGGAGCCACATTTTCCATCTCTAACATTGGCATTGTAAGCTAATAACCCTCATGTTTTTTTGCGAATTTTGTCAATATCAAAGTACCAAAAACCGAAGTTCTTTTGGCGCATAATATTTAAAAAAATGGTCAACCTCCGATCTTGTAACGTTTTAGGTGGGAGGAACTTACACTAAACCAGTCATTTTACCACCACAAGTTGCGATTGTGGCCATTGGACGAACACAAGTACGAAATGCTTCAATACTAAAGCCCTTCCGGTAATTAATTTTTTGATAAATTTCAGGTATTACCGAGATATGGCGATGACGGTGACGTAATTAAAGAGAAGATCATTAACATCAGCGCATCGGCAGACCACAGGATTATAGATGGTGTCACCATGGCGAATTTTATCAACGTTGTTAAGAGACAAATAGAGAATCCTTACTTACTATTTCTAAATTTATGAACGTGATTTGAATAAATACACAGGATGTTCCTGAAATAACTCCGCAACACTTGACAAAGAATTCCCGAACCAACAATAAACGTTCTAGGCAAACTTACCCGTTTCCAGTGCTGCTTCGTTTTGCAGCTCTAGGAGACCAACGTTTTCAGATTAGTGTCGCATTTTCGAAATAATTACCGAAGACTTTTGTCGATTTTCAGTCGTTTGGGAACTAAAAGTTACTAAACAAATTGGCACATTTTCACGTAAACGGGATCGCGTTTTAACGAGCGGAAGAATTAACAATGTCACGTGATTGTAATGGACGTATAAGCGTCGGATGATATCGTAAGGAGCGTTCGAATTGTAGAGTTCCGAACCGTAAAACTTTTGCAAGTGTTAAGGGAAACGAGTAGTTTTAATCCAAACGTAAATCGAAGACGTCGACTCCAAAAATTGAGAAGAAAAAATATGGCGTCGTCCCTTTCGATTGGTAGATTAATCATGACAGTTGAAGGTATCGAAGAAGCCCATTCCTAGTCGGGTTCCCTAATAATAAATAAACGGCAAACGAGGCCTATCAAGAAGTAGAAATATGTTCGTGCATTTATTGTAAATATTTAATTAGTTGCCTGCACAAGGCAGAAACGTGCTATTAACGAAAATTTCACGTTCCGCACAGTTTGGTCGAGGAAGAAGTTTTCCCCGCAGAATCTCAGCACGATGCCTGTGGCTTTTGCTTGTTTGATCAAAATTATTATGCGACTTTCGAGAACTTAATAAGTGAAAAACAAAATATGTAATAAGAAGAAAAATGGTATCGTGTATATTAACAATAAGATTTATCTTTAATTTACAAATGGAGCGGTAAACTTTCCTGCCACTTTTCAAACGTGGAACGCCAGTGTCTCGAGAGCGCTTGGTATAATTTAAATGTACCTTCTCGATACGCTCTATAACTCAACGCAAACCGCTTTACCCAATGTCTTTCAATTATATAATTCAATTAGTTTCCTAAAAAAGCCACAAATCAATTAAAAAAAAAACACGAATTTTGGACAATTTGGCGAAGGAAAAGTTGCCACTGCAGGATCGCGACACGGTGCTTATGACAATCGTTCATGGAAGAATTAAATTTGTAAACTCGCGTATAGTATCGAGCCCTCAAAGTTGTTAAGTTTTCAACAGACAGAAACAAAATGTTAAAGTTGATATTGTCCTTACCTTTGTTGCACCCATATGAATGTATATCAATTATGAACGCGACGTGTGAAATTCTAAATTACTATTGTTCTTGAAAAACCTAAGACTTGTTAGAATAAGTCTCTTTACAATAAGAAATGAATTTTTCCTGCCGTCAGGGTATATTTGCGACTTTTCCTACATTTTACTAAATCTAGAAACGTCGCACGTTACTTCCTATCGCGTATCGTCTCCAAGACCGATCAGCTGTACCATTATAAAGGGCAGGTGATAAATTTTTTATATGTTTTCGTACCGATGTGACTACTTTGTAGATGATTCATTTAAACGTTAGCCCTGTGACGAACAAGAGGTTGGTAATGTGCGCTCCACTAAAAATCGGGATAATCGCGTTTCCTTTTGTTCTAAAGATTCGTAAATTACGCTGTTTGACTGACTGACTTAGCGAGTGCAAGTGGATCGTGCTGACGTGATTCTGACTCACGCTTTTGGTGCTCGGAGGTGAGTACCGATCGTCGGTCTTGTGGTTCACATTTAAGTTTTGTCAAGTCAATTAAAACGACCCTTTTAGGATTTTGGTTGAAAGTCGATATTATTTGCAACTTTGGCTCTTTGAAAAGTACCCAAGGCCATCTTTACACGTCGTCGAAAAATAATATCGCACCTTGGGTGGCTTCAAAGTCGCTTAAAACTTTTGTTCAGGAAATGATACTATTTTTTTATTTGCCTAGTTTAAAACCCTTAAAAATAAATATAAAAAGCGGAAACTTTTTCCCTTTTCATTCCGACTAAATAACAACGATCAATTGCAACAAATTGCAAATAATTGTTTTTAGGCAAACCGTATGCCCAGCGAAAATTTTACAAAAGGCAAAACAGTTTTGAAAATAAAGTCAGTTTGAGGCGAGAACAAATTTAAATAATTTTTACAGAGGGTAACAAAAATACAAACTTTTGTTTAAGAATAACGCATCATTTTTTGATAATTCCGAACATTTAAAAAAGAACTACAAGTCCCAAAATGAGTGAAAATCGATAAAAGCATTTAGCAATTTGTGTGTATGTAGGTAAGTTTATCTAGAACGCCTAATTTTTGGTACAGGAATTTTTTATCAAGTCTTGTATAGTCATTTCAGAGACACCCTGTATACCGGTTTATACAAACAGTTTATTTTTCTAAAACCCATATAAATAGTTCTTAGACCTGAACCTATGGTTATGGACGTAACTATTTAGAGAAAAAGTTTACAACTATCGGTTAGTAACTGGTCAATTGGGTATTAGATATACACTTAGGAGGTAATTGTTAACTATAATTTTTCGACTTCAAAAACATACTAAGCAAGTACCAACACTCAATCATAATACTAATAACAACCAAAAAGACAACAATAAAACAAAAATATAATAAAACTAAATATACAATAATAAAACCACAGGTGATGGTGGGTTATTACGAGTCGAGTTGGGATGTGATGTCCCCATGAAAAGAAGTTACCTCTTTAATCACCAGGGGTAAATGTCGACAGGCATTTTTCTCATATGCTTGCGTTTAAGAAAGATATGTCACATAATAAGTATAGTAAAGATAGTCTTTATAGGCATTGCTTAGATAATGTGAAGTTATACAATCACAGTACACTACAACAGTTCAGTGATATCTAAAGCTAACAATAGTTATAAAGTATAGGCACAGATTTGATTGAAATACTAATGTTTCCTCTATCATACGTTTATGATAAAGTAATCGGCACTTAGTAGCTCTTGTAAAAGATCTTTTTATAGCTTAAAAATTCTAAAACTAAATAAAATACAACTTACTGACATGAAATTGCAAAACAATCACTTTTAACATATTTTAAACAGTATCATAACTTAAATGTCAATCGCTCAAGCCATTTTTCCTAGATTTTTAAATAAGTAATAAAATAAACTAATGAAATTGATTTGGCGTTTTACCACTGTCCTAACTCATAGATTCAAGTTTGTGGCACGCAGAGTATTTAGATAAACGTCGAAGAAGGTGAAAATAAATTAATTGCTATTCTCTGGAAAAATCCCTAGAAGATATTCATGTTGTAAAATGCCTAATGCGTGATGTCTTAGGTAATTAATGTAACATTAATTATTAAAGTAAAATGGGAATTCTGAGAAAAAAATCTTTCACTTTGCGACGAATCTAAAAATATAGTCATTATTAATTATTTGTTCGTTATTTTACCGACTTTTTAGATTAGCCACGAAAAACTAAAATGAATGTGGCTAAAGTATTATGTTTGGATTGCTTTACAAAGCGCAAAAAAAAACCGAACAACTGCCAGAGTTATTCGGATATCCCTTGTGAGACTTTTTTTTGAGTGGTATGGACTCTTTGGTATTTCAGTGCCTAGAACAAAACTTCGCAGATCTGATACTGCTTTCAAAGCCTCAACTATAAATACTTAACACATTCAAACACAGATGATTTAGTAATTTGCTTTTTTTTCGCGCTTTGTATCTTTATCCAATATTATACTGAACTTCATTAAAGCACCTACTCAACGTAGACAAATTTATAAGGCACACTGCATGTTTGTATCGTCATTATTAAAATACAAGAAACTTTAACAAACTCCTACAAATTGAAAATTAAAAAAATATATAATTTGTTTCATTTTATCACTTTTATTTCCTAATAATAATTACGGCGTATTTACGAATATTGCTTGTGAGACAAGTTGTATGTGACGTAAGGGTTCTGCAAAATTCTGGGAGTCGTCTCCATCACTCTGAGCAATAAGTCGTCTAAATAATCCTCCAAATCTTTAAGTTTCTTCTTCTGTTTTTCTAAGTCAGTTTGGCTTTCTACTAAGGCCAAAATCAAATCCTAAAAAAGATGAACCTGTTTGCATTGAATTTAAATTTAGTGGACACAAAAAGCACCTCCCGAGTTTTCCCTTCGAATTTCTGTAGCAGTTCATTGGATATATGATTGGTTACTTTTTCTGGTATTATTTCTCTCTCACCTCCTATAATTACGCGCTCGTGTGAAGTACTCCTGATTTTTTCACGTCTCTCTACTAAATCAATCTTATCTTTATCTAAAAAAAAGTACATATACACATAATAGCAACGAAACACAGAGTATACAAACTAAAGTGACATACCTCAATCACATATTTAAAACCGCAAAATAATATATATTAAAAACCAACAGAACTATTTTCTTCCCTAATTCGCTACCACCCAAAACTCACAAGAAAAAGACATGAACTTGACACATTAACAGAAAAATTTCAGGCACTTAAAAAACTTCCTTAATCGTTGAATTCCCGAATAAACACGGCAATCTTCCTTTGCACGTCTTCCTCCCACTACTAACTACTAATGAAATATCAAGCACTAACCTTTTCTGAAATTATTCTTTAGTTTTGAAAACATTCCATCTTTCTCTTCCCTTTTAATTTCAGGCGTAGATTTAACGCTAATATTGTCTTCATTTTTGGATGAATTTTCAGTCACTTCCGTTTCTTCTAAAATTTGTGATGCTAACTTGGAAGAATCCCATGACCTTCGATTAAGAGATTCGCTAGAACCGGGTCTTAAACTACCTAAAATAAAATTACAAATTAATGAGGAAAAATATTAAATCTGATAATGAATCAATTACCTTTTTTGGAATTTCCAAATAATTTAGTTTCCCATTCGTCTTGCGGAAGTTTAGTTTCAGATCTAGGCGGCTTCACTGGCGGAGTTACTGCTTTTGTAATTGTCCGTACTGGAGTTGTTGGGGATGAAGGTAGAGGATTATCCACGACCGGCGTCTTGTTGATAGTTGGGAATGTGGCTGGTACGTTTGTAGAAACATTTAAAGAACTTGCGGAACTTTTATGTGATAAATCATCAAACTGAAACAAGACAATGCATTCCCATCTACTACTAGCCATATATATTTCCAGTAATCTTACGGTAAATTCATCTTCATCACTAACAACGCCGGGATCGGCGTCATCCAATGTCTGTCTAGACTTGAAATGTCTATTTAATGTCTGGCTACGCATATTTAAACTTCCCACGCTTCCAATGGATGACACACCATCGTCGAAATCTCCCTTTTTCTTTCCTTTCAGGTGCATCTTTGACCCTATGGACTTAGCAAGTTTCTTAATTCCTTTTCTCTTTTCGGCACTACCGAGGCTCAATAAACTGCCCCCAACAGATTGAGCCACATGGGAAAGTGACGATCTGTGCTTTTCTTTCTTGCTAAGATTGGTGAGGCTACCCGATTTTACATTAAAGGCAATTTTAACTTCTAATTGTCCTCTATCTTTCTGTTTGCCACCTAAATGAATAACCAGTAAATATGGATACACAACGATTAAAAATACAGAATTTACCAGGCTTTGCTTGTAAGGGAAAGAATTTATTTTTTGGTCTGTCATAAATGTCTAACTGGTTTAGAGGTATAGTGACTCTGCCTAAAAATTCATCGATGCCCAATATATTGTGATGCAGTACAGTTAAAACTATTTCGGCAGTATTGCCTTGTTCGGGAATAGAGCTGCAAAAAGAGGAAATCAAATGTAGCTTATTGCCGTGCATGCAGTGCTAATATTGTCGATAATTAACTAGATATAGTGATAAACCGCAGAAATGCGGAAATCTAGTTCAAGAATGTTATGTGTGTAACTTGAGCGAGCACATTTTATGCATATTTTACTCTCATCTTATACAACTTTATTAAGCATCATTTAAAAGCATAACACGTCCAGTATCTGACAAGTCAAAAAATGACCTGGTTAGATGTTACCAGAATACTTTCACCATGACCTATGATGTTAATATGGAAAGGGACACGTAATTAATCTTAAGAAAATGAAGGACTATTTAGGGAGATTATTTGCTATACCTGTTGTATTTAATTTGTTAGGAAGGCTACCAAGAGGTAACAAAATTTAATTAACCCAGTTTCAACTTACAGTTCACATTCTTCATGCCACTCCACATTGGTCCCTGCTTTTTCTTTAACAGAGGTTTGGTATTTGATTTTGCCTAACCCAATAGTGACAAAACAATCATTAGTATTGTTTTTTCCTTTTGTCAATAATCCCACAGCCTTCTGGACTACAGAAACAAAAATATGTTTTACTGGACATACTGTACAATTATAAAAACATTACTGCAAACTTACTTGTAACTTGTACATGTGTTGGAACCCACATCTCTGCGTAGGGTATCACCAGCTATGACTAATTACTAGGAGGAACCTTAAAAATAATAAAGTATAATAACAATGGAATTTCTAAAATTTCTGATAGACGGATACGTCGATACGTGGTTTCATTGAACGTCAGAGTATGTCAATGAACGGGATTTAATAAACATTCTGCGTTAGGTCGACAGAGGAAAGAAATGCCCGACAGACTCACTCGCAGTGGCCTGAACTAACTTACAAATTTACCTTTAAAAAGTGCGTGGGTTTTATTTAATTAGAGAACTTCGAGAGGTCAAAATGAAAACATCAAACTGGCAACTTGGAATCCATTCTCTTCAGCTTCAATATCCCAAACAAAAACAAGCTGACGTCTCTTCTTCTTCTTTTACTACTGCAACTGCTATGACCACTCATGAAAGATGAGGGAGTAGGAGCAAATCGGGCAATTCGCGGGCGAACGCTGCGGACTGGGCCACGCCATCAAAGCCACAGTCAGTGAAATATTAAAAACAGTTTTTTTCTGCAGAATCTCTATTTATTTTATTTAGAAGAGTTCAGAATATCATAATTCGTGAATGCATCGAAGCGATCGGGACGAAAACGCGAGTCAATTTTTTTGCACCTCCGTAAGGCGCAAGGAGCGCCACCTAGTACTTGCAATGACTAACTTCAAACAGATATTATAAATGACATATGTACAGAGGACTGATTTAGTCCGTTTTGACCCAACTCAGCTGATAGGTGCTGCAGCTGCCTGGTGATAGTGTTCCTATTTATTTTTAGAATGTTAGAACACTGTTGATGTTCTCATTACGTGAAAATAAGTGTTAATTTTTATAAAATGCCTTATAATCAAATTGACAAAAAATGTAGGCAGGGTCAGCTTGGTCAGCCGCAGTTTTAAGTAGATGCAATTGGTAGTGATAAAGTGCCAGTAAATCTTACGATTCTTCAGAGATCATTTAAATTCCTTAAGAATGTAAATATCAATCAATCAATTTTTAAGCTATGGATACCCAAGTGGCTTCCTCAAGGGAAAGTAGATCGTTTTTCCTCCCAAAGCTATCCTCTCCATCCTCCAACTCTTCAAGTTTACTTCAAGAGAATTCTAGTGATATAGAAGGAAAAGTTAAAACCAGGTTTTTATCCATGTGGAATAATGTGAAGTATGGTAAGTTTTGTCCTTAAAAGAGCAGTTTTCTCACAGCCTTCTCAAAGAACTTAATTCTGTAGGAATGAAGCTAAAACCAAACTTCTCTAAAGAATCTCCAGTGTGGTTGTTAGGAATGTGCTACAGAAAGCTAGAAACACCCACTGAATTAACTGAGCTAGGGATGGATGTTGCTGCATTCCAAAGTCAAAATGATGTAGGTTAAGGATTTTACTTCCATTATCCTGCTTTTGACTTGTTTTAAACCTACTACCAGAGGATTAACTGAAAGCATAGCTGTGATATGTTGATACATGCACTAATTAAGAAACTATTTAAGATTGCTGGAAATGATGAAGAGGGCTTGGAAGGGTTCAAGAAAGATTTCCTGAGTAAACTTTGGTTGACCTACCGTAGAGAATTTCCTATATTAAGTGGTTCAACCTATAGTAGTGATTGTGGTTGGGGCTGCATGATTAGAAGTGGCCAAATGCTAGTTGCCCAAGCTTTAGTACTTCACTTTTTAGGCAGAGGTATGTTTGCATTTCATTAACCTCATAAAAGGTGAATCTTTTTTTAATCTTTTGTTTCAATGTTTTGGAAGGGTGCTCATGCTCTCTTATAATTTTTCCTCTTTTTCTAGAGTGGCGGTATAATCCAGATCAAAGAGAAACTACTGTGTATCATCGCAAAATTATCAAGTGGTTTGGTGATAAACCATCCCGAAATAGCCCACTTTCACTACATAGTTTAGTAAATATAGGTAAAAGTCTTGGCAAAAAACCTGGTGATTGGTATGGGCCTGGATTGGTAGCCCATTTATTCCGTCAAGCTATTAGAGACGCTTCAACAGATAATTTTGAATTTGATTCTCTCAATGTCTGTGTTGCCCAAAACTGTACAGGTTACTACTGCAGAGAGTTTAGACTATGTGAGGCACTAGCTATTTGTCTTTCAGTGTATATAAGAGATATATTTGCTGAGTGTATCGATCAATCTACAAATAAATGGAAATCCTTAATATTATTGGTACCAGTGAGATTAGGAACTGAAAAATTCAATTCAATCTATGCCCCATGTTTAACGACGCTATTAAGCATAAAAGAATGCATAGGAATTATTGGTGGAAGACCCAAGCATTCCCTTTATTTTATTGGATATCAAGGTAAGTTGGGGTTTTGCTTCACTTAATAATTATGGTTTAAATTAGCACAGTATCTATTTTGTAAGGAATGTAGCGAATTGACGTGACGAATTAAATTCTTTCATGTTCAAACTATTGCAGGAAGCAATTAAGGTGGATAAAAGTATTTTAAGTTTATTGTTTTTCTCAATCAACTGTAATAAAAGATAACTGTCAGCTTTCGATTATAAATAACAATTATTGATAGCTTGGTTTCTTATCCAATAGATTTATAGCAAAATGGAGGTCGCGCAATTTCGAGTTGCATCATTCAAAACGCAGTAACTTTTCTCCCTTGGCGCTCAAACATTTTTCTTCATCAAAAATCTTAAACATTTGATCATTCCTTTAATTTATACAAAGTTATTCGTTAATTGATCTCTAAGGAAGGTTCACCGACGACTATTTATGAGAGCTCCATATTAAGTGTTTACTTATCGGGGAATTACAAGGTATTTTAATTTTTTAGACGATAAATTGATTCATTTAGATCCCCACTATTGTCAAGAGGTGGTGGATGTCTGGGCCGCAGACTTCCCGTTAACAACTTTCCACTGCAGATCGCCAAGGAAACTGCCTATCACCAAAATTGACCCATCGTGTTGTATCGGCTTTTACTGTCGGACTAAAGAGGATTTCTTAACCCTTATTGAGACGGTTCAACCGGTAAGTGGAATGTGGCGAACATCTCAACTTCCTCTCGAATTTGCTGTAATTGTTGGCATTTCATGGTTCGTTACTTTCTAGATTATTGTTCCACCAAACGGTGCTGGCGATTACCCAATGTTTATGTTCTGCGATGGTTTTAGTTGTGATGCTGAATATTTAGGGATAGATTCTTCATCTTCGGAGTTTGAATGCAATAACTACAATAGCGATGTAGATGACATGGAGTCGGAGACTTTCGAACTTATTTAGGTATTTAGTAAGACAATGGGAACTCAATTGTCATAAGTACTCCGTTCTAAAAATTAATTGTTTTGATTGTCAGGCTCAAAATGATTTAGAAAACGCAAAGAGAGTACTTTTTTTGTATTGTGGCAATTTACATAATGGCCCAAGAAGTTAACAAACTCGGTTTTAAGCCAATCATCTTGCCTGCAAAAGTCATCGTTAAGCGTTTGTGATGCATTTGGACAAATAAGGTTGAAAACCTTCGAATAGGTAATAGTTACGATACAACGCATTGCAAATCGACCTAAGATTGAAATGCGATGCAGGAGAATATTCGTAGATTGTGCCTTGAAAGCGACGTATTCCGAAATTCCATGGCGTAGCCAGGTCTGAAATAAGAATTGTATGGTCATTTGTACAATACAAATTATACAAATGACCATATTGTCAATTGTACCCTTCAGAATGTATTTTTCTTGTAACCTTTTCCAATAACTGTTTCCAGATATTCTCATTTTTAGTTCCTTATTCGTGTCACGTTATTAAAGACTGTGGAAATGTATTTTTCCAATAATTTCAGTGCTTCATTGTTGCCGTCAGTACACGTTTTTTATTCGCTTCATCTGAAAACATCCACCCTTTTCACTTGATGTTATCATCTCGTTATCGTCAGTTCTTATTTTCTGTAATTGGCAAAGCATCCTTTTAGGGATTTGTTAATAATGTTCCGATAAATTTCTGTTTAATAAATAACGTTATTATTTATGTAGAAAAAGCTCGATAGCCGGACATCGTTTATGTTCCCTCGATTTTTGTCTAGCCAACTCGGTTCAAGTATCAGTACTTAAATTATTATATATTGTGACGTCCGTTGCGCAAAATGACCACCACCTGGTCATTCCCGGATTATCATTTATTTCCTAAAGTTAGAACTAGAGATGCATTTAGCATAAACCCGTAAAAATATGAACAACTACATCCGGAGCCGACAAAGCTCAAATCCAGAAGAAACAAGTCTGGGATATAGTCACACGGTATGTACTAAAATGTTTCTGAAATTGTATTTATTTAAAAATATATTGAATGTTATATTATGTCATTGGTCTAGTTGTGCATTGCAGTAGTTAATAAATTTATGGTTTTTTTAACCGAAAGGACGTTTAACAATTTTAAACTATGTGTTCGGACTATGACTTATTACACCACCACATGATAGGTAAATTATGATTAGTCCTTTAATTCATATAACAAATAAAGACACAGTGCAATTAGAATACCCGCGTACTCAGATGTGTAAATAAGAATCACATGATGATGAGACAGGAATTCGCGTACAATGGTAGTAATTATTGAGAATGGGTCATATAGAAAGGTGAATATTTACAAATCTATATGGAAAAAACGTTTAAATCGCAAAAAAAATGTTAATTTCCTGTAAAATGATATCGTGCTTCCTTACCTGAATCACCATATTGCACGAAATGTTTTGTTTATCGCCTCGCCGCGTACGATTATTTTGGCATCTTTGCGGAAGGTGGCCATGAACTGCTATGACGTATGTAAACAAACAATTGTAAATCATTTACGCGTCGTGTTGAAGATTTTCGGACTATTCAAAAAATGATGATCGAGCTGCAGTTTCAGAATCGGACGAGAAGGGCGCAGTAATTCGAATCTAGGTTAGTGGCATAGATAACAAATTAGCTTTAATGACGACGTTGTAAAATAACCCAACATTGCTATCCAATAATTTGTTTTTTTTTCCTTTTATTTGCACATGGCCTCCCACACAAGTAGCGGTAGAATTGCACACCATCATCAGTAGTTACTTTATATATTAGAAAATGGGTTGAAAGCCAATTAAACTTCCTTTAAAACAACACGTCATGGTCCTAGACCTAAACTTTTATATTTCACTAATAAATGCCATGTTGGGTGTCGTCGAGATTTTGGCTTTTTCGATGGTGGCAAGAAAACTTCAATTATTGAAACAATTGCAAGTCGTTTACGCGTAATGTCGAAAATTGCCGAGCCACGCTAAAATTGTTGGTTGAGCTGCGGTATCCGAAATTCAATTCGAAAAGTACGGTAGCTTGTCAGTGGCGTAGTTACCAATTTAAGATATATGACTATGTTGTACTATAAATGTGTTATGCATCATTATGTGTAACACATTCAGTATTGAGTAAAAGGCCTCTCACACACACACATAGAGGGAGTGAAATTGCGCACTATTTTTTAGTGCGTAAAGATGTGCTTTGCAAACATTAGTAAAAAAGGGAAAATCAATAAAACACCAGAATCTTCAAAAATTTCCTTATCTTTTATCTATCACTTAAATTATAGTACAGCAGGTAAATGAGCGATCTCCGATTTTAATTCTTCAAATGGTTCCGCATAGTCCTCTTTGGGCCGAATCAAAACGGTAAGGCAGCCGCGCTTCACGCCCAGTGCCGCTCCCAGATCTTTCCGGCTTGGAATATAAACGTAAGGGATGTCTTTTTCTTCGCATACTCCAGGTAGATGACACATTATATCTACTGGACTCACATCTCCGGCAAATATAACTATACCCCTTTCACCTTTTCTTATCCTCGTTTGAACATCCTTGAGCCCGCAGCGTACGTAAGTCTTGTGTTGAACAGCTGGAAATAGAAATGATTGTGTGAACAATGGCCCTCATAGAAAGCTCGCTTCGATATATAGCTATTAAGTTTGGCCGGCTCTTACCTTTCTTAATTAATTTGTAACATTTCTTAGCCTGCTTCTTCGAGGCCATGGGTTTTGCAATTACGTTGCAAAATGAAACTTTCTTTTCATATGTAAATTCTTCTGGTTCAACTGTGGATTTATCGGCTGTTGAATTTTCATCATTCATTTTGACTTGTAACGCTAAATTCTGATAAATATATGCACGTGCTTAAGGGGGAAATTTTACACGGAAAACATAATATTGAACATAACCAAACTTAGACACGAAGTAACAACACACGTTGAGTCAGAAAGTAATGGAGGTGTAATGAATTTCTAATTATTCCTATTCCTGCGTTAAGAAGGAGGTTACCTATAGGCTATCTCTTTTGATTGCTACGAAATGGATATTGGCCGAAAATTCTAATCTTGCTTTAATTTCGAATGTGACGTTGCTGATGCCCAATTGGCATTTTCGTCAAAAGGAATACTATACATTTTTGACATATAATACACGATTTTACACATATTTCTACAGAACCAAGGCCCAATAGCCGGAATCATGTGCAAAACGAAAACACCCATAAAAAATAGATGATTATTTGTTTTTGTGATTATACATTTTAATGTATTTGTTACATGTTATCATATTCATTTGTAAATAAAGAGACTTCAAGAATATGTTTAGTTGTATTTATTCAGTTTTCAAGTATGTTGAAAGTGTAACCAATATCCAATTTATTTAACGAATATATTGCATTCTGTAATTTCTAGCGGTCCTTGAAATTATGGTTGTTGTACAGATGCAAAAGGGTTTGATTGATAGTAAAAGTACATTGAATAGAATGGTCAATACCTTGGTGCCAGACGAGTTTAGTGAGAACGAAGAAAAGGAGCCCTTTGACTACCAATTGCCCCAAGTTAGAGCTTCCTTCACATTGAAAGTATCTGCCCCAGAACCTCAAACACTTAATTTAATCGAACCTAATAAGCCTCCTGTTGAAGTCAGCAAACAGCTAAACTCTTCAGTGATTAAATGTGGCTCAAATGTATTGGAATCTCAACCCAACTCAGACGTTGGACTTGTTGAAAGTTCTCTGCAAAAGTGTAAGCCATGTGTAACAGTGCAGCCGTCGGTTATTGACCATCAACATGTGAAACCAATTAGAGCTAACAGATCTAGTCAAATCCCAGATGACGATAAAGACTTTGAAATTCCACTTGAGGAATCTTTAAAGGCTGTAGAAGAATTTATTAAAAGAGAAAAGGAGTTGTCCAAGTGGCAAGTTGGCGAGGACGTTTTAGCTAAATGGAAAGGCAATGGGCTTTATTACAAAGCAAAAATAATGGAAATATTTCCTTCAGGAGTAGTATGTATTAAAATTTTTTTTTTTAACCATCTTATTTGACAAGACTTGCCCTTAGGTCATGTTTCTTTATATTTATGTTGTCTATAGCCTGTTTTGTCTATTTCTATTAATTAAAAAATAATCTAATCAAGGAGAAAGGTAATTCCCTCCTCTGTACTATTTATTATTATTTTAATTTATTAATATGTACTAAAAAATGTTGCCCTCTTCCGTAGCCAGTTGGCTATGGTGTGGGTACCTTCTACAATAGTAGAGAATTTTAATTAAACATATAATTTTGCTATTTACCTATTTTTCTTTCAGGTAAATATAGTTTTTGAGACATATGATGTAAAGGAAGAAATAGATTACAAAGATTTATGTAAATTTTTCAAAAAAACAAACAACTATAAGAAAAAAGGCGGGTCACAAGGAAATTTAATAGAAGACGTTAAGATCAAAGACAGGATTTTGCCGATGCATTGTCCAAAGGAAAATAAATTGAGTACATTTTCATGTAAGAAGAGATCCTACTTCATTTCACATTTTAAAAGAACAAGCAAGATGTCAAAGAGAAAAAAAAATTCTGCAACTTGCAAGGTGGTACAGAAGAGAGCAATTGTCAGACAAAAGAAAATAAGATTGATATGTCAACACACAGTTAACAAAGTGACATTCAAGAAGAACAAATAATTCAGTTTTTTGGCATGTCATGTTATGTGTCTTACACATTATCATGTATAGTATATCATTTTCTCATAACCACCTACAAAACCATCCATAGCAGGTAGGAATTGAATGAGCATTAGAAGATTACCAATATCCCTCAGTTGTGAAATAAAGAACAGCAAATTCAATAGCTTATCACCTCTAAAAGTAAATATGAATTTGCAGTCCTTGGTATACCTAAATTGTCAAAACATTTGTTAATACACGACGGTCTTAAGGCCATTTGCTGTGACCTTTTGTATTTATATGATATGAGATATGAAGAAACTCTATTTGTACAACGTTTTTATTTCATGGATAGGTTTTGTTTGAATCTCGGATTGTAGTTGGACAGAAGACTGGAATTAATAGTAATTATGTAGAGGGAGTTTTTTAAATGAGACGAAAATTGTGTGCTCATTTACAGAAAGTGTACATTATAACTATCACAGATTACCAAACTGCCAAAATACACTTTCAAACTCATCGTTTAATACTTGCATCATTATTTTTATTGCAGTTCTTAAATTGTTTCATTTTTGAAGAACAATGGTGTTAAATTAGAGCATTTAATTGTATAGAAGACTTATTTTGTGCAAGGAGTAGCTTAAGGTTGGAGTTTTTAGCGTTTACGCAAAAATAAGAACGAATATTAAGTTAGTAATAACGTTACAAAATGGAAATTTGCCATCGAATCTATTTTGTGATCACTCCTTTAATTGCAATGAATTATCATAAGTAGACATAGAAATTAATAAAAAATTATACCAATTTTTGGGCAGAATAATTGTGAAATTACTTTCTACAATCGTGTTATGTACCTGCAGAATTTTATACATCCAACCGGTGGAACGACCACAAAACGGATTTGCTTACAAATTTTTATTATGTAATTATATTGCTTACTGCACATTTATGGCACCTACTTCTATGTAAACGATAGGAATTCCAATTTTATACAGCATTTAATGTTGTAAAAAAAAAGTTTTTATGTAAAAAACCAACAGTAGCTTTAGTTTAGGCATTGGAATTAAAGAGTTTTCTCATCAACATACTCACTAAATCCTTAAATTAAAATCTTGGGTTTTAGCTAAGTACATCGATTTGTTGGTTCGTTTTTCTTTGTTACATTTATGTATATACCAATAGTTTCTGTTATGTGGGACTGGAAAGCTTAGCAAATATATGTATAATATAAAGATATCATTTTATTAGGTAGAGGCGATTGGGGCCACAGAGAAGCAGCAATAAAAGCCATCAGGTGATCAAATACCCTTTTACCATCGTTAATCCTTTTATAGTGGGTGATTGAAGAAGCATCCTTGAGTTGTTCCAACCATTTTCAAGCAAAAAGTAAAGGTAATATAATTCCTTTATGTTCAATTTTTTAATAATATTTATGTCCGTCTTATGAAGCTTAAGTGTGTATTTTCTTAATGACGGAATCAAATCAATTTTGGTAGGTATAGATAGAATAAATGACTAAAATTGGTGTATTAAAACTTGAAACGCCCTACTTATTCCTTAAATTAGGACAAAGGTTTGTAAGATTTATTTTATATGTTGCGATTGTCTTCTTTGCATATCCAGCTGGACATTTTCTCAACCTCTGTGCGCCGAACGTATATACACCACAGAAAAATCGCTCGAGTGCTCTCCGAAAACAACGAAGGTAGCAACTTTATTTACTTTTTACCGATAGAACGGTAAATGCGGATCTCTGCCGAAAATTCCAACTCGCCTTTTACATTTTTCCATACCATTAGATTGTACGGATTATGCGTATTTGAAATATGAGTCGTGTAGAAGGAACATGATTTTTTGTTAATAATAAGTGGTATCCCTGTAGAGTCATATCAGAAACCCCAAAACAGCTGAATAGCCCATTAATTTTGAGGAAAACTGCGATTTAACCATTAGGTTTATTTTTCTATAAACATAAATAAATAAAATGCTAAACTTTATGTAACATCATGGATTTAAAATAACATTGTAAAGTTTAAACAGAAACGTGCTCATATACAAACTATTTACACAGAATAATTCATTTTCAATTCTTCTCTTCTGAACATGCATCTGAAATAACAAATTCGATCAGAAACATGCAACCCATCAATATTCTCTGACAATGAGATTCGTGTTACAACTATAATCGCTACAATTATCGGTGTCATATTCTAAAAATCCTAGAGGCTTTGGACTAAAAGAAGACTTGCCTTGGTTAGTCCCAAATTTTATACTTCTGTAGATTTGTTCCAGTTGTGGCTGCACGTTGCCCAGTAGTGGACGCTCAGAGGGCTCCGCAGCCCAACATTGTTCCATAAGATTCCAACAAGCTTCGGTAAAATGTGGCAAACATTCTGGCCTTATCCCTGGAAAGAATTATTTTCTATATCTGGTTCTCGTTAATTCTAAATCTTGTGCTCCCTTAATAAATTTGTTGGACATAAATAAATTTGACGATTCTTAAAATAAGAATACATAACGTATTGTTGTAAGCTTACCTTTTCTAACACTGTTCCACAACTGTTCCTTGTTTTGGAACTGATCAAAATGAGTGGGTAACTTCACCTGACCTGCACAGATGTACCAAAATAATATCCCGAAAGCATACACGTCCACGCTTGAATCATATCGTCCGCTTAACAATTCAGGCGCCATATGAACGGGGGTGCCTACAATGCTTCCGGACATCATTGCTTCGGGGATACAAAAGCCGAAATCTGTCAATTTAGCTCTATCATCGTTATCAAGCTGAAAAGATATTTTAAGTTTGAAAACATTTCAGAGATGCGTTAGGTAACGTAAGTGATTGCACTCACCAGAACATTTTTAAGTTTAATGTCTCTATGAACTAATCCTTGCGAGTGTAAGTAGCGAATACCCTCTATCACATCAATTGCTATCTTGAGTCTCTTAAGCCAGGACAAACCACTTTTCAACCCACAATATAAATCCTTAGTCATCCTTTCCATGATAAGTAGAACTGCCGGAGAACTACCACCTCCATATTTATAATCAATTACTGAGCCCCTCAGTTTTACGATTCTAGGATGTTCTGATATAGTTCTGAGGAAAATAGATTTTATAAGTAAATCATTTAGAGTTGCAGAGCTGATGAGAGCATACCTTGTGTAGTAAAACTCCATAGCCAAATCGTTCCAATGTCTGTCATCGGGGGGCACGACCGACTTAAAAGCGCAAGGATTAATGTTGCCCCATGCCTCGCAAGATGAGACGACCCCATACTGTCCTCTCCCAATTTCGCGAATAGGCTTGGGCATATTCCATCGGACCAGGTCGCACAGAGAAGTACTTTCCAACGCTAATCTAGCGAACCTAGGTGCATGTTTTTTCCTTATGGCTATTCGCTGTTCTTCGGTTTGCTCTAACTGATCAGAAAGTTGGTTTTCTAAACTTCGAATGGCCGACTGGAAGGCTTCATGTGATGATTTTACGTGCTCTTGAAACTGGAAAAACACGCTGTGAATCATAATTGACGCACTACTAAAATTTCGGCAAATACGATAAAAAGCTTTTCTTGACAACATGACTCGAAGTGAATCATTTTTCTCCGAAACCTCTCGCATTATTCCTATATTTTTTTGTTTCCTCCTTACCTGGATGCATATCGTTTTGGCCAACTTGGAGGAACTCAGTGAGTCGATTAAATTAGTCACAACTTGAAGTTGCCATTGTAAACCGCACTGAAACTGCCCACTGGAAGACCAAGGCGAGGCAAGATTCCCTAGCAATTTCCGCAATCTATCCATAAATGTATGAACTACAGAAAATGAGGTAGGAGTTTTCAGATCTACGTTATAAGCTGCATGAATGATTTGTTTAACGGCATCGGAAGCAGATAAATTGCCCTCTAACTCGTGACAGTTCTTCTCGAGACTTTCTACACATCGTTGAAGGGTTCCTGTAAAACTCTCTTGTAAACAACCAACGGACTGGACTATTTGAGTAGCTACAGAGGCTCCTAGTCTATTAAGAACTAATTGCTGGATTTCCATTGTTGCTACTTTTGGGGATGCTGGAAAGCAAAAATTTAGTATTTATTAGCGGCGCTCAGCGCTGTTAATAAAAGGGCACTTCGTTAAAAGACTTCGTGTAGAAAATCATTTAAAAATTGTCATCGGGCATTTCGCTCCTTTAAGGACTCGCGGACGCTTACATGGTACTGAACAATTATATCCCTCCAATACTTCGGCGACATTAGATCTCATATCTTGCAAAGTCCGTTGAATTATGGCTGTAATTTCTTGCTGTTGCTCGCCAGCTATGTTCGTCAAAGTGGTATACATTTTCATTTCTACATCTTGCGCGTACAAGATCCTCTTGGGAGTAATTTGAATTTCTCTTGCCATATCAAATGCGCACAGTATAAACTTTCTTAGACACGAATTATGGATCTGGAACAATAAAAATTAAACTTAGTAAATTGAAGCTTTTCGGCATCTGATAGTTGCATCTATTTAACCCAGTTCGTATCTGTTACTGTTTCTGAGATGCCTTTCAACACACTCACACCCACACACGTCGAAAACCTAAAAAAACCGTTCAGTGGCTTACCTCACTTAATTTTTTGGCCATTTTGAGGACGCTAGATCTCAACACCTCACTTATAAACGAAGCAAAATCTTTATTGAACGTTTTATCCGACATCAAGGAATTGTCTAAAGAACATTCTAAACAAAACGACTTCTTTTGTATCACAGGTTCTGCGTTCCTCGTAGTACCACGGGCTTCAGCATTAATATAACCTGCGGAAAATAACCGATAACTCCCAAGAGAAACCATCACGGTACGCGTTTACCTAATCTACACAACTGCTCCCGTAAACTGTGAAGTTTATTCTCACTCTTCTGCGCGGAATTCTCGACCAAATGCTTTTCAGATTCAGTCAGGGACTCCGTACTTAAAGCTCCAATTTCAAATTTACTTAAATGTGAGTCACCACTGGTCACATTAACAAATAAGAACGGCACGGTGAACGTGTCTTTGAGTTTCCTAATTTCTTGAATGTTCTGCAAAGGAGTGAGCAATTGAGGCTTACCCTCCCAAACCCGGATCAAGGGATTGTCTCCGAATTCAGGGTCGCAAGGGCCCCTTTGACAGTCTTGAGTAAATGTGTTGCGTGACATTTTAGCAAAATAGTAATATTAAATGCACTTACTGAGTCATTTAGGGTATCATCGGACACAGCATATAATATCACAGGCAGTACATTTTCGACAAGTTTTCCTAGAAGATCTACAAACTGGTGAGGGCCGCAATCTGGCGGGACTACTATTTTCACGTTTTCCTTCAGCAATTTATGCTTGAGGACCACCTCCACGGACGGGCAGTGATCCAGAAGGTTTTCTTTGTCGCTCCTTCGTATGTCTTCTTCAGGAATCGTAATCCACGACGTCTGTTCGTGGGCTTTTAGATTTTCCACGATTTCAAATTCGTGTCCCAACGTCAAATGAATGCTTTTTACTGGACCATACTTGAAAGTTATCTTAAAAAAAAAATCAATTAATGGGGATAAATCTGTGAAGTCACTAAAATTTTAATGTCTCTCGAATTCAAGTGGCGAAACTCCGAGACTCGATGGGACTAACACTCGTTAAAGCCTACAAATATCTATGAAAATCCGCAGTGGCACCCGCTTGTTCTGCGGCCGTCCACCCCCTTTCCGATCTGAATCCTTGATTTGGCGATATTCAGTTTGAAAATTCCGAAATTTTAATGGTTTCGGCTCGAATTTCGGCCAATTCACTTCAAGAGAACCTATCCAAGTGCAGTTTAGCCGACAGCGTCGAAGTCTCCCATAACTTAAAATGGTATAAAATGGATTTACAGTGCGTTTGGTTCGGTGGTCTTTGCGTAAGAGAACGATCGATATCGGCAGTTTTGACAAAATAAAGAGTGACCCGAATATGCTCTAAACTGGTCTCCTGAAACCGCCACCCTTTCCCCCCATCTTGATGACCTTTTAATTCTCGCAGTTTCTGAAATGCCTTCGGCGACTAACAAAAACATCCATCGTGTATGAAATGCTCGAGATCGTTACGCGCAAAAATCAATGGACAAGGCTGCAATAGGTGCTCGATAGATAAGATACTTGGAATCAGCACTGTAGACAGATTTATCATGGGAGACTTCTTGCACGCTGTGTGTATATATGGGACTTACCTGTCTCCACTGGCAACTAAAATAAGGAAGAACGTTTTCTTGAAGCATGAGATTAATAAGTAATGCCTTCGCATGACAGGACTGGCCGAATACTAAGATATTTGGAGTCCTGTCGGCTTTATGTGATAAATAATCCAGATCGTCATATACTGAGATTTCTTGTCTGACATCCCCTAGAAGCATATTTTACTTCTCAAAATTGTTAACTTCCTGATAATATTCACGTTCATTAAGTAGAAAACAACTTGTACATATTTGCATATTTTTACTTGTCTGAAAATTCTACGCTTTATGCCGCACGTATTATTCGGATTTTCGACAATTTTTGAAATATCGTCGTTCAAAAAATGTCGCTTTTCGGGCTTGTAAAAACCGCAACTACCAAACACTTAAAAGTTAGAGCGAAATGGTTTTTCCATGTCCATCGTACCATTGTAAAGCGAATGGAAATACACATTCAATTTCAAACTGTAAAAATTATCGATCGGCTCCGTCGAGAGCAGTGGAAGGGTCAAAATCTGCCGAACGCCCAACACCTATGAGCCATCCGATGTGTAATGTTTACAATAAAAATGCATGCCGGCAGGTAACCGCCTTGCTTTGATTTATTTAAAATTATCGCAAGGACAAATTTTTAATGGGGAGTCTTATCAGTCCGATTTCATGGACTCGACGGTTTGAAGAGCCCCATACTTCATCGGGTGCTAGGGCAATCTTGACATCTTAATTACAATCTGGCAGAATTTACACAACTACGACATTTGTTGATACAATGTTGTGATAATGATAAATCACACGTTTTCGACTGGATAAATACCATATGACTTCTAAGGAATGGGATATAAAAAAAAATAGAAAAAAAACACTATTTATTTTGCTCTGCAAATAAGAGAATTCCACTGGCCACAATAGACAGAGATCTAGAGAATGGATAATAGACATGAAATGGCAGTTGAGGACTGTCGTCAGACTACCCAATTCATTACAGGTGCATTCCAGTTAAGAGGGAAACTACATCGTCCATTTAGCATAAAATTTCTGGGGACACTCTGAGGAAATACCACAGTCATTGCTACAACTGTATTTGTATGGTTTTTCGAGCATTCTGCCTGCTCATCAGATATTTTCAAACATTCAATAGAAAACTATGTCGCCAATAGGTCACGATAGGAAATTCATTTTGATCTGGCACTGGTGGCACCTGATCCTGAATTTTCTAAATGGCACTGCCATTATCATTGCCAACAAATGTACTGACACAGTTTTTTGGGTGGCCAACTATGGGTTCCTCCGCCCCCCTTGATTAAGTTGTACTTAAACTCCACTTAACTGGGGTTAATCACTTAGACTTTAAATTTTACAAGAGCACTACATTTCGTATTAGAGTATCTATATGTTGTGAAAAATCCTATAAATTTCATGACATAGGCGTTCATATAAAACTGTCTTATGTCCTCGTAAATAGGTACTTACTCCCTAGTTGTAGAAGGGTGTTAATATCATTTAAGGACCTATGGGTGTCTTTGATAATCCTCTGGAGACTCTGACAGTACTTGAGATGCCGCTTAAGCTCTTTTGGTATGTCCATTGTTATGTTATCCATAAATGAAACAGTTATGTCTCTTGAAGTAGCAAAATTTTTCAACTGTTTGATTCTTCAGTGAATTTGTGTGTGAATAACTAACCGTTCTCACAAGCAGATTTAACATTTGATATCTGATTTAGTATTAATAAATTATTAAGCATGAAAAACCAGGGAAAAAACATCAACGACAGAGTCATATTTGGAAGAATTATCCAACATTTTAATTTTCCACAAACAAACTTTGTCACACTGCTTATGCGTGTTTATGATAAACTTTAAAATAAACTTGTTAAACAAATAAAATATCGAATGCCGGATTAAAACATTAAAATTAAAATTAAATAATACTCGTTTTAGTTTTTGGTTTGACAATCAAGAATGAGAACGAGTTTGCGGACTTGGGCCACATTCAGCCAGCAGCGCTTAAAAAATTTAACCACAAAACCACTACTGTCGCACAAGCCGTTGAATTTGCGAACGCGGTTATTAACGTTTTTATTAGCCTTTAAGTGCCGCTTTCTTTTGACGTTCTACTCGTGATTTCGGAACGCAATTTCAATTTTAAGTATCATATTGTTCTGCTCGGGGACAATTCACATCATGATTATTCTAAAGATTTCAGTGTCAATCAAACCCTTAATGCCTGAACAAATTTGTTTCTGGGGGTAGGGAGTGTTTCAAGTTTTAATTCTTTGTTCAGTATTCGGTGGGAAGTGCGAAAGGGGAGATAGGAGATGAGAAGGGACTTTAGAATAGAATAAAATTGGATAGAATTAAGCCCCATGTTTTATCGTATAAGGATGCCTGAAATAAAGAATTATCGTTCTTGATCTATAACCCACTGCATAGGGCAATATATCGCTATGCCTGCAGATGTTTCCATTGACTCTGGAAGATTTTCCGAGCGAGATTAAAAAAAAAATGACTATCCAGTATTTAAATTTCGTTTGCTTATTGATACGTCTAAGTATGTAAAAAACTCACGATTACCGTTTAGTGTGTTCGTCGCAAATCTCAAGCCGTTAGACCTTGATTGATGAAATTCAAAAATGCCGTCTATTGGCATCCTCCTAAACGATACACACCATTACAAAATACTTTGATAAGCCACTAAAAATAAACTAATCTACTTTAGCATTTCTAGATTAATTTAAGTTTCCCGCGACAACCAAAATGCTAAATTGTTGGAGTGTGCGTAATTGAGGAAAGAGAAAGAGAGAGAGAGAGAACATAAGATACGTCAACCTGCATACGTCATCTACTTGTATACAATTTATCCGGCACGAGCGCAATGGCGGAACAAGGGGCATTTTCCGATGCTTTTTCCTAGAAATTAAACGTGGTTAAAATGAACGTAGCAACTTTTGGGAACACGCTTTAAACACAGGCACAAACAAGAACAATTTTATTGTCAATTTTGTAACTTCAAACGTTTCAAAACATATTTCCATATGAAGCGATATTTCAAGTAAATAGACCATTAGCATGTTACGCTAATGTGTGTCTAGCAAATTCCCGAACTATCACAACTGTTCTCGTCCATTTTAACCTTTAAATTATAAAAGCTGCTTGTTCGCTCATCTTTGGGAGTGTATCCTACACAGTGAAACGGTGAAGGTGTTTGCGTTTTTTATTGTGTTTCGAGAACTATTTCGAGGTTTTCACTTCTTTTGGCAATAGTAAACATCTGTGCGCGTTCGTTCCTATAGTTTCCGAAAATGGGAAAGGACTACTACAAAATATTAGGAATAGCGAAAGGCGCGAGTGACGATGACATCAAAAAAGCCTACAGGAAATTAGCTTTGAAGTACCACCCTGACAAAAATAAAACTCCAGGTGCGGAGGAGAAATTCAAGGAAGTAGCCGAGGCTTACGAGGTCCTCTCAGACAAAAAGAAGCGGGACATCTATGACCAGTTTGGGGAGGAAGGTTTGAAGGGGGGTGCACCTGGAGGTGGGGGTTCTGGGAGCCCTGGAGGTAACTTCAGTTACACCTACCATGGGGACCCCAGGGCCACATTTGCTCAATTCTTTGGAAATTCGACACCATTTTCCGCATTCTTCGACTTTGGCGGAAATAATCCAAGGATGTTTGGGATGCATGACGATGACATGGATGTAGATGACCCCTTTGCTTCTCTTGGCGGAGGAGGAGGCCAGAGAAGTGGGCCTGGAGGAGCATTCCGAAGCCATTCATTTAATTTCCAGAGTCCCAATAGAAACAAAGATAAAATACAAGATCCGCCAATTGAGCATGACTTATACATCAACTTGGAAGATATAACCAAAGGGTGTACGAAAAAAATGAAAATCAGCAGAAAGGTTTTGCAGCCTGACGGCACCACAAAGAAAGAAGACAAGGTTTTGACCATCAATGTCAAGCCAGGGTGGAAGGCAGGGACAAAAATCACATTCCAGAGAGAAGGTGACCAGGGAAGGAACAAAATTCCTGCAGATATTGTGTTCATCATTAGGGACAAACCTCATCCTTTATTTAAACGGGAGGGAAGTGATGTTAGATATACTGCCAAACTTTCACTCAAACAGGTGAGTGGTGCTTATGTTAAATTGGTTGTTCTCTCCATTGCTGGAGATTTTGCTGAAATTTGAAAATTTTGCACACAGTTCTAATTATAAAATTAGAACCTCAATATTGAACTAAATTTAGATGGCTTTACTTGACCTACTATGACGCCAGTATTAAAAATAAAGCATCCTCTATTTTATATGTTCTTTATTATAATTATCTATCTCTATTGATATTAATATTTCTGTTTCAGGCTTTATGTGGGTGTACCATCGAAGTTCCAACCATGTCTGGCAAAACAATTCCTTTATATTATACAAATGAAATCATCAAGCCAAATACTGTAAGGCGTATCCAAGGTTATGGTCTGCCCCTACCCAAAGAGCCATCCCGTAAGGGTGATCTTATAGTTAATTTTGACATAAAGTTTCCTGATAACCTGTCACAGTCTGTAAAGGACATTTTGTTCGACACTTTACCAAATTAAGCGAATGTGAGTGATTCCGGTAGAAGAATTGTACGTTTTAGTACAGTGGTTAAAAGATGACTTTTATAAGATGTTTGCTTTAACTTTTATAGTTTAATACCACTTAACCTAAAGATGTATTAAAGAGAAAGTTCCAGTTTCTGCAAACTGTTTTAGTTTCACTTTTAGGTCCAACTTTGGCAAAACTGCCCAGTTTAAAGTAGTTTACCTTCAAGAAGTTTTTATGGGTGTAGTTGTAGTCCACCCACTTTTCTGTTAGTTTGTGTCTCGGTTTCTTTCCGTTATTAGTCCTAAATCTTCGTTTTGCTTATTTATTTGTATATTCTCACTGGGGGGGGGGGGTTAGTAAGTGTTTCCTGTTTTGTCAAAGTATGTACATTTTTGTGTTAAAAGTGTATATTTCATTACCATTTGTAGATGTTGTTAGTAATGTAAGACTTTCTTTAATAAATTATTTTTTTTTTAATAATTACGTTTATTATTGGAGTGGTGCGCATTTCGAAGTAATAAAAGGGCGTTGATGAGTGCAGGAGCAGAGGAAGTTAAGAGATCCGCTGCCTAGTCCCGCTGCACCGCAACGCCTAATTTTACCGCATTATTTGAAATCATTTATTAAAAACGTTTTCTAAATAAACCGTTTTCAGCATCTGCGAGTCGTTTTATTTCCATTTTAAATCCAATGTCACCGTTGGGACGCCATATGCAGAACCTTAATTCGTAATTTGATTAATAAGGTTATCTCTCTGTTTTAAATTTAGCGGATTGGTTGAGCTGAAACTCAAGGTAGAGCACAATGCATTAATTCCCGTACCATTCAGAAAACCGTTTTTGTATTTTCGCTGAAACTTAAGGTGATAGGCATTAGCTTGTTTTTTAGCATATGAGATGTCGTTATGATAATCAGGTATTCGAGTCCTGAACGGGGACAAGTTCAAAGCAATATTTTTATAATCTGATTAATCATACGACCCATATATAGAAGCTGAGAGTTGGCGACCGATATTTATTTCCAAATTATGTTCAGTGGGCATATGTTGCATGCCTACCTTTCTTTTTTTGTCGATCGCCTACTGCCTTTCTAGATGGTCATCAGCCCCTAAACATACAGCGCGGACGTGGAGCAAGGATTAATGCACATTTCTCGATGGGAACAAAATTTTATAAAAACCTCACGAACGGGCACGAATTTTTTTTTTTTCGTGCTCCTTATGCAACGTTCTAACTCTTCGCGGTGGGTCCTATAGACGTTCTCTGGCTGTATTTCGGGGCGAGCGACATAAAATGTGCTCTAGAACTAAAAGAGATCTTTAGAGGAAAAATGTGCAAGATCAAATTTAACCGCCGTAAACGGGACCCTCTGTAGTATACCGTATTTTTCAAAATTCCTGGTCAACGAAAATACGACACAACTCGAGCGTTGCATCTTGAAGATGACACAAGTCACTTCGGGTACCCATTTGCGACGTCCTACATAGACGGCGAACTTTTCTGGTCCTCTTTGCCTTCAAGCTCCAGTAATAACGAAATAAGAAGGACGAATTTATTCCAAAACGTTTTATTCACAATAATTAGAACAATGATTACCTACATTATGTATGATAGAATTATTAATGATTAATACGTATATACACATATCCAATTATACAAAAATATAAGGTGTGGCCAAATTTTGAAAATTATAACTCTGAGTCGTTAGGCAGATAATCTCTGAGATTAGAGCAGTGGAACGCACCAGAGCCCAACTGTTAATATGCTAGTGACCAAAAACCAACATACTGACCGATGCGCTAAGGCTCTGTTTCATGGAAATTTGCATATTAACAAGTCGACCCTTAATTTACTTGAAAAACAATAACTATCGTAGTGATTTAATAGGTCATTCCGCATACACAACTTCGCCCACATTATAACTGACAATCATTAAAAAAAGAATCTCGCAGGGGAAGGTGAATCGCACGGGTCTCGATCGAGTCTCTTCAGCAGACGAATTTATCTAAGATATGACTATTGGAGGTTTTTTCAATAAAGATCGCCCTTTATAAACTGTGAAAACGCCCATGTCAATATCGTTTGAATTTAACGTTATTGTTTTCGGTAATTTAGGTGTCGCTAATAGTGATCTAGAAGAACTGAACGCGATTTAGAAGATGACGTCACACTCCCATCTTATATTTGCACCGACCGCACATGTGCACGACACATCTCTCTTGCGACAAAATGACGTCATAAGGGTACGGATACATAAAAAAAAAAGGACTATTTTTCGTGGAGCGCCGACATTTATTTGCTACATCCAGCACTTCTAGATCATTGGAAAAAATGCACTTCTCCACTTTTATTCAAATAATTGTACATTGAATTGGCCTAATGGTTGCGGTAAAAACGTCATAATGATTTGATACGTGCTCTTAACTCTGGAGCTACACCTGATGAATAAATACACTTCGCAACACAATTAATGCACTACTAAAATTTAATGCAATTTAAGTCAATTTCTTTGAGACCGGACTCGGCTATAATTTTCGTGTTTTTTTTTATTGAAGCTTGTCACGTGGCGCGTGCCACGTGTCATGTGATCAGTATTTGTGATTCACGAAGGTTTGCGAAAGTGTTCATACTGAAATCGAAGCCCAAACGTGAAGTAGAATATTTTTTTAGTGCAATTTAAATAAATAAATAAATTTAAAAAATCAATGGATTGGTTTTCCTAATGTGTATGTGTGTTGCATGCATTTATTTTCGTGCGGCTATCTCTTGTGTATTTTCGAAGGGAGTGGTGGGAAACAATTTTGCCGGATGATTTTTCGACGAAGTTGTAGATACTCAGTATGCTATCTATAACAAGAAAATTGATATTTTTTATCCCATTATCATTCGCGAAGGAACAAACTTCGATTTTAAAAGAAATCGTTAGAACGGATCCACTGGCTCGTGAGAAAATTGATGGGAAAGTCTCAGCGGTGCATTACTCATAGTGCGAACAGTACTCATGTCTCAACGAACTATTGTACAACTATTTGTCGATGGCAAATCAATAATTTAAATATAGTTTTTGCATAATTAGGTACTTAATCTAATCATATACATAATTTTTATTCCGCCTTTGAACTCATCACTGCATTTTGCACCAAGAAATCGAACGAAGGCTCGACACGCTTACATCGCACCCGCGAATATCTTGTACAAGCTACAATGCCTGCACGATATAAAATGAGTCAAGAGTTACTCATTTGACACTTAAGCGTTCTCTTTCTTCTGGGCATCATGTCGAATCTACAGGAGGGAGACCACACTTAAGAACGTATCGCTGTGATTAACACAAATGAATTGACTCGACCTGTAGCCGCAGCATTAAAGCACTGTAAGGAGTTGTGTTAGTCCTCAAAATTGTAGCAAATTACCTTGACAAACGTCATATTATGAGATGACGAGAGTTTTAACATCAAATTATTTATTTCAACTTATCTATACTAAAAACTTTACATATAAGAACAAATATAGTCAGAGTTGGCGCTTGATGTAGAAGCAAGTATCAAAACACGTGTTGGAACAGAAATACTGAGTTAACGTACAGAAAGTTTTACAACTAAATAATTTAGGAAAATTTCATTAAAAACAACGATTACGCAATTATTACAAATCTTTCATCAACCCCCGACTCGAAACCGATATGCTCGATAAATAAATTAAACTTAATTGCTCCCTTTGAAGAAGACTCGCTATAACCCTCAAATTAAACGTGTATGTTCTTTTGCTCGCGGGAAATTCAACATTTTAGAGAATATTAATACGACTTTTTGTTAAATAATGTGTTGCATTGATCGCTGCTTTCAGCTTTCCATTCACGATCGATTTTTCTCCAAGACGCCTTCGACCTTCGATACTAATTGAGGTTATAAGACGCAGGCAAATTGTGTTTTAAAATGTAGGAAAAAGCGCAATACCAACTGCACCGCTAAAAAGGAATATTACCACATTTGAATCTTTTGAATTTCTCGATACGTTATACAGTGTGTTCCAAATTCGATGCTATATGTTCTCGGTTATTCTCGAAACGGTTGCGCACCCATAACAATAATTAAAATAGAGTGTCGGATACATTTGCACATTCGTGTGATACACCGACTTTGAAAAATCCGGCAGAGGGGGACGTTTATTTCCAACCGCACTGTATAATCTACAAATTCCCACTGGTTTTTTTAACGAGACGACCCATACACTATTTGATATTTGGAGTAACAAAGCTCAGCAGTTCTTCCCTTCTCTTAACTGTCGTCAACGCTTCGTACTGAACTTGTTCTGCTTAGTTGCTCTTGTCGGATAAAGGAAAACCCCTAATTTATCAATCTGTCCAATTTTGATAATTACCGATTCGCGTAACTCATATCAACCGAGAATGGTGAACACCGAATCAAGGACACATTTCGTAGGGACGTGTACAGGGTCGTTTCTTGCATTTTGACAAATCTCGGCCTTTCTGTCCTCGAACATGCAGCGAAAAAAACGAAAAACATACGAGCATCGGAAATTATAGAAACGCCCAGAACTTATTTCTTAATGGAACACTCTGTATATCAGAACACACTTGCCAAGCTCAAAAACGTCCTTTTTGAGGGAAAATTTAATTTTTTTTTACACAGGAGGGTGAAACTTAAAAAAAAAACCTTAAGTTTTCCCCAAACTTCAACAAGCCACGAACTCATCAAAACGTAAAGAACCACCCCGCTCAGCTGCAGCTAATCCACGCTCAAATGTTTTCTCACAATATGTATCTCATAAAGCTACTTAAGTAAAACTGACTTAAAGTTCCTAACTATTATTCTACTTACATCCTTATCGAATAACGTGACTACCCCTCTAAGTATATGTACAACCTAACGATACCTTAGAAAAAAAGGAGAAATATTATTGATTGAAGGACACTAATATTGTTTTTGCATGGTGCTTTATAAGCCTGTGTTAGTCACAAACCACGCTCAAACAACGCTGCCGTGCCTAAGCTTGGATAGGTGCTTCAATCAAACCATCTTAAACTGTCTCTACACCACAAGACGAAATCACTTGCCAATGTCTCTCGACATCTTTGATTCAGTGACATCGAATCCTATTGTTAATAATTTCCTTGACAGGATGGTGGATATTAATTTTCACATAGAGCAGGCGCAGTGACAGATATTTAATTTATATAAGAGCAAATATTTATTTTCAGTTTCTAATCAAACCCCAGAACAGACTTTTGCTATATAAACTCGAATTCAATTTGTCGGCAGTTTAAAAGATCGTAAAAATCGTGAAAGGTTGTATGAGTCAATTAGTTTGCTTACAGCGCATGCAACGGTTCCAAATATATTGATGATAAGAGCTAAATCTAAAATCACGATTCATTTCAACATACATTTTCGCTTCTTTGTGTTTCCTGCGCGATTCTGAGTGTTTGTCGCTTACGATAATTAAAAATAATGCTACAAAAGGCATAACATTATACTCTAATTTCGGTTATTTCAGGATAAAATATTAATAAAGTTTCGGATACCTTCTCGCATTCTTGTAAATCTTGATAAAAAAAAAAGTTGCAGGATTGAGGCCTAGTGTCTTCATACAACGCCAAATTGGTGGTATTCACAAAAAAATATACAGTGAATAATCCTTACAGCAGGCCGATCCGCCTTTGGGAGTCATTGACAAATACAGGAGTATTCGACAGGCAAATTCTTGCAATTTTTTCCCAAAGAAACGGTTTTCATTCACAATCAAATATCGTACCCAATAGTTGCCTATGACTGAAAATCGTTCGTTTGCCTGGAAGACATTCATAATCGCCATTAAAAAGGTGGAATTGGGAAGGGCGAATTGACCCTCAGATGATTGCACCAGTAAATTATAAAAATTTCACTTAAGTGGTGTTAAAATGATGTCGTAAGCCGCCTCACAAACTACTGAAACTGCAATATTAACTAAAGCAAATAATCTACAAATAAAAATTAATCGACTTCAAAATAAATATTCAATACTGCTGATTATTTTAAACGCGAAAGGGTAAAATATAGATAATCGGAAGCTCTGCCTCCTCACTTACAACGTCGATTCAGTAGTTCATGCGCATAACCAACCAGTGACATTCCGAAACATGGCATGTGAATCTATTACATTAAATTATACTTTTATCACAACTGGAGAAATTATCAAAACTTGAAAGTGTCTGACTACTGAAGTAGTTATGGGTTAAATTCTTGACACGAAGGGTACTGTTATTAAACATCAAGCACTAAGAAATATCTCTCGACGTCGATGGTTGAGTCGAATCCGGAGATCGGGGACTGCTCGATCTGCTGTCGCAAGGTGCAACATTTTCAAACGTGGTGCTCCGTGAACAAGTTATACAAATATAGTCCTCGTCTTCGTTAATATCTTCTGCGGACAGGCCCACGCAGGCCATGTGGAACCATTGTTCGCATCCACCATCGCACTGTACCCAATCCACATTCTGCCCGGTGGGGCGTTGGCAGCCGTTAGCGGCGCAATCTTCGTCCTCACTATCACTGCTGTTGGAGGCCGTGGACTGACATCTTCGGCCTCTACGCTTACCTCTCAGCTTTTTTTGTGCGCTATCTTTGTTAACGTTTTGTTGTTTACGGCCGCGAATTTTCTTCTCACCTTCTCCTTTCGCTGCCTTTATCGTTTTCTTGGATGAATCGACCACATCGTCTGATAACCTCTTTCTTCCTCGCTTTTTGGAGGTGGCTTTAAGATGAGCATCGAAATCTATCAGGGCTAGTTCCCTATCGTTGTCTCTGGAAGCCAAAAGGAGTTTCCACAAAGCGAACGTTTCGTCCAAATAGACCTCCAATAAATCGCCCTCCATAAGCAAATCCTCGAATTGTTTTTTTAGCTCGGGAGCTAGACGAATTACATAATCTTCGCCTTCGGTTTTAGGAAGGTGGAGGCTGTACGCGTGTTCGCCCATCCTATCGTCAGAATCTCTGAAAGATTCTCGAGATGCCTCGTCCGAATCGTTGATCCCACTGTCACACGTGACTCCATCTTCGTTCACCCCGCTAAAGGGAGCTATTTCCTGCACCCTCTGGTGAAGTTCGGGATTTTTGGAAGCTCGTTTTAATTCGGCAGAAATGATCTTTTCAGTTCTTTGCCTCATGGCGGCAGCAGTAAATTTCTGACTTAAGTTATTCAACTTTTGTTTGGCTTTTTCTAATTCGGGGTTTTGAAGAAGCTGTCGGGCCCTATCTTGCCAGTTCATCGCTCTCTCAGTCAAACATTGCAGAGCTTCCCCTTCGGGGACCCTCACGTAAAGTTTCTGAAGAGACATCAACAGACTAAGAATAGTGTCCAGCCTCGGACGTTTAGTCCTTTGACAGTTGGTACATACGTATTTACAGTCTTTAAATCCTAAAGATACAGCGACACTGAGGAAGTTTCCTCTAATCTTGGTCGTCGCGACTTTTGGAAGCTGAGTGCAAGCGGAATGAAACCAATCGAAGCATAGTTCGCATCGCAACATAACACCAAAAAGGCCCCTGCCGCAAACGCAGTACGAACTGCTAGCATCGTTAGGATCCAGGGTCTTTTGCTTGTTGGTTTGCCTCAACTTCTTTATCATCGACATTTCCATTTCTTCGGCCTCCTTAAATAGCGCTACTACCATGCCCGGATCCATAGTATTCGTTAACGATAAAGATTTGCTATCCTCATCCGAACTCTTGCATTTCTTCGACGTTTTATAGCTACTGGGAAGCACAGTTCTTGGTGATAGAGCCTCCATTAAAGTACAGGGGGAGTCTTTTCTCAGGAATGCTTTGCTAGTTTTCTCTTTCCAATTGTTAGCTAGCACTAGATAGTCATTCATTCTGTCCACCTCCACTAAATGCAAAGCCAGTTGTCTCCCCTTTCTAATGAGCTCCTCCATGGCACTATAATATGGATAGTATTCAGCAGAGTTCATTTCTTCTAACTGTCTCAGCCAATCCCTTCCTTTTTTCATTGCATCGAAAAGTACAGCTTCCGTAGGTAAATGACAGGCAATTTTCGAAGCGTCTTTGAGAAGCTTGTCAACTTGAATAAGGACGTTTGGATCGTGGCACTTCAAAACTTCCTGAGCTTTTTCCTCCCACTCCTGACTTTGTTCAAGAATCAGTTGCAAATTAGACAGTTCTTCTTCCATCTCCCGATGCGGTGGCAAAGAACATCCTTGTTGTATCAAACTCTTGATTATATCAAGGCCCATGACATCGGTTTTATTTCTATAACTGTCCGCTTCTTTCATCCATTGCGCCTGTTTTATTCGCGTATTAATCAATTTCAAACTTGGCAATTCTATGCACAGGCCGTTTCCATGACCCTGACATTCCTCCAGATCGGAGAGGATGTTTTCCTTTAAAAGTTGCGTCAACAATTCCTCGCTTCTGGCCTCAAACTTACGGGTCTCGTCCAGTAAAACTCGTATGCTTTTGGCCTCATCTAGCACACAAGCAAGACTGTCAATTTCATCGCAGAACAATGTGAGTTCCTCAATTGTGAGCTTATACTTTGCCTCGTTTGAATGTCTCGTCCTGGTTCGCATTTTGTTTAAGTCTAGCTGATGTATTACGCTGGCACATTTCTCAGCATCTATTACGGCACTGGTTAAAGTTTGCAGCAGTTCACATTTAGGAAATTTCTTTCCGTCTGCCTCATTTAACAGCTCCTTTAAATCGTTTAAATTCAAAGTTTTAGGGGTATTTGGGTCAAGAGCGTCTTTCACTTTAGCCACCCAGTGGTCAAAGGACTCGGCTTTAAGTTTCAGAGCTTTCAACATTACCGGCAACTCATCGAGGGTGTACCTGTACCGCAAAGTTCTATTTTGTGGAGGGCACTCACAAAGATTCTTATAATGCCGCAGACAAACCAGAGTGGTGGTAGAACAGGAACAAGTCATCGCGGACAAGAAGCAAGTAGTTTTACATACTTCACACTGCCTTTCATCGTCTGGAAGTAGCTCAAACGCCTCTCGTTCGGCATTAGTCACACCCTGGAATTAAATAAATAATGCTTTTCTGAGTATTTCGCGAACCAAAAGCTAAATTTAACAATTATGGCTTACCCAATCCAGCAACGCTTTACGCAACTTCTTCTCAGTGTCTACCATGACTAGCATATCCTGATAGGTAGCTGCCGCTATTGTCAGGTCCAGTTTGTCGTTATCTAGAGCCATTTTGCACACTAGTTCGTCGTGGGAAAACACGCAAAATCTTCTCAGATGGGAATAGTGGAGAACACACTCCCTGCCCATTCGCAACCAATCTGCTGGAGCAAAGTTAACAGCTTCCGCGAAGTTATATCTAAAAGAATCCGTGAAATTCACATCTATAGTATCCATCCATATCTAGCACACGACAGATATACACACCGTATATTACTCAGTATAATATACGTGCGTGCAAGATAGAGATGTATCGAATTGAGTACCCATATTTCCAATACGCATATAGAAATATTAAGATCCACCAAAGGTAATATTATTTTGTCGCATATCGATCGCTTTTGTGGTACGACCTATGAGCTGTACCTTTGCAAGCCGTCGGCTGTAAAGTTTTTTCACATTTTAAAGGAATATCACTTCTTAGATGATTCAGTTATGCGTGAGCGCGCCAGCAAACAACACGTTCGTCACACGGAATGAAATTATAATCGGACGTTCTTCTATTCCAGATAAGCGAGATACGCCGCTCATGTATCTAACATTTCGGGAGTGAAAGTGAGTGTCGTATTGCCGACATTTAGTGCATGATAGTGGATGTTGTGTAGCTGCCATTTTTTCTCCACTTGTGGTGAAATTACACAGATCACAGAACAGAGCACTTACCCTTGATTAAATCCTGCATGATACGCTCTTGGAAACGTAACTACAAACTCCCCGGCATGTTGATCGGTTCTATAGACAGGTACCCCAGCATTCATAAGAATATTCGGATTCATTATCGTAACGAGTTGGTGCAATAAATCAGGCTGAGAATGAAATAATTCAGGGGCGGCAGATTTCATGGTTTCTTCAAACGCTTCGGCCTTACTACCTGGAACTCCATACCAAGTCTTGGCTTCGCCCCAGTGGAGGTAATTTATAGAGTAGGACCAATGATCTTCATTGTGCCAACAAAATGTTGCAAAGCACATTCCTACGTACATCCATGGAACCTAAATTGAGCGTTTAACTCATTAGTTTATGTCGAGACTGGGAAAACAGCTAAGAGCGGGTATCTATTACCTTCATTCCAGATATATCGGCATTTATGTAGCCTAGCACCGATCCTTCTAAGACTGGTAGGTTATTTAAATTCCAACTGGACTCGGCATATTCTTTGTCTCCTTGAAAAAGATTGGCAGATGATTTTGTTGGAAATCCAGAGCCGTGGTCCATTGTGTGTAAGTCAGCTCCGTACTCGACGGTAACATCTTCATCGATTGAAGACACAATTCGCCAAAATTCTCGTTCCACTGTGTGAGTAGGTACCATCTGCAAAACATTGCTCTTAAAAAGTACGAGTATGCATTCTCAAAGATTATTCTTGTGGGCCGAATTCCCAATCATCTATGACTAATGGGTACAAGGTGAAAAAGAGTATTGTTATGGCAAACCAAAATTGATTTAAGATTTGAATGAATTAAATTTTTGTGCCCTTGAGCTACAAACAATATTACACGTACATGGACCGGCATGTTAAAATAATCTGATTTGAACTGATCTGCCATCTCCCCAAACTGTTGCAAAGTGTATTCTCTCTGAGCCTGTTCGAACCCAAAAGCTTCGGTTGGTTTTGAAACTTCCTCAGCCACACACTTTGGGCACCTCCAGTCGCCTTTTGGGATTTCAGATAACGGTGGCATAAGACAAAAAGTATGGTAACTGTCATCACAACCATCGCAAAGCAACATGAATTCTTCAGCATCGCCTCTATTGCAGTTGTGACAAACGTATTTCGCCAACTGAAAAAGATCAGTCTTATAATCGTGCAAACCGCGCCCTAGACAGGCCTTTCTTACGGGATCAAAATCGTATTTAATGGTCTTGGAACGAGGTTTGTGCTCCTTTTTGTCGTCGTATCCGGCCATTTTTGGACCGGCTCCGTAGAACTGCAATCTTTTCAGCTCCTTGTTCTTGTCGTCCCCATCTGGATCTACCGATTTCTCTTCCTTAATCTTAAGCTCTATCTGTTGAAGTGACAAAAAAAGTTGTTAACACGCAACCCACTAGAGAAGCACGGAACTTACCTCAGTCTTATCTTTGTCATTCATTTCGAATCTTTTGGAACGTCTAGCATTTTTATCCGAAGGCGGTTTCACGGCCATGCGGTTTATAATGCCATGGGGTTTATAGTCTTTATCGGTTTTTTCATTGCCTTCATCTGGGTTTTCAATTTTCTGCAAAAATACACAAATTGGGGGCTCATTGATAGGCCATAGGTGCTACACCGATTAACTCACTATAGTGACATTTTTTCCCTCTTTAAACACATCGAAAGGGAATAACAGTCGTTCATAATGCTGCTTCAATATGGTCCCGACATTTTTCCCGATTTGATATCCTAATCGGATCGATACTTTCGACCATTTTCTCTGCTTAGTCACTTCTTCAAATCCACCTTCAAGTTGCACTACTCTATGTAACGTGTATAAATCTAGTACCCTTCTTTCTACCATAGGAATTTTCAGGGACGAGCCCTGCAATTCCCAAAATTTTGCTATCTGGTCTAGAAAATTGAGTTTAACCCTAGTTTTTGCCTAAAAACGTTAAATATCATAGATTAATAAGACTGCTCTGAGTTATTAGACATAGCTATACGGGAAGTTATTTAATGATATGCCAATGGCCATAGGGTATTAATCATCGGGAATCCGAGGCTTTTACCTGTGTCCCAGTCATCAATTTATTAAAATTACGGTTTGTGTCCCGTGATGCATTAGCACGTTATTAAATGTAAACATGTTTCCTCCTGGCTGTGGTTTTACTCCAGATCCAGAATTGATATCCCTACAGAGTGTTCTTGGGAAAACATATTGCCACAAATCAGCTTTGGCCGGAATTACTATTGTTTCTGATTTGACCATCATTCACCGTTGAATGTGATAACAGAAATAATATTTTTTCTTCATTTACTTAAATAGGAATTAATTGAAACTCTACACACTCCATCAGGAACTATACTGAGTGTTTCACATATACAAAGAGAGAATTTGTGCGCTTGCACCCCAATACTCATGTAACATTTATTTGCCTAACAAGTACTACACATGCATGTGCAGCGAACGTTCGGTTTATGACAAAAAACTTAAGAAAAAACACCATGTATATCAAAAGCGAATAAAGTTAACGGTGCAATAGAGTATCTTCCACGCATTTTCTCCTGAAAACTGGAACTGCGGTTACGCAACAATGTTTTATCTATATGTTACTGAGTTGCCAACATCCTAGAAATCCTTTGACAAGGTGCCTCACTGTCCATAGGGGCAACAATGGAAAATTCTCGATTATCAATTCAGATAAATGAAATATGTCGATCAAAACTATTAAACGCAATTAAAACTAATTCAATTAATACTTACCGGTGCAAAATTGGAAGCCCCACAAGCCAGAACATTATTTAAACATTTGGTAAATTTATATTTGCCAAAAGTTTCCATTCTAGGATGTTCTCGCTCATGGGGTATTTCCAAAAAATTTGAAATGCAAAACTTGTAGAGCTCAAATTGAAATTATTTTTTTTAATTCATGGGCATACATGAGCCAGTTCAAAAAGTTCATGAATCATCTATCGTACCAAACTCATCTTGTGTTCAAATGCAATACCCTGCGAATTATTGCAAATTTATATAGTCCTTCGATAGCCAAGTTCTAACAGACTGGTCAAACGGCCTTGGCTATATGCATTGTTTTAAAACAATTTTATCAAAAAGGAAATTCCTCCTCACTTCCTAAATAGGGACAGTACTGACGTATGGCCATGGCAGGCACAATTCATATAGGGGGAGAAATTTTAGGTGTAATTTGATTTTTAAGGATCTCATGTAAAACTTGACAATTTGCCAGATTTTAAAATGAAATTGAATTTCCCATTAGCAGTAAGAGCGGTGTTTGCTTCTAAAATAGTTCTACGAATCAAGCGTGTCACAAAAGAGTACTTTTCTCAATTCGCTTTAAGAGAGCAGTGCTAAATTTCCCAGCAGGGTATCAGGTTTCACGGGTCTGGTCAATAAAACCATCCAGCCTTTTCAGAAGCATGGGGGGGAAACAGTGACGAAACAAAAACTAAGAGACCTACCTCTAATTCATTAAGTCTTTGTATTCTAGGGGTGAATCTTAACTTGTCTACGTCAACTGCAAAGGGAGGTTGCCACCTCTAAAAACATTAAAAAAAATTATCTATTAAAGGAATCCCAGATTGTGAATAGATGATTATTCATTTCACATGTCCGAGTTTAAAAAGCTACCCATAATACAAGTACACTGTACCTACACAGGTAATTTGAATCATAAAAGATATATTAAAATGTATGCAGAAGCAACAGTGAATAGGTATAAATTACCCAAAATAAATATGGCTGCTTAGGATCATGTTGCCTTCAATAAAATGATAAAAACTGTAGTTCAGATTGTGTTGTTCAGAATTTTTAATTAAAGTTCAACATATGGAAGGTGGACGCCGTTGATGAGCATCCTTGATCAAAAATTGCCATTATATTGGCTAATATTAATGATGCAGCTGACTAATAGCCATGAATGACTTACCCCTGGTGGTTTAATTTTGCATATTCCTGTATTTTCTGCTATAGGTCGGATTTTAGCTATGTAAGCTAAAGGATCTAAAAATTCGTCATCAGTTGGATAAAACACTGGGGCCTCTGGGGGCACTTCAAATTGAAAGGCTTCTTCTTTGCACTGACTGTAGTGCTCATTGCACTTAATGGGGGAGTTTTTTGAACTTCCTGGACTGATTCTCAAACCATTGTTACTGCTTCCATTTAACTGCTTATCTTTTGTAGTCATTTTGAAGGGAAATCACATTATGTTCCACCAAACAGATTTTTAAAATATGTCATGACTACTTAATAAGTAGGTATTTCCATTTTCTTTTTGTTTTCATTACAAACACAAAATGTATATTAAACTTGACAAATTTGTTTAAGAAATTCGATAAATACCAGACATTTCACTGTGTTAATCGCTCTCTTTCCGGAGAGAAAACCTGGGTTGCGCCGCACAATTTGATATCCAAAGGAAAACCCAGATTTGGAAAAGATGTCTGTTTTCCTTATCTGAATTATTTAACGTCACCCGACATTAACAACACTATATATTTTGAGGAGGGAAAACGTGCAACATAACATTTTATCACTTCTTTTGCGCCAACACAAGAAACGCCACAAAAAGTAAACTAAATCCATCCACATACATTACACATTTTGCTACCATCCACCTCTATCAGCATGGTTTGGCATGAACATCATAGGCTCCCCCACTCCCTAACTCTTTCATCTTCGTCTCCGTCCCACCACCCGCAAAATCGATCTGGTATCCGGCGGTGCGACGAATAATAGGCGCTTTCAAAAGTCCCGTCTCACTCATCAAGAACGCCTATTATCGATAACGATAATTAAGCGATTATCGACATTTCAGTTAAGATAGATCCTTCCCCGCGAAGCTTTACAATTTACGGAGAGACGACAACGTGATCTTCTTTTCTACCTACTATAAGCGCAGTATTACTCTGTAAAAAAATTACGTGGGACAATCAAAATTAAAAACCCCCTCACGTGAGGTGGTACTCGACCTATAGTGCCGTTTGAAATTTTAAAATTGAATATGCCCTCGCGAAAGGAATTGTTTTGGTGAATATGTGCTTATTGCTAAAACGGGTCCCCCACGAGCACAAAACGAACATATCGCGGCAGTTTCTAACATTTCGAAGATGGTTCACGCAAAATTTTCTTTGGTGCACCCTGTACATATTAGCTTTCAACGCATGCTATCATTTCAATTTCATAACCGGAATTTAATAGAAACAAATTTGAGTAAAAAAACCGTGCTTACAATGTATTTTGGCGCCCAAGGTTAAGCGAGCGTGTTCGCAATGGCTTTTCTTATTGATTCTTTCAAAAAATATGAACTATTTTTTTTGAGCCGTTGCTCTTAGAGGTGGAAAAAAGATCCTGAAAAATGTATCAGTATACCACCGCTTCTGACGATAGACGTCATTTAGATCCGTCCTGACTGGTAGCTTCGCTCTAAACATTACTCACAGCACTGGCCGCTAATCGAGGACAAGTTCTTGTTATTGCACAATGCTCCGTTTAACTACTCACCCTTAAATGGCGTCACAGAAAACTACAGCAGGATACTTGACGCAGGGGCATGTAGATAGCACTACGTTAGGTTTCCAGCAACCCACAACACAAATGAGTATTGCTCACGTGGCTGCTCTGAGGTGGTAATTTCTTTCTTTTGTAGTCTTATTTTTGTCACAAGAGAGATAAACACCGTTGTTCCAAATGTGTTATAGTCCTGAGCATCAATTTTGAAAAAAGGCATTAACTTAGCTCCTATCGAACGAGGACATTTACGTTCCGACATGCGAACCCAAGTAATTTTGTAACCCTCGTAGCTGAAAATTTTTTGGGTCAAAACTTTTATCATTTTTACTGCAAATAAATCTTCGACGTACCGTTGGTCTCTATGATAATTTTGCATTTAAAAAAATTAGTGAGAATTGACTGTTCCGATTTCAGCGAAATTGAAATCCGCAGTAGTCATACGATACAGTTCTGATACTTTGCAGTTAAAATTTTAATCGGATAACTGACCTTTTGGCGCAAAAATTTCCGTAATATACAGTCCATGGAATTTTTAAGACCCAAAAATTGAACTTGTTCGATTCGGGTTTTCGCTGCGCCACATCAAAATTGTATCGTATAGCTAGAGCGAAACGCAATTTCGCCGAAATCGAAACACTTAATTTTCAAAGACCTGCACGCCACCGATTTTATGAAGACCAAATTTAGGGTTAAGTGCACATCACGATATTTTTTTCCGAAAAATTTCACACGCATAAAGCTTTTATTCACATATTTTTTTAGTAGAAGCGTGCACTTGCACAATTCCTACGAGGTAAGGTGAAAGAAATAAAATAAAACTAATATCTAAATCAATTTTTAATAATTTTTTTATTAAAAATGATACAAATTGCAAGATGAGAACGTTCAACAAATTCAAGAAATGCGAGACGTAGCCAATTAAGTATGCAAATTTTCAAATAACTGAATAGTATAGCATTATCGACCGTGCCTTGCACTATCTTTTTGATCAAAGAATCAGCAGTTATTTACCATCGTAATGCTACGATTAGCAGGGCGCCGTAGAACGTAACAACTGCTAACCATTAGTAGATATAGCTCACACTAGGAAAAAGTAATTCAAACATTCTGATTAATAAAACAAAATTCAAATAACATAGTGCCTAAAATATAAATTATCTCCTTCCTCGATTGGATTTGTGTTAACAATGACGCAACCGGTAAGAAAGCAGCGCTTACGTTTTCGCGATTAAAATTCAATATTAAACAAAGTCGAAAACTAAATCAAATTGGCATTTTGCAATTTGTCCATTCTAAATTCATTTTACTGAACGGCAACATGGTGGCCCGTCGACGTTGAACTGTAGTTTACTTTTTGTCCTTTAATTTGGCGAACGTCGACAAGCCACCCTTTCAGCGCTTATAAAAAACTAAATTGAAATGGATATGTCGCAAACTGCCAATTTAATGGCGCTTAGGAGCGGAGTAACATAATTTCATAAAATTACAATTTTCCAATTTGCCGAGGAATCGAGGCCGAAAATAAATAGTTGTTCCAGATTCAAAACACACTAGATCAAAAAATAAAAAATCAATTGCGTCATTGTTGTAAATATTTTGATAAAGACGGACGTCTACCGTTAATCAAACACCCCGGTAAAGTCTATTTGGCATCTCAATCAGATTTAATCAAGATGCTTAGTTTTATTCGAACACATAAACAGCCAGCGGGGCAAACCGGCATGCTGGTAAACCCTAATTTCTATACCAACGCATTAACAAAGAAAATTTGTATTAATATACATTTTTAAATGGTATAAGATGGTTAGAAATCCATCAACAGCAAGTTACGTGATGTTCTTTAACCTAATGAGGGGAAGTCACGTTCGTCGTCTACTTTAGGGGCTCTAGGAGCTTTCTCGTCAACCTGCAATAAAAAATTTTACTACATGTTGCTGCAAAATGTGAAGAAATTTATTATATCACATGCAGGTTAGAATTGGTAAAAATGACTATGGTTAGCCAAGAGGTTCAAAAATAGAGCGATTCATCGAAATGTGCCTTATACAAAAATAGGCACAGCGAACTCGCCACTAATATTTGAACTGCTTTCGTAATCCACGTAGCCGTAACCGCAGAGTTGCAGATTCTTTTAGTAATTTACAAATATGGTACTGGAACACTAGACGATCTCGATTAGCAATGTTGTTTGGTGATCAACTGAGAATAACCCATAGGATGTCTGTATCGCTACGCTATAGCACAATTTCATATCTACACATGGCACATTTTACTTAAAAATGTCGAAAAGTGCGCTAAAATAAATGTTTACATTCGTTCTCTATGTAGTCCAAACCTTAATAAAACAAAAATTATTTGAGTGCCAACTTACCGGCTCGTCGCGGAACCTTCTCTCCTCTTTCTCACGTGGAGGACCGCGCGGGCCACGAGCGCCTCCTCTACCTCCTCTAGGACCTCCTCGACCCCTCCCACCACCGGGACGTCTGTTGTCATAAAATTGAATGTCAATGTCCAAAATGTGTTTCTGGCGACCAACTCTTTGCGGATATTCCGAAGCGTCATATTCCTCTTCTTCGGATTCCTGAAAACCCTGCCCATTTCAGATAAAATGTTGCTTATCCCAATTAATACATTTCTCAAAATTCTACATATAGGGAATGAATACATTTATGTTAATAGTTTTGCATGTACCTCATCCTTTTCCTTTTTCTTCAACTCAAACATCTTCTTCCATTGGGAAAGATCTTCACCCTCCCCAGCTTTGCGAATGTTATATTGAGGCTTGGCGCGACCAGCGCGTTGAGCCTTCCATTCATCCAAAGTCAACTCCTTCGGTTCCTCCTCAACCGGAGTTTGTTCCACTTCTGTTTCCTCCCTTTAGAAACAAATATTGTAATCCTTTAAAGTAGTAAATATTAAATAAAAGAATTTGATTGTGTTATCTCCCACCAATTAACTCAAGAATCATTTTTACTGTTATAACATGCGTTTGACTTTCAACCTTTCTCAGTTCTACCTATAATAACAAACACACATTCAAATTAATCTCAGGCATACAGCAGCATTTCCAAGAAGTGTTGTTCAATCCAAATTCAAAATAAAACTTACTTCTTCTCGACGTCGCTGCTTATTTCAGGCTTTTCATTTTCTCCCCAGGTTTGATCAGCATCGCTAGGTCTGTCCACTTCAGATCTAAAACAAACCAAATTACCAAGTCGCTTTTAAATTAAGTCACGTTTAACTTACAAAATAAGATCTTTTGTCGATCCCCAGTTATGAGCGCCAGCACCGTCTCGTTTTTCTATTGGTTTAACTCCTCTGTAACCATGGCTGCATTAATAAGGTATCGTAACTAAGGCCATTTTCAATAGACTCAAACTAGTCTAATATTCACGACATAATGCATATTACTTTTAACGCGTTTAAGTTACTATCTGCTCTTATCTGAGGTTTTCCAAAAAGTTTTTGTATAAAAAAAAACATGTTTCACAACAAAACAATAAATAACAAGTATTCATACGTTTTATCAGATCCAGATTGCCTGTCGAATTCTCTCTTTCCTCGCCTGTCGTCAAACGTTTTTCTCGGGCCTCGAGGTCCACCTGGTCGGTTTCCAATGGGCCTACCATCTTTCCTTTCGCCCCGGTCTCCACGCTCACCACGTTCGCCTCTCTCCCCACGTTCTCCGCGGTCGCCCCTCTCCCCACGTTCTCCGCGGTCGCTTCTCTCTCCACGTTCTCCACGATCAGCACGGTCCACACGTTCGCCACGGTCACGATTGTTACGGTTCTCGAAGTCAGAATTTTCTCGTCTAGGCCTGTTTTCTCTGTCCCTGCAAATCCCATATGAGGATATTTATTCTTATGACTACACATCAAAAAGTGTCTTTTTGAGATAAGAAAAGGTAAAAAGCATTTTTATTTTAGCACTAAACATAAAGCGAATGAATATGAACGTATATTTGCTGGATAAGTAAGGTATTACACTCCGTACGTCGAGCAGATGCGGTGACTGTCATGCCCCAACAGATAAATGCATTCGACTGGGTTTGTTTGGCGTGGGAGGTGTAAAGATTACATATTTTAGTTGATCTCAAAATGAAACAACACTATATTGCTTGATTTCCCGCTATTTAATGGATACTGTATCATAGGTACAAAAATTAATGGAATTTTAAGATGAAATTAAAACACATAACCATTTCAACCAACATAAAAAAATAAATAAAAATACGTAAAATAACTAAATGAAATGGGTAAAGTCTAAATTATAGCAGCAATAGGCACTTTTACCTTCAGTCAGGATAATTCAAATTAGTCTAAGCTGTCGATAACAGACACGAGAGTAATCTGATCTTGAAAGTACACAAAACTCAGAAGTATTAACAACTCCCTGAACATTTTAAACTTGCACCTTCCTTTTTAATATTTAAATAACAAACATTTAACTTTTCTGAGAAGAAAACCAATTATTTAAATAGGCATGGCCCAATTATCAAAATACTGTGCCATAACCCTGATGTGTTGGTTATTTAATAAAAAAACATCCTTGATCACTTACCGGTTTTCTGAAGGTCCATTATAGGATTCGCGGTTCCTTCGGTTATTCCTTTCTTCCCGGGTCTCATTATTCAATTTATTGGAAGAACGTTCAGTTTTACCGTCAGCATTGGCCCTTTGGTTTATTTTATTGTCTAAAAATAGAACGCAAGTTTAAACAAAACCTTTAAAAGGAAATATCTGCACATGTGAGGTGCTCCATTAAAGCGCGAAGGCGGCAAACCCCGCCGTCTCGATAACTTACCATCCCGTTTTTCCTGAGGCTTTGTAGCAGTCGTCTCCTTCGTAGGTTTCTTCTGAGTATTCGACACTATTTTGGTTTTTGCCGGCTCGGGTTTCACTTTATTTTCCTTTTCCGCGACTTTGGTCTTTTTCTTTAACTCCTTTTCTTGCTGCTTTTGGAATAGAGTTTCTAGCGGATCGGATTCATCGTCCAAGAAGAGGGCGTACCTGTTCGTGACGCCGATCCCATAGGAATTCTCCATTATGGAAAAAATTGGAAATGGTCTTCACAACTTTAAGATGTTGGAAGATTTATTATGGCTACCTTTTAGCCTCTCACAATTCACACATTCATGTAATGCAATATGGCGGGCTAGTCGATTACACACGACACAAACTGAAGTTTTACTCGCGTGCACGATTCACACGATGATTACGAGAGAGATGTGTTCTATCAGAGTAGTAAACCTACAGCGGACCGTCACAAATATGCGCAGTATACGGGTTGAAAATCTTTGCACATATTTCTAGCTATTCCGAATTGGTTGCTTTTGTGTTCCTACCTTGTTGGAACGAAGCCTTGAAGTGAAATTGTCAGCCATCTAAACTGTCAAAAAACACGCACCCTTAATGGGGTACATTCGGTAATCGGCATTTCTGTATCTTGTCAAGCGCATGTCGGAATAGGGGCATATTCAAAATTTTCACACCATTGAGAGCTGTATGAATGAAAGGAGCTTGGGAGACGTAATTCCTGGTAATTTTTGAACGCCAACTTACGAGTTTTGTAAAAAAGTTTCTTTTTCATTTATTTCCTATAAAAATAACAAAAGCTTACAAAAAATTGTTTATTTCTCACTGAATTTTTAACACTTTCCTATATACGTAAAACAGAAGGTGAATTAACGTTAATGCACCACTTACACCTCCTTTACCACCAATAGCGTGACACTAAGCAGCCCCTCTACAGCTCTGAAGCCATTCTTGCGATTTCGTCGAGCAGTACGCATGCGTTACTTTTTCCGCGGGTTCCGTGTTGTTAAATGGGCGTTATCCTCAGAAGTGCCTAGGAATCGCTTTAATTTCAAGTCGAAGTAAAAAATAGATAAATTAGATTATTTTCCGACTCGAAAACACGGCAAATCGCCTAATAATCGGTTTTCATGAACACGACTAATTATTAGTCTTTCAGGTTACTACTGCAACAACACAATTTTAGGAGTTGGTGATGACTAGTCACTATAATAATTATTATTACTATAACCACAATTAAATATTAATCCTATGAAATCAAAACTATTTAATCTGACTTAAATTTTTCCTCCCCAATAAGTTTACTTTCAATGTCAGTGAGTGCCCACTGATGATCAACAATTTCTAATGCTTCCCATTCAGCCTTAAACGCGACTTTAGGGTCTTGAGGCATTGCCATTGCCGCTCCAGACATCTGGTCTTGCATTTGTCTCGATTGATCAGCAGCTGAAATTCAGCGTTAAAAGTCATTTTACAAATTGAAATTGTGCAGAAAAAACTAACCATTATTTTCACCTAACACCAAAGCATATATGCTTCTTAAACCAAACACATTTAAAAAATACCAAGATGCAGATGAAACCCACGAAGCATCTAAATGTGACAGTTCTATGCCTCTTTGCAACATAGACTTAAATCTAAGAGTCAAAGGAAATGGTACTTTTGCTGAAAAGTTCATTCATTTGCAGAACATATAAACTTCAGTATGTCCAGATATACTTGTAATAAAGCCTGAAAACATCCAATTAATCCATCCACCCACAACTATCATTGGCAGCACATTTGTGAGATTGCCCTTGACCATATCTGTCATCATGGATGGGTCTGTCATCATATTCTGAGTTACAGCTGGTCGCTTCTGAGTCAGGTATCCATCTTCTTCCTTATTGAAAGCTTGTCTCCGTGACAGGAAAGCAATTTTTGGAATATATTTGGCGTTTTCTCTAAGCATCCTTGACCTCATAATCATCTGACTGAAAAGATGCCCATTTTTCAATTAAAAATTTTGCAATTTGATCACTAATGTACAGGATGAAAAAAAGAAAGTGTTTTATTTAATAGTAAAGAAATTCTTCCAAAGTCATTTGGCACTAAATAGGACCGGCATAAATGGAGGGCCCATAGTCTCACAGGCCCTACCTCATAATATATAGGGTAAGATGGTATTGCAATGATCATTGAGCATACCTGTCTTGGAATTGTTGGGTTTCGACCTTCTTTTGCGTGGATAATAGTATGGATACATAATGCCTAATAATACCTACTAGAAAGGTAATAACAACAATCGGCAAGAAAACCCATACGCGAATTTGTGTGTCGACAATTAGGTCCGCAGTCATTTTCAACGAAAAAATTCAGAAATCGTTATCGATTGAAAGAATTGAAATTGTATACACGTTTGAATGATTAAATGTCTAAGAAAAAAGCACTTTTTTATGAATTAGTAGGTTTTTCGTCTTAAATTAACTAGAAAAATGCGAGATGTACTTTTTCCTTTATCCAGCCCCCTTTTTTAGGTTATATTTTACGAAAGGAAATATTGAAATTGATGTTGTCAGTGCGTCATCTGTGCCTCGAATGGCGATTGCGCGGCGGCACTTTTCAACGATTAACGATTCAATTGTTCTTGAAGTTACACATATACAGGGTATCTCAAACGGTAACGGCAAAAGGTCCAATCTACGTTACATCGATAAATAACGCTGTTTATTCCTAAAATCTTTCGTTATAAAGTTAGAAGATGTGAATATCTCCGATTTTGTGAGTTTTTTATTTCATAGTTCAGTCAATCTTTCATTAGAGGAAAAACTTAAATTACAAATAAAGGAAATTTTTTCAAAATCTAAATTTTTACACATTGAACAATCTAGATTGTGGGATACGCGTTAATAAGGACCGAGTTTCTAATATTGCAAAGCATATTATTTACAAATTTTGGTAAAAATCACTACAATTACATACTAAAAGTAATAGCACGAGATGACAAGCTAACAAAATAACGTTATAATGTCAAAACATGATAAAAACTTTGGTGTTGACGGGTTGTTACAACTTGCATCCAGTAATTGCACCTATTTTCTCTTTATCTTCCCGTTATTAAATACAAATTTTGAAATTACTAAATATTAAACATAACAACAATCATAATTCAGGCTTCAACAACACAGCCACTTGGTTCACCACTCGGCGAGGGAGAATTTCTGGATAATCCAAACGTACATGTACGCCAATTACTCCATGGCTTCTTGCACGTACATGTCTTCGGTAATTTCTTCTTCGGGTTCAGGAATTGGACAACCTATTTCTTTCAGTATTCCCCAGGTACTTTCTGGGAAGAAATATGTAACGACGTTCATGTAACACTCGGTATTCGCTGCTCTGAAGAATTGAGAGACCTGGGCCAAGACGTCAATATTGAATTGATGCACTCTGAACAAATATAAGTCCTCCTCCTTTTTCACAGCTTCCGGGTTTTCGCCGATATCCGAATAATCGAACTCGAATTCTGAATATGAAATTCGTCTTTCTCCTTGTTTGTGCTGGAATTAAGAATTTCTTTAATAACTGAGGAAAATGAAATAATTAACGTCTGATATGCACATAGATATAAAGGAAAAAATTACCATCTGGTGCTCGCACAACATACTATTAATTAGTAAGAAGATCAAATGCTGCAGTCCATTTATGCTTTTCGCGGCAGGATGTCTCACAGATGGATATTCGAAAGCAAACACTTCTTCTTCTTCGAGTATTCGACGTGCTTCGGGATGGTTTACGAGACAATTGTCAAGGACACCCATTAAGCAGAACGCTCTGAAAGTTTTTATAAAGAAATATTTAAACCTTCCACATATCCATATTCAAGCCAAACAGTGGAGTACAATAGTCGGCCAAGAAAAATAAAATTTTTCACTTACAATATTTTTCTATCCACGATTCCAACGCTCAAAAAGTAATCGGGTTTCCACAACTTAAGCATGAACGCCAAAGCACTCCCGCCATGGGGGCCTGGAAGGTTCGACAAGATGGTCAAGCTCTCATTAGTATAATTCATACAAATGAATATGAATATTTCCCAGTTTGCTTTGACCTTTTTGCAGTCCGGCTTAGCACTGCACGTGACAAGGTTCCTCAAAATCCCTTCGTAGTGAGTCAACATCAAGTCGGGTAGATTGTATAGAATGGTAATTACAAGTTTTGCCAAAATATGTGAGGGAAAATCGACGTCTGGCGATAAAAGAAGGTCTAAAAGCTTGGGAATTTGGACAGCAACAACTTGGCCCTTTAGTGTATCGACCAAAACTCTGAATTGTGGGCAACGTTGAGTGGCAATAGTCGTCAAAAGGGCTCCTGCAGATTCGTCTAATGCCAAGTCGCGATCTTTGTTCATCGTGATTCTAGTGGCGGCTGTAGAAAATATTTGCAAGATGAAAGCTTGATCAGTGATGGGAGCGTACAGGATAACGGTATTGAGCAGTTCAAAAGCGACTCCTAATTCGTCGCGCAATTCTTCCGGTTTGAGGTTGTTAACCCAGTACTGCAAAAAACGCAGTAGTTTGTCCTTTTCGGGGGGTTCCTTAAAACCATCGGCTTGGCCGATTTTTCCACATGCGAAATTCATTGCAGCTATCACGGCAGGGCTCGTGGAGTATTGTATTAGAATTTTAATAAATAACTCAGACATCTCATCGATATTGGGTTTGGCGAGATTTCTGTGACACTGCAATATATAATTGCCACAATCAAACAAATTTTGAATATAACACAACGTTTAAAAGATTGTTATAATTGATTTTCTACTACATAAAAAACTTGCCTTAATTAAAAGGCCCAAAGCCCGCAACGTGTGAACCAATTCAAACTTGCGAATCTTTTTAGACACATGCATCAAGGCCTCGAAGATTGGTTGGGCGTATTGACCAATAACGTTCTTTTTCTCTTCACCAAGCTCGTACCAATGTTGATAATACTGACACAACGCTCTGCAAAGTAAAATTTTACATTTTAAAAATATTTAACGAGTGGGGTATACACCTATCTTCTAGCTACAATACAGTTTCTTGTACTTAATGAAATATTGATGAGAAACTTGTTTTCATTCGCTAATACTAGGACTTACTCAGTTGATGGGACGACTAGATAACCAGAAACACCTGAAATACTTCCAATAATCTGCTTAAAGTGGCAATCAGCAGCATTGGCGGTGAGTGCTGGAAGATTGCAAAACAATCCGCCTGCCCAGATAATCCTGCCTTGAAGTATCGGGTTGCAATGATCCAATAGCCCAGTCCAATAATTCAAGTAATGACTCAATGGGAACGGAAATTGGGGATCTGTTAGGTTCATATATTCCTTCACAGATCCAAGCCCGTACACCATCGATTCAGTTAACCGCGACATATAAAGGATTTTGTATACGTCAGTTGGCGAACCGGTATCTCCGTGATTTTGCTCTAGTTCTTGATTAAGACGTTGAAACACGAGATCGGTGGTTTTGAAATATCGCATTATGCCGTCAGGCTGGCGGTCTTTAATTTTTTCCGCAACATGCTAAAAGAGGAAAATAATTTATTGATATTATACGAAGGCATTACATGAAACATAGTAATATTGAACTAATAGTAGTACTCGATGCAAAGAAACCTGTTACTATTCAAATCTTCAGAGCAGCAACATTTTTTTACAAATATATTGATACGATGGAAAAGTGTAGTAAAATAAGTTTATAACATAGACAATTAATACACTTACTAAAAGAATTAGCTTACAGGCGTCTCTTAAAGACCAATAGAAATTCTTTTGCGTATCAAGTGTATACAGGTCGTCCTCCATGCTACTGTGGCATGACATTAATACGTAGACGCAGTAAATCAATTTAAATAAATCCTCAAGCACCAGATCTAAATAGGGCAGGTCGATTAAATTATAGATCATAGTGAGCATAGATCCCACCAAGTCAAAGAAGTTTTTTGGATCGGTTTGCTCCTCTGTCGAGTCTTTAGGCGGCGGATCGGAGCCTCTCACGATTTTTTTAAACAAATCACAACACATGGTAAGTATCATACCGACCGCCGGCATTATCGGAGGAATGAAAATATTAGAGTATTCGCTGAATTCGTCGAGGCTATTGTTTAGAAACTTCATAATTTCGTATTTCAAGGCAAATTCAGACCGTGGAGAATAGCGTTCGTGCAACACCTTCTCAAATTCCTCCACTGCTTTTGCCAAACATTCTTGTAAAATGTTGGGGTTAGGTGACAGAAATTTAATGAGGATATACAGGGGACGAATGGTAAATGCTCGGCCCACAGACGGCAAATGAGTCTAAAAAACAAAGTAGTCATAGTTTATGCTGAGACTTGAAATAAAAAAGTTACTCACCATTTTTAACACATCAAGTAATCTGCCGAACCAAGGTAAAAACATGAGCCTATCACAATTTTTTATATATTGCTCATCTATGGCTTTGTTAAGTACATGAGCAGCATTGCAGATCTGTATTGGATCTTGACTTTCAAGCATATTGCTTAGCACAACAGTGCCTTCGTCCCAAAATCCAATCGTCAAGAGAAGAGCGATATTCGTCGCAATAGTTTCTCTTATTACTGGGGATTGGTTATTTATATCCTGAAATAGCAGCTGCAATATAGTATTTCCATAGCCTTTAGTAAAAAGTGCAGAGTTTTTGTACTGCTGGTTTAGATATCCATCCAGATAATTTTTCAAACATACTGCAGCTAGCAGGCGTTCGTCCTTTGGCTCGTCACGCGCATCTATTATCTCAGATAGTACTAGAGGATATTCTAAAAATAATGGCTGAAATGAAATATATTTTTACGCCAAATAATTCTGCCGCACTTGCGATGAAGCAATGGATTTATGGTTTAAATTAAAAGGAGAGATTCATTAAAAAACATTATTTTTGTGGCTAGGAACAAAATTTGGAAATTAGATTTTTGGAATTGGCAGTTCCTACATAGTGGTGCATTGACCTTCAGAGGAACCACTACTGAATGGCAACTTTACTAAGGTGTTAGAAAATTGAATTGAAACCCCTTTAACCTTCAATAACTTGTAATTTTTGCATCTTATCAATAGTCTTTTTTAACATTCTGTTATGGCCTTGCAATACACAACTTAAGATGCAAGTTACAGCTTCGTGCAGAGGACTTTTACTTCCTACGGAGTGCCCGGAGTTCGACATCTGAAAAAACAGGTATATAAAAAAGAACACCTGCAAGACTGCGGTGGAAAATCAAAATTCAATATTGCTCGGGAATATAGAACTGAACAGAATAGAATAGAAGGATATTCAATGAGATATCCAACTCCCAACTTACCTTGATGTCTAGTCGATTAACACTTGATAAAAAAAAAAACTGGAAGCAATTAGAACACAAAAAGCCCACAGGAATCTGGTTACTGCTTTAAATTATCGTGCATTATACTACGTATTTAGTGTTTATAGTTGTTTTTAATTGATAAAAGTTAAAATTTAATTCCAAACCGTTCAAAAATACAGATTTGTTTGATATTTTTGAATTAAATATTCGACTTTCTTCAGTAGTCGAGAGAAATTCGTTTTAATGAAACCTAACCTCATTCCGAGTAGTACTGCAATTCGGTGCTATAGTGGCGCCATTACAATTGCAACGCACAAGTTTGGTATACTACATTGATATCGATTTATTTCCATTAAATCTGTGGAAGCAATATTGCAGATTGAGGCTTAATTTCAGTTATGGTGACTAACACCTTCGCCACATATATATATATATATATATTTTTAACCCTTCCAGTATTGTTGTTTAGAAGGCTCATTTACGTCTTCATGGTAGTCCACTAACTTCTCTTTTCAAAGATCACACTACCGGGGATTTACCTGGTTGCACAGAAATTGTCGTGCAAACGTTCCGTTTTGGACCAACCATCATACATTGTTTAACACGAAAAATTTTAAATGTGGTTCGTTTAATAATATTACATGAAAATAACACCCACGAAATATATAAATGAATTTCAATGTATTTAAAGAGTGGAGTATCCGCACTTCAAACCTACTACTATTCAGAATTTGTATCTTCTAAAATAAGTAACAATTATTACTTAGTGTAAATGAAAAAAACAGTACTATCTTACGTCGCTTTCCATCGTATGAAATATGGGATGTTTGAGAGAAAATGGCTACTTAAGTATAAATCAGAATGGCACCGCAGCGCTTAAAGTTTACAGCTGACAACGTTTCTAAAACAGAGAAACGGGTTCTTTCATCTTTTTACTGTGGACTGCATTAAATTCATTTAAGTTCTAATAGGAAAATTGTGAATAGGATGAGACGAGTAAAACGATGTACCTGTACATACAATAATGATAAGAACTAAATATACAAATATCGCTAATTCAATAATTGAAATGTCAAAATTTTATACATATACAATATTCCATTAAAAAGCGCTATTGCAAATATAAATAATTAACACATGTGGAATAAATGTTTGGACAATTTGATGTAGCCAAGGATAATTGATAAAATTCAGTACGACTTAACATAATTAAGACTTGCTTGGTGGCTGAATTTCCATCGTTTGGCATACCCATTCGGCGACATTTACATCTTCGGTTTCCCATTTCTTAATCCATGGATGATTCTAAAAAAAGGACATTATAAAGATATTTTCATTCAAAATTTATCCAGTTCGTGCAACATGCAGCTTGAACGCTACAGAAACTATAATATAAAAACTCGCATTGAAATTATCACCTTTTTTGGGTCAAGTTAATAGTACCGACCGATTTAAAGCTTACCATTAATGTCTTCAGATCGGCACGTTCGTCAGGATTTTTCCGCAGACATCTATCAACAAAGTCTTCAAACTCCGATGAAAATATCCCAGAGGGTAATTTTGGAGGTGGTTCATTCACAATATAATCCAACAGTTCAAAAATTGCCATTGGTCTAGGTGCTTTGGGACTATCTGGTGAATCTCCTTCTTTGCTTTGGCCAAATATTACCGCTAACGTTTTGGCATCGGGTGGGGGTATTGGATACATTCCAATAGCCATTTCTACTAGAGACAGTCCCAAAGAGTAAATGTCACTTTGAACAGAATAGTGGGTGCCTTGCAAACGTTCAGGCTGGAAAAGTTTGATAACGTCTTTTTGATCAATTACTAACTCGTCTAAACTTACGGACATGTAACTTCGTGTACCGACGAAGGAATTCGCCATGGAATCAATAAGTTGGCCTGAGACGCCAAAATCACAAATTTTTATTTCTCCACTACTATTAACTAATATATTACTCGGCTTCACGTCTCTGTGCATGATTGCATGCTTGTCTCTTAGGTAACTCAACCCTTTCAGGACCGCAGATGTAATTTTTCCTAGAATATTTTCTGGGATGCGTCCTGCTTTTTTCAGTATGAGATCTAGTGAACCGGCATCCATATACTCAATGCAAATACTAATTTCTCCGTCGCTGTAGAACGCGCCGTAGAAGCCCACAATATGTGCGAAATTACAATCGTGGAGTATTTTTAATTCTCTGATGATCTGTTTTTTAATTGCAGGCTTGACTTCCAGATGAATAAGTTTTCGCGCCATAATTAGGCCAGTTGATTTGTGCCTTACTTTGTTGACAACCCCTCCGTTCCCTGATCCTAGTTCCCCCAGTTTTTCAAAATCATCGTCTGATAATTCACCTGAAATCTTTTCTTTTTGAACAAGGAACACTTCTATACGTTTCCTTTGAATATCATCCATGTCAAGTTCTTCTAATTGAGCTGTTATATGATCTATTGGCCTTTTACCCACACTAGGTGCCCTGGAATTGAAGACACTGAATATAAAGATATATGTATGGCTACATGAACTGAACTAAAAGCGCGACAAAGTTTCTAAATTTTATTAGCTTTAATTTTTATAATGAACTTCTAGCTAAAGGTGAAAAGCGTTTTTTTTGGTCTGTGCCTCATTAACGACCGTATTTTCGGTAATTCCCCGTTATTGTACAGGGTGTGAATTTAGAACTGTGAAACATTCAATTTTGAGCAATTGACAAGTCGCAGATGATTTTGAAGAGTAAGGTATAAATGATCGTAAATTGATCATAATTTGCATGATAATAAAGCATATTCCAGTTTCATGGAGTTTTCCACAAGAGTTTGGTTATTTTTCTGATCATTTTATTACTGAACCTTAAATTTTATTTTACCTGTAAGACAAAAAAAAACGAGAGAAACGCTTATAAAGATGTTGATTTTACATATTAGTAGGTTGGAATAGTTTATATAACTATTAAAAAATTTAATGTAATACATGGCCTTATATAAAAATCAATGTGAAAAACTACAGGGATTAAAATTAATGTTGTAGCTTTGCCCTTGTGATAAAAGTGCATCATCTGTATTGAGTGCAAAACTCAAGACAGCCATACGAATAGACGCTGTAATACTTACGGTGCAGGCCCAACAGGCTGACTTGGTTCTTCATATGTTGAAGATGTTGGAGTCAAATTAGGGGTTTGATCAATAGATCCCGGAGGTAAAGTAAGGTTTAACTTGTTTTTGGACATTATGCATTAAGCACCACTTATAAGCATCACAAACCACTTCAACGGAAACTGCCCTATCTGTCTTCTGTAGCCAGTCTGTGGCAGTCAACCTTGGCACACCTCTAATTTTATTGAAGTTGTTTTTAATGAAAGTAATTAAAAATTTTGTTTCTACAGATATCTCCCTGTATTTTGTGAAAATTCAGCTTTTGCCTTTTGCTGACTCTAGAAGAAAGGTAGTCAAAACAAAAAATAAAGAGTGATCATTAAAAAAAAAACGTCAAGTAGGCGTGGAAAAATCAGAGTTCCGACTTGATTAAAATCATGCGTTATCTATTGATTGTCGGATATTTGATGGTTAACAATAAATTGTTTAATCAACGCTTTACGCTTACAAATGAAGGTCTATTGGGGAGGTTTCTTTTAAGATCACTCGTTATAACTCAGTAGTTTTTCAGTGTTTTTGTTTTTTTTTTTTTTTACTATGTTATTTGTCAGTGTCAGAGTTCAGATTGGCGCAGCCGCAGAATGGTATATCTGGTCTCGGTAACATTTCAACTTCCCGGCGTGTTATTATGGGGAATGTCAAAAACGCCGCTGACACAGCAATTCGTTTTTGTGTTTTGCTGCATATTGCGTAGCAGCGGAGCTGTTTCAGCTCCATCTTAAACGACCGATATATTTAACTACACGCCGGACTAACTTAACTTTCAAATTTAGACCGCATTTGAACTAAAAATCAAGCCAGCAGTGTAAACGCGCGAACGTTGAATTTATTTTGATTTTACGCGTTTGAAGCGTTAATTAAAAGCATGACCTTCAAACTCCCAATATGGGGAATTTCTACCAATGAAATCCATTGATTTCGGTTGCGCTGTCAAGTACGTCGTAAGTTTTACTCTTGTCAGGACGTAGTTTCTGGGCCCTGATTCCGGAAAGCGTCAGGGAGAGAATGAAGATTTCTGTCCAATGAAACTGCCCTGTGCATTTGTTGACCAATCGCGGCCGTCAAAAATTGCTTTCGTTTCCTCACATGTTTCTATAGAATCAGAGCCTTTCTGAGAACTATTGTCAAAAGAACGAAAAAATTATATGATCATTAAACAAATTTGTACCAAGTAGAAAGCAAAACAGATAGAAAGTTCTCAGATGCTTTTTGTGCAATAAGCGCTAAATATATGGTACTTCGTCTTAGGGACAATTGTAAATCGGTTGCAATGATGGTATTTGGAATTACGTTCGTTATAGAGTTATGATGGGCCTAGTGCTGGTGTCTCTTTGATAAGAACACAAAAAGTTAACATCATGGGTAACTGCTTTAAGAGGTCAACAACAGATGATATTTCTCTCTTGAGAGGCTCAGATAGTATCAGGGAATCATCGTCAGATCCAGTGGGCCCACCAAATTATCAGGTAAGTGGTCATTTATTCTTTTACCTATTAGTCTTTTGGAACAATAAACAAAACTGAATTTATCAGATATTGGTGTCCTTATGGATTACCATGCAGTCGTACTTTTACTAATTGCTCAATAAATACATTAAATTTTACAATAATGTAATGAATTTGTCATGGGAGAACAGCTTCTACATTCATGGCTATCCCAGAGGGGAGCAGTGGTCATACAATCATCAAGTGCTTGAAGCAGATATTGTTTTAAGGAATGTTTAGACAAGTGCTTTCAAGTAGAACGCAGCAGATAGGCATATGATCAGGGCATTAGCGTTCAATAATCAGGCAAAGTGTTAATTTGAAGTTTCAGAATGTCTGACGAATTTGTTATGAATATACATTGTCATCAGAAAAGATTTGAGATTTTTACAGTACTTTCTTAAGGAGTCTTTTAATTGTTTCCCTATTACTGCTGTAAAATACTCTTAAAAAACTCTTTCCCAAAATAACTAAAAAAGCTTATAATAGATTAAACTTCCTATTAAAGTAAATAAATAGAATAACAAAGCATTTTCGTCTATTTGTCCAGATTAAGAAGCAAACTGTTTCGAAGGGATAGGAGCCTATTAAACTGATATTTGGGCAAAACAGTTGTACAATTGATATTTTATCAATGTACTGGTAAATCTCACTCATTCAACTCGTATATATCTTAGAGTACATTAGTTAGAAAATAACTATTTTATTACCAACAAACTTCAAATTTGTGCATGTAAAAGCAAATTACAGACAATCAGGAGTCACTTATTTCTGTAGGAGGTGCTATCGGCTCAGAACACACCGCCGATATACCATCCGTCCCCAAGTGTAACTCGTTCTGTTACACAACTCACAGAAGAGGAGCAAATCAGAATTGCTAAACGTATTGGATTGATCCAACACTTGCCCACTGGAAAATATGACGGATGTAAAAAGACAAGGGAATGTGTTATATGTATGGGGGAATTTATGGTACTATTGAGTCAAATGTATCATCACTGCTATAACTATTATTTTATTCATAAGGTTGGAGACGCATTGCGTTATCTTCCATGCATGCACACATATCACATGGCATGCATTGATGATTGGCTGATGCGCAGCCTTACTTGTCCTAGTTGTATGGAACCTGTAGATGCAGCATTATTAACTAGTTATGAGACCAACTAACTGAAGATGATGGCCAGTGCCTTATTAATTTAGCGTTTAAGCGGGTACGTAAAGAATTATAGTGCATAGAGCTAGTTGTTGTACCTATTTATTGAGAGGAAAATTCCAATTTTGGAATTGTTTTTGTCATAGGCTTTTGGAAGGTCATAAACTTCAGTGTGCCCCGGCTTTTTTCACTAAGCTGCCTACCAGAGTGAGGGAACTATCTTTCCAGACTACTAAATCTACCGTCAAGGTACTTACAAAAATATAAATCTTTTTTATAATTTTAGTGACTTTAAACTGTGATGTAGTGAATAGAGATTTTTTGAATTTTTAAATATATCTGGTATAATAATATCTTTGTTTTCCGCATGTGCATTTAGGCTAAGTGGTGTCTATATTAGTTACGGCGATTGTAAAAAAAATTGTTTTTATATAGGAATAAATTCTATTCTATTCTGTTCTATTATTTAATAGGTGGATTTACATATTATTCACTCAAATGTCTATTTGAGTAGTGTGCCAGAACACAATAGTCCCGTGTTTCATACAGTGTAATAACTTAATTGCTAATTTATTGAGATCAACTCTAGCGAAGAAAACAAGATTTAGTTTCCACTTGGTGTATGAGATTGCAGAAATAGTGTTGCAATAATTACATATTTTGAAGGAGGTTCTGTTCATAATTACATAAAATTTGTTAAATGAAAATTGTTCTGAAAATTACAATTTTAATTTTTGTGAAAGAGTTTTAATAGAACGAGGTACAGAGATAAAAGTATTTTTATCAATTCTCATTTTTCTTGGCAATTTGGTGACTTGAGATTAGTGCTCAATGCGTAGTTCGTCATTGGCAAAAGGAACATTGTTCGTTCAAACGTGTGAAATAAACGAAGAATTATCAAGAAAAATACATAATTTTTATATACAAACTTTATTCAATTTTATATTTAAACCTTAAAGAAAACACACTCAACTATTTTAAAAAGAAATCTATGTAAATAAACAATAAAAATAAAAGTTCACCTCATATTTTTCAAGATTTTATGGACCAAAAAACATCATTATAAACTAATGAATTATTTCCCCATAAATTAGGCTATGACATAAAGTATCAAATAATAAGAGTATAAGCACAAAAAGTTAAACAAAGTGAGAAAACCCCTAGTGAATTCTTTGCAGCAGTACAAAGACGTCGATTGTATTTCATGTGGGGTAGTCAGGCAATATACACATTTGAGAAAATTAGAAACCTCAAAAAACAGTAGTTTGTAAATTATTCAACTTGACCATCGACTACAACTACATCAACACTTGGCAAATTCCACTTGCACTTTTCTGAAAGATACTGATAGACATCTGGAGATAATTTGTGAAGTGATGTAAAGAACTCAATGTCATCTTCTTTTAGATCAGACTTTTCTCCTAAAATGTATATTTTAAGTTCTTAAATTAATAAAAGTTTCAAATTATTTAATATCTACTTACCTAAAAGTAAACTTATAATTGTCAATAAGCTTGGAGGTATCTGATCATGCTGCTGCAATTCATTAAGAATAGTCTTCATGTCTGGTGTTGGTGGGGCAACTATTCGCTTCTGTTTTAACATTCTTTTTATACTAGCAATATCGCGACTGTGCTTTTTGATTTGCCTTAAATAATTTTTTGCCACATTTGGTTTCATGTGACTTTGGACCAACCCTTGTTTTGTTGAAGTAATTGAATTTGATTTCTGTGGTTCAATGCTTTGTTTTGATAATGTTTGCTGTGATTTAGCTAAACCATTTTCAAATTTTTTAGTTGATTTGTATAGTTCCCCATCATGTTCTTCTTTTACAAACACCTCATTCATTATTTGCTTATCTTTAATCAGAGGCTTGGATGGCCCAGACCCAGGAGCAGTATTTATATTTGCTATTTCTGCCTTGAATTGTGGTGACATTGGCTGTTTAACAGGTCGATTTGTTGGGGTGGGCCAGGTTCGATTTGCTGTTGCTGGCACTAGTACCCCGTTTTTAATTATGTAAGATTCAATCTTAGGCGATATGGTAAACATGTTGTCTGTATCCAGAACAAAAACTGTGCCATCCTCATTTGCAGGAACAACTTTAACATCATTGTACTGATTTGAAGGTAAGTAAACAGGAGTATCTTTTTCCGAAGGGGAAGACGGGCCCATTATTGCTTCATTGCAATCCCCATCGAGAGTAGGGACAGCACCATGAAGCAAACGTTTTTTCTGAGTGTTTACAAACCATCTGTCTTCAAAATGCATTTCACACACGACTTTGTTTCTAAGCTGCTCTTCGTCTAAATCATAAAAATTCGGCTTGCCAGCGTTTTCAATCCATAATACACATCTTTCTCTGTGTTTGACTGGGTAATGGAAAAAGTGGATGTTATCCAAAGATTTCGTGGTATTAATACAGTTCTTATATGAACAACGGCACCCTCCCATGTTTGAATTTTCTCAACACAGCTTAAGCTTGATTTTGGTAGCCTAGACCAAATACTATTTGAATATATAAATTTACTCTAATAAATTAAAAACTTCAAACTGAAACAAATAAACAAACGAGTGCAGAATCCTGTCAAGTTTCCAAATCCCATTGCCATATTCCAAATTTCATTCGGAATTTAGTGACACTTTTACAACTGTCGGGCAGTCATCTGTCAAAATATGATGTTTCAGTGGATGAAAGTTTACATTCTTCATGGGTAGAATAAATTTTCCCTTAAAAATACTACAATTATCAATTGATAACATTTCGGAAGATAAAATATCTTCAATTGACTTTTTACATCAATCAAAACTATAACAACAGTGTGAGAACTACAGCAAGTATTATGCAACAAACAAGACATCAAAGCCAGCAGGGTCATTAAGATTTCTTCCAATATGGTTTTATACTACATGTTGTGACTAGGTTAATACTGGATCCAGTTGAACTAGCAGCTATTTAATATATTGCATATTAGCCAGCGAGTCGATTTTGCGCTTGTCTGAACTATTTCAAAGAAACCAAAAATGTATTGAAAAGTTCCATTAATCCCAGCGTACTGTTGCTTATATTTCTAATACGAGTGTACGAACATATCATCTTCAAAAAAATTCCGACTGGCAGCAATGACGATACTGATAGCATACGTCACATTCTATTATGCTTACTTGAACTTTTTTTACGATTACTTTTAACAATTTTTATTTGGATCGAACTAATAATTTTACGCCCCAAACTACTCCCGCCCTTTTGAATTTGCTTTCCTGGGACGAAAAGAAAAAACTGTTGGCTCGTTGTGGCGCCCTCTATACAATAGATTTTACACTGAACCTTTAATAGGAGTAGAAACTGTAGTTTTCTATAAAAATTCAACTGATAAGTGTTTTTATCGGCTTTTTTTATGGCGAATATTACTAAATTCGCTTAAGCCAGCGGCATGGCAAACATAAAAATTTCGGAAAGTGGCGTTCTATGGCGGATAGAACTTAAAATCTGGTTTTAAATCGAGTTTTGAACATTTTTCCATGAAACGCTCTCTGAAAAAAGGGCAACCAGCAGCGTCGCAGGAAGTAGCGACGCTGACGGAGACATCATCAATGAATTCTCTTGGCTTCTACAAAAATACAGACTGAAGCTGATAACATATTGATTTTTGTAAACGTTTGTTGAACCAATCAGAGTGTAAGAAGTATTTTTAAAGGGTGAGGTTGTCTGGTTTTTTTGATCTAGTGCAAACTATCTAAATGTGACGTGATAGCCGGGTTTAATATTTATAGCGAGCGAAAGCTCGCTGAGCAAAGCCCATGCAGGTGGCTACTCTTTTTCGTGAGTCCACCACTTTACTGGGTGAGGGAATGGAAACAGGCGGAGGAGGACCACCATCGGACACTACAGGCCCTCCCGGCCAGTTGGCCTATGAAAATTATAACCATCCAGTAAATTATCAGCATAAATATAAGCTGTAAGTATCCCAGAAGTATTTCCCAAGTTGCCGTGCAGGCCTGTACTGGCATATGTAAACAATCAAAAGGGTGATTTCTGCTTCATTTAGAAGCATGTTTCACTCAAATGACATCAATTGGGAGGTATAAACAGATTATGTCCATGGCCTTCCCAGGTTTATTTTGGGCCATTGGTGTCCAATTATACTAAGATTTCATTTCACCATCCAAGTTTTAGCTTGTCCTCGTAAGACAGCCTGAGGGCTTTGCTTCAACAATGTTATTCATGCTTTAAACATTCAAAATCATTCATTGAGCTGAGTTATAAGATTTTTTTCCAATGTGCAATATCTGAATGAGAGGAAATTCAGGCCTATCCCACGATTGGATAGAGATTGATCCCCTTGAAAAAAAGGGATATACATACATTGGATTGAAATTTCAATTAGACTCAACGTTTCAACTCAATCCTGTGCTTCAAATGGCTTGGACTGAGGTGAAGCCGATGAAATGCAGGGCTGGGCAATATTCAATCTATTGTCACATTTCGTGTCACAAGAAGTTGTCACGTGACAAACTGAAATTGAGCTGTCACAATTTAAAGGAAAATTAGGACAAATTGGTCAAATTCGCCCTAAAATGCCATGTCAAGGTCTGTAGAGCAAAGTTTAACTGCATGTGGGAAACATAACTGGAACTGATTTATTTTTGTACCTACATAAGTGAAGGAAATAATTTGAAAATGTAATGCGAATGCAAAAATGTACAAGGGGCCCATTTTAGAATGGGCGTGTGTAGTTGAGGTGGAATTCTCAGGCAGTTTTCTTAGCGACCCCGTACGTTTGAAATAATGTTCAGCCTATAATTCTACCTGCATCTTGTAACTTTTGTGTTTTAAAATTTCTCTACTTGCACGAGGCTCTGAGGTGAATGCTGGCCAGGAAAACGTGGGGGCCTCGGGTATAGAGCAAAATTTATTAGCATTTTTATTGAAAAGTTAGTTTGAGTTAGATCTCCCAAATGGTACTAAGCATAGACACAGATATTGCCATGTTGCAAAACTTTAATAAAAAAACACGAATTTTATGAAAAGCCCCTGCGACGTTTTTTGTAGACCGAAAGCTGCAGACACTCAATTAAGTTCCGAGATATCTTCCACCGGCTTTAAGTCGCGTTACAATGGAAGACTATTTTTCATTAACACAGAGGTGCGAAAACCATTTACGTAAATCCACAATATTGAAAATGTGTATCTCATGGAAAGCTGCCGATTCGGTTGTTCATCGTTTAGTCACCTCAAAATTTAATTGATTTGCGTTGAGATGCGGCGTTCTTGCGTTTCCTCAAGACAATCTTCTTGGACATCTGGTGTGCGTCAGGGGTCAATTTTTGGCCCCTCGCTCGTTCCTCTGCATACACGCGATGTAAGCCATGTAGCGGAGTGGTATCAAGCCCGCTTTTAGGCGGACGACACCCAGCTCCTCAATCTTTTCAGTCCTGCTTCAGACAGCGACCTGGCGGTGCATTTTAGCTCGGATTCAGGCAATATTCTTAATTATTCCTGAGATTTTGTGTTGGGTAATTAATGTCACTTATCCTGAAGTGCTGCTTTTTTGCGTTCTCACAGTGTGTCGTTTTTTACGGGAGTATTTATAACTGAGATTAGATGGGTGGCATCTCCGCTTCGTCGGCGGTGCTCGGAATTTGGGTGTTTGCTGTGATACAAAACTTGGATTTAGTGCTCATATTTCGATTCTATTTAAAGGGCCACATCTAACACTCGAAACTCTTTGTGCAAATAAGCAAATCCGAAATTTTGAGGTGAGGAAAAAAACTGTGCGTTCTTTCTTTTGTCGGGCCTACGGTGTTGTTTCACTCGTGTTGTGATCCAGCTGCGTCTGCAAAAAGAATCAAAATAAACGTTGTATAATCATGTCTCGGAGCGACCGTCTTGTCTGAATCCGTGTACAAATATTTACTGCTTCTATCAATATATAAATTGTGCACTTTTCTGCCTCCATATTTGATATCTAAACTGATTTCTCGGGTTGTTGCATTGCGTTCCTGAAGTTTGTGTATGCCATGTTAGTCGAACTCTTTGTATTAGCGCGGCTGCACATACACTGCAGATCACATCTACGACGGGTCCTCTCGACGTTTTCAAATCGGAGGACTTGGGACATTCCTTAAGAAGACCATGCTGGAGATGCAACAGGGTTGGCGTGCTCCTGTATGTGCACGGGGGGCATTTTCCAATCGATTTGATTTGATTTTTCTGGGATGGTTTCGTGTTATTGCGAATGCCTTTCTGGCAATGAGGAGAGGGCCTGAAAGCCGTTTCGGAGCGTTTCCTTTTGCCGACGTACAGTGCGTTCAAAATTATTGCGCTTTACGACGAGAGGCCACGTGTCGAGGTTGTAGCGTTCCTGACAAAATGGCGATTCTTGGGGGTTTTAAGATTCCTCGAAGGGGTCCGTGAGTGAACGCATTGGGGACGATAATTGATTAAAAAAAAGGCGCAGGAGGGCGTTTTGCTTGGTGAGGGCAATTATTGTCATTATCCGTCATTTTTGTGGGAAACACGTTTTAGTACGTACCCGTCTACGCCTGTACTGATACTGGCAGGATTGCTGCTTGCAACTCCTTTTGTTTAATCCACGTACACGTTTCACAACTTTTTTTTTTAATTTTATTTGTTGCGTTCTTCGTTTATTATATCAAAGAAACAAATAAAGCTTTTGAAAGTGGCCCATAATCTCTCTATTTTCCAAAAAGCAAAAATCTGCCTTGGCACGTTCCGAGATGCCGGCCCGAGCACCTTGAAAATCCCATTTTTGTCCGGTACCCGGTCCGATCTCATTTCTCGATGGGTTGGCCGGATTTTACAAACCATTACCCGTTACAATTCTAAGATAAACTGGGCCGTAGGATTGCCTCTCGACTTAAAATACCATTAAGATGCACGTTTTTAAAGACCATATCAACCATAAACTGAAACCCAGAGGCTTTGTGCCGCTGAGCATAACTTCAAACTAACAATTTCTTTGTTGCCAAACCACGATGGGTTCTAATGCGATTTAAATTCATATTTCATGTCCGTTTAATAAAACCGACGAGGTTTTTATTTTGAAATTAATTGCAACTTCCCAAAATCCGTAAAATTAAAACTAATTTGTGCATATTGCACACAATACTCGAATGATGCACACAATACACAATAACAGTACTGTTTTTTATTCAATGATAATGCATTTAGAAGAACGATAGAGCCCTCACGATTATTTTAATTACGTTGGAGCAGTCACACAACCATTTGAATTCGAGTATAATGTACAAATTAATTGTAATATCGAGTATTCTTTGCATGCAGTGCTATATCGTTCAAAGCTTTTCCAGTAACATGAAACTGGAAGCTCATGACGACGGCTATGAAACCAGCGCAGATCTACTGATGAACACTGCCAATGTCAATCACAACCATGAAGTAAAGCGAGAAAAGATGGAAGACCCCTATAGTTTCATTGATGACGATCCCATTCCTATGCTGGCCGCAGCTCAAGGACCACCGCATATCATACATGCAATGCCTCCTATGAACCCCATGTTGCCAGGTCCTAAAAAACGAGGAAGGAAAAAGAAGATTAAATCTGAGTAAGTGGAACGTGTCAGATCTGATGCGAGGAGGAGGTCAAATGCGGTTTTTGACTGATGCGTTTTCGTTGCGCTTAAGGAAACTCGGTGATCGGTTTCTGAAAGTATCAATTCGGTAATTCCCATAACGATTAGCTTTGCTTGGTTGAAAATCCATTTCGGACACGTCACTTGCGCACCCGAAACGACGCCTGCGTGCCATCCCGAGCTTAAGTCACGGTGCTACGTTCACGGAGAGAAAGGACGTTCGGTTCTCGGTCGAATTTGCAAAATCTCTATGCGCCTCTGAATTTAGAGTGTTACGGGTAATTGTTTTGCTTCGTCCCACATTTTCGTGATTAATTTTCGTTTTTCTTTTTGCAATTCATCACATAGGGTGATTCATGTTTTGGTGGCGAATCTTACTTATTAAACACCATCTCTATAAGTACCTTGATCCACTAGTGGTCCATCCGCAGTGTCTGGATTTTCTGTAATTCTAGTCTGGCCAACCCTTGCAGATGTTGGGGTCTCGTTTTGTGTCACAGAAGTAGCCCTGCACTTCCCTTAAGGCAAATATTTCGTCTCCCTTCGCTCTGGGCAGCATTGGACACCCCCATCTTTTTTATTTGTACAATTACAGCGTACAAAGAGAGAGGCGCATTTGGACATTATTTCTTTAATATCTTTTCAAGGTCCCTCGCACCCTTTACAGGTTATCCAAAAATTTAATGGCCCCAACGAGTGTTTTACTGTCGAAGTTCCTAAACCTAATTTTGCGTTTTATTGTTAATCTCAGTTTGGGACAGCGATTGCGGCATTTCCTTTCGAGCACGTCCGTGTGCAGGTGGGCCCGCGGTATCGAAATGGCTTCTTAACCCTATATACAAGGTGTCCGGAAATAGCGGGCGTGTGTTTCCAGAGGTCACCTCTTGAGTTAAAGTTCGGCGATTGTCCAAAGAAATGTCGCAGACGCTTCTTCGTAGAAGACACAGAACTGCTTTAGTTTTTAGGGTATTAAGTCGAAACCGTGTCTCGGCGAAACATTAACGTTCCATTAACAAACACGATAATCGAGCATGGGGCATTTTTTCTTTTTCAGACCGATAGATTTCAGTCAGGAATTAAACGGAGGAATCTTACGGCCTGTTAAAGAACGCAAAAAACACGATAGGTTTAATGGAATGCCAGAGGAAGAGGTGTCAAAGAGGACCTTGCCAGATCACATTACTGAAAATTTAGATATTATAATTGTAAGTACATAATGCCCTCAATCAGGGGAATCTCCGTTTCAGCGTACTTCAAAACATTATTTGCTAGATGTTAATTTAATTGGCTCATTATGTATATTTAAGATTGTCAACTTTTAATGTCGTTAACTGAAAAATAGCATATTTGAATAATAAAATGACATCATTAAGAAGCTATTCCTAATGACTTAATAATCTATTTTCAAAACGTTTATTCTCATCGAAATTTTATGCCCTTCCAAACTCCTTTTAATTTAATATCATACTCTCGTAGATTGGAATTAATCCAGGACTTTTTGCCGCCTATAAAGGACATCATTATGCAGGACCTGGCAATCACTTTTGGAAATGTTTGTACTTATCTGGACTTACTCCACAGCAAATGTCAGCCGACGAGGATTATAAACTACTTCAGGTAAAATTGCGAAACGGTCTTGATGCATGAAATTGGAATCAACTACTCCGTCAATTTGGTCATTGTTAGTGGGGACGAAGCGGGAATTTTAGCGAAATTATTTTGCGATTGCTCATCATAAGTAAGCAATAACAATGAATATTGCCTCGGTTTTACCGGTAAAAATGTAAGAGGCGTGCTGCTCCGAGCAGCCGTCGTTTCCATTCACCATTTTCTCAGTGTTGCTCCTCCTAGCTGCGACCCATTTTTTGTGTGACTCCACACCCAGAGTGATCGTCACCTTGCTTAGATCAGACCTCGTGCGCGCTCCTCTAATTTAAAAATGTGGATCGAAACTTTAAAGTGTTAATTTGCAGGTTGGCATTGGTTTCACGAATATGGTTCAGCGTGCAACAAAGGGTAGTGCAGATTTAACTCGCAAAGAAATTAAGGAAGGTAGCCAAATTCTTTTAGACAAATTAAGGAAATTTAGGCCTAAAATTGCCGTATTCAACGGCAAATTGATTTACGAAGTATTTTCTGGGAAAAAAGACTTCAAATTTGGCAGACAGTCAGATTTAGTAGAAGGCACAAACACGGTGAGATTTCCTAACTTTTATTAAAGCCACGAGTAGTTGAACATTTTACAGTGCGTATATATCGACGTTTTTCCATTTCAGCATATGTGGGTGATGCCCTCATCTAGCGCGAGATGCGCACAGCTTCCACGAGCAGCAGATAAGGTGCCATTTTATGCGGCGTTGAAAAAGTTTCGTGATTATTTAAACGGATTAATTCCGGAAATAGACGAATCTGAAATGGTTTTCACCGAACCTAAAGTAAAGTCTTGTTACGAGGCAGGACCGAAGGCGGAACTGTATCCAGAGCTCACCGACATTAGCAACGCTGTGATTAAAACTGAGGACGGAGAGATAATACCCTGCAAAAAGAAGAGAGGGCGACCAAGGAAAATTAAAGTAGAAGGTGAAGAACCTCCTCCGAAGCCAATTGTAAGGAAACATCCTCCACCCAGTAGCAATAACTGCGGAGATTTTCCTAAAAAGAAAAGAGGCCGGCCTAAAAAAGTGAAAATGGACAATGTCGAGGTGGTGGGGCGAATGGAGAACAACGGACAGGTTAATATACCGCAGTGTTTTTCGAGTCCATCGCCCATCCAATCACCTAACAATTTTTATCCGGTCGGACCCGCAATGACTCCACCTAATAGTACACCTAACATGTATAATTCTCAACCTCCGGTTTACAACCAGTCACCCAGACCTCCGTTTAGCCAGTCGCCGAGACCAACTTACAGTCAGTCTCCTCGGCCCCCGTATAGTCAAAGTCCGAGACCGGCGTATACGCAGTCGCCAAGACAACAATACAATCAATCTCCGAGGCAATACAGCAACTCACCACGGCCTCCGTACTCACCTAGGCCACATTCTCAACCTTTTACACACTCAGATCTCAGTTCGGAGATAAGTGCAGCAATCAGTTCGGAACAACTGGGATCTCCAGGGTCACCAATAGGTCCCCCAGATTTTGATCCGCCGACAAGTATGGCAGAAGAAGCAGAATGCCAGCTGAGTCCCACGCAATCTACGAATAGCGAGAATCCGCACCATTATCACATGAGTCCGGCTGCGTCCGTTAACGGCGAACCTCCACCACACTCGTACCATTATCAGTCGTACAATATGGAACCGCCACCACAGGAGCAGGCACAATACACTACTCCTCAGCAAAAGCATCAAGATATTGCTGCGAAAAGTTTGTCTGGACTAGAGTCTCTAGTTGACCAAATTCCGAGTATTACCGAAGGCGAGGCACCTTTAAACGAAGCCTCTGATCAGTATTCGAATAGCTACTCTACTGCGTCCGCGAGGGCTAGTCCGGTTTCTTACAATTACCCTTCGGCCGGGTACCCCTTGTACTCCCCCGCTCCTGCATGGAATGCGCCCTATGACACAATGGCCATAAGTTATCCTCAAATCCCTTACCCTCAAAGCTACACGCCCACAATTCACGTCCCCAATCCTAATTATCCCTATTATGGTTACCCTCAACCTGCCCCCCCTCACCCACCGGGCTATCCACCGTACTTGGGAGGGTTTTGATTGGTTTCTGTCACTGTGTTTTAATGTTGTGTACCTGTAAAATATTTTCGGCTAGTACCTAGCAAGTCTGTCCGCTTCAGTATATAGTATGGGAAATTTTAATGTTTTCACTTGGAAAATGAACGTATTTCATCGCTCCCGCGGCGGTTACTTCAACGATATGGATGGTGGGATTCAGAGCGTGTTATCATAACGTCAAACATAGCTCTTCTGTTAACATCTAGGCGTCGAGTTCCGCTAGAAACCCATGTGATCGTAGAGTTTTTTGAAGAACAATCCCCGTATCTGAGGTCAGTTTTGGCCACAGCCTCGTGGAGCTGGCAGTTTTCGTTTACCCGCACATTATACCGAGGCCACGCGGAGATCACGCCTACATGCCGTCAAGTGAGCCGTGTTGAGCGTTTAACTTTACGTTAACTGTCCCAAAACTCGCTATTCATACTTGATGTCCGGTGGGCAGTACAACAATTTTGGATTGTTTTTGAATTAGTACAAAAAAATCTAATTGTTATTAATTTGTCCTGATGGTTCGGTTAATTGTTGTACTTGGCAAATTAATAATTGCCTTCCACTTGCCTAATAAATATTGATATATAATTTTAGTGTAGTTACAATTGTTCGCTTGCTATCACAATTAAAAGTTGTATAAGAATCTCTTGGAGTCGGAGGGAAACATTACGTGAGCACGCTCACAGTAAGAGACTGCTAGTTAATACGCCAGGTTGCGCATTTCGGTGGGATATTAATCCCGACGTTGTTTATTATTTTTTAGCGATTGAATATTATGGACAAGTCAAACGTACTTTAGTACTTTTGATTTTCAGTTTATTTAGAATTAAGGCTACGCTATATGTTTATCGTGTTAAGTACCCGTTAAACGGCCAGTAATCTGCTATAATACGTAACTATGTGTACCAAAATGTGCAATAATCATTTTCCAAGTACAGATTGGATTTATTGGTTTATTTGTTCAAGTTTCCCATATTAAAATATGGTCACTTGCATTTTGAAACAAGAGACTTGCACAGGGTAAATGGTGATATTTATTGTCATAAGTATTTTCTCTAAAATTTGAATGTTACTTAGACCATCAGTCGAATCTCAAATCGATCGTATGTCGGCCATTTGAGGGTCAGCCCCGGACTATTAACATTGTTTTCCCTTGTTTTATTTGTTAAGACGTTGCCACAGTTATGCATTCTGTATATGTTGGAGTTTTGTTGAGCGTTACTAAGGCTGTTAATGAAATAGGTTTAATTACTTTTATATTGGTGTGGTTGTACGATCGGGGAGGCTCTAGATTCGGTTCCTGTACATTCTGAAAGTTGAAATTATTCCACAGTCGACAGAAGACTCCGCGCGCCGGGTTCTGTGAACGTTTAGTTTTGCTCCGGGAAGGATCTTGACCGACACATATGGATAATTCAAAATATCCCTGTGTGGCTTTTAAGTCGGCCCCGAAAAGGAAACACAAACGTCAATAAGTACCGCATAAGGACTGATATTTGGAGCCCCCTGACTAGTAGCAATAAAACGGCTGGAACTGGCAGACACATCTTCCTAAATGTGGCCATAGCTTAGGTATGCAGATTAAGCTATTTCTGTTCTGAAAATTTGGCTTTGCATGAAAGTTGACAGAGACCTTGTATTTAATACCTATTATTCTCTAAATGGTGGCACTTCCGATTATACCTTTATTTTGAAATGGAGCACTCTATATATATATTATGTTGTTGAAGTCGTCTACGAATTATGTTTATTTCGGCAATATCGACAAATGGAATATTATGATCTTTGTGCTTGGGCAGTAATTTCTAAGCGTTACGTTCGAGATAATGCTTCCTAAAATGGCAAAAGTATATAGTGTACGTACTTTAAACCTGTTCTACATGTAGTGTGAAATATCTGCGGTACCGCACGAAATTCGTTAAACGGGGAAATTCACATGTGTAATTCGGCCCATCTTGTTTCGACAAGTTAAGTCTAGAAAATGAAGCATCCTCGGGTCGCATTTTGCTCGAATTCCGCGTAACATGGCGAATCATTCGTTGTAGTTCTAGTATGATCTCCATTGTGTCAAGAACTCGAGAATGAATCGATCAAACGAAAGGTTTTCCCCGACGCGTAACGAGTTTTGGCCACACTGCATGGGGTTTACATCTGGAAATGCCCCCATCTTGGTTGGTATTTTTAATTGTTAACTTTCATATATAAGTGGTGACATTTTTTTCCAATGCACCAGTTGAAACATCCACTAGAAAAGGCTGAGACCACTACTTGAAATGCAGTTATTTGAAAATTTAACTTGATGTGTTAAATTTCGATTATCGAGTCGAGGGAGGTGTGAAACCAGGTACAGCACACCAGCAGACCCCCATACGTAACAGTGAGGGATTTTGGAAATGTGTTATCACATAACCATGATTATTGTTGTTTTTCGCATGCTCGTGGATGCACGATTTGCTTTTTCGTTTTAAACGGTGAATGTAATTGTTATTGATAGCTAATTATTCCTCCACACTCGTAAGAATATCGTGTCTTGTTATTTCTATTGCATTTTGCCATCTCTGAGCGCAGGAATAATTTCAACACAAATCGAATCGGCCCTTTCTTGAGTGACAAATCCAAAATCTCTCTATTATCATGAACTTCATATTTGTAAGTCAGTGTAATGGGTACCTTCAGAAAAATGCCCGTCTTGTAACGGATATAACATATTATATACTTCCAGAGCATTAATATTGTTCGTGATGTTCGACAACACAATAATTTTGTACCTAAATTCGTCACTTTGAATCGGTGTCTTTCTTAAAATTCTTAGTTCGGCCTCCTGTAATTGTGTGTGTAAGTTGATTTCATACTCAGTCAAGAAGGAAGTTAATGCTAATACATATCCCAGTTGTTTTCACCAGTTATGTAACACTCGAATCTAGTCATCTGAATCTAGTCTCTTAAAGTTAAATAATATAAGAAAGATTTTGTTTATTTCTCTATGCGTATACTGCAGATTTTTTTCTATGAAACTTAAATTGTCTGTGTCTATATCTAGGGCTCCAGTAATTTCGGAGTTGAAAAATTATTTTAGAGTTATTTTAATTATAAATTGAATTACTGTACCATAACGATTACTGTAATAAGGTCCTGTAACCCTAGTGTATTAAGTAATTTTAAACATAAATTTGGATTTGAGGAAACTTTGCTCTCGATGAGGATATAAATGGTCGCCACTCAAATTGCAAAACGACTTTTTAGTGCAGTTCTGAAGCTTCATATTTTGAAAACAATAGTTGTGTTCACTGTAGCTTTAGGACGTCCAGATTTCATGAGAAATTATGTGTTCCTACACGGTGGTCGCCACCACCACGGACTTCTTTTGTAGCGGTTCCGTTGCATTTTTGTAAAATAATTTCACATTGTTTTTTATACTTCTATTTGTTTCCAATATACGGGGACTTCTCAACTGAAATGGTCTGCGCCTAATTCAAACGGTTTTCACGTTTGTAGCTCTTGCAGGAAGTCCTTGCACTGGGTAGAAGGGCGCTCGAAATCGCAGGTGCTAGTGGAGAAGGCTGGGGACGAGTCTCCTGAGAAAGTCGGAAAAACTGGGTATTACTTACATTTCGGACGTTCAACGAAATTTAACAAATGAACAAATAAAGAAATTAGGTAAGAAATCGAAACTATAAGCAAAAAACTTATCTCACAAATTATTTAATAGTAAATATGGAGCCAATTTATATATGATACCGTGTTCCCTTTCAATTGACCCACGCAACCTCCTCACTATTCTTACGTAAGTTTAATGGATTTTGACCCATTAGGAACATGTTCGTTTAGTTTCCCTTTGTATTGGTTGGCCAATTAAGTTATTACTCAGTACAGTGAATCGCATAAATAGCGGAGGTAAATTTAACTACGATATTAGCGACTCAAAATGTTCGAACATCTCACTTTTCTCTGAATGTTCGTCTGCATGTTCCCATCTCCCATGTGCTGCTATATTTGTGTATTCTCCTATTTGTGTCTCCGTTTGCAACTGTGCTCGCTCTCATCTCTCCCTAAGTGTCCACGTGCGCGCGCGCGCGCGCCTTTAACAGTCCCGTATTCTCTGGCAGGTGGTACTATGGCATTTTTCTTTCGAGTACTCGATCTTTATACGTGTTCAATGATAACGATATAAGTGTTCAATGTATTGATGCGTCTCGAAACGGAACTCACACCAAATCAGTAAGCGGGTTGAAACCTAAATTAAACGTTTGTCGGCAAGTTTGCCCATTCGCTCGGATAGTTCCATGTTTTTGCAATTCACTGTACGATGATTGTCCAACATCTAGATTAGGACCTATTATTTGTAAAATATCGTCAAATTTCTAAAGTAAAAGTGTTTTATTATATAAACATGGTTTGATTTTTTAGAGAACCATACACATTTATCGGGGAAGATTAGTTAAAACTGTACACTTGACGCGAATAGCAGTATATGTTAAAATGCTGATATTATTCCAAGTAATGTTTCGTCATTGACATGCAGCGATGACAAAAAAAGCCGTCGCCCTATAGACAATGTTCTAAAGTGAAAGGACGGACTCAGACCTCACCGTCTCTCAGTTAGTCATTGGGCGAAGGTGGTATGCCTACTTAGCAGCTACGTACGCGACGATCAATAATTTCGCGCATGTGTCCGGAAGCCGTTTACCTGATGCTTTTGACATTTGACACCCTTTGTGATCTTTCACCTGTCCGTTTGACAAGATGACAAGCAAAAAAATTGATTTTCTTTATTTCTATATTCTATACATCATATAATATTTCGTTGTTTTACATTTTACTAGTTAAAACGAATTAAATTAAATTAAAGTCTATTAGATCTCTAATCGTAACTTCGGAACTTAAATTCTGTGAGGTATCAAACTCATAGTGAAAAAATGGCCCAGACCAACACTGAGGTTCCTATAAAAACTGAGAAGAAAAAGGATACGGAAGAGGAGAAAAATGAGTTGGTACGTAGATTTTCTAGGACATTTGAACTATAATTGGCACTGCCCCGTTACATTTCAGTCTGAGGAGGATAAGCAATTGCAAGACGAACTAAATCTTTGTGTCGAAAGACTAACAGTAAGTTAACCTTAAAACTGAAAATTGTCTAGTCATAGCTTATTTTGAAGCCTAACATCAAAATATCTTTCAGGAAAATGACCAAAATTTGTATTTGTCAGCTCTTAATGTCCTCGGCACAAAGATCAGAGCTTCGACAACATCAATGACTTCAGTTCCAAAACCTTTAAAATTTATGCGTCTCCATTATGATACAATGAAGGAGATATATGAAAAAATCAAAAACCCTCAAGTCAAGAGTGTCTGTGCTGATATCGTTTCAGTGTTAGCCATGACCATGGGTTCAGGGAGAGAATGTTTGAAATACAGGTTGTCTTCAGACCTGGATAAAATTGGAGAATGGGGACATGAGTATGTCAGGTATGTCCCTGTTTTAGGGTCACCATAATTGGTGCTGCATCAGTACACACAAAAATTTCAAACTTAGACATTCCCTGTATGTTAATGTTGGGCAGTTGAAGGAACAATCCAATTGTTTTTCTAAGAACACTAAAACTTTTTTAGGCACTTGTCTGGAGAAATTGCTGGTGAATGGGGGGAAAAAGATATTGATGACAAGGACTTAGAGGACAAGTTGATTCAGTTGACTAAACAAATAGTCCCTTACAATATAGCTCATAATGCTGAAGCAGAGGCATGTGATTTGCTTATGGAAATTGAAAGGCTTGATCTTTTGGAGAAATATGTTGATGAGAACATTTATCCTAGAGTTTGTTTATATTTAACGAGGCAAGACTTAGTGTCAGTATATTTCTTGCCTCTTGTCTAATATTGTTCTTTCTTACAACAGCTGTGTCCCTTATGTTGCCGATCCAGAAAACACAACTTTATTACAAACTGCTTTGCTCCTGTTCAGAAAATTCAATCAATATCCTCAAGCCTTGCGTTTGGCTTTACAATTGAATGATCATGCACTTATAGAAGAAATTTTTTTATCATGCAAGGATATGTAAGTATATTGATCATTAACCTAAAACTTCTGTGAAAGTTCAAGGATGACCACATGAACTAATATGTTTATTTATTTATGTTCAAGACAAGCTTATGTTTTAATTGTTAAAAAAATTACCCACTATATGAACTAATCTAAACCACCAATAACTAAATAACCTTCAATTTCAGAACAGTCCAGAAACAGCTAGCCTTTATGTTAGGCCGCCAGCAGATCTACATAGAAATTCCTGATACCACCCCTGAATATGAAGACCTCACAGAAATAATGGCCAACTGCCACTTAAACAATCATTTCTTAAACTTAGCAAGGGAGTTAGATATTATGGAACCTAAAACTCCTGAAGACGTTTATAAGTCGCATTTAGAGAACACAAGACCGTCATTTGGTGGAAGCCAGGTCGACTCTGCAAAACAAAATTTAGCTGCTAGTTTCGTAAACGGCTTCGTAAATGCCGCTTTCGGCCAAGACAAGCTGCTAATGGAAGACGGCAATAAGTGGCTTTACAAAAATAAAGACCACGGCATGTTGAGTGCCACAGCAACGCTTGGGCTGGTTTTGTTGTGGGACGTCGACGGTGGCTTAACTCCAATTGACAAATACTTGTATTCCTCTGAAGATCACATTAAATCGGGAGCGCTCCTTGCTTGTGGTATTGTTAACTGTGGAGTTAGAAACGAGTGCGATCCAGCTCTAGCTCTGCTAAGTGACTATGTGTTACATAACGCGCCCATAATGCGCATTGGAGCCATATTGGGATTGGGATTGGCATATGTCGGTTCCAACAGAGATGCGGTGCTCGGCTTGTTATTCCCAGTCTTTTCTGACCCAAATTCGAATATGGAAGTTGTGGCCATTGCAGCGTTGGCCTGCGGTTTGATTGCAGTCGGCTCTGGTAATTCACAAGTGACAACAACACTCATGCAAACTTTGATGGAGAAATCTGAGGAGGACTTGAAGAAAGATACTTACGCCCGCTTTCTGCCGTTGGGGCTTGGATTGTGCCATTTGGGGAAACAGGAGAGCATTGAGACTATCATAGCAGCCTTGCAAGTTATACCAGAACCGTTTAGGTAAGTCCTGAGCACATAATGAAGGGAAAGCGGACTTCCTTTCGATATTTCTTTTCAAGTAGTTCGGATTATTTTTGTCAAAATTCCAGAGATGCATGAGGTTGAGTACGATTTTTTGCCAAAATGTCCTCTTTGCATTTTAGAGTGCAACTTTGGTAATCATTACGTTGTGGTGTATCTTTGAAAAACATCGAATTTTGCAGATCTATGGCCACAACTATGGTAGACATCTGTGCCTACGCAGGAACTGGAAATGTATTAAAAGTACAGCATTTGCTTCACATCTGCTCGGAACATTACGAAGGGGCTGAAGCCTCAGACAAAGACAAAAAAGACAAAGATAAAGATAAGAAAGAGAAAACTGAGGACAAGGAAAAAGACCTCTCAGCCAAACAAGCCATCGCAGTTATCGGCATTGCTTTAATCAGCATGGGTGAAGACATCGGCAGCGAGATGGCTTTCAGAACTTTCGGTCATTTGCTTCGCTATTGCGAACCTGTCATAAGAAGAGCTGTTCCCCTGGCATTGGGCCTTATCTCAGTATCTAATCCGAAATTAAGCATATTAGACACCCTAAGCAAGTTCTCGCACGATAGCGATTCAGAAGTAGCCCACAACGCAATTTTCGCAATGGGATTAGTGGGTGCTGGCACAAACAATGCGAGATTAGCCGCAATGTTGAGACAATTGGCTCAATATCATGCGAAAGATCCAAATAATCTATTCATGGTTCGCATAGCACAAGGACTGACACATTTAGGTAAAGGAACTTTGACGCTTAGCCCATATCATAGCGACCGACAACTCATGAATCCTGTAGCTGTTGCTGGTTTGTTAGCAACGATTGTTGGATTTTTGGATGTTAAAAACAGTAAGTATTGACGATGTTGAAAGGTGTGACAGGCGTCCATTTCACTATGAAAGTGCGTTTCTATGTTTTGATTAGGTGTTGCGCCCTGGTTTACACTGTCAACACACTAAACCAACATTTGGTTGAATTGAACTTTTTTGAAATAGCTCTCATCTTAGGTGAGCATTAATTCCAACCCTTGAAGTCCCAGATGAACAGTCGGACTATAAAGTACGCGTGTAAATCTAAATAATTCAGCGGCGGCCTATTTTGAATGCTTCGCAAACAATTACTCCATTTTGATAATTCTATGATGTTTGTTTTATAGTTATCCTTGGAAAATCCCATTACCTTTTGTACACGTTGGCTGCCGCAATGCAGCCCAGAATGCTAGTGACCTTTGATGAAGATCTCAATCCACTTCCAGTTCCTGTTCGCGTTGGACTGGTAAGTATATCGTATTTTCGTGATGCAATTATAATACTTATTCGTGGTGCTAGTAAAAATGTTCCATTTTTTAACACGTACGAACATATACATGCGAAGAAGTGGAACGTGGCCACATTAACAACTCGAATAGGATAAATCAGCGATTATAATTTAGATTGACAAAAATTGAGTACAAACGTATAATTCTATGTTTATTATAGGCAGTCGACGTAGTTGGCCAAGCTGGTAAACCCAAAACCATTACTGGCTTCCAAACTCACACCACTCCAGTGTTGCTCGCACATGGAGAACGGGCCGAATTGGCTACTGAAGAGTACTTATCTCTCACTCCCATTATGGAAGGATTTGTGATACTAAGAAAAAATCCGGACTTTAACCCGTAATGTAGTGCTTAAATTTTAATCTGCTTCTTTTTATAAGTGACAGTAATTATTAAGGCATAAAAGAAGTATACTTTTTACATTAACTAGCCGTATTAGATTTTCCTGTAATTTGTTATCATTTAAATACAAATGGCGTTTCAGTTATAATTTTGAGTGTTAATAATTTGTAAAATAAATATAATGAAAAATGCATCTTTGTTTTTTACTTTTCTAAGCGTGATCGTTCCTGGTTGCAGCGTTAGTCAGTTTTGTTGGTAAAGTTTGAACCTTGAAGTTGCATTGCAGTGCACAGTTTGACTAATCGTTTTTGGCGAAAGAAGTACTAGTCGAAGGCAGCGGAATTGAAAAAATGAATGTCATCATATCATGTTACGTCAAGTATGACGCAACTCCAGCGTTAAAATGACATTATAAAGGTACTAATATACGGGGACATTCTATTCGAAAGGTATTGCCAAATTTTGGGGAAATGCCGACACCGGTTGCTTCGCTCCATCCAGTCCTAAAATCCTCGAACAACCGTTAAATGCGGGATTGGTGATAACCGCTGGCAATTTTTCAACAATGTCCTTGAAGCTTAAAAATGTAGCGCTCTAGTTACTCGCTTTGTAGAGTATGAAAACGCCTATTGCGATAATTGACTTTAACAAGTTGTAAGACAAGTGACGATTGAAATTGATTTTGATGTACTGAAATCTAAAAATCACCTCCTTGTTTTGGCCCATTTGGCAGGAGTTTTCCCGTACGAACTCGAATAAAAATATCTATTTATCGGTTATTAATTCGCTTAGGTCATTCGTAACAAGTTATCCGATTCATTCACACAATTAACTCGTAGTGTCACAGTTTTAGAGTGCCGAATAAAGTTATTAGTCATTCCAACCAGTCAAACATGGCCGACGATGTACCCGTCAATTTTGAGGAAGAGAAGGTGCCAGAGGGAGAGCCTCCGAAAAATGACGAGCAACCAAAAGGACCGCAAGCCACGACTGAAAATATCCAAGAGAAGGAAAAAGCGATGTCTCCAAAGGCTGAAGTAGCCGGGGCTGACACAACTCCTCCGAAAAAGATTACTATTCATGTGAAAACACCAAAGGAGAAGGAATCCTTTGAGGTTGAGGAAGATCTTGGTATCAAAGAGGTAAAAATCGAGTCTGTTTCTCAAAGTGTCTTTTTTATATTGCGAATTCTCAAAAATATTTTGATATTACGAATGACATATTCATGCGAGATATTTTATGAAAAATAGAGTAACTCATTAACATTTCATCAGATTTTTAACAGTCATTGCTTTCTATAATGTACAACGGTTTTCACTATTATATGTGCTTTTAATTGTTAAATGAAACTTATGTACCTTGATATTTAAATTTATGTCACATGACTAGCTGTTTAAGCAATAGAACAAATCTACTTATGAACACAATATCTAGATAAGTTTATTATTACTAATTCAATGAAGTTTTTAATATTTTTAAAAACTTCTGTTCTATTAGTGTGTGGGTGTGCCATCATATTTCACAGCATCTCTGGGTTAAGTAAAAAAGCCCATTTTGGAGATAGATTATGATTCATTTTCATGCAACATAATCAATGCATCCAATTTTGCCTTTCAAGTCCTTTAGCTAAAAAATAGTGTGAGGGCTGTACATTCTGTTTAGGGAGGTTTTTTTTCCAGTTTGATAAAGTAGTGTTACACTCCTATGTTAACCTAGGGTTTGACCCTGAGTTCAGTAGAGAGAGGTACAATATAAACAAGATACAAACAAAAGTATGAATCTTCTTCATTGGAAGGTGTATCTTTCTATATGGGTTATTTCATTTAAAAACAATTACATTGCCCCCTTTATAAATAGCTTGGACATTTTCCTTAGGGTGTGCTTCATCTTTATTATTGTCGGATCCCTTCTTGATATTGAGCGTGTTTCAAATGCATTCTTGAGAATTTTCTACATCATTTTTGCCTGTCTGCCTGGAAATTTTTGTTTCTGTTCTCTGCAGTTTCTGTGCACAACTGGTGTCCTAGGGTGTCACAAATAAAGTTTTACAGAAAGTTTCATATTTTTTTTTACAATCTCTTCTTACTCCATTGCTGACAATTGTCTGTTCAATGGCACTGATGTACGTTGAATTTAAATGGACTTCTAGCACGTCTTGAATGTGCAATTGCATGTTTACCATTAGTTATTGTGTGCATTAATAACTGTGGATATTTCGAAAGTTTCCTTGTAGCATTGATAAAAAGAATCAACTTGGTGTTAACTAAAACAATTCAATGAACAATACGGTAATAAATGATCTATTAATAGCCGATAAGAGTATCTTCCCCTGGTCAATATTTTATAAGGACGTCAATTTGGGGTGTCCGCAAGTTTATTGTTAATTTAGTTTTTTCTTGGTATTTGGAGGAAAGCACAAAGTCTTCATGTCTTTTTTTTTTATTCCAGTTTAAAGATCTTATTGCTCCAAAATTCTCTGTGGAGCCTGAACAGTTGTGTCTCATATTTGCGGGTAAAATCATGAAGGATGCAGATAACTTGAAAAACCATAACATCAAAGATGGGTTAACTATCCATTTAGTGGTTAGAGCTGCTCCCCAAAGTACCGAACCTTCTGTTCAAAGACCTCCAGGTATGAGTAATGACATTTTTTATTTAATTTCAGAGAGATAGATCTTTTCAAATTTCCCCCTTAACGCTTTTCAATCTTTCCATGACTCACTGCTGAGAAGTGAAATAAGAAATACTATATTTTATCCAAACACTGCTATTTCAAAATCTATTGTTCTGTCGCAGCTGATATTGGAGCAACTCCGTTTAACTTAGGCAGCTTGGGTGGATTAGCTGGTCTTGACAGTTTAGGTCTTGGAGCATCTAGTTTCATGGAAATTCAAAATAGAATGCAAAGTGAATTACTCTCTAATCCTGACATGTTACGATCATTGTTAGACAATCCTCTGGTTCAAAGATTGATGAATGATCCGGAAAACATGAGAACTTTAATAACTAGAAACCCTCAGATGCAAGACTTAATGGAAAGGAATCCGGAAATCAGTCATATGCTGAATAATCCTGAGCTGCTTCGCCAAACCATGGAGCTCGCAAGAAACCCTTCAATGCTCCAAGAATTAATGAGAAGTCATGATAGAGCTATGAGTAATCTAGAAAGCATTCCCGGCGGATACAATGCCCTGCACAGAATGTATCGCGATATTCAGGAACCGATGTTGTCTGCGGCAAGTGAGCAATACTCGCAGAATCCTTTTTCTGGGCTGTTGGACAATACTCAAGTAAATAATCCACAACAAGGTAAGACTATTGAGTGATTAGTCGGTGTAATAGGGATCTGTTTAATTGTGAAAATCGGTTTTAGGTACTGAAAATAGAGATCCGTTACCAAATCCTTGGAGCAGGGGACAAGCAAACCCGCCACCGGCTACTAGTCCAGGAAGAAACGTCATGAATAATCCACCAATGGCCAGTTTGTTACAACAAATGTCTGAGAATCCTTCAATGATTCAAAACATGTTATCGGCACCGTACACACGTTCCGTATTGGATGCTTTGGCTGCCGATCCGAACATGGCAAATGCCCTTTTGGCAGAAAATCCATTGCTTTCTAGACATCCCCAACTTCAGGACCAAATGCGTAATATGATGCCTCAGTTCATCCAGCAACTTCAGAACCCTGAAATGCAGAATCTTATGACAAATCCGCAGGCGTTGAACGCAATATTACAAATTCAGCAAGGTAAATCTTAACGCTTAAAAAAACTACATTTTTGGACTTTAGCACACTGTTTATTTAATACTTTATTAAGTTGCTTTATGCAAGGATATATTTAGGAGTCTATTTATTATTTTCAGGTATGGAGACTCTAAGGCAAACGGCCCCTTCCCTTGTGAACACCTTCGTGCCTCCCGGTACTCCACCAACTACACAGGATGCCAACGCCACTACTACTACAACAGCTACCAGTGCCACACCCACTCCAACGGCCACCTCTACAACTACATCAACACCAGGAACAGGCGGTGATTCGTTCTCAGAGGTACGAAGTGGCACACACGCGAGTATTGAACATTCCAAGTTAATTCTCACCGGATTTATTAATTTTCAGTTTATGGCTCGCATGGTTGCTGGGATGACAGCGGGGCATGATCAGTCTTTGCCCCCAGAGCAAAGATATCAACAGCAGTTGGAGCAGTTAACTGCTATGGGATTTTTAAACCGGGAAGCAAATCTGCAGGCCTTAATATCAACATTTGGAGACATAAACGCGGCTGTCGAAAAACTACTCGCTCTAGGCCAGTTGTCTATGAGCTAACCTTCTTAAAGGCTTTGAACATGTTACTATTTTTATACATACATTCTTAGCTTTTCTTATTTATTTAACGATTCAAAGGTTTATAGTTATTCCATTTATCTGATGTGCTTTTTATTCGTTTCCTCTAATGGGAGGTGAATGATCTATCTCTTAAGAAATACTATCGTGGGGTCGTTTTGGAGTCCGAGACGTTAGAATGGTCTTCGGCTCCACATTCTGTATTGTAGATTATGTACTACAGTGATTTATGGTATATAATTTTTACTTCGTTTTAAGATACAACAGTTTATGTGAAATAAGAGACATATTTGTAAGTTTGACATGGCGTTACGCATGCCTGTTAACGATCGTGTTTTAAAAAAAACTATGATTTAATTTGTTTTCTTAGTCGGTTATTCAATAAATAAAGTATTTTAATTATTTGGTTTAATTCAAACTTTAGTCTTTCCTTGAAAAGTGCCTCAACTGGAACAAGCGGAAATTTGCCTACAGTAACGAGCTAAGCGTCATCGTTCGTCCGTGTTGCACAGAAAAAGTTTCTTAGCAAGTGGCTCGAAGTCGTGATTGATCACTCGACTGCTCCTAGCCCTTGCTTCGAACAACAGATTTCCCACCTAAGTTTATTGCGTTTAGCCAGGAGGTCGTCCACCTAAATGCGTCAAAAGTGGGTGAAGGTGATCAATAAAACGTACAATAATTCTTATAATATTAAGTAATCTAAGATTTTTCTCCTTAATCTATCATCACTGATTTAATTCTATGACTAGACTATATCGTACGACTGGATAATAGTTTTTGAATACTATGCCCTAAAAATATTTAACAAAGAGCAAATCTACAAAACTACGTCACTTTGTTTTCAGTTTCAGGTATGGAATATGCTGTTCCGCTTTGAGTCGAACAAGCGTTGTAACTCGAGGTCAGATTTAATCCTATCTCCATGCATCCAGGTTTTCTGAGAGAAAGACCGGTCTCACCTGGAATACGAATAATAATTGTGTTTAAAAAGTAATTTATCAGATTTATTAAAGCTTTCATTTCACGCTTCTTATTTTTTTTAATATCCAATTAATTCCAAGTTTTGTATCGGGCAATTAGATTTAGCCTGTTCAGCCACTCTGTGTATCTCGACATCGAAGAATTTTTAGCGTGACTCTATAGCGGTAAAGACAAATTTACCATTTTCTCCAATTAAAAATTGGCTTTGAACGTCCTGACGACGATTTAAAAACGTTTCTCTACTTGAAACGTCCATGGAAAGTTTCGTTACGTTCCAGTTTCGATTCTGACTAAATGGAGAATGAATGTCCCTCGAAGTTGTGACGTTCACTTGCGGACTTTTTGAAGATTCGCGAATCTGGAAAATAAAATTTTGGTAAATTGAGGAAGCGCATGGTGCCAATACGAACAATCACCGTTTTGTAGTAAAAAACGTGAATGTTTTAGTAATGGAACAAACTGGGCGGTTATAAATTGTTTACGTTGAAAGCGTGTACGGTGAATCATCCGAAGCACGAAAAAACGCGCATTCCTATCTTTGCTGCCTATAAAAACAAAAAAAGATTTCAGGCAAAATAAAGGATTGAAATAACTGGCCTTAAATATTGTATGAACCCCCGCTTAGCACGGTTACAAGTTATGTAAATATAAAAACATAATGGGACTCTTACGAGTAAATTAAAGTCGGCTCCGTAGAGTGAATACAATTCAACAATGAGAGAAAATCTGACAATAGATTAATTACTGCTTCTATAGCGCACTGAATATTTAAAATATCCGAAAACGAATATACACAATGCTAGGAGCTACAGCATACAATCTGTGAATATTTAAGATCTGATCTGCCCCGAGGGAGGATGGACGAAAATATCTATAAAACGCCTCTCCCCTCGTCTGCACGATGGAAAATCCAACAATGTTTCTATTGGACTCTGTGACTTGAAATAAATCGTGAAATTGACTTTCTGAAGAGTTTTGCATAATTGGTAATTGAAGTTGGATATAACAGGGGCAAGTTTTCATTTAATAAAGCTGCCTATAAATTACCTCCTGTTAAAATATGCATATTTGAAATTTGATTTCTCTCCTCATCTATGCTCAGAAGTCATTACCGCCTTCATCGAGGAATTTTATCAAAATCGTCCGTGTAGAATCGTCACAAACGCTAGAGAGGTAGAATAGCAGATAGTCAGACAGAATGGCAGATAGTGAGATAGAATGGCAGATACAAGGAGGTTTCTCTTCGGGTAATTTAATAAAACGACTCAACACGGAGGAAATGCCGACTCGATTTGCTTTTGGCTCTTTGGGTAAAACGCTTAATTTAATGTGACATTTTGAGACAATAGAAGCGGCAGTTTTTTAAATTACTATACTAAATCGCTTGGGGGAACTGTTGTACCTTTATCCCCAGTAAAATAATCACTCGTCGACTTTTACTACGTGATTTTGAATTAAAATTTACACAGGCGGGATGCTTCTTTTGTTAACTAACTTCGGCAAATTGAAATTGCCTCGGTAGGGCCGTGTTTCTTCTCTCAAACACTAATTTCGACGTTTAAAGCGCAATTCACCACATGAAATTAAAATTCTATTTCATAAAATAGGTAATTAGAAATCGGCACGAAAATTGAAGAAACGCGGATCTGTAAAGATCCATTAGCAGAAACGTAGCGAGAATATAATAAATACACATTCCAAGTTAAATGAGTTCTTATCCATGAGGGAGTTCAGGCTGGCAGACGTTCAACTGCCGACGAATGTGTCCCAATGGAAACATACAAACAGTCGATACCGAGCGCTGATTTTGTACATGATTGCTTTTTTTATATCGCAAAACAAGGCACGTACACTTACAAGATAACAGGGTCATTTTGGAACAACTTAAACCTTCGTCTCGCGTCATTTCTTCTAAAAGTAATGACCCAAAATTTCATAATACACGGAAAGTTTCCGCTTTTATTTCTCTCCTTCTTTCCTGCCACGCAGGAATAAATGTTGTTTTTGTTGCAGGTCGGGATGAACCGTACACGGTAAATTGGAGAACGAGTTCGTTTGCGTCTGAGATATTTGAAAATATGTAAAATTAGCGAGGCTGACACAGGGTGCAAGTTTTACGAGACCCACCACTGGGATCTGGGTTATCGCAACGGCTCGATGAGAATACCGTGTTGTCTCAGCGAAGCAAGATTCGGTCTTATATCAATTTTTGTTGTAAAAGACGCGCCAAGGCCCATTCGTTCAAGTTCTGGGTCGAATACTTCGATCCTCAGCAGTCCCTTCAAACATGACGTCTGCCAAATCGGGCAACGATGGTCGTCACCCTGATGCTCGCCTAAACTTCTTAACGTGCCCTCGACGTTATTTTCTTACAGAAAACCGTGAGATTTTCAACTAACTAGAATTGTGAGTAGCAAGTTTATGGGACGCACATCGCCATTCCCATTCGTCATTGGCCGACACGTAGGCTGAAAGATGGGATTCCTTCGGTCGTTCGGTTGCCGAGCCTAATTAAGGCGTTTTCGAATTGACGGTGTCAACTGAGACACGGGGTGCAGGAAAGTTATGCCATAGAAGGAAACTCGAAGTAATATGAGCAGGACTCCCGAAACGTTCCGATTATAGATAAGGTTTGCTGATACCGAACTACGACGCACGTGCTAAAAAACCATTTAACAGCCGTGCTTAAAAAAAGGTACCTGTCCTCATTGATAAACAAAAACATAATGTAAATAACGCTACGGGCTTGGGTCTCGTACACCTATTTATGTACACAGATGCGAACGGAGGTTTTATGCGGTTTAAAAAGCAAAGAAATATTGGAACACGCATAAAGTGTTCTCTTGCGATTAAACTGCCATAATATTCGATCATATTTCCCTTTATATTTATACCCACACTTGATATAAATTAAATAACCCTGTATTTTTAGAGCAGCGCCTTGCTCAAACTAGATATTTGCTTTTAATCTTATTGAAAGGTCCGTTAAACATACACGTACGTATTGAGTTACATTTGATTAAAAAGACCAACACATTAATCGACTTTGAAAGGGTGGTGGTCATCACTATACATATTTACCTTACGCTTCATTACATTTTTTACACTTCGCTATTTATTTTTATTAAGCTTAAAGCGCAACTTATCGCACATGCCCTCGTGGCACTAACATTGTTAGGACCTGTGCAAGGAAGACCGAAACGATGTGAGAACATCGCCATCGTGGCGGAGTGTTTTTCACCTTTAACAGTAGAGATTTTTTTAAGATTTCTGGATGGTTTTTGTGCGTTGTGCCTCGTTATTCGCATAAATTCGCAATAACTTACTCGTTTTTCTCGGTTCCAGTAAACTTCAGCTATCGATAGAAATGGTTTTTTCTTAATTTTCACTAAATCATGGTGGTCCGAACGTGCTATTCGGTCTGCAGTTAGCTTGGCGGTCATTTTATAAATTCTCGAGTTCGGGTGGCATGAGTGAAACAACGTTTTTTGGTCACTCCAAGCTGCAGTCGCACATTAATCATTCATATTTTACTTCCTTCATTGTCAGCATTAGAAAGGAACGAAGGAGCGAAAACATTTTTTTCATAGTTTAACAACAGTCACCATTTTTTATCGGCCTTTTCTTTTATCACGAACATCACAATAATGATGCCTTATGCAGGCTCTCTCTGTTTTTATAAATGACGGCACTAATACTTGGCGAAGCTCTGTCCTCTAGGGAGTAGCCGGAATTGATTCTATTATACGAGCTCCCCCTCATGCCGAAAATAATAGTCCGAATATGAGTGAATTTTATTGCTATAGCAAACCTTCATTAAAAGGAATATTAAGGAGGGATTAGAGTAATTGGTATCGGTTTAAGGCGCTTGTCTAACCTTTAGAACACGAATCTCGTTCTACGGATTGAAAAGAATACATGGATTATCCATATCGACACCGCCTTAAACTTGAAAGCTGTTGACAGTTCTAGAGCCTCGTGCAAGTTTTATACACTGAATCGCTCCAAGAACTCTCCTTGGTAGTCCTCCTTCCGCCTCAAACGTATGTCGATAAAGGCGATTTTTAAGACCGAGCAAATAAATCTTATTGACACGGACACTTCGCGGTTATAGGTGAACACTGCAAAAATGCCCATCCTGTATCATACAAAATCAAAAAAAAAAAAAGAAAAAAACCGAGCCAGATCATCTAACCTGGACCTGAAAGAAAAGTCTTGGCGTCAAAGGGAACATCATGAACCCGTCTTAATCGAGGCTTATTCTCGAAAATGTTACGTCATATAAACTTAAAGATTCTTCATTAAGGCTTGTCTGGACTTTCAATGAATTTTATCGCACCGTCGGGAATCAGGCCATTTGAAAGAAATCACACTTAAAACTTAGCTCGTCTCGAGGCTTTTAAATCAGAAAGGTTTTTATCAGAAATTTAGGTAAATTAACATCGATAACGAAGAGCAGGTAATTCTTATTCATCAAACATCCTTAAGGAGATCGAAAAGCAATTCCCCGAAATCCTACTTCCGGTGTGTCGCGATCTTGCAGGAGGTACGATATGCTGTTTAGGTAATACGAAAACTTCTTACCTTTTTCTCCTCCATGTCCCAATTTCCAGTAGATTCTGCATTGTCATCGGTAGTTTCAATATCTACTTCGTGGTCGCTGTCGTCCGACATTTTCGAACTGCAGTTCTTCACTATGGGCTGCACCGGTTTAAACGCGGACTGGTACGATTTCTCCAACGGATACAAAGGGCTCTCCTGGGGGAAAATCAGAGGGGCACCTTTGAGCCACGGTAACGAAGAATACGAAGAAAAACCTAGCGGTTTGTAATAGATAAGATCCATTGCCACACGAGAAAGGGGCAGAGGCAGCTCCTGGCAGCTGGCCAGTCTCGGCGATGGTACCACTGGTTGGTTCTGAGGTTTTGACACGTGTTGCTTCAAACTGTGCGAGACGGCCGAAGAGGACAATAATCTCTTGCGAGTTCCTCCATTGAACATCGCTTTAACATCTTCCCAAGCGTGAACAATTTCCTCCGGAGGATTTCCGCTAAGTTTCATGTGTCGTCTCCAAGAGTTGAAATTGGCCGCGTCCGGTTGAACATATTTGTCGTTACTGGTCAGGCGATGAGAATGAAATATGAACTTGTTCGGTGAGAAAAACAAGCCGCAGATTAAACACTTGATACATTTAGCTCTGGAGGAGTTGTATCTCGAGGGAAGAAAGGAACCTCTACAGCCCCAGGCGCATTCATGAAAAACCGCAAAAGCGAAATCGTCTGGGAGCCTTGGAGGATCGTTGTCTCCGAGGAAACTCTTGCATAAGCGCTCGGCTTCTCTTCGCGTTATCATACCACATCTTCTTGACGATACAGGCATCGCTCCCGCTCTTCGCAAGATTTCTAGTTGGACTGGCGTGCATTGTACGCAAGTTATTCCTGAAATAGCTAACTTGTTCAGCGAGCATTTCGTGTGGCAACATCTTCAAGTAATCACATTCGAGGTGGTGATTTTTGAAGACAAAACTTTATCGACGTTAAAAAATTTACGTTTCGGGAATGGCCCGTTGCAAGCTTACTCACCTAAGGCTACTCTCCTATTGTGGATTTCGTTGTAGCTAAATTGCTTCAGTAGCGTATTGGAGATTTGTGCCAGGCAGAGTCGTTCTTGATTTTCGATGATGAGCGCCACTATTGGAACGCCATAAAGAACCACCGTTGAGACCTGAAACTAGCAAAATAAACAATGTAAATGATCAGATAATAGAAATCACGGTTTCACTCGGTATTGGGGTAGGTGTAGGCTAACCGGAACTGACGCAAAGGAACCTACTTGGGGAAAAATATTTGAATAAATGAGAGGGCAATTGTTAATGCTGAAATTTCTTGGAAGTTCTCATGAAATACGTACCAGATTGCCCTGTTGGCATTTAAAATGTTTGGAGCGAAAGTTTCCCCCCCCAGTAATGGGTGATAAAAGCAATTGCCTGCCACTTATCAAAATAAATGTAGTGATTGATATTTCGAAGTTAATAAAAAGCAACGAACAAGAAGAGAACCGGTTGGTAAAACGGTACGTTTATAAAAGAGGGACGTGACATTTTGCCTCACACTTGAGCCAAGGAATTAAGTTAATACGCACTTAATTTCCAAAACTCAAAAAGATTGTCTTTTGACCAATGAACCTATTAATGAAACACTAAGTAATTGAAAAAAACCCAAATATAACGTGCCATATACGTGCATAACTGTGTACATGTTATCTAGAAGAACAAAAAGAAGCAAGAACGTCGATATCATGAAATAGCCATTGTAGTCTCCAGGTTTTTCACCTATCGAATTGGCATGGGAAGGGTTGACCAGAAGAATTAAAAATCGTTCTCCGTTTAATTCTAGTCAACTTTGGACCTTTCTAAAGGATGAGTGGACACAGCTGATAAGCGAATATTTCACAAAATTGTTAATGCCGAAAATGTGCGAATCAATAATAAAAAATAACGGAAGCCATTTTGATGAATCCAACTTATAATTTCGTGCGTTTTTCCCTGTTTATTTGGATAATTCATCATTAAACTCCACTCAATTTTCATCGTACACTTTATTGCAATCGTATTCTCATTCTGTATACTGTTTGACTAAAAATAACACTTTTTCCTTCCTGTAGCTGTTTCCATTGCAAATTCGTTTAAGTGCCGCTAATTTTTGGATGGTAACGTACATATGCAGCATCTGTCTTACAGGGAAACGAAATTGGGCAACGGCCCAGGGCGCCAGACACGCCAAGTCCAGCCCTGCATATATGATTACGAAAATTCTATGTGTAAAAATGCTGGATAACACATTCGTTGTACAACATCGCTATCCAACTTAATTTCTCATCTACGCCACTGGCCCGAGTTCGAGAAATTGTACTCTTCAGCTTCCGAAGGGAAATCGCAGCCGTATCGTCGTTATTTGCTTGGCCCAAGGACCTTTGATAAAAAACGCGAGCGATTCACAATTGTTTGTTTATATTCGTCATAGTCCCCCACGGCCACCTTCGGCAAAAATGCAAAAATGATCCCAACCTGAACCAATCAGAGATTGTCAATAGGAAATGGCGAATGACGAACCTAGAGATAAGACGACATACGGGATGTTCCCGAAACAATGTTGAAAATGAGCGTTACTAATGTATTTTCCATTCAATTTGCCTGTATATTCTCCGTTTTAAGTAACGAACATTTAACTTTAACCGTCTATCACGATATTGCTGGTTCTCCCCTAGACCCTAAGGGTTTAAATGTCACTGATGGTCTGTTGTCACACGTAATTTAAAATTTGATTAAATTGTGTGTTGGGGACTAAAGTGCACGTGAGCCTACAAAATTGAACCCACACTCTTTCGCAGAACGTTCCTTTTTTAACGTAATTGGAAGCTACTACGAAATTACCTTTGAGTTTACCATAATTTCCACACTTATTTGCAATAAAAACTTTTATTTGACAAAAAACTAAGCTACTTCCCGAAGGAAGAGATTTCGACGTGTTTAGCTTAGTTCAGGTTAGATGTGTCGTTTAAAAATTTTTGGAATTCAGATAGCCTCTCCACCTGGCCATCGGGAACCTGCAGCTCCTTCAAACGCTCTCACAGTCGCCAAATTGACAGGCGAGAAATCGAAACATTTTTAATTAAAAAAATCAGCAATTGATGAAGAGATAAATAAAAAATACAATAAACAACGTAAAAAGACGGAAAATTAAATTTAAAAAAATACAAATCGAGTTTTTTACTATAAATTGAAATTAAAAAAATTAGATGAAATTTTTCCAAAAGCTAAAACTATAACTGTGCGAGAACACCTTCTATTTTAACGCCCAAATAACGTATTTGCTGTTAAAATTAGTTACATAGGTGCCCTTCTGCGCTTAACTGGAAGTATATACACACATAAATACATACATATATATATATATTTTTTTTACATTTATTTGAAATACGTCCATAGACCGTCGGTTAAGCGACCGTCAATATCGACACACTGTTCAGGTTAGCTCACCCACATTTTAAATATATGTAAAGGTAACACTAAATACCTATTACCTGATTCGGTTTCGAAATAATCTCCTTTTTTATGGGTATCGCTGTCGCCGAAACATCTGATTGCACACTCATGTTTTGTCATCACAAAGAAAAACAAATGATGATGATGATGATGATGATGATGATGATGATGATGACGATAGGATGACCGTCTATGAGAACGTCATTAAATATTTACTCCATATTTAGCACTATTTCAAATGAATTTCAACAACACTAAGATGAGAAACATCTTTTTTCACTAGCAGAAAGAGCCACTTTCGAAACGAATTTGACAATAGCTGGGACACAAATGAAAACTCCAACAGGGTAGACGATTTACCCTTTGGAGGCTCCGCCTTGAACTGCGAAAATGGGGATGTGTCTATATTTGGATCCTCTGTGTTATCCAATGGAGGCAAGGGATGAAAGGGAGGCATCGCCAATCCTTAAATGTTGGCGAATGGCCAATGATCTCTTGGTTTCTAGTTCTAGGCTTTACTAATATTATACATTGGCTTAGATTTATTTTTGCACGTTTATTTAATTTGATGCTATACATTCCAACTTTCGACCATCTCCAACTTTAATTCGGATGTCAGACCTTTAGGGACGTTGAGAATTACTTTTGTTGCCGATTAAAATGTTACGCCAGGGAGATTTGCTGTTTATTCAAGCGCATTAAGGAGCACGTTTCACTATACCAATTCTGGATCTGATAGATAGTACGACGTATTCTATACAGGGTATTTTTACATTGTCTCGTCGGACGACGTCTCTTTTAGCGTTGGAGCCACAGCAAAAAGTTAAATAAATACGAGGGTTGCAGAAAATAAATTCGGCATCCTAAAAAAATATGTGAAAAATGTACGTTTTTTTTTTTAATTATTATTAGGAGGACATGCAGGTCCTGTGAAGCATGTTCTGGAACCGTCTAGAGGGTGTATGAAGTTTGGGGAATTTATTTTTAAGGGGTGAGCAACAGATTCACAAAAAAAGTTAACTACACCGCAAACAACGTAACGAAATTGCGTAACAAGAGAGGAATAATTTCTTTAACAATTTATTAATTTTTTTTTCAATTAACGCATTCACGAATTATTCGTCTAGTCATCTCTTGTTGATTACCACAATACTTTATTTTTGCAATCGATTTTTATTAATTTTCATTGCAACATTAATATATATTTACGGGGAGACATGCCCATTCAACAAAAAAAAATCGCTCAAGCGCCGCAAACGCCCCAAGAGCGGGATGGTTGACTGGACCAACAACGGCAGGCTCTGCATATGGAAGAAGTGCTGAATTTTGTTGAGAAATATCCTCCCACCAGTAATCGAAAAACATTCCTCGAAATAGACGTCCCCAATTAAGAGGGGGCTTCCTGAGAAACCTTTGCATCCCCATTATCGGTAGTACCGTTCCACGGTCTGTCGGATCGGTCGCCGACCTGATGTTCCTCGATTTTCGTTCATCGGGCCTTCAGAAGATCATTCGACAATAACGTTTCTCAGGAACCAGCAAAATCCCGACAAAAAAGCTTTTGATAATGACTCATCGATTGCCGCATTAAGTTTCCCAACATTTACGTAGGTACTTATGTGGAAAATTACTCGCATCATCCATTCGACCCTTCAAAAGGATCATATTGTAAGTTTAAACTTATACGGGAATAACACCATTTGTCTGAGAATAATAAGGACCACGGTCGGATCTGAGGTATAATTGAATGTTAGATGAATAATTCATGGGCGGCCACAACTCACCAGGGACCACGTTGCCTCACTTTATGCGCCTTCTGACCGTTTTTGGCAAATGAATTGCTGCGTCACTATGTCACGCTTGCCGCCCTTTATTTTCAATTACGGCTGCCTTCGTGTAGTTAAATTAGCGTGTCAAATTGTTTGGGATTCAATTTCGTATACGGCAACTAGAAAATAGCCCGAAACAACCGCCCGAAAAAGTTTTTCTTTTAAAGGTCTAAATTGTTACAGACAGTTTGGGCACTCTTGGGGATGTTTTTCTTTCTAAATGTCGTGTTTTATGCATGACGTCATACAGTAATGATCTTAGATTTATAGTGACGCGCAGGGCTTTTGCACATGCTCTGTTGGTTAAATGCAACTGCGATCCGTCATTCTCTGCGGAGGTAGATTTACTACCCACATGGTAAATCGCTCCCGGTCCCTTCCGAGAAAGTAACCATTGCATGTGGAGCAATTTACATATTAATTTTTGGCGCATGCTCGCCTCGGGGTGGTCCTAATATCGTCAAAGCCACGTGCCAACGCAACGGAGAGTTCTCTTGGAGATTTACCGAGAAGGAGTTCGGTTGGTGATCATGCTCGCGTTTTTCCACTTCGGATCATCTCGACCCAATTAAACGCAGCGAAAATTCGGCATGCACGCCGAGCCCGAACGTCTCCAGTGTGCCAGGAAGAGCATTCGCGAGAGAAAAAAATAAGTCTAACCGCATACCGCCCGTCGATCCCTTTGGACGAACGTCGAACTCGTACGCCAATGACGAATCACCGAATACTTGGAATTTGATTTGATTGAAAAACGCACAATCCGTATACGTTATTTTTTTTTACATCGAACCGATCTGATCGTTCTTTTAATTGGAACGGACTGCACAACGTGCAGACACAATAATAAAGTGAATTTAAATAAAGATGGGATTTTAAGATATAGCGGAAACAAGATGAGAACGAAATGAGAAAATGAATATTTGTGAATAATGCTCCAGCAATAAAGCCAGGGCGGCCGGAACGACAAAATGCAATCATTCTACTCCAGTTAAAGTTTAGGTTGGCTTTATTTAGTTGTTCGTCGACGTAGCTTACCGTCGAGTGCCTGCGCTTCGTAATCAACTAAACTGATTAACTAACAATCTCCGTGCTAAGCCAAATAGAGTTTATAATTGGAAAAAACTGGCCCAGCTGTAGCGCTCTGTTTAGAACCGGAGTTGTTCTGGAGCTTTTAAATGTTCGGCCATAAGTTGGGCCGGTATCAATAATTATTGCATCCCATGTGTATTGCATCAGACGGCGTCCATTGCACCGGCCAAATTTCAATTTGTTTTACGAGACGTTCCGAGAGATTTTGTGGTCAAAAAAATACTAATCGCCCTGTGTGTCGGCGACGATCTGGATCATTCCTTGGACGGATCGTATATACGCGATTCGATAACAAACGACGACAAATATCAACAGCAGTTTGAGTCATGTTGAAAAAAGATACGCGGGGCTGCCCACTGGTTCGGTTTTGTACAACCCGAGATAAATCAATGACGGTATGGGCACTCCGTGAAATCGAGAACGTCGCCGATTTTACCAGCTTATCTCGCACCTGTATCGCTTACAGTTATACCCAGATATGCAAAACCCATCGAGACATACGGCATTCGAGATAATTAAACAACTTCCTCCACACTTAAAAAAGAAGAGCGATAAGGTTTTATTTCCTTTAGAGCTCAGAGAAGTGCTTAAACCAATAGGTATAGTTTGTTACACTCGAAGGTTCCTTCTAATACATGTTAAAATCCGGGATAATCTTCCACTCGTTCCTTGTAACTTAATAATAGCAATAATTGAATCTCCCGGGGTATTATATCACATGAATACACGCTGGCTTACCTAATAGTATTTACCGAGATTGGAAAACGTGATGGGCATCTACCCTATACAGACGGTTTATTTACGAATATTTGCACAACCTATTATATGTAGCGTTATATTTCGAAGTTGATTTGATTTACTTTTATTATTGACGGCTCGCACGAATCTCTGCAATAAAACGGTACCACTTCGCCACCATTTAAGTACCTTCAGTGGAACGTCGAAGTTCCACTAGCGGCTGTTTTTTCCGATGTCCCTTACCAAAAGCTTCGTAAAGCCGTATTTCAGTTAAGCTTGAGAAAAATTACATCATTATGGGACATTATAAAGGGCATCAGTGTTGTCAGAATTATTTTCTTCAGAATGCAATAAAAAGAAAAAGTGCCTTTAGGAGTATTTAAGCATACCACAAAGCGATTACGACCAATTAAATTGCCGAACACCTTTCATCTTATTCATCCCTCAATCGCCGTGCGGAGAGGATTTTATGAGCTTTAAAAAATCAATTCAATTAAATGAAAAAATATATTGCTTAGCACGTGTCTGGGAAAAGCCCTTTGATGAAACCGAAGTTGGCTGTTAGGGATAAAGTCGATAAATGCAAAGAATGCGTGTAGAAGGTGGTCCATTAGAGGTGATCCCGTACCTTATCTCGGATAGCGAAAAAATGATTTTACGGGGCAATTCGAGAGAAAGGCGATACACTAACTAGTCGAGAACTAGGTAACCGTATTAAACGCAACTAATAGCATCGACTTCCGCACGAAATTAATAGGCAATTGTACCAATTAACCTTAGAAAAATTTAACTTAAAACTGAATTTATTGGTCAGATTTTTCATATACTTTCAGACAAAAAACCGAATTTATTGTAACAACCCATTGTCATGTCACTGAAATTAGCTATAGGTTATTCAACTAGAACCTAGATGGTTCAAAGTTTACAGGGTGTTTTATTAAAAATAACGAAGTTAAAGTATATACTTACGAGATATACAAGTGTGTGTGTATATATATATACACACATATATAATTTGTTTCTTGGAACTTTCTTGACTCCTATTTTTTTAGCTAGTTGCCACCACATATAGTAAACACACTCTTCCTTCACCACATCATCAGGAACTTCTCTGTCGCCCTAGTCAATAAAAATATAATTTCCATAAAATATTTTCACATTTAAGGACTTTCAATTTAAAATAAAAAGTCCTGTCCTTGGCTGAACTTTAAATTACCGCCAATAAAACAATGAAGAACATCATTAGTTTTGTTGACGAGACGTTCTTGAGTTTTTAAGCAGAACTGCCGAATGGCTTTTTTCACCTGGTAAAATAGACACAATCTAACGTTACCTATGCGGGCTTACAATTAAATTTATCATGCGACTTCGGGAATGAGAGAATATTTCAAGAGCGAGCTGCGGATGTTGAAATCGACGGAAATTGAATTTAAAAATACTCCTAGTACACTCTATTATTTGTTTTTTTCTTACTTGATATTAAAAATAATTGATCAAACGTTTGTCCCTCCAAACGAATAAACAGATAAAAGGGAACAAAGCAAGGTCCTAATTTTTAATTAAAATGCTCAGCATTTTATTCAAAACTGCACCACACTCCTATTTTATATCCTGCTAAAATATGATGTGTGATGGTCATTAGCAATTGTAGTGACGATATTTCCTTGTTCGTTTATCACATAACCTGCGTTTGTCAACTGGTACGCAAATGTGCTTGCATTTGTGTTTGGCGTATTTTGTGAAGTAACTACATTAGCACTCGATAAAATCTGCGGTACTGGAGTAACCAAAAACGTTTGAGACTGTTGGTTAACAGATGTTTCAGTCGAAGAAACAACTAAAGGAATAACTTGCTGAACTTCACTGCTAATGATACATTTTTGTACTTGTTGAATATTTTGGTCTTTTTGTCTTTCCACGTTGCGAATTTGCGTTGGCAGCTGAACTTGAACATGCGGTTGATTCTGAGTTAAAATTTGTTGCGGGTGCTGTTGTTGCGGTTGCTGAGGGGGGGGTTGGTGATTATTTCCTCGAGGTTCTAACTTACAAAATTTTACATGTGGAAACTGTTCTTTCATAAAATGTCTAAAGGTTGAATAACCCATAAGTTTTACGCCAGGTTCCAAAATTTGGCCATATTCTTTGTAGGCATCATGGAGATTCTTTCGCGTGACGTCCCAAGGTAACTGTATAGGAAGTTTGGTATTAAGAATATCTCTTTCTCCAGTATGCTGTTCCAAATATTGCTTCAAAAATTCTCTGGCATGACAATATATATCTAAGCTAAATGTGTTATGAGGTTTTTTTCCGTGATTTCCATGCACCCTTGGGGCAACGCCATGAGTCATAACGTGTTTTCTAATTCTTTTCAATTGATAATGGGTACAGTTCTCCAGGTACAAAAAGGCGTCTAGGCATACTCTTCGTCCTTGATAAACATACTGGGCCCTAAGTCGTCGCCGTTCTCTGTGCCTTACAGTGATATCAGGATTTGCAAGGCAAGCCATTGTTACACCCATTAAATACATATCATGCTCGCCTTTTGTCAGTTCTGCAATATTATGTCTATGTTTAAATACAGTCTCTGGATTCAGGCCTCTAAAACAACTCTCATCATGGCATTCACAGCCCCTCTTAAACCGCTCCTTAACTTGGGCAGGGTTTTCTTCTAGCTTTGTTGGTTCACTTGCGGCAGGAAGACCAATCGCTTTCTTCTTTTGCTCTCTAGGAGAAACTTTTTTTCTATTCACGGACTTGGGACGACTAGATTTACTTTTTTGTGTTGGTTTGTGTTTTGGCTCGATGCTCTTAGATGCACTTTGGGAAGTAGTTTCTTCGGAAATTGGTTGACTCGCATATATGGCAGTCAAGTTTGAATCCAAGGGATCAACAATAGCATGGCCCTCCCAAATAACCTTAAAAAGCATGCTGATATATTGAATTATTGTGCTGAAAGTAGACGTACCACTTGAGGGTCATCTATAGTGGGGAAGGTGCTGGTGCCATCAATAGTGGAGAAATAAGAATGACTTATTGAAACTGGAGTATAGTGAATGGCTGCTTGTTCTTCAGTACCAACACTGACATCGGCGTCTTGATTGAAATTTGTATTATGGCTCTGATTCTCATCCATTTCACTATCTTGTTTCTCAGACAGCAAACTATGTAAGACCTCACTTGCTTCTTTTCCTGTCACATCTTCAGCCATCTAAAACAGTTTTCCAATTGTCCTTTAAATTGCTTTACCTACTGGATTGGTAAAATTATTGCGAACAGCTTCAATGTGTGCCAGCTGTTGACTCAATACAGCTCTATGAAAATGAGAATTTTAACAGAACAATACATAACTCAGTATTGTTGCTTTTTTGGATATATTTTATTGTTGTAATTTTTTTATAAGTTTGCAGTGTTTTAATCATGATCGACTCAAGACTTGAGAACTAAAAACACAATATATATTATGGAGAAAAACACAAGTAATACAAAAGCAAAAGAGCAGATAGGTGCTGGGTAGTTCGGTAGGTAACAGCTTTAATTGACTTTTAAATGGTTTATTTGTCCTCAAGTGACTGAAAATTATTGAAATAAAAACACGAATGAAACAAATTAAAAAGAAATATTGCGGACAACCGCCGATACAGCTCTACACGAAAACCGTCCTTATGGAAATGATCTAAGGTTCAAATTTGCTAGAAGTTAGACAAAATTCAACCCTATTGGTATTGTTTAACAACAACTTTCTTACCTTTTACTTTATTTATACCTGTAAAACGGTTTAAAATCACGTTAACACCAATTCGTACTTCACCCACACATTCTTTTTCGTACATATAATTACGGTTTTCTTTGTTTTCATATAAATTAAGCTAAAATCAATGCTTTACATAAAAATCATAATAAAAATAGCCATAGCCAATGAAGTAGTCTTAATACATCGCTTCCTTTTGTTCGGCTGTCCGATTTCAATTTCGAATTCATGATTTACCATATTCTTAGGTGTTTTCAAATACTGCACGTTGCTCGATTTCATCTAGAAAATGTCATCTCTCCGCGCTCCAAGTTTTAGTGGTAACGAGTGTATAATAATTCGAGCACAATTAAATTAGAAGTCCAATTTAAAATTATAATCTTATAATTTGATAAATTTTAAAATCGACAAGACGGTATAAGCAAAAATTGAAATATCTACTTTTCGTTGCATCGAAGTTTCATTCGTTACTACGTTCTAACACTGCGCAGGTCTGCTAAACGGTTTTTAACTACCCCCGCCTGCACGTTGAAGGGAAATTTAACTTGACGATTATTAAAATACATCAGCTCACGTAATTCAGCAAGATTTGAAATATTTTCTGTTTCGTTTCCTGCCTTGTCGTTGCTCTCAAAATAAAGATCTTTTCCGAACTTGTCTCGATTGATTTGTTATTAAGGTGACACTTTTAATGACAGAACTGCTTGAAAGCGTTACGTCTAATACAATATTTAGGTTGTAATACACGGATTGGTGCTACGCAATGCAACATTTGTATAGAAACCGTTTGGAACAACATAAGTAATATAAATATTCGAAATATTTATTGTTGCACACGTAATGGAATATGTCACGTGACACGTCTTTGCACATTGATAATGGAGCATCTCGAATCTGACGCATGCGCAGGTAAGGGTGAGTACCTGATTCTCCAGAATAAAGTTATCACTTTCGAATGGTATTTTGGCTATATATTACATTGTTTTTATAAGCTTAACGCTAAGACCTCGCCCTCGCTTCGAAAGAAACCGAAATACACCGAACGAAGAAGCCGAGAGGTTCCGAGGACAACAATTGAAGTTGATGTTGAATTTTCTATTTAAAATTCTGAGGGATATGTTAGTAGTTAGTAATATCTATTTATATATCGTCACCAAATTACTCAACACTGTTCTTCTTTTGGTTAAATACAAATACCAATAACAAGGTAGTTTTGTAGTTGTAGTGACCGCCGAAGGCATAAAAATTATTTTCGTCCATCTGCATAGTGGCCAGTCAGTGATCCAATTCGTCGTTCCAGCAATCGTGTGTACATTTAATTGAAGATGATACTCACTTCATTAACGTATTAATCGTTCGCCAGTATTTCAAGTAAGTTTAGGACCTACCTATTTTTAATTAGCCTTTTTTTAATGTGTTTACATTGGAGGATAGGCGCTTTAATGCTCCCCAGCTAATGAGTCAACAGTCTTCCCAACCGATTCTTTTTTATGTCTTAACTAAACTAGAAAACATGAGCATGTTTTCAAAATTTACTTTCAAGGTGCAGGAGAGTTCAAATGTGTCTAATTATAGAGTGTCTCATTAATTAGGACCACCACTTGTAAACAATATTTTTATGTATTGAATGGGGACATTAATTGCTAAAAGAAGTAGGCATTTACCAATTAAATAAGGTATATTTATAGATTTTCCTGCCTTATTTTTGTGAGTAAAACACAGTATGGTGATAGCGTTGTGGTAAATAAGTCTTAACTGGAAGGCTTTGCAAAGGGCCTCTAGAAACCCACGGGGAAGTATTACGTGTAGCAGACTGACAGAATCACTTTGTTTATTTCACTGGGTGGTCAGTTATTTTGCTGTATATATCAGGATCTAATAGGGATTTTCTTCGAAAGTTAAACCCAGAGATAATCTGCCTTAAAGCCCAATTTATAGGCTGGCATAACGTGGCGTAACGCAAGCATTTCACGAATTGCAGTGTGTATCATGTTGTCCCGGTTCATTTTTTCTTATTTTTGTTCCAGCCTCGTCCATGCCGTGAATTTATTTCAAAAATAGATAAATTGGAATAATATCGAGGGATATTTGGCAACTACATTGATTCCCATCGAGATCTCAAAATCTGGAATTTACAGAAACTATTGAATATTTAAATTAGTCACTTTTTCCTTTTATTTTCGGTTAGTAATTTGTGTTAGTCTTATCCACAGTCATCGCAATTACATCTGTTGCATACTGCACATTTCCATTAAAGAAGTTGGATTTGTCACTCGTGTCTCACGTTGATAAAACGGCATATATCAGAAAGTGACGTCATACATATATTTAATTTGCACACTATATCAACAAATAATGAAAGTTCGAGATAGAAGGTATAATACTGCTTTGCAGCGTATCGGAGATTTAATAGTCCACACCTTTTCCCATAATGGTAGGTTTATAGGTAAGGTTAGAGTTAGTAAGAAGGTAACGAAAAGCAAACAGATTGAGGCATCTCGGGATGAAGCACTGCCGAGCGAAATTACTACTGCCGCCGCTCCTCTCGTAGATGATCTACGTGTCGAGGAATCTCCTTTTGTACTGGGGAACCTCCCCAGAGCCGGGAAAGAAAGGCGAATTGATAATTTAAAGTTGCAATTTCTACCGAGACTTATCAAAACTTAGAAAAGCTTTTTTTGTTAATTGATTCATCAGATCCAATCTTGACCTTACTATGGAGAATTTTTTCACGCACTGTTAAGCTAAATGAGAGAGAGAAATATTTTTGACCCAGCAAATGGTCTTTATTATGTAATTAAAGCAGTATTTTAAACCGTTCATTCTCATATTACGCAGACATTCTTTGTCCCTGCACGGCTAAATTGGAAGAAATATGATAGTTTAACTTAGTTACTTTAATTCGCCTGCATAATTTAAAGCTCGCATTATGCAATGAGGACATCCTTAACTGATCGCCGCATCACCAACAAAATTCTTTCGAAGAATCCTCGGGCAATTAAATGTTTCCATAATGACGTTATTTTCCTTGTGCACTCCCTGCATCTTGTTACCTGATGGGTGCTCGTTAGCACCGAGGGACAAAATAGGTAGAGTTTATATACCAAAATATCAGCGATTCGCTCAGTTGTCAATATTGCAACCAAATTAAAAAAAATAAAGTTTTATCAAACGAGGTTAAGGTCCAAATGATGTTTATTAATTTATGAGATTATTTAAAAGTGCAGGCGAGACGTATCCATTTAAGAAAGCTTCTATTTTGTTGCACACGCCCTTGTCATTTTTTAAACGATGAGATTTCAACGTGCCCTTAACGCGGTTTTCAATTTATCTTAGGTCCGAGATTTTTATGGAAAATATAAACTTAGCCGAAGCCTTTAATCGCAAATGTCCTTCGGATCAACATTGGGGCTGCAACAACAACGGGAACGATGATTTTTATACCTTTAATGTAGATCAGTTTTTACTCTCTTCCAGATATCCAATAGATTTAGAAGCATGGACTTCAAGCACTTAAGTTATCTACTTCTAGTCATAGTACATTATTGTCATGCTAGAGAAGGTAGGAACCTCTTTTTTTCCTCTAACTCAATATTTTCTTCTTCGAGTTCTTCTAAATAAAATTTGATTTTCAGTACCCTCCCCACCATTAATTGTGAAACAGCCTCCCACCGACGAAGTTCTTTTCCAAGTGGAACAAAATGGGGAAAATGACAAACCTTTTTATATCGAGTGCGAAGCTGAGGGCGAACCAGCTCCGAAATATTTCTGGATGAAAAACGGAAAGAAGTTTGACTGGCAAGCTTACGACGACAGAATCTCTCAACAAACTGGCCGCGGAACCTTATCGATCTCTAAGCCTTCTGAAGTGGATATTGGACAATATCAGTGTTTCGCTGAGAACCAGTACGGCACCGCCACCTCCAACTCCGTATTTATGAGGAAGGCCGAACTTAACTCATTCAAAAACGCTCCTCCGATTTCTCTAACGGGTCGAGAGGGTGAAGCCTTCAATTTAACTTGTCAACCACCAGACGGTTGGCCAAAACCTGTGGTACACTGGATCATCATGTATACCAACGGGGGATTTAAAACGATAAACTCTTCAAGAATGACTTTGGATCCTGAAGGGAATCTGTGGTTCTCCAATCTGACTTTATCTGACAATACTGATAACTTCATGTATGCTTGCGCAGCAACGAGCCCGTTCAAACACGAATACAAATATGGAAACAGGGTCTTGTTGAACGTTGTAGCTGCCGGAGTTTCAGCTGCCCAAAATAAGGTGCAACCAGTGCTACAGTATGTTACCCGGAAGAATGAGATTGCTTATAGAGGGAAAAGAGTTGAGCTTTTCTGTATATATGGTGGAACGTAAGTAAAGATTTTTATTCAACTAGTAGATTTTTGTTTTAATCTCATACTTGAGTTCTTGCTGTCGATTATGAAAAATGGTAAAAAATAATCCAAAATTTGCTATAGGAATCTTTAAATCTTTCAGACCGCTACCGCAGACACTTTGGCACAAAAACGGAAAACCTCTACGGTCTACAGACAGGGTGACACAGGGTAATTACGGCAAATCCCTTATTATCAAAGTCGTAGATTTTGAAGATGAGGGAACGTACACTTGTGAGGTCAGCAATGGAGTCGGTGATTCTAAGTCGTACTCCATCAATCTTAGGGTTTTGGGTGAGTAATAAGCTACTACTTCCTCGCAATTTCTAATCCAGAACGCAGTCTTCTGACACCTACGATGCACCTCGTTGCATCAACTATATAAATAAAGGAGCATCCACTATGATATTTCATTCATATGTTACAACGATTAATGGTACTATGTATTTTAATTAAATATTCAGTTAAACTGAATTATATATATGCCATCGTCCGTAATTAAAACAAATTTATTATGAATTGCAACAGCAAAGCGACACAAAACACCTTTCTAATTCACGTTTAAAAATATTTTCACGCCCTGTGCTAAACCTTATAATTCCTTTTCAGCTGTTCCATACTTCATAGAAGAACCTAAGGTAATAACCGCAGCCGAAGACGAGGCAGCAGAATTCCGATGCCAAGCTGGAGGTGTGCCAGAACCAGAAATTAAATGGATTTTCAATGGAAGACCAATTGAGCAGGCACCGAAAAACGATAGACGAAGGATCGAGCAAGGCAGACTTATTATTGAACGTCTTGTGAAAAGTGATACAGCCAATTACGGTTGCAATGCCACAAATTCATTGGGTTACGTCTATAAGGATGTTTACGTGAATGTTCAAGCTTTATCGCCCGAAATCACTGAGGCTCCTAGGGATACCGCGGCAGTTGACAATCAGAGCATTAATATGACTTGTAAAGTAATGGGTGCTCCTAGGCCGACTATTAAGTGGATTCGTAACGGGGAAGAACTAACAGGGGGCAGGTTTAGAGTTCAGGAAAGTGGTGATTTGCTCATTACAGATATCCAGTTCGATGACAGAGGAAATTACACATGTTATGCTGAAAATAAATTAGGAAAAGCCAGTGCCAATGCAAGGCTGGACGTGAAAGAACACACATACATAACGGATGGTCCAGAAGATTATGAAGTTGAATCTGGGACGCCTGCGACCTTCCGATGTAATGCTGTTACTGATGCCTCATTGGACCTTGAGATAATGTGGCTGAAAAGTGGTCAACCAATAGACTTCGAAGCTGAGCCTCGTTTCGTTAAATCCTCCGACTACTCGTTAACCATTACCAAAACCATTGAATTGGACTCTGGGACGTACACTTGTGTTGCTAGAACGGAATTAGATCAGGCTTCTGCGCAGGCGCAGTTGATTGTGCAGGACATACCAAACCCTCCTGGAGATATTAGAGTGGAATGTCATCGTATGGATGCGACCATCCAGTGGTCACCAAAGGGAGATAACAGAGCGCCCATTTTGCGATACATCATCCAATATAACACAAGTTTCACTCCGGATTCCTGGGAAGATGCTTTCAGCGACGTTCCCCCAGTAGATACTACTTACACTATACCCATGAGCTCATGGGCAAATTATACTTTTAGAGTCATTGCAGTTAATAAAATTGGAAGGTCACTACCTTCCCCTCATTCAGAGATATGTTCAACTCCTCCAGCTGTGCCACATAAAAATCCTGATAATGTAGTTGGAGAAGGAGATAAACCAGATAATTTGGTGATTACTTGGACACCGATGCCTCAAATTGAACACGCGGCACCTGGTTTTAAGTATAGAGTTTACTATAAGAGGGATATCCCAGGAATAGATTACGAACCACCTCAAGAAATTACCGATTGGCGTGTAGGACGATTTGAAATTCCTGATCAACCGTCCTTCCAACAGTATAGAATTAAAGTATTAGCTGTAAATGACGAAGGCGAGGCGGATGTGTCTCCCCAGGAAGTTATTGGATACTCAGGCGAAAGTAAACCATTAGAAGCACCTCAAAATTTCACGGTACTCAACGTTCAAAGCCCCACAAACGCCCTTCTTAGCTGGATTGCTGTACCTTTGGAGTCAGTTCGAGGTAAAATCTTTATTCGATACAATTTTGGCAATTATTTTTTAAAATTATTTAATTTTTCAGGTCATTTTAAAGGTTATAAAATAAGTACTTGGAGCGACCAATCTCCGATTGCAAACGAAATTCAAGTTCAAGGAGGCAACGCCAAAGCATTAGTCAATACTTTCGTGCCAAATTCTAAAAATTACGCTCAAGTTTACGTCTACAATGGAAAATTTAACGGACCCCGTAGTGAAATACTCAGTTTCCATACTCCGGAAGGAGTTCCTGGCGAGATGGATGTATTAGAAGCCACCCCACTGGGATCATCAGCATTTATGCTGAAGTGGGAAAAACCAGATAGGCCTAATGGGAATTTGACTGGGTACAACATATATTACGCCGAGGTAGATCAAAATTTGAAGGTGGCGGGAGCAAACGGAAGGAAACCACAGATAACGGACCCAAATAGATTAAGAGCAAAATTGGCTGGTAAGTTGAAATTTATTTGAACAAACCCGTGGTATAAGTTTTAGTGTATGTTTAATTTAAAGGTTTGAGACCGGCAACAAAATATCGAATATACATTAGCGCCACTACTAAAGCAGGCGAATCTAAGCGGTACTTCATAGAAAGAAATACTAAAGCTTTGGGTTCGCATCAACCCGGCGTGCCTAGATTCGGATGGGAATCCGTTAGGGATAATAAGGCAACGTCAGTCATAAGAGTTAATTGGATACCGAGTGAGGACGGCAAGCCTGGATCCCATTTTTATGTGAAATATAAGAAGCGAGGAGAAACCATGTATTTAAAGACCCCACCTGAACTGGATGAAGATTTCCAAGAAGGTAATATTTAAAAAGCTCTTTAGTAGTACGCGTGGACTGTTGACGTTTTTGGGTCGTGTCGAATGGGTATAACTTAGCAACTCCACGTTTTATATGCTCAAAGTTCGTCAGTAATAATATTTTTTGTATTGTATGCAGTTTCTGGATTAGAAAGCGGACAAACTTACGAATTCGTCGTGGTTTCTGTCGACGGCGACTTTGAAACGGAGAGTGAACCACAGGAAGTGTCCACCAATGATGGAATTACCATAACTGCACAACAAGCCGTTGCCACTGCTGGATGGTTCATAGGCATGATGCTGGCTATTGTTATCTTGCTCTTAGTCTTAATAATAGTTTGCATTGTTAAACGGAATCGAGGTGGAAAATATGCAGTACACGAGCGAGAACAAGCGAACGGACGACACGATTATCCCGAAGAAGGAGGATTTCACGAGTATTCCCAGCCGTAAGTTTTGTCTTTGTCTTTGTTTTTTTTTTTTTTTATTAGCCTTTTTTGCCATTTTTCAGTCATATTTGATTGGTTTTCCTTAACAAGTACTAATATTTCTTGAACTTCGCCCTAGTCATATTTTGACATTTACTTTTCGTTGGAAATGAAGCAACACGGTAAAGAGATTGTTTTTTTCTCATATATCACTTTTAATAGACAATTTCGGTATTAAAAAACTCCATTATTTTAACAGAATTCTCTAAGACGAAACTCGACCTCATTTAACCTTATTAACTCCCATTATAAATTTCATTATCGCATACTCAGGTTGGATAGTAAGCCCCACGGAAGGCCCTCAATGAGTAGTGAACCAAAGATCAGCCCCGAAAGTGATACCGACTCAATGGCTGAATATGGAGAGGGAGATACAGGTAGGGAGCATGCGAACGCTCAACATGCATTTGTTAGATATCTTTGTTGCCTCATTCATTAATTATTTATTCTTTGATTTTTTTTATTGTTTTATTTTTCGTTTCATTTTCGTTTTTGTTTTCGTTTATATAGAAGGTATGAATGAAGACGGATCCTTTATTGGCCAATACGGACAGAAAAGAGGTCAAGGCGAATCTACGTCCCAAGGATTTGCGACACTCGTTTAATGTGTAAGATTTTTTTTATTTACATTTGGTTTGCTTAGTTCAATTAACATTTTATTAACATCTGCCACATTTCCACCATAATTTCCTCGTGATTATGTTGTTTTATTACTGATACGTTTCTGACAAGTATCCAATAACCTTAATAATTTGTGTTTACTAGTACCGATCGGTGCGCCAGTAGATCAGTAAAAGACATTGCATTTACGTAGGAAAAGTGTTTCGTAACATATTAGTTAGACGTTTTGATCCTTTGGTTCCCGCAAAATGCTGAATGATCTGAGAATCGTATTGTCTCAAAAATAGAGAGATGAAATTGGAACGTCTCATGTTCATCTATTACACAGACAATTCTGGAACGTTCGCTCCAACTCGTAATCGCTTCGCATTTTATCAGGACTCTCAGTATTTAGGAATGAACAGAATTTCTCAGAACGAACCAAAATCCGTGTTCAAAATCAACGATGAACTGTAGTCCCAATAAAACATCCATTTTAATATATTTGATTTTTTTTATAGGTCGTTTTACTGAAGACGGATCTTTTATTGGTCAATATGTTCCAAGTAATATGAAGCAAATGGGTACAACTGGAGCGCCATGCACTAATAATAACGCAGTTGCCACCTACGTTTAGAAAAATCATATATTTTGCTTACGATGTGGTGTCTATGTTCTTAATTTTAAGGAAACTCAGTAGTTTACTTACAACGGTTAATAAGTTATAAAAGTGCGGTTGTAGCTTCGATATCTTGTTTTTATAAAGTGGGAAACCCTGATTTTCCCACAATACTGAAACTATTCAGGACGCAAACATTCTTCGGTCAGAAACGCTTGGACCCGGGAAATTGTAGATATTTACCACTGGTAAATGGATTTTGGTTCAAAAATGATTTTTTTCTTTAAAAAAATTGTAATTGAGGCGAAATCCGACAATTTCACTTGTCCATTAAGATTGTACGCTAGTTGTGTTCACTCTTTAAGGTATAAGCTCTCTTTAATTCTAGTCTGTGTGACTAGGGAGGAATCGTAGTTTTTAAAAAGTGTAAATATAACTCAGTACACATAGAGAGAGAACATTGAAGATTTATGAAGTCGTTTTGTTCGTCAAGAGTATCGTTTCAGTAGAAATATTTAAATACTGCCTTTAGCTTTATTCTAATAGTATACTGATACACCCTACTACAAGATATTTCAGCAAGAATGGCAGAAGGGTATTATTGCCAATCTTGCGATGTTTGATTTTGCATTAATTCGTCCACTTTTGTTTAACGAACTGCTGGTCGAATCAATCGCGCAATGCTAATTTTTTAATTGTTACTTTTCTGTTACAAGAACAAGTCACGATTTTTTGATAAGTTCACCAATACAAACCGATAGAAAACCAGAAAATAAGTTCGGTGATTTGCGACAACTTCGTCGACGTTCGATAAACAGGGTAGTTTAACACCTTTTTTTTTGTCTTTTTTAACACATGTGTGTAAGAAGTGTTTGGTTTTCGATGCGGTTTGCCCACACGGTGAAAAGTGAAGAGGAATGATTTATCAATATGCCAGCAAGATATCGGAGACCAAACATCGTCTCCCTAGCATATTGGTTGATTTGTTGATATTGTTGATGAAGTCTATCGAGTAATCGAGGAAATTACTTTTTGTTAGTGTTACGTTAGGCTGAAAATGATGCAAGAGAAAAATTATACTCCATTTCCTGGTTGGGGACGTCTCAAACGTCCGGCCATAGCAGAATTTTCCAAACTTTCCTCTTGAATTTAAAATTGCTGTTATGCGGTCGATTGGTCCGGCAGTTTAGTGTGTAATATTTACGAATCAAAATATGGATTTAATATAGTAATATATTTTGTTGTTCGTTACGATTTAAAATATTAACGATAGGTCATTTTTAAATTATAATGGTTTTGTTACGAAATGGAATACTGATTTCATGTAATGTATCGTATTTCAGAATAACTTTGTATTATTACGTTTTAAATATGCGAGGTGAATCCCAGCGTCTCTTGATTTACGAACTTTCTCATGGGGTTTATGTAGTGTACTCGTAATCACGATATTTAATATTAATCCCTTTCTCGAGTTATCAACAATAGCCAATTTCACAACTGGCAGCTTGGATGCAATTATTAGTCTCCGCTTAAAATCCTTGGTGTAAAAAGTCATTTCATTGAAAAACGTTAGGATCGGATCAAACATAATGAAACTTCGTTTTGCACAAAAGGCCCTAATTTCTCATTTTTAAATTGTCTCATTTTTATTAAAGACTTTCGGTCAGCGACTCACTGGTTTAGGTTTAGAGTTTTTTTTATTTATGCAAACCCCCCGGCTTCGAGCCGATGCGTTAGTTATAGTTGTAGCAGTCAAAGGTTAGTTTTAGTTTTCTCTATAAAATTACTGATGACATATTGAGGCTGTTGCTGTACCATATATTGAGAACTTCCACATGCCATCATTTCCATGACATTTAAGCCTAATTTTAGATGTATTCCACAATTAAGACGATATTAAGTGAATAGAATTATGTTGCGCCGTTTAAGGGGAAGTCGGTTGATTGAGCGTCACTCTTCGAATCTCTGCAACATTACTTCAGACTTTTACAATTAATTTTAATTTTAAATTTAGTAATTTTTAACGTTTAATATTTTCCCGAATATGCGGAATCTCTACAGCAGTTTAGTTATTTAATCTTGTGGGACCAGCTTTTCGATGAATATTCTTTATTGCGATAGCAGGTCTGGCTCCTTCCGAGTCTTCGTGCAAACCTGCCCGATTCTTTTAAGTTCTTTGGAATTGCGCAGGCGCTTTCTGGACGGGTTAAACCGACTAACGTTTTCTCGTATGGAAACGAAAGACAAGCGACTTAAATTATCATTTCGTAGCCGTATCGGTGAACGTATCTCGATCGTTCCGATATTAAGCAATTCCAAAAATTCTCGACTCGACTGTTTATTTAAAATTTTTTGAAAGCGGCGTCCTTGCAATTATTTGTTGCGGCCACTGGTCAAACGTCGCACTCACTGTAGGTTTAGCGTTAAAAAACTGCAAAATAATTGTGAAACGTGAATTCTGGGTGTTTCGTTAGGCGTTAAATAAGTTATTCCATATTTCTTAATTCTTCCAACGTAACGTTAAGGACTGCTTGTGACTCACGTACGGCACACCGACCCTTGCCATTGCGATTATTATTATCTCCGATTCAAAATTCAATAAATATTTACATTGGGAGTAGCGGTAGGGCAATTTTTCTACGTGTATCGAACGATGGCAAAATTATTGTTTCGTGCCTTTGATGATGTTGTCTTTCGCCGAATCGTTATTCAGAAAAATTGTATCGATATACTCACTCCAAATATTAATGTCGTCTACATGTTGTCCAGGCTTTCTGCATTGATGTACTTTTTTGGCATGTGGACGCATTGAATATTACATAGATTAATCGTTGATTCACTGTACTGTTGGATATTGAGTATTAAATTATTAATATACATATAATTATTTAGGGGTTAACATGACCATTGCTTTACTGCGGCATGAAGCGGGCGCAAAGCATTCTTCGAGTTGTGAACACGGTTTTTCCCGCAAACAAAATCGTTTTTCTTTTTTCTTTTTTGGCAACGCATTCGAGAAGTTATCTCCCAACTTTTGAATTTTCCAGACGTCCGCCCTGTTCTAAACCGTTTAGCAAACGTATCCTGTAGGGTATTGGAAGTAAATGTGACGAGGAAATTATTCAGAATATTTTTCTTTAACATTTTGCGACGAGGCACGTGATCTAATAATTTCTTCGCCAGCTAGTTCTGTGTTGCTTTAAGTGATTTGAATCTCATAAATATATACTTTGAATTGCATTGCTTTTGTAACTTCGTTATGTTAATATCGGAAACTGTTTAGAAACATACAATATTTGTCATTTTTTGCACTAATAAATATTTAAATCACCCTGCATTCTTTTTTTTTTGTCGTCCGTAGAGACCGAGCCGTTTATCGTCTGAGGTTTAAAGGTCGCAAGGCACAAAGGTGCTGCGGCCGCTACAGTCGTGACGGTAACGGTAAGTACGACCCGGCTGAAACTCAGACGGGCGCTTCGTTTCGGTAAAGTATTTAGCGTAAAAGAGGCAACGGGAATCGACCTTCGTTACGTCCCTACTCCCAATTTCGCCGCCATGGAATAGGGTTCTGTTCGCTCAAAAAGGACCTGATTACCGTGAAAAACGACGCCACGTCCAGTTCTTCTAAATCATTGCTCCAAACGTCGATCTGCTACAACAGTGTTAGGTTATGTTAACTTATTGTTTATTTTTGCCCTTTATGTCTATCCTTTTTATAGCATTGTATCTGGATAATTTATAAGTATTTGATATAAAAATATTGTGAAATTAAAGTAATTTTGTACTTGAACATATGTGAATTTCCCCGAATGCGACTTCGAACAGAGCCATGAAATCGTTTGGCATAAAAAACACATCAGTTTCGTGTATTGAGAAATGGTAAATAGCTACGTACGTTAAAGGACTCGAATTTTAAATCCAGAATAACGTTTTCAGATACCAAAGTGAAAAAGGCATGTTACCTTAGATTTTGTGGTAGCACAAATCAAACCAAAATGAATTGTGAGCGATGGTATATTAATATTATAATTAGATATCCCTACATTGTTTTGCTAGTTATCTCCCTTCTTTCCTGCATTTGCCTGATTTTACCCTTTACTATGCGAAATTTAAATGCCTTTAATTTCCAAGATCCCCAAATGGTAAGTATAATTTTTTAAATTATATTTAGCATGGCACATATGCCATTTGCATGCCAACTTGCATTTTTGCCACATATTGCATATTAATTATGACAGTCAACGAAACAATCAAATTGACGGCACGTAAACGCAAATTATACAAAAAGTATAAATGCATATAAGTGGCCTCATATGATACATTTTATACTGCCTGAGGATGTCACACACTTGTGTGAATTACATTCTGCATGTGACATATAATTGGATGCACAAAGTGACTTGGTAGCTCTTTGCTTATTTGATCTGGGATACGGGACACATGGCATTCCCTCCCTTAACATATTACCTATCCTAAGTATTGGTCTTCGGCTTACCAGTTAAATACACCTTTGATCTTCTTAATAGTGTGAAGAAGTTTTAGAATGTGTCCTGTGGTCTTATCTTTAAATTTTGGTATTGCGTTAAGTGCTCGATACATGGAAATGTGAGGAATTGTGCACGCATACTTGCAGGCTTTTGGAGAATTTCGTTCTTCATGTTTCCTTTGCTATCAATAGAGGAAGTTACTTGAGTCTACGACAACAATCAATAGGAGCAGAGAGCAACTGTTGCCGATTACTCATATCATGTAGTACCTATATTTATGTGTCATGATTTGATTAGATTTATTCAGACAAATTATAGGATTTTTTTTGTGATCGCTTACATTTACGAATTCACTTGTTTTTAATGATGATTTCGCCCCAAAACCTAACTGACCAGGGGGGCTGCCAAGTAAGCAATGTTTCTGCATAGTACAGCATACTAGACGTGAGAGTATACTAAAAGCTTTATCATCACATCAAAGCATTGCCATAGGTCTTGAGTAATAGCTGATCATTAAAAAAAAAACCTTGCAGTAGAAGGTGAACCATAATCATAAGCTGTTGATTAACGCATTTATCATCAAACATTTGACAAACAACACGTAACAAATGAACCCATCCAAAACGTGCTTCTGATATTTCAACCATCACTTTGGGTTTTTTATGGTCACCCCATGTCTTCCCAACATACAACTACATCAATACTGTCTATAATTTGACGCCAAGAGAAATATTTATAGGCGCTTTAGTTACGGAAATTACTTAATAGAATTTGCTCTTCACTTCAGGGATTTTCCACAAGGAATACGTTGATTTCAAATCGCCTTACGGCTTGGGAGAACTTACAACGTGAGATTCGGCCGTCTGGAATTTTAACTAAAAATCCGAAGGAATTTTTAGCTGCCAACCATTTAAACACCACCACTGTAGTTTCTAGCACGCCCTATATAAAAAGACGGGGATCGAAAAAGAAAAATAAACAGCAGAATAGAATACATGCGAATCAGATTGAAGCGGAAGACTCAGAAAGAAATAAACTTGTGTTCGGAAAGGTCAGTTGTCTATATAGGGTGTTTAAAAAAGACGTGGCAATATTTAAAGCGGTGGGTAATTTTATGAAAAAAAGTCTATAAATATAAGTCCGGAAATGTATTGCTTCTCGGATATAGGGTGTTAGTTTTCTTTGAAATAACGATTTTTGAAAGATAACTCAAATTATATTCCAAAAACTATTACAAAAATAAACTAATTTTATACGTCCATTAATTCCACGAAGGATAACCCTGTATCTTGGAAACAATACATTTCCAAGGCTACGTTTATGGGAACTATTTTTCATAAAATGACCTGAGAAATCACCCCCATACGTATTGCCACGTCGTTTTCAAACACCCTGCATACGGGTCGTCCCTATTTGGCTCTCTTCATCACTAGTGTTATTGAATTTCAGCTAATGAACACTAGTGAGAGGGATTCTCTAGACATGCTCGAGAAAAATAAATGGCGGGATTTGCAGAACTTAACTGGTTACCACCCGAGTGAAGTGTTAGTGAGTTATGAAGAGCAGTTCTGTGGACAACCAGGTGAACTGCCAGTCACGCATTAACATTACTCCGTTTTGAAAGTTATTTTTTTATAGATGAAAAATATGCTCATATGGTTGTTACAACAAAAAATGAAGATAATCTTTTTACATTGCAATATTTGCGATCTTTATGTAAACTAGAACGCGTTATCATGAACTCGAGACTAATGAAGGGCAGATGTATTTCAAATAATCAGGAACAGGGGAAGTGTTGCAAGCCATGGTCGCTACCCAATTATGTAGCGACGCTGTTCGATAGGCATTCCTGTTTAACAATTACGGTAAGACAGATTTAATAATGATTGGTGATCATTAAAACGAGTTGTGTTGCCGCATTTCGCTCTGAATTCCTTTTTTGGATCTAAACATAATTTAATGTAGTATTTTTTATTTTAGGAAGATGACGTAAATGGGACTTTATCAATTTTAGAGAAGTGCGCCAATTACTTTCACGAAAACAGGCTAGATGGAAAATGTTTAAAACGGAAAAATTGTGACGTCCCATTACAATGTATTAAGCACGATGCTGTTTATAGCATTCTTAAGTATCTGGCTAGCATCACATACTTTCCTCGAGGGGTACGAACGATTTCGCAGTGTTTTCAATATTGTGATAGTGACTCGTGACATCCCAAACTTTATCTTTAGGAAGTGGACGCTAGTACCCAGGAGCTCAAAGAAACAATCCTTTTTTTACCAGTCGCAGCAGGGATTGCTAGTGTTCCCCTCTATCACGACATCACATCTTTGGGAACAGACTTCGAAGGTCTGTCAATAGTTGCAATGGACTTTGGTATAAAGAGTACAATTTTTGACGAGTACCTCATTCGAGACACTCGACTGATGGCCCTGGGAACGCTTTTTGTACTTTTATGCGTCTGGATATATACAACATCTATATTCCTAACTATAATGACAATAATTTCCATACTATTTGTATTGATCGTCAGTTATTTTTTATACAAAGTTGTATATGGAATCTCGTTTTTTCCTTTTATGAACGTTCTTACAGTCGTTATCTGCATAGGTATGTGCGAAATGTGGCCTCGACAGTTTGTCTCATATTTCTATTTTTTAGGACTTGGGGCTGATAATACATTTATATTGTGCAAGTTTTGGCAAGTGAATAAAATACGGCAATCTGCGAGTAATGATACAAACAAGATCATGATCGCCACCTTTCATCACGCCTTGAAGTCTTTATGTATCACATCGCTCACTACTGCTGTTGCCTTTTGGGGCTCATATTTTACTTCTGTAACGGCCATTGTTTGTTTTAGGTGTGTATTCCTTTTGTTGAGTGGAATGCGACTCATACAAATAATAAAGATTCACGTTGTTGAAAAATGTTTGCTGCGGCGCATATTCATTTTATATACGCTGATAACTTTTGTTCTGTCGATGCACACATACTCTGTATCTCTGTTAAATTGTTTTTTTTTTGTCAATTTCAGTATTTTCGCTGGCACTGCTATAGTAATAAATTTTATATTGACCATTTCGTGGGTACCTGCCTGTTTGATCATACGAGAAAACAGCTGCTTTTCTCGTATGACGCCATACTATAGTATGTTGTCTAAAACGGTTGGTCTGCTATGTGCTACAAAATGGAGTAAAAAACTCGGTGAGTATTCAGTTTGCCCGGCATCGAAAACGTTGAGATATTAATTGGGTCGTTAATTTTAGCTGCAAAATGGAACTGCCCAGAAGAATTTTTAATAGAAGCAGTTGTGCATTTAAGATACTTTTGGATCGTCGGATTTACGAGTTTAGCACTGGCCAGTTCTTTTATAGTTTTTGTTAAACCGGGCTTAGTCCTGCCTACATCGGTGGACTTCCAGCTGCTATTGTCTAGTCATCCCTTCGAAAAATACGACTTCATTTACAAACAGAAATTTTTATTTAATAAAGAAAAGGCAAGTTTTCGATCGCGGAAAAATAGAACGAAAATAAATGATATTCCTTTATAGGAGGACTATAGTATTACGGAATATAAGATGCCCCTGCGTTTTGTTTGGGGCGTTCTTCCCGTTGACAATGGTAACCACCTCGATCCGGTCAATTTGGGAAACATCGTTTTGGATTCGAGTTTTGACATGGCCCATGCGAGCTCCCAGATGTGGTTGAAAAATTTTTGTAGGGATATTAAACTTCAGCCATTTTTTCAACCCATCATGGGTATTTCTCTCACCAGCTGCTTCATCCACACTTTCATCAGTAGCATGGAACGCAGGTGCTACGACTCCTTTGCTAAGGAGGATAAGAGCCCGTGTTGTAGTTTGTCAAAGTTCCCTTTCAATAGAACGACCTTTAATTACTGTGTGATTGAGGAAATGGCTGAAATTTACGACGGTCCGCCGGAATATGTCTACCCAAAGACTTCGGGTGCTTTTTTTTCGAAGGGAGAATCACCTTCAATAAGGGCGGTTGCCTTGGAGTTTGATAGTAACGTCTCCTTTTCGATATCCTATAAGAATATCGACCGTTTTTATAAAGAAGTAATGGACTGGGCCACGCCGTATTTATCAACCGCTCCCCCTACTATGCAGAATGGCTTTTTTACTAGCGACTTAAACTTCTACGATCTCCAACAAGAGCTTATTTCCGGAACTAAATTATCTATTTTGACCTCAATGCTTCTAGCGTCGGGAGTTTTGATGCTGACCACCTTAAATCCCTTACTAACTTTCTTGTCGATCGTAACGGTGTTTTTTACGATAATAACCACAATCGCCGGCCTAATATTATGCGGCTGGACCTTAAATATTTTAGAGTCGGTGGCCATTTCGACGTCAATAGGGCTTGCGGTCGATTTCAGCTTGCATTATTGCGTCAACTATAAGCTCTGTCCCTCGGACATACGGAAGAGTCGAGAGGACGCGACTCGATATTCGCTGTCTTGCCTCATGGGCCCTTCGTTCATGGCAGGACTTACGACAGCTGGCGCGGGTTTTTTCATGCTTTTTTCAGAAATCTTGCCCTATTTCCAAGTCGGCTTGTTTTTGGTTATTATTATGAGTATAAGTTGGGCCTACGCGACTTTCTATCTGGGGTCGCTTTTGTATATTCTAGGACCGTCCGAGAATTGTTTACGATACTCTTACATAAAGCTCCGTCGTAAACTTGTGCTCCGTAAGGATAAGTCGGTGAGACACGAAAACAAAGAAGCAATAGCAAACACTTCTAGCTGTACTGATTTAGAGAACGTGTCGTTTATTAGTCACAATACTGACACGTCCAAGCAGAAGAAGTCGTCTTTCGACGAACCTTGTGTAAAATACGTGCCAAATCACGGACTCAAGAGTCAATCGCCAATAAGTAATATTACAATCTTAATGGGTGACGATAAGACGTTAGATTAATGTTGCAAACCAGTTGACAATAAAAATGAATAGGATTAATTCTGATTTTGGGTTGTTATGAGAGTTTAACAGGGGGAGATGATGATTAATATGTAGTGCTTCGACAAGCATCGACGGAGAGAATGCCAAAACGATATGTAGGCGTCATGTCGGATGTTGTATATGTATGTTGTTTATAGAGAGATAGATGACCCCTGAAACGTGATTTTTTAGATCTCAATAAGAGTAAAATAGGTATAGTGCGCGTTTTTATTTGTCAATAAGTGTTTGAGTTTGGGGCCACCTCGCCGAAAGCGATTAGCTTTGTTTCATGTGAGACGGGTCCAACCAAAAAGTGAGCATTCGTCTCAAACAGTAACGCTGCGAAGTGATTTCACCCGTGAGTAATGCGGCAGTACCTGTAGAAATTTTTTCGACGCTGCTACCACATCCCAGATTTGCAGACGATACTTTTTCTCTCTAATGTGTTTTTTGCGCCAGTCGGAGGTCAGTTTTATCCGTTGCCTTTTTTCGTCGTAAAAATGTGCACTCCTTTGGAATCGTTAATTTGCTTCGATAACGTAGACGTTCACATACAGGATTGGAGGTGTGTTGAGAAAGGCTCTATACAAGTGAAAAATGCGCAAATGGAAAGAACAAGAAATAACGAAATTGACAGAAATTAAACCCAAAACAGCTGATTATCGACGAACACGAACGCTCTATGCGGAATAAATGCGCGTGCGTCTAATTTGAGTAATTGAGGGCAGTCAATCAGTCATTTTCCAAAGAGCACGTGGTGCGCAGTAGAAATTAGCCGCGAAACTGTTTCGACCTTCTGAGTGATTTGATTGCCAATAGAGAAGCTTCACTTTCAACCTATTGCGAAGGATTCACTGTACGTGTGCGTATATTAAACCTCATAGGTATGCGATTGCAACATCAGTGGATGAAAAAGAAAGAAAAATAAGTTTGTTGCAATCTCCGTAGAAAAGGTGAAATTTAACGTGATAATCAAACACTATCGTAGAGGTAAAATATAAATAATAAGAGTTTTTCTTAAAATGGCGGAAACAATTTTGGACACGTCGAGAGGTTCGCACGGTGTGATTTGAAGCAAAAATCCTTTTTCTTACTCACGTCATTCCACCTCCCTCACATATCTAAGTCGCACTGATATGTAAAATATATGTTGATCGTGGACTTTTAACCACAAAATGTGTGTTTTAAGTGTTTGTGCTCGATAAATGGTCGAAATAGGTAAAACCGGGAAGTAGTGGAATTGAAACTGGCACGTTAAGGATGTAGTCTGATCGTCCAAATAGTAAATGTTCTATATTAGTACTAGGAATATTTACGTGTTATTGTACCTACAGCTCGATTCTTGGACAGGCAAAAATTGACGCTCAATTGTATGCCCATGATGCCGTTTCCAGTTCAAGAAGAAGCGTTTTTCTTGGGTAACTTTAGAGTTATTTTTGTCCATGTTCGAATCTGTGATTCAACATTCAGTTCGACGATAGCTTACACTCGCATGATCGATAGTTTTTACTTTGATCCTGTGTTTCTTCGCAAAATTCAAAAACACATGTTACTGTAAGTAAAATAATTATTTAACGTAAATGTTGTTCTCGATGGTGGATAGAAGTGGTTAAAAAAACATAAATTATTGAATGTAGGCACTAAATTATTTGACGTTAAACGGAACTTTTTGCGTTTTTTCCCATTCAGACACAATAAATAATTTTTTTCAAACAACTTCTTGCGTTTCATTAGGTAAAAGTTAGATTATCAGCTCCGATATCGTTTTGTTTATTTTTCCCCTTTCCGTACTTTTGGGTTTCCTCGTGTTGCCTCCTTTGTCTTTCCTTAGTCTATTTGCGCTGTTCACTCCTACGTTTCTACGATATTTTCGCCATTATGGCAACTGCTGCTTCAGGCCAAAAATCGTCACTTTATCTGGCCTTCGTTCTGGTTTTCCTTCTCGATTTCCCTTCCTTCGGCTGCCTATTACCTTTCTTAGATGCACACCCAGTATGTTACGATATGTTCCGTGTTAAACAAAAACGTTTTTTTTTCTACCACGCAACAGAATTTGAAACATTAAATTTTGAATTCGAGGCTGAATTTGAACCCGTTAGAGTTCCAACTGTTAGAGATCTCAGGTGTAAAACATGAAGTCCCGAGTCTACGCTAATTTGTTAATTGAGTGAAAAAAACCTTTCAGGTATGCAAAATGGACTGTTATTTGTGGCGCTACTTGGCTGCTAACGCAGGTTTTCTCAATAAATTCCTTCATTGCATATCAACGGTGGTTGGTGGTGGTATCGCGACGGCCTCATGAACGTGGATGGCATCGTCTCTAAAGTATCGACATCCCTTATTACTGAAAACTCAATAAATAGTGCATTGCAGGGGAGAAGAAAACCAATTAATGCAGTATATTAACGCACGGTCGTATTTTACAAATTCTTGCGTTGCTTTGTGTTGCTTTCAGTGCAAGTTACAAAATGAAATAGCACGCTCATCATTTTAATGGTCGAAAAAGGCTGAAAAAGATGTAGTATAATGTGGCCTCTAAGTTTAGTTACTTTAAATTTGGTAAGTTACTATTTTGTTGATTGAAGATACGAAGGAGGGGACGTACCAGTCCTTATTCTTATAACTAAGGAAGGGCAATCAGTTGACTACCATCTCTTGAACTCTCGGTACCCAAACGCGGACGTGCGCAATACCGAAATACACGTGAGTCCTCCCGCGCAAAACCGAGATCGAGGATACGGAACCACGGTACCAGAATAACGCTTTAACCCGCACGGCTTCAAACATGATTTAGTTTTCTCTTCCTTGAGAAAATTGGAAACATTATGACACGTTTGGATTCGTCGAAAAAACTATGTGCTTCGTATCTTCAAGTTAACTGTGTCTAGTTTTTTTGAAAAAACTATCTTTTAGAAAAGCCGGAATGTTTACACGGTAATCAAATGCACAACTTGTTAATTTAAATTAGATTTTACGGTTCTTTAGTTTGTTTAAATTGTGCGCGAAACGATTACGGAGCAGTTAGTTAATCTTGCAATTTTTTCGAAGTCGAAGAGCTATCGTTTCGTTTCTCTCACGAGTCAGTCTTCACAGGGACCAATTATCTGACCAGTGTCCGCGCTCTATTTAAACATTTCTATGAGAATTGCAGTTAAACTCAACGGCACTACTCCGCATCTATTTGTGAGCGTCACCGAATCAAAATCAATTTCGTTAATCGAAAAACGATTATTTTGCTTTAATTTTAGTTTAATTTACACCCCTGCGACAAAATCTCGCGTCACCTGGTTGCTAAATTCTACAGGGTTGTTCTCGTTCCGATCATTTATTTTTCGGCATTTTTTTCAGTTCGAAAGTAAAAAGTCCTGCGTGATCTTCGTCAGTAACCGATGCTCTGCAATTAATTTTTTGTAGACCGCAACTGCCTTCTTTTATAGAGTTTTCAATAAATCATACTGAATAGAGGCTGTTAATAACTATGAAGCAAGAAAAGGTAAAATGGTCGACCATTTTTAAATCGATGGAATTGGCAACGCGTTCGATAGTTCATTTAATATTCCCCGACTCCCGTGATTTTTTTACGAATCTGGCAACACTGCTTCTCCTCAAATATTTTTAGAATTGTAGACCGCGAATCGTCACCCTAAAAGCGTTATTTTGATGTTCCTCATTCGTCATTCATTCACCCTAGTTCAGATCGGTTCCGAAATTGTTTTGAGTCTCTCACCGCGCTATGAAATAAGGATTCGTATCTAACGCAAATTCCACGATTGGGGCCCTCGAAAGTCTCGTATCACTGTTTAGCCAATTGGAATACTAAGGGGGTAGGAAATGGTCTCGAGCTATGATATTCCTTTGTCTAGTGTCATACAAAGGCTCGCGATTTAATCAAAAAACATGTTTTTTTTTTTGTTCGACGACCCTGTAGCATTTTGTCGCGTAACGTCGGAGATGTTTTTCCATTTTCCTGAAACTCTTCAAATATCGAAATTTTCATTTTGCGAACGATAAATTCAATGCAATTTTAGTAGGAATTACTAATTGGCGCTTCAGTTCTGCGTAATCTTATTAATCAACACGTATCATTTAATTTTTACGATATAAGTTTAGAGGGGCTAAATATCAAGATATGGGGGCTTGGCCCCTCCTGCCTCCAGCTATAGTTACGCCTATGTTGATACTGCACCCACACTTTCCTCTTTAGCTGTTTACGATATTTACTATTATTTACACGAAGAACGTTGGCTTCACAAGGTTGGATGGGGATTTATTTAAGATGGCTGCTTCGATCACCTGATTTAACTATGATAATTCCTTTGTCGCTAATTTTTATTGCACTCGACAAACGCTTATTTATCTCGTGAATCGGTGCGGGGTGACTCAGTTGTAATTGAAACAACGACGGGAAAATTGTCGCCGCGGCGGCAGGGTGAAAAACTGAATTTGGGAAAATCCACACGCATGAAGCCCGAAGTAGACGAAAATGGCGACCTTGCAAAAAACAGCTCTTGTGCGAAACGAGCAATGCATGTTCTTATCAACGAGTCGTACACGTTATCGAGCAATTTTACGATTACAGATCTCGTGCACGGCAAGAACTTATGCAGTTTCGAACTCAGATAACAAAAACAATGAACATTTAACCATTTACAATCGAAAAAATAAGTTTAGAAATATAAAATTTATCGCGCGTTATGGCAAGGAGCATTGTGTTTCGTTTTCAAACTGTTCCAGTCGAAGGTGGCAAAATATTTAATTACTCACAGGCCAATTTCCGGACATGTCACCACTAAAACCCCCTTTTCCCCTTTCGCCCCTGATTGCCGTTTTTGGGGTTATTTCGAAGGAAAAATAAAACGAATGTCCCACGTATGATTTCGTTTCAGATTCGATGCCAACAAATCGACAAAAGGTGCCAGCAAGCTTAGACGAGATTTGATAAATGCAGAAATAGCTAATCTTCGCGAATTGTTACCATTGCCTCCATCCACCAGACAGCGACTTTCACAGCTACAACTTATGGCTCTAGTCTGTGTGTATGTTCGGAAAGCTAACTACTTCCAACAGGGTAAGTCTTTCTTCCGGTTCTAGTTCTCACACTCGCACGAGAGCGAGCAGCACGCGCGTGCGTAGACAAACCTTTTGTCGATGGCCGTGTGCTGCTATATTATTAATAATAGGTTTATCACAATCAAGGAAATGAATCCTTCACGTGACAGATGAAAAAAAAAGATGAAGTTTGCGATTGGACCCAATGATGGGCAAAAGACAGATTCAACAATGTTCCATAAATATTTCTTTGTAATGTGAAAGACGCATCAGATAAGGAGCTTCTCAGGGAACGTATACATGTCGGGGAATGGTTAATTGACAGCCCAATCAGCAGATATTTTTGTCATTGGGTTATCGTAGCGACTTTGATTGACTTAATATTCTAGCTCCAATTCAATAAACAATGGGTAATTTCACTGAATACTTCGGAATCGCGCGAACCTAAAATACGTGACTCGATTTCGATTTTTCCGTGTTTCTTGGATGTTCCACCTTTTAAATAATTTCAAAAAGTTTCAGTCGCATTTTAGGAACTTCTCAAACTGGACCAGATCTCTGCGCGTGGCCGCTCAAAAATAAATTTCGCCATCGTTAAAGCACTCGTTCGTTAAGCGCCCATAAAAAAAAACCGCTGTGCGCCCTTTTTTTATTTCAAATTTGGCCAGAGGCCATCGAGAGAATAGATTGCGCACAGATAAATGCGGAATTCTACTGATCCATTATTATTACTCACCATTTCGATATTGAAATTCGCGTAATTTTTTTTAATGAACATGAATCTAAATTGCTTCAGCAACCCGTCGACTATGATTTCTTACTTTCAATGTGCTGGAAGTATGAGGTCATTCGTTCAAATAAAATAATAATATGGTATAACCAGTTTATAAGCTTTAATGTATTGTAACGAAAACTGTACAGGTTTTCTATAAAAATGACCCATATCGCACGATTCGTGTATCGCCCGGTAAAAAGGTGTCTATGACAAATCTATTTTGTGAGAAGATACACGCGCGTTTAGTCCCTTCAAATATAGCTGGAGCACGACAAATTTCGGATATTCCGTAACCGACGCGATTAAATAAAATACCGGGTAGAACCAATTATCGATGCGATTAAAAATATTCTGTACGAATCCGAGAATATCTATTATTGATTTGATTCGCAATTAAATGCTCTGAAACGGTCTTGTTCGCTACACTCAAAAAACGCGTGTCCCACTTAAATTTTTCAGTGGACCTGAAATCGATTCGAGAATTGGTCGTGCCAGCGGGCCAGAATCCGAAAATAATCGCTTTCCCGACGACGCCGTCGAGTTCCGAAACGGTGCGCACCCTGTACTAACCCCAGCACCATGAATGTTTCCCACTGTGTTGTTATTTTAATTATTTTTGCATTATTTTGTTGCAGCTTTTAAATACCACTGCGTCGGATTGCAAGTACCAACGCCCAATGTAGGATTCTCCAAGGTGAGTTATTTTAACGATCTTATATCAGGCATTATTTCTTTTTTCTCAGGAAAATTGACGGTAAAATTTCGAAAGATTCAGATTGTTTAAGCATTCAATCTGTCTTAAAGGATTTTTTGCTCTCAATTTACTTTGGGAATTTTTAGCGTTTGAGCCGTTTCTTCGTTACATCCATTTTCGGGTAAATTTTAAAAACTCGAGACCTCGTTCGAGTTCAACCGAAGTGAAAATGACGTCGTTTGACGTGTTCGCGTGACCGATAGAACGAGCTTCGGGCAAATTTGACGTCATCGTCGAGAGCCGAACGTCCCTGCCACGTATGTGAGACAGTACTGCCAACAGTTGACCGGTTTAGGCCGACTCTCGGACACTGTCAATTGACACGCTAGTCTCTGATAGCAACAGTACACTCAACCTGTCGTTACGACCAAAAAACAAACAAACCAACGTACCATCTCCAGAGCGGGTATACACCTTGCGGTTTCCAGCTAATAAATTATTATTGGATTTTCTTGAGTCTCTACACATTTCTTTGTCTGCGAATGATTTATGGTTTGATTAGAATTTTGAACGTTGCTTAGCATTTCAGAATTGAAATAATGGGCGTGGGCGTGTACGCGTAAGGACCACAGACTTTGCGTTATTTGATTTCGGTTTTAAATCGAATGATCGAATAGAATTAACGATTTTAATAAAACATTATCGACCCAGTCCATCTGCAAGTTGGTGCAAGTAGCAAACGTTTTGGTCGAACAAGGTCTTTAATAAAAGGTATATTAACTGCTTCAATAGACGATTTCTCGTTGGCCAACAATCATTACGTGGGTTCACGAATGCAGGAATAAGAGCAAACATAGTCAAAGGTCATAAGAATTGGCTTTCGCTTCTTTGGTGCAGTGTTAGCACATTTAAATGTTGCCATGCATCCTGTTTTATAGCGAATTAATCACTTATAAAAATATTTTAATATCGAGTCGGTGCTTAATTCATCTGCTCGCATATTACATTGTTTCGTCGTTGAGTTTATTATGAGATGGCAAGATGGTAATAAAGATGAAAGATAACACTGATGAGGAAATGGTACACTTATTGCACACATATTGAAGCACCTCTCGTGGACGTTGTTGAATTCGGTTTTATTGGATTTGCGTCTTTAAGGCGCCCGCAGGCATCGTTACAATGACTGATAGGACCGATGGCAAAGGGACAAATTTACGGCCCCCCCTCCCCCCTCCCTCCCCCTCCCCCTCCCTCATGGTGGTAAACCATTTTACGTGAATTCTTACCAGTAAAAAATTAATTGTTAGGTCAAGTATTTTTGATTTTAGAATGTGCCATACCAGTTTCACTGGTGCGGCCATTCGGCAACGTTGCATTTTCTGCTGTGGCTGTACCAGCAGTTCTTTCGATCTCGCACTAGTTCAGGGCACTCTGAGGATCTATATTGGGGGCCGCGGGGGGTAAGAGGCTTGGGCTGCCCGGGTCAGCGCGTGACCTCAAGCTCTGAGATACGCCGGCTACTTTCCCACGAAGAGACGCCCGCAATATCTACCGCTCCTCATCAGGAATATAGCCTGTCATTAAATACGGCAATGTATGTGTATATAGCCCAAATTACCTGCGCGTTAGGTGATCTAACCCATCGCCAACATGTTATCTAAAAGTACCTGGTTTTAACCCGCAACGTAATTTTGTTTTCGAAATTTTATGGCGTCATTCCAAATTGATCTCTTGCATATTTTAAAAACGTACAGTTAGGTCGGCGCAAATAAAATGTGTATTTCTTCGGCTCTCCATCGAAGTCGAAATTTATTAGTTTTCGAGCAAAGCTCGATTGGTGTCGAGGGGGCGTGTTGGAAACACTTAAACGTCACCACGTTAATTCGATGACGCTTAACTGATTAAGGGTTGAGTCAACCCCCTTGAAAACAGTCACGTATCGTTAGCATTGTTTCGGCCACACTCTTCGACGGAATTCTTTCCTTAATATGGGAGATGAATAGGTCACTGCCGAGTAGCAAAACTCGACGTTTGCAACAATGTATTATATTGGCTAAGTTCGGTTGTTCAAACAAGGATGAAAAATATGAAAGTAGAAAGAGACAGAGAAACCACAAATCTGTGCACTTAGTCATCTCGTCCAAGAGGAACAATCGAACCTTTTTGTCCGGTTCTTTTGGTACAATATCGGAATATACGAGGCCTGATTTAAATATGGTCAAATATTCTCGCGATACTTCTTAGCAATGCTGAGAAAGAAACTGTGGCTATATTTCATTATTACTTATTGTCATATTTACATAAATATTTATACGATGAAAATTTTATTCCTCGTTACTCGGGAAGTGGAATTTAGTCGTATTATCGATAGACAAACTTTCGATAATAGTTATGCAATCCACAGGTGTATTAATAGAGGTCGTTAATAAACGCGACAGTTTACCGCCTGAACAAAGCGAGCGCGTTAATGAGCAAGTTCAGATTATTAATCATCTCTTAATATGCGAGTTGGTGACAAGATTTTTCCACCGGCTGCAGGTTTTTGGGGTAAAAATAAAAAAGGCTCGCCGAGTGGGAATCGAACCCGGGAACGGTAGGTAACCCGGAGGACATTCGATACTACTTCATCTCTGCGGATCTGCGCATAATCACTTTCATAATGGCCGGCTAGTCGACGTTTTTTTATTGAGCATTATTGACATGTTTTTGTTGTTTTGGAGACACGTAGGATATAGCCAAGTCATCGGTAGAGAAATGTCTTGCCTAATTGACTCATACAATGAGCCAGAATGGTTCATTCTGCCGCGTTCATAATTCATTTATTACTTCTAACACACGTATGTGTTAAAGATTCCGAATTATACGCGCATGCCAGCATCGGTTTTCGGATCTACTATTTTCGACATTTTCGCTTATTTTCAATAGGATGCGGCGACGAAATGTTCTTTAATTCTTATTTCTATTGTTACAGGCATTGAGTGGGTTCCTAATAATGATGACGCAGAATGGAAAATTATTGTACATATCCGATAATGCTGCCGAGTACCTGGGTCATTCCATGGTGAGTGTTGTAAAGGTGAGCTATCTCCCAATATTTGTAGTCATAGACCGACAAGGTCCTTCGGGGTTTTCGCGACGTGGAAGTTTGCAATTCTATATTTCGCTTATTAGTAATTTTTGGGCAGAGGCACACGATAATTACTTGCCAGCACATGTACCTAATAAATTAAGGCCCGATTCTATAGAGAACGGTGAGAAGAACAGTCTGAAATTGATGTGTTGTGGTTTGTGTTTTTTTTTTTTAGTTTTATTTAGCATTTTGACTTTCCTTATATCGTGAACACCAAAGCTTCTCGGTACAGTCGGAAACGGCTCGTTTTACGCAACACACAATACTTTACAACCGCGGTGCGATTCTCACCAGTTATTACAGAATATGAGAGCAAAAAGCATTTCGACAACTACTAGAAATGCACCGAGAATCGTACGAAGATGCTTTTACCGTTACCCTCCTAATACTTTAACCCAAAAACTCCATAAAGCCATCTACGAATCAACCTGAGCACATACATTTACACTCGGTCATAGTATTTGTTTGTCAACCCTGTATATTTATACTATACCGAGTGTCGTTTCAGGAGGACCTGCTTATCCATGGAGACAGCGTATATGATATTATCGATAAACAGGATCACCAAGCCATTCAGTGCGAACTTGGTAGGCCAGTAAATACAGGCAGTAACAATAATGCCGAGCACGAAACCAGGCTATTTTTGTGTAGAATGAACGTTTCAAGAAATGCCAGGAGGCAGATGAGGTTTGGGGATCAGAAAGTGAGTTTCCTTTCTCTTGACCAAAACTCCCTGTACCTGATAAGTACTTAACGACGTTCGAATTTCAATAAATATATAGATAAAAAATCATTAATAGGAAAAGGCGATAAATTTCTATTTTCGGGTTCACAAAAAATTAACTAATTGGGTATACCTAATTTAGAATTTATTATTTTTAGGTCGTGTTGGTGCAGGGACGTTATATTTCTTTTTTGCCTCTATGCAGTAGAAACGAGCCGGTTTTTCTAGCAACATGTACACCGGTTGCTATGCCTGAGACCAGAGAATGTGTCGTTCAAGGTGCCACCAATGTATTCACGTCAATTCACTCCATGGATATGAAATTTATACATTTAGACATTAAGTAAGCAAAATACCTACTTCCCTTAATGAAGCCCATCGGCCGGTACTCAAAAAATAATCGCATTTCAGTGGTGAGTTCTATTTGGGCTATCCTAGGAGTGAGCTTGAAGGTGTTTCCTGGTATCGGCTTTTACACTGGGACTGCATTCGTGAAGCTCAAACGAAACATAGACTCAGTAAGTACACGCCTATCCCTGAACGACAACTACGAGTGTACCACTTCTGAACTTCTGTTATAGTAACTCAGTCGGAACAGGAACGATCTTGCATTCTCCTAGCACAAATTCAACGACATTCCGGCGAATGGATTTGGATGCATTGCGTCCTACAGGTCAGAGAGAGTTCTGAAAGTAATCAACAGCCAGTAATCGTGTGCACTAATCAAGTTCTTTCTGAGGCTCAAGCTTCAGTAATGCGAAGCAATGGATGGCTCTATCACTACTATGCAGTGCAAAACAAAATTCATTATGGATTGGCTTACGATGCGACGCATCCGAGTAGGTTATTGTATTACTCGGAGCATAGAGGTCATGGAATGTCTGGGATTAGAAACTCCGATATAACGACTTATTCTCACTTGTCGACTATGCCTGTATCTCTACATACGCAAAGGACGACAAACACTAGCACGACTACTCAAGGACAACAAGGGCAACATCTTCATAGGTCGGCCGACTCCGAACCTGTAGACTATAGCAACAGTAAGCGTAAGCCCAAGGAGATAAAGAACTTACAGCCTGAAGGGATAACTGAAGCAGATATTGATGAGGGAGAGGGTCTCCTAGTCGTTTCGCGCCTTTCCGATCACTCAAGAACCCTGCTGAAAGTCGATTTGCACGAGGTGCCGATAGACCAGTGGAATCCCAGCCCGCCCTGGTCCGATAACCTACAAAAGGTTCCAGATTTGTACCATCAAGATTTAAGCCCATGCGTAGGGAGTACTCCTCCCACTCCCACGGCTACTCCTACCATGCATTCAGAAAGAGTTTTCTCGTTCGACTGGATGCCGGAACAATTCGTTCCATCTATTAGTAATAATACCGTGACGACATCAATCGAAGAATCGCACGGACATTCCTATTGCACCACCTCAGAACGATTATTTCCTTTACAGCCTCCGCCGAAAAGGAATCAGCCTTCGACGGGAAAGTCTGAGACCACCGATCGAAGCTCTCCGTAATTTAAAGTTCAAAGTACCGTAAATTCCTGCCTAATTCCTATATGAATTTTAATTTTATATAATATTAAATAGCGTTTTTCTACACATATTGTTTCATTTTAGTTCTAAGGAGATCGATTTGTCTCGTGATTGGGTACCCGTCACCAAGTATTTAAAGCTTACTCGAAAACTCCGCTTCGGAATGACGAATTTTACAAAAGTCGAAATAAAGATTTTTTCGTGCCATTTAGGGTAGAGAGAAATGCCCCTCGTTTGGCAGCTGCAATTATCTTCGAACACTTCTAATGCCCTTCGGTAGCTTTGCTTCACGTTTCTGGACATTTTGGTGCGATCGATTCTTTAAAAATTTATGTTGCACGTAAAAAGAGCTCACTGCCGATAGTGGCACGAGAGACCGAAAAACCGAATCCAGGTCCATTGACGCGAATTGAATGCAGATGATTTAGAGAATTAAGAAATAACACACACTTTTTCGCATATCATTTATTTTAAAAATAGGCAAATAATTCAATGGCGAACCAATATAAATAAAATGTAATGAACATATTTCGCTTGCAATGATTGATATAAAATATAATTAGCTGAAACCACTAAATAGAGTATAAAATAAAAATAATAAAGGATCTTATAAGTAAAAACTATTTTCTGAAATTACCTATGTACACTATCTTAATATGCACATGTAAGTCGACAAAAATAACCATCATGGACTTTTTACCAATTTTTTTTAATCACCTGAAAAGATATATGTACTTCGTTCAATTAGTATATTTATTACGAAATAAAGATTCGCGCGATACATCTTTTAACATTTTCATTCGACAAATTTGTGAAACTACGTCACAATCTAGGTGGCCCAAGTTGGCACGACATAGTGCAAAATGAGCGTTGAACGCTATAATTATACCTCAAATAATAATGTATAACAAACTACGACACTGGAAAAATCCCCCAATTATTCCAATGACAATTGATTAATGTCTCAATTTTTACAAAAACAAAAACTAATTCATTTACAGTCAATATTTAAAAATATACCTTTGTTGATCAAATTACAACCAACAATGTTTACGAATAACTTGAAATTTCATCGAATATCGTTAAAGACCTTAAAAGATCGATGTGAAACTAAACAGCACAGTTTTTATGTAACTATTTCTACTAAAGTCTACTTCTCGATTAAAGATTGGAGGACCTAAGTGGCATGCGTTTGAAGCATCTAACTAAAGTAAGAGAAGGAGCAACGAATCGAAGAGTTCGCGACCACATTTAAGATTTACACATAAGATATGTCTCTCTAGTACTGGCAATCAACGACCTCCCCATTCCAGAAAAATTCTTTCAGAAATTAAGCATGAAAACGCCGTGCATGTTTTAATTCATAGATAAAATAAAACGTAAATAATATAATCCATTACTCGAATTCGGAAAGGAATGCCGTACTAGGCAGCGGTAGCCGACGTTGGAAAGCAATGTTGACGCCGTAATTCTGTACCGCTTTCCCAGGAAATCGTGTTTTATACGTTAACTATTAACACATTTACTTAATCTATGCAAAGCCGAATGTTAACGATGTAGTTTAACGCTCCATTTTTGAATTATTTTACTTTAACGGACGATTCAACTACAAAGAGGTAAATATATGTAAAATGTCGTCAAGTTGATACTTCGGTTAGTATCGTGTGGTTAAAATTCTTGAAACATGGAACTCGCTTAGTTGCGAATTAAAGTTATGAATTATTTCATTTACGTTCATTCTAACATTTTTTACGGAACTATGTAAAAACGATTACTTTTGTTCTATTTTACTCTCACCGAAAACATTATAAACTTCGAACTATTTAATGCTGCTAAAACACTTAATTACCGTTCGTGTCATACAGAGTCGTGGAAAGAGCACAGTGTTTTACTCGTTGATGATAATTTATTGTAATTCGTGTACACTAAACAAATGAGGCGAGATTGTTCTTTTAACGAAAAAGATGTTATTTGCACAATGCATGAGCTTCCACTGGTTTCCTAGTAAATGAGGAGAGCTAATAATTCGCTGGAAAAAAGCAAAGGGTACTTACCGCCATCTCGTGAAAGCTCAGACGCATGATATCATTTTACTATGACTTACCGTACCTATCTGGCCAGAGTTCGGTCCTATAATCATAGGAGCGGTCAAAGTGATGACTCATATACTCATATACAGTGTTTTCTACACGTTAAGCAAAAGTTTAGGGGTCGAGTTGTTCTCTGAATAATTCGAAGAACTATTTGTCCTCTGACAATCTTAGAAAAAATGCTTTGTTCTCTAGACACAAGGCCATGAATGTTTATCGACTAAATTTTTTATTTTTTATTAAAATGGTTAAAATGAGCGTAGCAAGATAACGTGAACTTCGAAAACGACACTAGTAAACACGTTAAATGTCATTTAATTTGAATATATTTCCAAATTTTTGTCACCTTTAATCTTTTCTTTTTATCACGATTACCTATATGAATGCTGAGATGACTAACACGCATTTCATGCGTAGACTTCATTGAACGATTTCCGAATCGTAACGTTCCGCATCGAAAAATGCTCGAGAATTCCTATACGTCGTAGTGAAACAGGTGCGTTAAAAGGAAGCGGAGGTGCAGGAAATCCAGTGACAGCGAGAACGGCAGAATCCGAAGAAAATGTGCTAAACATAAGAGGGAAATCCAGGCTTTTTACTATAAAAATTGGAAGGGCTTTGGACGTTAGTAATAAAAGTGTGCGAAAGGTTTTAAGGTAAAATTTGTTGTACCCGTATCACATATAACGTGTTCAAACTCTTCTTCCTACAGCTTTTCTCTTGAGGATTGCGTTTTGTCAAAGGCTTTTGACGCATTGGTGCAAGTTCGGTTGTCAATGAGGAGAAGATTACAAAGAAGAATGCATCTAAGCTGGCGGCAGTTATTTCGAACAATTATTGTAGTTTTTAATAAATTTCATAAAAAACATTTATCACCTCGGATCTAGGGAACAAGGATTTATCCTAAAACCGCCAAAGAACAAAAAAATCTTAAAGTTACCCAGAGAATGGTCCCCAAATTTTTGCCTGACATTTAGGAAACGCACTGTATACAGATGGATGAGTGGGAGAGAACAAACAAAATTATCACCATCAAACATATCAGATAACATAAGTACCACAGAGCGGTATAACTTTACTATTGAGCGTCGATTTGCAAAAAACGTGTTTATGAAAATTTTTGTAGCTAACTAATGACGATATATAACTATAACTTTCCTTGTTTTACGTGAAAGTTACAGCAACACATCGCTAACATCGGATGCAAATAGTTAATAGAAACCGTTCACTCGACACGATGGTATACACTTTGGGTGGCCAAAGTTCCAATTTTTGGGCGCGACACTATGGTATGAGGTTGGCACGTGATTCTCACCTTCCTCTTCGGATCGATTTGATGTTAAAGGCCGCGAGTATAGAATAGAACAAGAAAGGACCGCTTGACTTCAAACTTTTTGTTTGATACTTTGTCTATGGCTCTTACAATTTATGTTTCACCGAAATTTTTAAGCTATAATTAGCTTTACAATCTACGTCGCAACTCTTTTCAAATAGTCCGAAAAATCACAATGATATTCCTGATCATATTTTGTACCGCCTGACTTAAAACATCCTACAAAGGAAGTTATTACTCTTAGAGCATTTGTTTATGCGTTTACAACTCCCGATACATTACTAACCGAAATTGAAAAAATAAATAACTTTAGGAACGTTCGTTTCCTAGGGGCAATCCTAAGCATATCACCTTTTTTCAGGCCTTTATATCTCCAATATGTACTTTATTATTCACTATAGTATCGCCGTGAAAAAATATTTCTAGAAAGCTGTAAAAGGAAAAAGTACAAAAACTGCAATCCTGCATCATCGGTTTGTTTCCAAACATGCAGAGCACGAGGTACGATGCACATTCACCCATTGTGGGGTGTTAAATGGTTCCCTGTGTATTCAGATTGCAACACTATTATCACATAACTCACTTTTCTAGTAAAATACTTACACATCAACCGTTATTACTAGTATTGTAGTAAAATAAATGAAGAACCAATATCTTTGAAGGAAATTAGATTGACTTCTCTCTATTTCACCAACAAAGGTATACATTACATGCCAAACTTAAAAAAGCTCCGAAGAGGGTACTTATTCTAATAGACAGAAAATATAATCATTCATGCATCCTTGGCTAGTTTTATATATATATATATATATATATATATATATATATGTATATATATGTATGTATATATGTATATATTTATATATATATATATATATATTATATATACCTATATATATTACATACATATAAAATATATGATATATATATATTACACACATACACACACGCGCGCGCGCACACACACACACACACACACACCCACTCACACAAATATACATATATATGTATATATATATATTTATGTATAATACGTGGATATACAGCATGTACAGGGAAGATCTTGAAAATGAAAATAGTAAACACGTGTTAACTTCCATAAGCTGACTTTCCAAGGCTTACTCTAAAGTATTGATAGATCAAAAGTAAATCATCAGTCGATTCTAATTTTAATTAAAAAAATTCAACAAAACGCCTAAAATAGTGAGCTAGAATAAAAGTTTAATAATTTATCAGCCTATATCATGCAGGCGTTTGAAGGGTTAACATCTCGCATAATTTTTCATATCACTATTTGCAGCCCCTTTCACAGTCTTTAGGACTCACAGAATATTATTATCTCTCCTTTACCCATGTATTAGGTTTAAAACACAAATGGCAGTTGTCACGCGAAAAATTATCGTTGCTAATCCCGCTCTGCATAACACGCAATATCTTTACATTAAGACCTCGGGTGATTTTCCCAAATATATGTTTTAATACCTCATGTACATGCTGCATATGATATTTATGCTACTTTGCATACATTAAACACAAGCCGAAGTTTCACATTTCATCTTGCAATTTCATTTTCTTTATACCTCCTGGAGTTGTTTCTGGTAATCTTTTTGTTGGTTTATTTTGTACACCGGTATCTAAAAAGCAAATTAAAAAAACTCAATCAATGTGATGGATACCTCCTAATGCACATGAGCATTTGTTTCAAATCTAAAATTACAAATAAAGGTTGAATTTTAAAATATCGATTCAACGGGATCAACCTAATATCCACAGTGATCAAACATCAAGAAAAAAGATCATTTTGAAGGATTTTTGTACCCCACGTATTTTTATCCTGTTAATTGAAAATCAATTGAAATGTAACTTACTGATATTCGACTTATCGAGAATTAGCAAATGATTAATTTAATTTTTCAATGTGTAATTAACAATGCAAAAAAAACTTTAGTGGCACTGAATTTAAGATCTCAAATTTCAGACAAATTTATACGTATACGAATTTCAGTTTTGGTAGAGGTAGTGGTGAATTAACTTGGAACATGGGACGGTCATTTTCTTCTCATTTCGGTTTATAAATAACTTATTTTTCAATGCAAATACAAATTCGTTCCAAACAGGTACATTTATTTGAAAATACAGGTAATTTTACCGCAGACAAGATCAGTTTTCTTCTATCTCGGCTAGAAATACGACTTTACTTTTAAAAGGGTAAAATTTGGCTCAGACTGTTACGTATAACGAATCTAACTAACCTTGCAGCCACCTGACTTGCGTCGCAGGTCCATATCCTTTGTCATTTTTGGCGGCTATACGGAATATTATGGCTGCCTTAGTGGATGTATCAATATGTGCTGCTTGTAAAGACACATTTCCGACTACGCACTGATTACTGGGGCCGCAATACACGCGTACAAAGGCAAGCTGTGGAGGTGCATTTCCCACAGATTTTTCCTACAAATATCGTCTTATTATTAATTCAATGCAAAATCGCGATTTCGCTACCTTTCCTTTTACTGCTAAATATACAGAGTACTCGAGAATCTCTTGCGGGTTGGAACCTGGAGGTTCCCAAGACAAGTGAGCACCATCGTTTGCTTTTGCTATTTTTATTGCGGATGGCGCTCCGGGAAAACCAGGAACGCAAGTTTTAAAAGCGGAAACCTGGAAAATAAGCAAAAGCTTTTGACTTCACTGTTGAACTTTCCAATGTACAAAAACATACTTCGCTCCATTCCCCTCGGCCAACCGTGTTGATGCCAGCGACACGATATTTGTAAGCGGTGCCGGGCTCCAAGCTGATTCTCGGGTAATTCGACAGGTCCGGAAGATCGTCAACAGTTAAATCATCCGTACCAGACATTAGATAATAGTTCTGTACATCATAGCTTGTGCCTTTTATAAAGCCGACTGTGTACCAAGTACCCTGAAAATATACAAACATTTCATTGTATTTTAAAATTAATAGTCGTTTGATGTTTTTCATGGACTATTTGAAAGAAAGAAAAACTAGAAATTCTATAATATTGCCGGTCAATTGTAAATAATATAATTTTCCCCCAAATAAATGCCGAAATTAAATGCTTACTTTTAGAGGCTCCTGCAGGGCACCATTGAAGTCAGTCTTGTCGTTGTCTTTCGACGCATCCAAAGCAGCAGACGCCAATGCCGCTAACGGATCTTCAGTGCTGTTTGTCATGTCCTCGTCTTCTTGACCTTCTTCATCCCCATTTTCTTCGGTTTCTTCAGAATGCTTAGGCTCGGTCAATTGATTTGATGTGATTGAGGAATTGAATCCACTGTCCAGATCTTCAGACTTCAGATCCAGATCAAGTGACGTATCACTAACCGCAGACGGGAATATACCAATCGGTTGGTCCTGATCTTCCTGTTTGATGTTGGCGATTTCGGGTTCGGGCTCTCCTTTGATATCGGAGCAGATATCCATTTGGTCCAAGTCCATAGCTACATGGTGGTTTCATAGTTGGTTTGCAATTTTGTAATTATTTAAAAAAATATTTACCTTCTTCACTCACACCTTCAGGCATTTCTTCCTTTTGCTTAGACAATCCATTCACACTTTGCGTCGAATCAGCTTCCGCAGTAGTAGTAGGCGATTTAACGTTTTCTTCATCTTTGCTTCCTCCTTTCAAACCCAATTTGCTATATCGATAGCTTTCTGGAGGGAAACTGCAACCTCCTTTTAGAGATAATTTCGTTAAAGGAGCTCCTCCCAATAAACCCCCAATAGAGGCTTCCGACACTTCTGCCGTTTCTTGGATCACGATCGGCTGCTCATCGGACTCGATTTCCGGTACAGCCATTACATCTTCATCTTTCGAGACATCAGAGACTGTGTCTTCAGCTTGTTTGTCCGATTCTTCTGGAACTATAAGCCCAGCCTCAGCTGCTAAAGCGGCGAGCGCAGCATCCGTTGTAGCAGGACCCTCAAATGAGGAAGATGCTAGAAGGGACCAAGTATTTTTTCATCAGATTCAAGCGTTATTGAAGACAACTTTTAATAATCAAGAATTGCAATAAATCTGATTCGAGTAGCAAAAAGTCAAAACGTCAACGATTTATGATCTAATAAGTTTGTGATTAAACTATCTTACCTAATGTGGCTGATGGTTGTGTGGTAGGTTGTTTTGGTCTCTGAACAACCATTAGTTTGGGTTGATCAGCATTGTTAGTAACTGTTTGTGTTGAGGGAAGTCTCACAATTTTGCCGATTCCGCTTATTTGAGAAGGTTGAACGACAGTTAATGTTTTATTTGTACCTGATGCCATTTGTACAGTTAGCTGTTTGCCTCCAATCATTACTTGTTTCTAAAAGATACATAAAATATCGTCAATGACAAGTGTTACCTTATACTCACCACCAATGTATTCAATCTTCACTAAAAAGGAACAAACACTCTAAGGAATATTACCAAGGTAAAGCAAAACTATGTGCAAACAAGAATATGAAGTACTTACTGTATTTTTAGGCAAAGTAACAGTTTTCGGCGACCCTACCATTTGCATGGGCATGGAAATCGTGATGGGTTTAGCGATTTTCACTCCTTGAATGTTCTGTAACGACGAAGCAGTCACGACTGGAGTGGTGTTGACGGTGTTAGTCTTAACTAAAGACATGTTCACAGACTGTGCGTTAGTCAAAGTTTGCATGTTCTTGATCCCACCCGTTGAGCTAACCATGATTACTTGTTGATTACCAAGCGCCGAGATTTGACCAGCTGCACTTTTCGACAACACTAACTTTCCAGTTGCTTTATTCATTTGAATCATGTTCGAAGGAATTGTCTTGAGAGTGGTTAATACTTTGTTTCCTCCAGTGTTACCCGGTAAAATCTTCACGATTGTATTTTTTGTTTGAGGAGAAAGCACTTGAGTTGGCGTTTTACTTTGAACAACATTGCCCGTCTTGGGTAATGCAGCTAGAGTCATTCCCGTACTGGTTTTAACTAAAGTCACCACCTGTTGTTGAACACCTCCGGGTTTTTGAATAATGTTTGCGCCTTGCCTCACCAACACTTGTTTTCCAGCCAATTGAGGTGAAGCAGTTTTGATCATAGTCGCTCCTTGAGCGCCTTGAACTCTTACGGGATTAGCTAATTTTATTTGAGTTGGTTGAGATAGGGAAATCTTTTGGGTTACTGCTGCAGCTGCGGCCAAAGCTTGAATTCCAGACATTTGCCCCGTTGTAGTCTGCGTTTGTTGGACTGTTTTGCCAGTATCGGTAGCAACGGTTGAGACAGTACTAACTGTAGTTACTTGCACGGGTTGCAAGCTAGAATTCAAGGGGGCAGCTGTTGATTTCAGGGGAGGGCGAGCTTTCACTTTGGTTGGACTTGAAATGGGGCTTGGCCAAATTTTGGATTGCTGAAGGGAAATGGCTGGAGGACTTCCTGGAACTGATTGTGAAGCTTTGGGAGAACTGATAATCAGCGGAGTGCTAGCCTGACTGGCAGATTTGGGGGTTTGCCCTACCGTTGGAGGCAAGTCATACTTCTGTATTTGTAAAACGTACGTTTGAACTGACGGTGACCCGGTCCAATTAACTTCGAGCGAATGTGTTCCCGCTTTAACTAGAGACACGCGACTTGGAGCTGGAGGTCTGTCTACTTCCAGATACCACAAATCTTTACAACACACTTGATTTTTCCACGCTTTTCTATAACCGTCTCGCCCGGACCAAATATATAATCTAGTACTTATGCCTACGGCGCAATGTCCCGCCCTAGCGCACGGCACTGTCTGTTCATTTTCATTATGAATATTTAAGTCCTCCCAATTCATTGTTTCTAAATTAAGGCACGCCATTGTGCTAGTACATTTCCACTCTTTTTCATTTATTGCTAACTTTCCCTCATCCGCTACTACCGGCACCCATCCCCCAAATACAAACATTCGATGTCCGATTAGAGTTGATGTATGAAGAGATCTGAAAATAAGATTTCTAATCGTTACATTATGATTTCCCATTATGCACTGAAATTACTTATAAGTGATTTTTGAAACTTACCGAGGTAGAGGTGTAACTCCCGACACGATTGGTTTACTCCAGGTCATATTCTCAGTGTCTAAAAACCATAAATCGCCTAGTCGACATCCGCTCATACCACCATATATTACTAAGAATGACTTAAAACGTTTTTTATCCACATAAGCTAACCCTGTATGAGATTCTCTTGGAGGAGGTGATGGACCATGAGTTAATGGTATATCCCATTGCATAGGGTTAGTTTTAATATCTAACGTATATAAATCATTTAAATATCTAAAAAAACAGATAGTTCAAAAAAATGTTTTCTTGTTGGGGTCAAATGTAAAAATACCTTGGTACGTTGTTTTTAGGATCTTCACTATCGTTGGCAAGACCGCCAAATAAATATACCTTACTATTTACAATGGTAAAACTATGCCCTAATCTAGGGCATGGCGGGGGACCGCCCTTTGGGCTTCTGGGACTTATTTTCTTCCATTCCCATTTTGATGCCTGCAAAAATAAATTATCAAAACTTAAATTTAAAATTGTCATAGCTTAAAAAAATAAACGTAACTTTTAACAAATTAATAAAAAGCACATTTAAGTCCTTGAGACTAAAAAATATTCTATGGTAAAACCTGACATATTTAAGGGCTTTATTAAATGACACATTGGGTTCAGTCTTAGCACCACTAATCTCACCTACATAAATTCACCTCCAAAATGTAAGATCAATTATTCCTTTTTGAAAAAGATTGAAATTGAGTAAATAGCTGGGAGGAATACTTTAAAATTTAGGAACCTAAATAACATTGAAAAATTGTCCACCTTTCAAATTTTATAGGAAATAGCAAAAAGTTTATGGGATGGACCAAATCTACTTTGTCACCAATATGTATTGTGTAACTTTGAATAGGTTTAGGTGTTTGATGAAATCTGCAAGATGATAAATACCTATATTATTGCAACAAAATTTTATAAATTTATTTATATTGTCCAGGATTGTGAGACTCACAAATAAACTTATGTCCAGTCAAAACTATTATCAAAAACATAAGTACATCACTTCTTGATCAACCACAATACAATAAACACTTTTGATTTATCCACTTACCTGTAACTCATATAATTCATTACTATATTTTCCATATTCTACCATGCCACCAAACACTAACAACCTAGTGCCTTCAACAACAAATCCATAAGCAGCACATCCCGGGGGTACATCTCCTTTGGTAACAGGAACAAACCATTGGTTGGTAGCTAAAACAAGTTATTGAAATATGGTAGTATGTGAAACCTCAGTACACAGAGTGCCAAAAATGGGCAAGTGACCATAAAGGTTTAAAAAACCATAGGAGACGCAAGATGGATAAAGTGACATAAAAGTTGTTCAACTTTACCCACAAGATGATTGGGATTTATACAAATTTTAACATCAGGGACAAAGAGAATGTAAAGTGTTAAAAGTTCACAAGTTTATGCGGCATTAGAATTGTGTGGTTTTATTAATACATTTTCATTTTATAAACAAAATTTACGCGATTGAAATTAAAACAAATTTATTTACTAATTCAACAGTTACTATTCTATTCATTGATGTATACTAAATAGTTTAAATTTGGCGCCTAAACAAGACTGGAAAAATGCGGGAATTCAATTGGACACCACAAATGTGGTGAAACCACAAGCGCAGTCGACGAAATAAAAGATTTTTAATAGGATTCATTCGACCACAAAAGATTTATTAACAAATTCTGGGGTCGTGAAGAAGGAAGTAGCAATAAACAACCATGCATGATCCAATGGTAACTGACTATTGATAGAATAACGGAGAAAACTGACATAAAAGTAGGTGAATATCTGCACATATTTCAATCGACGGCCGCCATATTTGTTTCTAGACTAAACAAATCTAAGCCAAAATGACATTTCTTTATCATCCAACAAAACGCTACAAATTCCTCAACTAGTGACAGAAAAGAAACATCTGAGAAAAGCGTTAGTGAGAGGTTAACTTAATTAATTTCAAAACAATAACAAACAAACTCGCCATATTTACTACGGTACAAATCTAAACCAGGCAAGTACCTGTGTTGTAAACATGAAGTTCATCAACGATTCCTTCGTTTCCACCACCGAATACAACCATTAAATCTTTAATGGCCACAGCCCGGTGTCCATGGCGAGGTCTCGGTTGAGGCCCAGTGGGATTGGCCACCAATTTCCACCTTAACGCCTTACCCGCCATTACGTATCACATTGCACTCCCCTCGGACATATGAAACGAACAGAACAGTACACTTTTAAAAAAGTCAATCCCACAGGTATAGTTGGACATGGATTCATAATCGATGCATTAGTGGCACAAACACTTTGTCAACAAAAAACATTGAACACTTTGTGATACAAAACTTAATGTAAAAGGTAATATTTGTCTTTAGTCTTTGCCGACATAAGCGGCAAAACGTTATTAGAAAAGTGATTTTCGTTCTGTCGCCTGCCGGTAAAAGCGATCACATACGTATTGACTGAGGGATTCAGCTGTTCTGTTGGCCATCTGTTGTTTTTGCGGTTTACTAATGTTGTTACGTATGAAATATACTAGATGGCGCGTCGGCAGTAGCTTTTTGACCTCGCTTTCTCATTTCGATGACGTGTTCACAGTTGAGATAGCAACTCCCACTTCGAGTCCGGATTAGTTCGCCGTCCCATTGTACGTCTTATTTTAATATCTCTATGCTACGAAAGTTTTTTTTTATTTAATGAATAAGAAGAGAAATAATTTCATGAAAAAATAATTGAACAGTTGCAGGAAGGTACGGGATGTCCATAGGGCTCCTCATGGGGAAAAATCTGTAATTTTGGTATTTATGTTTTTCTAAACTTATTTAACAGGGTAAATTAGGATGGCTAATAGTACGGTTGGAACTTTTACGCTTTGACAACGTGACGATGTCACCTTCGCAATGCAACGCGATGCCATCTTGGTTTTCCCCATTTTGAATGGAGCTTTTTATCTCCGATTGCGAGGAAATGTCACACGTTGAAGCTCAGTTTTGCAGTTCCATGGAAGTATCAAAAAACGGGCAAATGAAATTACAACGTACATTACCTATGCATTTTTATTCGTCTCTCTTACTAGCTAAGAAACGTTGCGGAAATAATAAAAATAAACTTAAAAAATTATTATATAAAAGTATAAAGTGTTGAGCACCATATTACATTAAAATTGGAGTGAGGTATATATTCGTTTAATTATAATCTTTAGAGACACATGGCACGTTGTAACAAAGAAAGGATTTATATATTATTGTAAAAAAGTGTTGGTAACTAGAATCATGACATTTCGAAAAGAATACTTACTGTACATCGTAAAATATGAAAGCACAATTTTCTTTATCGGCTCATATGTATGTTCGTTATATGTTAAATAACATATGTACGAAAAACAATAATTTATGTGTGATTGCAAACAGAACATTCAAATAAATCTTGATGACTTATGTATGTCGCGAAGGTGATTGTTGATTCTTTAATACAGACCTTCAACTAGATAACAATTTAGACATTTGCGTGTGTAGAATTAAAATGTTGAGCAAAATACATCAGCTTAAGGATTCATTGCACAATTGGGAAAAATCGAAAAGGACTGGTATGTATTGCACAGTTCAAATAGGTACATATATCGTGATGTGTAGGATACCATATTGTTTGAAAATCGCGTAATTTAGGTAGATACCTATATGTACAACGGTATAAATCCAACGTGACGAATACAATAATTACTGAAGGCTTTGTACAATTTACACATATATACTATATTTACACCAAATTATATAAATCCATAGTTTTAGAAGAGGTATTATACATATAGGTTCAATAATATATAACTGAGACAGGCATAGCAAACACATTAAATATCACAGTTCAACCTTGGATATAATAGCGCCATGTTATGCATTAGATATTACGCGAAACTGGTTTACTTGAGTTTAATATTGCCAATAACAGGCCTAGTTGTTGCGCACGGATATTTAAGAATATATTTTTTTAGAGATACTTAACATATCATGTCAACGACATCGTCTCTTTTGTTGTGATGTAGAAATATTTAGAATGTGACATTCGTTGACAGAACCTGCGGAATAAGAGAAATCTAAAAATATCACTTTTTAAATATGGATTATCGTAAAAAGTGTAAAATTACATAATTAGGCCTGGACTGTCAGTGCTTCTGTTCGAACAAAATAACGATTTTTAGGCCCTAAAGTTGATTTAAGATTATAATAAACATGTAAAAAGTTACCCTAAAACAATAAACATTTATTTAGGTAGCGACCCTAAATGAGATATTTATATACACAGCAAAAATATAATCTCACGAAACATCAACGTTCATCAATTTCGGCATTTTGGGTATAATGCGGATAGTATTAGAGCGCATGTCGTAATCGTATATAATTTGGATGCAGCGACTCCTCTTAGGATAAATGCACTTTTTACCAACGTATAACAGACAATTGAACGGATTGGTCGGCTGATAACTTCACGAAATAATCGATTTTGTTGCACTCAACTAATGAACAAATATAGCTGAAACGCTATAATATCACGGAATAATGTAAAAAAAGTAACATTTCCCTACTGAAAAGCATCGAGAATTCTCAAAAAGTTGCAACTGATGCTTAACTAAAAATAACTATTAAAATAAGCTGTTGTATAAATATCTAAAATTTACAATACAAAGAATAGAGGAGGTCGATGGTAGTACAGTACATTGTAAGTCGGTGGTCCTACAACGTACATCGTAGATACAACCGACCCAATTAATCAACAATAATCGATCAGTAAAGGCGATTCGTATTAATAAAATTTTCTATGACATAAACCAGGAGTTTCCGCAAATATAATGCACTAAATATACAAAAAATTCTATCATATACAAATGTTACCCATATGTAAATATATCTTGCGGACTTCTCCTATGGCGTCCTTTCTTCAATAATAAAATTGTAATAAACGATGAATTAAATATAACTTTTAAAAATGACCTAAATTTCCATATAACATACAATTGACATAAACGGTTTCTTCACAGTGAGATAATACACACATCGATTGATATCGATTAGCATTTGCTGCAATGCATAAAAACGAATATTACACGTAGCCTACATACGCTTACTTAAATCCTCAAGCGTTAGTAGCTGATAGCTGCCTAGTTAACGATCAGTTCTAGGAATAGATTAAAAAAAGAGAAATGGCATCTTTCAGTTATATAATCAATTAGCCTCAGCATTAATTTCGAGAAAAAAAAATTGTGTTCAGGGATTCCTGGTACAGGGAGATTTGTAACTTAAGACAGAAAATTTCAAAATGGATAATAAAGTTTAAAATATGCGCATATATAATTGCAACTATGGTGAAGTATAGTTTTTAATTATTAAAATCTTGCCAGAAGTTGATTACCGTGCCAAAGAAACGTTTATTTTGAACCTTAGCATCTATCCTGCAATTTCCTCCATAAGTTTGAAATCGCTCTATTTGACGGTAAAGTGAATGCACATATCTTCGTTAAAGTACTGTAGGGCCTAATGCGATGGAAATAAAAATATTTTTAAATATTTTAGCTTTAATTAATTAGGAGTGGCAATGGCTGCCCGTTTCAGCACTAAGTCAACCATGGCTCCTTTGTGACTTAAGTGTTTCTTAAAAAGTAATTTCCATGACTGCCGTGTAACTGGCCATAAATGTATTTAAATATGTCACAACATCTCAAGGTGATGATTCACGGTAAAACGAACTTCCGAACAAACAATTTTTCTCACTTTGCAGTCGCCCAGCACATTCGCTTTCTCCTTTAAGACCTTTAACCCGTCTAAGATACCTAATTAGGCAACGTTAAATTATTCCAAGCCACTTTACAAATAAGAATTCAGTATGACCACTAGGAGCCCGTCATTGTCACTGAAACAGATAACTGTCACCGACTGACAATGACATTGTTCCCGGAAGACATAAGGAACAATAATTATCACTTCACCTTGGAATGGGTACCCTAAAGGGAAAGTTATTACGCAACTACTCCTTATAGGTCTTTTAACTACGTATGTTCTCTTAAAGTAACCTTAATGTATCTAAGACTGAGGACATAAAGGTATCTACATATATATGTATATGTATATGTATGTAGATACTTCGACAATGTTGTGGCACATTATACTATACAATGTAACACTGTAACTTACAATTTTAACATCACTTCACGTTTCTTAGGAAATCTCCTGTTCTTACTTGGCGTGGATCAGTAGAGGTAGACATCCATCCTATGCTACAGAGTTCTAGATGAAGGATTCATTAGAGAGGAAAATTAGAATTTCGGTGAAGTTTGTTCGACTACCGGTGCCGGCGGCTAATCCCCGTCATCTTTTATTTTGATGTCGATCGTGGCCAGCTCTTCTTCAAAAGGTTGTTGTTGTTTATCCACAAAATTTATGCTTCCCGCCTTGTACCAGACTATAACATCCACAAAAAAGGCGCACAGTAATAGGGCTCCGGTTGTCCCTAGAAATTAATTAACTGAATGAGCTGAAAGTTTAAAGTATTCGATCAAACAAAAATTATGGTTAAATGATGTATTTGAAAAAAGTTATTCCACAGGTATGTGCAAAGTAATATCGTATCTATTGACGAATGCTGAGTCCCCACTCTAGATATCTAAACGGTGAAAAGTATTTACCATGATAAAACATCCTAAATGTGTCCGAGTCATACAGCCCACAGGCTCCCTTTTCTCCACACGCCATTTTCCATATTCGACAAGCGGAGTCTACAACAGCCCCGTATATTATAGGGCACGGAACATTCCCGAACAATCCTATAGCAAATTGTATCAATCCTAGAGCCATAGCTTTGTCTTTCGGATCTACGCATCTCAGAATGAGGAGCATTGAGCCGACTTCTGACGTCGAATGGACGAAAACGAAAATTGAAAACAAGACAATGTAAGAAATGAAATTTCCACATTCTTGCTCGCAATAACCGATCGTCGCTTTGCCGTACAGTGTGTTGTTAAAGGTTCCATCCGTTTGACCCAGGCACAAACAGTTCGAATATTCGATTATTTTTCCGTCTTTTTCTGTATAATTTTGACACCCTGCGTGGCACGGCGACATGTAGGTTTTACCGTCTTGCCCACAAATCGGTTGAAACTTGTCGGCGATGCAGTTGCATTGAGTTTTGTTACAGCTGCTTATTTCGATGGCGTTCATACTGGAAAAGACGAATTTAATAAATAAGTAATTTTTGCGTTATGGATAGTCGTGGAACGTCATCACTCAATTCGCCATCCGATTCAACCTTAAACTCTTCGTTTAATTCTAATTTTCCATTGTCACCGAGGATACAAAAGTACACGTACCTCGACTCCGTCTTCAATTGGGCCAAATCGTTCATGGGACATCCGATAAACATGAGAGCGCCCATACCCATCGCATATACTATAGCTGTAAATGCTATCCAACCGGCGACAAATCTGGCATTTGGTTTCACTTTTAAAATAAATATTCCACTTATCACTATACCAACTCCCATTACGAGAATCCCTCCAACACCTACAAGTAGAAACACGTAAAATCCTGTCTAGTTGCGATCGTTTTGTATTTACCTGAAATCATATTTGCTGTAGGGGTCGGAAGTCTGAATTGAGATTCTAAATATTTTGGCAAAAACGTATATAATCCGGCGATCGGTAAAATGTGCAGTACACTACTGGCAGTTCTAAACATAAGAATATCGTTTTTCAGTAACCTTTTTACAGTCTTTGGAAAGTCTAAAACGATCGAAACTGTTTCGAAAACCTGCAGCAAAGAGAGATCTAAAGTGCTACCTCTTAAACTAGGGTGTTGCTTCTTGTCAGCAACATTATTCGTTCGAGGTCTATGTAAAGGCTTAACATGAGGTAGTCGTTTGGGAAACGCAAACATGGCAATAGAGGCAAGCACCAACAAGCCCGAAATTATAACTAGGCCTAACCACCATGCTCCGACCCATCTGGGATCGGACGAGTCAATTTTCGGGTCTACCGATAAATCTGCGTATACGCTGGTACACAGGGACCCAACTATGAAACCAAATGCTGGGCCCAAAATTCGGACTCCTATAGTTATGGCTAAAAGTTAAAAAATGTGACCGTCAATCATTTATCAATTTTTGTTGTCTTATTCTATGCATAGATTTGTTTAATTTTACAGCATCTGCGAAGGGGTCGATCGTCCGAGAAGTGTTGGATTCGTTGAATTACAAATCTATGTAGAAAACTAGAATCTAAATAGTAATGGATAAATAATAATTTCGGCATGGTCAATTCGAATCGCGTACGCACCGAGATGATTCACGTGTATACAAAAAGGGAAATATTTCTTCTAATCTGGCAGGATGCTCGCTCGTACTGCAGTAGTACCTTTGCCGTTTACAAGTGAAGTCGGTTACTGCGTTCTTGTTTTCTTAATCCCGATTTCCACTAAATATACTCTTAATTTCTACCAAGAAGCAACTGCTATCACGTTTGAAGATACTGAAGGAGTGATTTGAAAGAGGTAATAATACGTCTCATCGACCAATCCGAGGAATGACGATTCCGGAGACACAGTGGCGGATATAAAGAAAAACGTTGGAAATTGTGAAGTTACGGGGAGCCCTCTGTCAAACTCTAACTGTCTTTTTCAACTAACAGATTAATTTTAAAAGTAACCAACCCAACCCCTTCAATTTTATCTTCACCAATTTGTTCACAAGCTGCGAATAAGGGCGCCAAGCTTGTACCAAGCAGGTATGTAGGTAAAGGAAAGTGGAAGAAACTCACTAGACCTTTGATTAACAATAGCAACACAACATTTTATAATTTACTTTTAAACTGTAAATTTGAGACAGAACGGCGAAAACTGAATGGTCAAAAATAAGTCACAGTTATTTTGTTTACGTTTTTTATTAACAAGTTCGTAATATCGCAAAATTCGCATTTATAATTCGCCGGCGTATAAGAATCTGCTTATAACAGTAAATGCCAAATATTTAACTTGTCCAATGTTCAATTACACGTAAACCTTCAAACACTCGCTTGGACGACTCTCTAGATAGGTACGAAAGGAAAATTATTCTGTTGTTGTGAACGCGCAAAAAGCGACGAATCAGTATTTTAGATAAAACTAACCTAGAAACGTACTTTTTAACATTCGAAATATTACCATTCTAGCTACAATACGTTAAGTAACATGACGTCGCTAATGGCGTAAAAGCGAAATAATGAAAGAACCTTTTCCGAGTTAGTATAAATATGAAAAGAATGGCGTATTCATTGACTCATAAATAGCATATTCACACCGCGTTTTAGAAACAGCTATATAAATTGATTTTCACAATCGCACAAGTGGAATATCCATTACTAAAGCGCGATTCAAATACAACATAGTGATCACGTTAAAGTTGAAATTTTTGTTAAAAACGTGGAATTATTTTATTAATTTTGCTCGGAGATGGCGCTGACTGTTGGAAACAACTGAACGCTTGTTTGAGCATCTACGCAGAGATCATTATCGATGATCTCTGCGCTGCCAAACTCACTTGCGCCATTCTTTCTGGGACATCTTCCCAAGACCCTACTCGCCCGACATTAAATAACGTCAAGCACGTCATGAACTTATCAGTACATCAAAAAATTTGCACCTACTCGGTAATCACTAAGTTCTCGGACTTGTATCGTGACATAGTTACACAATGATTGAAAAAATCTTGTCCTTTCGAAACGCGATAGTGAATGTCGATTTGTCTTGAATAGCCCAAATCTCTTAATTTATTGGCAGTGAAGGCTGTCTCTTCTCAATTATTTTACGAAAAAAATCTATAGAAATTTCGATTTAAAAGGCCTGACCTAAAATGTTCCCAAGTGGGAAAAAACAAAGCTCCTGAGATTGCTTTTTTAGTAGAAGGTCAAAGGTGTCGCCGTTGAGTCTGTGTGACGTTTTTTCCCAATTAGTCTTCCATGAGGTGCCGATAAAATGTGAGAGTAATATGTTGCGTGTAATAGGCGTAGAATGAAAAGTGTTTTATTTAATAGAAACAAATACCCGAACGAATTGCATTACATTAGACACCTGTTCGTTTGCTTAAACTTCGTTCAGGCCTGAACATTTCGCCGAACAACGAATCGAGCATGTAAATGTCAAATGATCGTCTAAAGGGTACAAATTTTCCATTTGTTATATATATATTTATTTAATATATACGTATACATATATATATATATATATATATATATATATATATATAATAATTTTTATATAGGGTTATTCAGGTCTGGACGACCTGCTTGCAAGTGAATTTCCATTAAAGCCTATGTACGTATGCTCGATTGTACGCAGTGTGAATAAGAAACGTGTTATCTGAAAATATTTCGTTTGTGCGTCAGGATATTTCCAAATAGGAGTTTATTGAACTTTTGCCGATATTTGTCTATTTGTTTCCAATAATATCTTGGGTTAATCGAGTAATTAACTCAAATGATATTATTAAAACAAAACTAGGCCTTTAGATATTATTAGTTGATTTTCCGAATGGCCTACATGTACCGCAGTTAACTTATTTGCCTTATTAATTTTTTAAAAAATCGTTCATTTATACGTTATCGTCTATTGACTTTTTAGATCTTTTTTAAAATTAGATTCATACTAGGAATTTCCTACGAGCGCATTATTATTATTATTATTATTATTATTATTATTATTATTAAGCGGAGATATGCTACTTGAGTCAACATAAATATGTTTGCTCTATCAATCGAAAAACTTGTTGGTATAAATTGTTCTCGTTTCAGTGCAACTTGCTGAACCTTTTTTGCGGAAATTTTAAAGAAAAATAATATTTTAGAGCCGCATTTTCTTGAGGAGGAACCTCAGGCGGTTGGTAAATTAGGAATTGGAAAGAAGATATTTTCCTTCTCCGTAAAAAAAATCGTTTCTGTCATTAGTAATTATTTGCAGCCACTTTCTCCTTACTCCGGAAAAGAAGTGTTGCATAACAGTAACCGCTTACCAAAATATAACGGTGACTGTTTGCTGGATATGTTATCATCCATATATGGTATACCCAGCGTGTACACTGCAGTCTGGCCCATACCAACACCAAGTAAACTAATAAAAAATATCGCCAATACGATATTTGTAACACTGGGCTGTATCTGGTGTCCGGGAACAACATCTTCATCATAACAAGTTTGAATTATATTAGGGGAAATGTTCTCGTTAATAAAATCTGTGGTGTTCAATATGTTCTGTGCTCTGTTTTTAGAAAAGTCATCTAAATCTAGGTTTGGAGCTTTGCACACGTTAGGTTCCCTGAAATAGATTTGAAATTTCAATTTGATGAGCATTGTACCGCGAACTCATACGAACCTGATAATTCCTGTGAGATCGTTTGCCTTTATAAGCTGTCTTCCATAAATAAAATGTGGAAGGGAACACGTAAAGCTGCTCACGGCAAATAATACCATTCCCCATGCAATCCATTTGGGTCTATGCCCTTGCCCCCCGTAATAAGTTAGAAGTAGAGACGAGCCAATTTGGCCCATTTCTGTCGCGCTCATAATAATACCTGAAAGGATTTTTTTAGCAAATACCTGCATTTCCTACAATTTTCGGTTAAAGGTCGCTTTAAGCGAAAAAATCGGTTTTACAATCGTTTCTGCTTTAAATCAATAACGCATAGTTATGCATTTTGCCAGGCCGGCCCTGACTGTTGCCGCTAAAACATGCAGTGAACAGTCCTGACCATGGACACATTCAGAACGATTGAGGGTTTTATGTAGCCGCTATAGATATTTCGAGTGTGTTATTGGCTGTATATCAACGAGTGGATTTTTTAGCATAGAGACAACGACTATGAGAGATTATTGGAATTAAAACGCAATCTTACCTGTAATTTTCGATTGAATTTGAAATAACTTTTCTATCGTTGTTATTGCACTGACAAAATATGTGTGGTACATGCCTTGGAGGACCCATGCCACACAAAACACTGCAAGAAACACCTAAAAATGGTTTATATGCTGTATACGGTGCGTTCAAGTCGAGGATGTTCAGCATGAAGAAAACGTTAATAGATACAGATTTGAAAAAAAAAATTTTTTTTTTTCGCCCATTTAACCGTTCGTATCTTTTACCGTTTACAAGATTCTCATGCTCCACATCCTTATCTTGGAGACAGTGTATTCGGCATGACAGCATACAAAACTAAGAAAGCTCAATGTTAGGGCCTAACCTGTTTTGAGGCAAACATTTTAAGCCATTTAGGCGAACAAGGTCCCCACCCACACTTTGTGTCACTCTCATCGTCACTCTCACTGTTCGTCGTAAGATCACAATTGGATCTGTGATTTTGTGATAAGCGATTGTTATGGCCGCCGTAATGGCCAGGAGAAGCTGTTAGTGATATTTGTTCGCAGGGCGTCTCGTTGCTCTCTTTGGACCCGTTTTGTAACGGACACATTTCGTCCAAGGATGTTCTATTGTTATTGCTCACTTTTGTCATCTTGGAATCATACTTGTCTTCAGTCATTGGTCTTGCCTTTGCAGGATATCTTAAAGGTTACAGGAACTTAGTTCTTCATAAGTGATGTGGTCGCTCTGTTGACGGTTGGGGGGCGGCTTTTTATGTGCTGAAATGAAAGCAATTATTACGACTGTGATCCGTTGATTATTTGTTTAAAAATAAAAATAACTTTTCAAAAACGTATCAATTTTCCGTCGTTTTTCATAAAGGCGGCAATAGATGCGTGGCAAATAGTGAAATGCTAGTTCTGTGGAGAGGGGCACAGAGCACGTGAATAAATGACGGAATGAAAGAAGCCCGGCCAGAGACGTAAGAGTGTCTCTACCATACATAAACCGCAGGGGTGGGCTCATCACGTCCCACCTATATAAGTGGAGTCACAGTAATTCCGTCGACTTGAAGCCATCGAGTGTATTGGGGTGTACCTTTTTGAACCCGTTGAGCTATAGGATTGGTCGTCCCAAGCATGTCGCACGGGGGTGTAGAGGTGGAGTGCACCGCTGGAAGACATCACAGGGAAGCCCTCGTGCTGAATAAGTCGGGAGTAGATTGCGTCATTGACCTTTCCTTTGGAGTGTTTCGGCCTTCCAGCGAACATTTAGAACTTTCTGCACCAATCGAATGAATCGAAATATCTAGAAATTAATTTTTTTTCCCCTCGGATATCCCATCCGAGTATTATCCCGCGAGTAAAGTCGCAACAATATTACCTAAATAGTATTAATAGCTCAGTTAGGCCACGATCGGGACATACCGTATTTATAAAGGATCAGGTGCATCCACCCAAGCCGAATCATCGCGGAACAGACCACGATTACGCGCAGATAAAAGTGATTTCGAAAATAGGTCGATGTTAAATCTTGAGCACATCGAGTAAATAAGAGATAAGAACGTGGAAGAAATAGAACCTCGAATTACTCGGCATTTTCCCGACGCGGTGGGCAGTACGTGATGACGACACAGAAAATGTATTTCCATATGCAGGCATTGCTGCGTTGCTCCATTAATGGCCCGACGTAGTTGGGTGTTCTAAAATTGCCCGTGTAAAAGCACCTCGGTCGGTGTTGAATTTGACTTTCGAGATCTACGAAGTCGATTTATATTACAGTGCGTTGTATTTCTTCGTTCTTCATTATTTCTTTCCGCAAACGTATTTACGGCACTAGATATTATCGATATCTGTCTTATTTAAACGAACATTTAAATAAATACTTTTTACATTTACCGAAGTGCGTTTAACAAATAAATCGAAGCAACGAAAGCGAGTCACTACAGACGGTTCTACAATCGACGAATAATAATAAAGTTAATTATGTTGCATTTGCAGGATGTTCCCTGAAATGCGTCACAAACTTTAAGGGAATATTCCTGGGGTGAAAACGAGAAAATGACTTCATTTCCGACGTACTTTCCACGTATCCACGTCCTAGTTGTCGGTAGGCAGAAATTCCATTATTTTAATGATTTTATTTAACGCAGGTCGTCGAACACGAACATTCCAGAAATTACAAATGGCGTTCGAAACGAAAATCCCATCAAAGGGATATGACCAAGAAAAACAATTAAATACTTTTGCATTTGCAGCGTTTCCGAGATACAGCCGATGACCTCTGGTGCGAAAACATTTATTGCAACGAAAATATTATTGACAATGGCTGAAATTCCAAAAGATTAATGGTTCCTCCATTGTCGCGTTATTGATAAACAAATATTCCGCCACGCTTTACTTTTCTCACTGGACATTCTTCCGAAAAGCCAATTACGTGATCGTCACGGCGAGCTAATTAAAATGTATTTGGGTTAAATGAGTAAGACAAAGTTTAAGTGCCCACAAAGTTGCCGTGAACATTTTAAGTTTGAATTTTTATTGATTTTATGTAGATAAAATCGACATACTATGGTCCTTTCGACGTCAAAATAATACGGGCATGGTAGTAAAATCTACTAGCGTCATAGATAATGGAGGCAGTGGTGCCTACGCGATCTACGAGTTCGAAAATAAAAGTTCAGTTAAAAAACTATTATTTACCATTATGACCAATAAAATGTTTTTATATCAATCACGACGCTCAAATCAAAGGTGTAATCTCATAGTGATGATTAATTATTAAACCCATCTCTTGGCCCGTTTATTATGATAAATTGACTTTAAATATGTATCTCCCAATTAGGGGGATACATATTTAAAGCCAAGCTAACACAATCACTTTCATGGGAAATACCAAACTTTCTTCTTTGATAATATGTAGTTCTGTTGAGTTTTGCATATTCAAATGCTTACCAAATGAATAGAATACCAACTACCTTTTGTAATGTTTTATAACACATTAGAAACCGCGTACCAGTATAATAATACTGGGGAAACTGTATTAATTGTTTAGGAGAAGCCGCGATATACCTGCCGACATATGCATGAAAAATTTGTTAGATACCTATTTCACTCTAACTCCTTAGGGCCTGTGGCGTTAGACGTGCCAACTGATGGCGAGAATCTATCGACCCATGTTTATACTCGCACGGACTCCTTTTTTGGGGGCCTAACAGTTTTTGCCGGTCCTTGTGCGTCTTAGAATGCCCGGCATTTTTGAATTTTTTTTCAAACTTTCTCAATCTTAAACACGGCCCTAAAGCAATACGTGCCATCGTTTCGTCTATCGTGCCATGGGCCGAAATTAAAACGTGCACCGTGACGTAGATTAAGAAGTTATTACAGATGCGGCATTTGCAGTGGCGTATACATAGAAAACGTTCGGACGAGGGCAATCGAATCAGGTTTCCGAAGAAAGATTAGATCAAATATTTACGCAGCAATGTCCGTTTAGGACAATTCGATAGCAAGGGCTTCGATAACGCTTCGCTGAAAGATAATGCGTATTTACTAAACACGATGTACATACGTAGACGTGGTGCGGCGGTCAATTATGAACTTACGAAAAGCGATGCCAGACAAGTTCGGTATTGGAAACTGGTGCCACAATCAATAAAAGTCTTTTTGGAAGCTATTTCAGCAGTTTAAGCTGATCGGAAATGCAAAAAATGCCTTACGTGATGTATTTTAAATGAACAACAATTCTAAAATATTTAAATCTAGGTAGAAAAATCCCGAGACGTGAAAAACAAAACCTTGAATATAAAATGTCAATGCATCTCAATCCGGCGGCTTATTTAAAGTGTGCAGCATTTTTAAACTATCTGATTATGTAAATAATCGAGCATTTAGTTTTATGGATCGACTTATTTTTATTCCGACTGGAAAATATAAAGCAGTGAATTTGAATTTCAAAGTGTTCCCTTTTGCTCGCCTATAGGTAAGCCTTGCGAGAGCCCTACAACCCTTACGCGAATCTACATGTCCGTTTCAATGTTTTATCGGTAAATAGCAAACGAAATTTAGATCCAAATCGGTTTTTGAGTGTGCTGTGAAAAACTTGTTAAGCCAGGTCAGGATAACGTAACTTGATACGTTCCGTATCACGTACATGTCACCGATTTAATATACATAATTACAATTTTATACGGGACAAAGGTTTGTTTGTTTAAAGATATCGTTTTCAAACAAGCAATTTCATTACATTTAATGAAATATGCAAGTAAGTACACGTATGAATAACGGCTGACTAAAAAACGTAGCTTCACTAGTAAAAGTGACTCTTGGTAAATTAACCGACGAAATACTTAGATAATTCGAAATGCCTATTGCACATATTAACGATAATGGGAGAGATAGTATTAGTATAAGTAAAAGTAAAAATCCGGCATCGCTGTAACACGTTTGCTTATGCGCATATACTCAATAATAACCAGTCATTTTTTGCCCTACTTTTCTTTATATCTTTTATTCGGCCAACATCGGTTGTAATATCTCTTGTTAATCCTGTCGTGAACTATAACAAACGTTATTTGGGCAAAGCGTTTTTCAGAAAAACACGAACATCCTTTTGCTAATGGTATGTCGTTGTCTGTAATCGGCAACAATTTCACTTTTAATACCCGCACATTAGCCTTTAATTCATTTTTTCGTTGGTTTTATAATTTCTAACTATAAAACTTCAAACCCATACTTTTTTTAGTATAAAATTAGAGAATCGATTTTTTTCCATGCATACATTGTAAAAGCACTCAATGTGCCACATTAGTACGTTGCGGTACCTTTTTTAAATTACTTTCGGTTCGCAGAGAAATTACGTAACCGTCAACACATTTAAAAACATTTTGAGGAAATGACGATTTTAGATTAATTTGACTTAATGCGTTCACAATCATCTCTCGTACTTAATTTTTCGAAATAATTATGTTTTAATAATATCGGACGTATGTCGCGCGTGAATTACGGCATAATATTGCATAGTTCGGCCTATTTAGATACTGAAAACGTCCAGGTAGGCCAAATATTCCCCTTTAGATGTTGCTGTTCATTGAGCTTTCGAAATTTATAAAAAAAAAAAGAAAAAAGAAAAGGTAAACGTTTTTACATCCGTGTAGATTTTAGCGGAAACCTATGTATGCACGTATGTATATATGTATGTATGTATGTATGTATGTATAGTTGAAATGACGTAACTTTTTATCATATGATTGCTCGACACAAACTTTACATCAGCAGTGATGCCACATCGTGTAAAAATTAATGCAGCAGGGACGAAAGAAACTCCTTCCGTCAACTTGGGCATGGTACCAACAACAATAATAAATAACCACGAGCACCATTTTAGTTATCAAAAAAACAAATTTTTACCGCCAAAGTTAATGAACAAAGAGAACAACAGTTTGAAACACAAAGTTGAACCAAAATGTTAAGCGGCAGCCGCGCAAAAAAATAGGGTTACTTTTAGACATTCGAATATATCTCCATCCTTTTTTAGCATATTAAATTTATTTGATTTATCATTTGACCTAAGGCGGCTTTCAATGGTTAGATTTTGTGATGTGAATAAAAAGTTACGTGATTCGAACCAGATGTATATCGCATCACACAGTTAGACTAACACCTGGGCCAGAACTATCGCTTGAAAAGGGTATCTTCAAGTTGCATCGAAATAAATGCGATTAATAAATACATAAGATCTCCGAACGCCAAGACAATATATTAAAGACGTTCTTAACGAGTCACGACCAAATTATAATTCAGTGGAATAGTATTCAAAATGCAAAAGAACCAGTTTCTTTTAGCTGAAAATGCGAATCTCCCCAAATATCTCGGTTGTTATAGGACAAGTAAAATTAATTTAAACTGGGGGTACAGTCAAGTTGTGACGTCCGATATGGCGATACATGTGGGTACGCAATCCTTAGAGGGGCACCGTGCAAAACCAAACCATCGATTTATTTTTCACGAATTTTAACGGTGACATTATAACTTCGGATGACTACATAAATGATGCAATTGAAGACTGACTTGTCGCATGTGCCATGTAGAAGGAGTTCCCGAAAACGAGTCTACAAATTACGAGCGAGAGAGACTATGGGCACTAACGAGTAAAAAATAATAGAGCGATTCAGGTAAATTTATCAGATAAACAATTTTCAACTAAATCAGTTTCATCTGTGTAGTTTATCATAAAGTCCTCTTTTATTATTTTCGTGACCTACGCAAGCAATTATTTATATAATTGAAATTATCTGAGAAATGATCAGATATGTAAATAAGTGCCAGAGAATCAGAATTTGTAAAAATATTGAAATTGTCGGGACTGATTAAAAAATCGTCTCGACTACCTAGTTCGCCATAGTTTGCTCTACTTCTTTTGCATCGGCTGCCCTGCCGAATCAGGAGCTGCATTATTAAACGATTCTTCAATGCCAACGACCAGTCCTACCACAATGTCTCCTGTTGTGAATTCATGCAAGACCATCCTGACAAGGTTGTTCAGTGTCAGATCAGTCAATTTACCGCTTTGACAAGCATACTAATGTGTGTTGAGACGCTCTATTATCGCCTCTTGTCTGTGTGTAAGTCATCAACGAAACAACGTTATTTTCCAAACTTCTCTCGGCATACAGTGTGTGTCTTAAATCGGTGTGCGTAACGCCCGCAAAAAAAAATCAAATTTAGTACACATTCTATTGATCTATGGGCGAAAACGAATTTCCATCCAGAATGACTAATTTTTTAATCCGAAAAAGGAGAAGCATTACGTGTGAAAGTTATTCACGATAATAAGAATTGTCAAAAACCAACGTTAACCAGAAACGCGAAACGTTAAGGTCTACTCAGGAAAACGGGAGATTTGAAAATATATGTTACGACCTCGAAATACTTTGACGAAGAGTGAAGAATAATGTGCAAGTCATAACGTTGTATCAACAATTTGTTACACTCACTTACTTAACAAGCAATTATTTCTGGTACTATTTTAATAACTGATTTCAACTCTAAATAATTCATTACAAACGTATGTGTGTTGTGCGACCTACGTTTTAATTCGTTAGACTTCTGAGCCGATTCTGACCGTAAAACATCCAGTCCAAACTGGCATTCGGTATTTAATCTCAAATGATTTCACTCATTTTTAGGTCACGTGAAATTTGGCATTAAACGTTCATATGATAACAAGTGGGTTTGCTTGTTGCGGAGTTTACCGCCTTCAATCTCGCAACTAAGCCCAATATGAATTGCAGAAGCCGCTCGCTCCTCCATGGGTAGTTTGCTCTGAGTTAAGAATGTACTTAACATTTGTTATATTGCCCATTGTCAGTAGTATTTATCACAATAAATTTGTTCAGTGCCCGCAGTGAACAATAATTGCTATAAAGGGCAAAGACACCTTGTACAAGCAAAGGAAATTATTGTTTTATTATCAGGTTTGTGTACGTACATACATACGTTATCTACAATAAGCTATTCGCACTGCACAACAGGTACATGAGAATTTTATGCCGAAAAGTAAGATTTAAGGCAGTCGGTAAAACATGACATAGAGTAGTCGAAAAAAGACGCTTCTTCAGACGCAGTTCAAATAGAAATTCAACAAATATAAAATATCTCGTTGACTTCCAGAGCAGACATTCATTTTCGATATCTACTCGGCAAAAATATTAGATCAGGTTTGCACTTATGCCATTTACATCATTTTTAGTGTTTACCTTTACACATCGAACATTATCAAATAATTGTGCATCATAGCAATTTTCACGTAGACGCAGTTTTGTAAGTCAATTTATTTGACGCCTTCCGACCCTTTTCAGAGAACAACTCATGAGACCCTTTTTTTAATGAGCAAAGCGAATCGAGTCATGACTAGATTTGAAAGGTTCTCTTAAATTGATACACCGGAACGGTTTTCATTCGACTGCTTCTCCCACAATTAATAAAAACCCTTAGCAAAGTTCCAAGAGAGGTGCAATTCATTTACCAATTTGTACACGTGGTTTTTTAAGGTTCAAATTTTTTGAGCAAACGAACAGCGCACAAACTAGTTATTTACTGACGAATCCGTGACATGATTGCTTTGGCCCACAACATTACGGAAAGAATAATTAATACATTGTTATAGCATTCCATGCATCGCTTATTACATACTTGCCGTAATAAAAAGGAAGCGCGTAGTTTTACATAAGAAACGTGAAATAAACGCATGCTCGTGAACATAACAACGTCTGATAAGTATCTAAGGATTCTTTCCTTAATACCACTTTTCAAACAGATTTAGACGTATCGGCCTCAGTCGACGTTAGATTCGTTCACCGACTGCTCCGTCCTTTCGGTAATGATGCTTAGATTTTTTCAAATTAAATTTTGAGTCTGCCATTGATTCATACCGTTACGGCCCTGTTTATAACTGTATTCTTATCATTTTACTATTCGGTATTGAGCCGTGATGTAAATTCTAAAGATTTCGATTTGTGTTTGAAAAAATGTTTATGACAGGTACTTCTTGCATGCGTACTTGCAAAATATTTCGTTCTTCGCTTGGGATCCTCGTGGATTTTCACTAGACAGCGAATCTGTTCTTGATACAACAGTAAAAAGATATGTTACTTTATTTGCTTAGAAGCAACTGGTCTTCTCTGCGAACATACATGCATTGAATTGTATTCTTCTTTTGTAGTGTTTCCATTAAATATTGTCTGTAAGTGGAGTGTACATACTTGTGGCGGAGCCCTATTTTAGATTAAATTATTCATTGTTTGTAAATCTATTCCTTGGTGCCAAATAGCGGAAATATTAAGAATACATGAACACGTTATTTTAACTTCCTGTACATACACTTTCTGCGTATCTTCTTAACGTTTGTTTGTTTTGTCTCGTTGCTACGGTTACGCTTATGTTACGCGTTAAATAAGTTTATTACTTTATTGTTGCGCTCGAAGCTCAAAGTACGTGCGAGTATGTCCCTAAGTTCGTCTTAGGTGTGCAAAAAGCACCCCGTGTAAATAAATGCATAATCCAAAAATTGAATTATTTCACTCCGGCTTCATAAAAATCAAAAGAATTTTTATTTGTACACAACTACGGAAATTTTCATTTGTTAGTTTTTTTCTGAAGAAAACGTTTAAGGCTCAAAATGATCTAACCTCGTTTTGAGAAAAATAGACCTCAAGCGGCAACACCTGACGTTGACCTAAAACCGAGAATTTAATTTAACGTTAAAAGCAATCCATATTAAGTTTAAAACTCTGAGTAATATTTTTGCCATTGCTGCTGTGTTGGCAAAATGTCTCGAATGTATGTAAGTAGGTAGGTTTAGATCGATTCGAGATACGTACACACATCCAGCCAATACACGTAATAAATATTCGTAACACAGGTGTCCAGGTGTGATAAAGTAACATTTATTAATTTCAGTTGACCTATTGTTGTTTAATTACTCATAACTTTGAATTCTCCATATGGCAATACGGACATGTGGTTTCTAATGCCATGTAAAATGCCAACGGAAAAAAAAACGCGTAATTATTTTCTAAAGAAAGGTTTCGTAAATGTTTTCGTGCGACATGAAAAAGTTGAAAGAAAAAAAAATTCTGCGCTACAAAAAGAAGGGACTTTGAATACAAAAAGTGAAGCGCGACAACATAGCAGACGCATCATGCCCGCGACTCCGCGACCGCTTCTCGATCGTTGTTCCTAAAAACAGTAGACTTGAAGGCGAAAGTGGAAAACGCAATGAAATATAAATAACTTGTACGTTAAGATTTTTCATATAGGAATTTGGAATTGTTTTCCACCGTCATGACCGGCAAGTGCGATTAATTTAGACGTGCCTTAAAATACTCTAAAACCTCACCTCAGGTTAGCCGGTTCATAGCCCCGAAAAATACATAAGTAGTGACATTGGCATTAAAGTAGTGCAGCCCTGGGTGCAACAAGGGTTGCAGAGCGAACGCGTAGCATTTGCCTATTTATGACCTCCGAATTAAAGTCAATTGTGTCAACCTTGAATCCCTCCAAGATGAAAACAAAACTATATAATTACGACACACAGCCAGAAGAACGTGACGTAAAATAATACGCGACGGGAGCGACCGAACGCGAATTGAAAGCGACTAAATGCGGCTGGTTCAGACTGGGCCCTCGTAGGCTACCGACCTGATCAGATCAGGCCCGGCCCCAGGCTAAGATGGGACTCCCTGCCCCGCTCCTTATTTAATATAATTCCATTTTTGATTGTAGATTTTCGGTTTAGTTTCTCTCGTACTCCTGATCACGGTTTACTCCTTCCCTCACGTATAATCTATTTTTTTTTTCCGGTTCGCAAAAATAACTTTTTGATCACACAAAACGAGTTGTAAAATGACACTTTAATTGCCTGAACATTGAAATTTGTTTCAATAAGTGGAAACTTCGCAAAGCTCCAACACCGCTCTACGCATCTTCCACCCCACACGTTTGACTTGTTTTCAGTGTTTCGAAAATATTTCGTGGAAAGGGTCAATCGTGTCCTTCAAATAATTCTATCGAATAACATTATGATTACCAATGACGAACGAATTTAATTTTCATTCTTATTCGATCACGCATTTTTATATTTTTCAATATATCTTCTAACTATCGATTCGGATAATGACAACTTTTAAAGATGACCAATCAGTGTACATACTTGCACTTACACTTCAGAACAAGTATTTCACTTTCTTCAAGCGCAGATGTGCATACAACCAATCTCTTTGAAAAGGCGTAAGTGTACTAAGCAAGATTAGATAGTATTATGAATTACCCATGACAATATATTACGTCCGATTCCGTAGTAGGCAATGTAAATTAGTAGCCACCACGAAATAGAAAATTTGGAGCTCCGAAAATCCGAAATTCGCACGTACGCCACTGGCTTCTCAGTGACCAAATTTACGGACTTGTCAGTGTTTTTGTATGTTTCAAAGTCATTTTTGATAGAGTTTTCGTGGCGTGATAGTTTTTGCCCTATCGAGCTTTCGAATCACATGTGAGAATTTCACGCCCAGGTTTTAAATGAAATTCGGAAATTTGGTAATAAGACGTTTTATTAACGAACTGTTTTACACAATATCTCTTGCTATAATTCGTAATATAAAATGCTAAACGAAACATCTCGATTATATGTTAAAAGGCGTCCTACGGTTATTAGTTACCACTACTGGCACAGAACCTGCATTTACGAAGAAATACAAATAATTATGGCATGGTACATAAAAGCCGGTACCCTATCAAGCATATTAAATAAATTGCATATTTACGCATTTTAAAATGAATTGCAAAAGATCGATTGTGTAAAAATAAAACACAATTACATACCCTTAATATTATCCTTAATGAAATTCTTTTGCAGGCAATTAAATTTCAAAATGCGTTTGTCGTAACAAAAGCTCGACTTGAATTCTTCATGTCACTTTGGCCCAATCAATTGAATACCAAATTTGCACACGTTGGAAAGAAATTGCCGAGAAGGAATTGAAATGGTTTCACTGAACATTTTATTATTTTTCTACATCGAACATTTGCTTGATGTTTCTTCCTGATTAAAAATCACGTTTGGTATACGGGACGAGTCAGATTTTAAGGATCAGCAGCAGTAGGAGTTTCAGCTACCGAATCCCATCGAAATTCGTCGTTCGACTTCTCTTCTAATTTTAAATATTTCGTCCAAGATGGTACCCTTTGTTTTTGTCGCATTGAGGTTACGATTTACATGAGATTTTCACCAATTTATTGAACGGTTCACCAGGTCAAGGTCAAACACTATTTTGGCACACGTATCACTGACCACAGATGTTAGCGATCCGTGATTTAAAAAAAATTCCCTTCGATTTTTCTTGATCTTAAGGGCCAGTCCTAAATATGTTATGAAAGTTAACAGAGCAATGATGTTTTTCTCACCGGGCATCAGCTCGAAAAATGGCCTAATTTAGTAACATTATTTATGTAACAAAGTGAATTATTATAATACAAAGTGTATTAGAGCTCTATAGGCAGCGATCTATTAATAGATATGTCGGTGTCTGGACATTTATTGAAACGAAGATGTTCTTGCTTTTTTTAAGTAGCTTGGAAGTTGGACGTTAAGCGCGTTCATTACACACATCTCTCGACGAATTCTCGAAGATCGCAATCTTTCCCGGCTATTTGGCACAATTTTAAAACTTATGAAAGTTCGTTACCTGCGTCACATCACTTTGGTCACAGCCTCACACGTACGGAATACACATAGTAAGTTAACGAAACATTTCGACTTAACCGGAACAGACAAATTTGCGATAAACATACCCAGTGACTTAAACTGCACGATTTTTGGTTGCAGACAATAAATGCATTTAATTGACCTTGATTTGGCTAGACAAAAAAATTGTAGGTCATATTTGGGCCTCGCAAATTAAATACTACAAATTGGATTTGAAAAGATAATTATAAATAAGGATGTCTGAGTGGATGCAATGAATGAAGACTAGTCACATTATGTATGTCGGTGAAATTTGTATTTTTTTCTTTTTTATAGTAGAAACAGTTTTTGAGATTGTTACATATGTTCTCTCGTACCTCACATTCGAATGTAATTGAAAGAGTGCCTTCGATTTTTGAAATCGCTCTAGAACGAATCGAACAATTTTCAAAAGCGGGTCCATTTCGGATAAGGGACATGTCAAAACGCACACGTGTAGATCCGCTAACGCAAAAAACGTACTTTTTCTTTATTGCTAGCAATGTTCCACACCGGTCGGATTTTTGCATTGATACGCGTATCCGTGCAAAAACTGTAGCTGCTTAAGAGTTTGAAAAAAAAAACATAAAATCTAAAAAGTAATGGATAAATAATAATTTCGGCATGGTCGATTCGAATCGCGTACGCACCGAGATGATTCACGTGTATACAAAAAGGGAAATATTTCTTCTAATCTGGCAGAGGATGCTCGCTCGTACTGCAGTAGTACCTTTGCCGTTTATGCATAAGTGAAGTCGGTTACTGCGTTCTTGTTTTCTTAATCCCGATTTCCACTAAATATACTCATAATTTCCAACAACACATGCCTATGTGTATTTGCACGTGCGATTGGTGCGTGCGAAAAGGGCCGATATATTAATGCAAATTTTCTGAGGTAGATATAACGATCATTTAGCGTAAAAACACATTTGATTGGCGACATTTTTAATACTATGGAATCGAGCGTTATTAAGCCTAACAACAGGGTATATTTCTGGGTACGATCCAGTGGCCGATAAAAGGTGAAACGTAATCAAATCTAGTCCTTAAATCTTAAAAAAAATATTTTCATAAGTTCCTCGACGATGGTTCAACATGGTTGTGTGATATTGTCAGTAAAAACACGAAAAACTGATGAACGGTAGCTGTTTTTAAGGTGAATCGAAAATAAAATCTAATACCTACCTATTAAAGAGTTAGAATTTTATATTTTGATTTTATTTACAACCAGATTGTACAACATTATTCTAGTTACTATACAGTTCGAGCCTGAATAATTATAATCAGTTTATTAAAAAATGTTATTATAATAATTAGTATTACTATTATTATTTTATTATTGATACGAATGTAAGAATTGCTCAAATAATATATTGGGTTAATCAAGGAATAATAGTTATACGCAAAAACCAGTATGTTTCCCCTTGACAGTGTTACACTGTTTCGCCAACAAATTGTCAGATTGATATAACAGAAAATTTTTGATTTTATAAAAAATAAACAATGTATCAACAAGGGATAATTAACATTCAGCTATCTTATTAATGTAATGTCTAAAGCTATATTGTTAATGTTAATTCTATGATTAATGTTACAATTATAATACCTAATACAATATTTCAAAGCACAATGGTTAGAAATAAAAATTGCAAGATTTTACCACTAACCTCATTCTTTATTGTCAGGCATTTTAAATTGGGTCTAAAGAACTAAAACTGATTTTGGGGTAAGTGAGTGGAGCAATTTCAAACCCATTCAATCTCACAGTTTTTATTTTATATACATATTGCTTTGACATCGATTTGATCCATATGTGATTAAGCTCCCATCAAGATCAACACAAATTACTCCATCATGGCACAATACATAAGGAAAATAACACCTAAAATAAATATAGTATAAATAAAAAGTATTACGATAAAGTGAGTACATAAGTTTTTTTGAAAAATTGTAATTCCCAATTTAATCTTAGAGCTGTAATCACATAATGCATGTTCTTTTCTTGCAGAAAGTTGAAGGTGTGCAAGCTGACTATTAATGGGTAAAATTTTCTGTTACATCTCGCACTCTTAAACATCAGCAAGCGAAGCGATTGAAAATATTCCCATAATTTTATTATTTTCTCGTTTTAAATGTTACTGCGCTCCCATCCAATATACAGTATTGATATTACTTCAGTAAATTTGTCAACAAATCTTAACTTTTAATAAGAGGGAGGAAATTTAGTAGTTAGAGGAATGTATAGCTGCCTAAAAATAACAAAAAAAGAAAGACAATTTTGCAAAATGACGTTTTAGTTAAATATTACTGTAACTGTAACGATAGTTCTAATTATTACTTAGTGTAAGATTAATTTGTAATTCCTAGATACCTACGTTAGAGAAACGTTTAAGTATGCAGTATAAGCTATGGTTAATATCATTAAAGCCAGTCAAGATCAACGTAAATCTCCAGTATTAAAATCTCAGACTATATACTGTATACTCAAAAATTAGTGGACGTTAAAATATGTAGGTTCATTTTTATGTTTCACTGATATATACATTCATTAAGACATATAAGACTGAAAGATTGCCTTTAGACAAATTCGAAAACCAATTTTGTACTTAGTACAATACTTATGAATTTGTTCGCTACCTGTTGGCAGTAACAATTACTCAGACTGAATCTTTCTCCTATCTGTCACATTTTAAAACGTAAAGAATTGAAGTTCGCGGTCTCTCTTATGCTGCGTTAATAAAGCTAAATATAAATTTAAATCTCTTCCTTTGAAGCAAAAAAAAATTTACGAAGATTCAGTCCTTATTAAGTTGCCAGCAGCCAACCGATTTGTTTTATTTTAATCGTCCCTGATTTTAGCACTACTTTCAAGCATAAAACTCCTTGTTTGTTCCCCTACTATACGAATTTGAGTTCGGAGACTGTTTAGGTTCCCCTAGTGCGTAAGATCCTTCATCTTTTTTACGCATTCGGTACACGATGAACATCACCACCAAGATCGCACATAGAAGTCCTACCACAGCTCCGCCAATCACAGCTGAAAAAGAAATATAATTATTAGCACAAACTCGTGCGTACAGGTAAATAATTTCGCTCGGTTTCGGGTAAGCCTATTGGGCATTTGAAATTGACAAATTAATGAACAATACGCGACCGAATAATCTCGTGACCATTCTGACATGGAAAAGTGTTTTTCGTTATCCCTTGTTCTAGATTCAGAATCTATCATTAACGTGATTTTTTGAGTTTATCGTGCGTGCTATGTTTAGATTAGTCTATAATCCTAAGGTAAATAATAAAATTACGTTATCGCCACTGCTCACCAAGTATGGCAAGGTCTATAGAGATTCTAAATATTGTGGGATATCTCTAAAGACATCTTTGTAGTGAAAGTCACATAAGTTGAAAGGAACGTTGAAGAAATTCAAGAAGCATCGTAAATTACGACAAATTCCTTTGTGTTTGTGAGATTTAAAAGACACACATGTGAAATCATGCGATCGATTGGATTCAAAATATTCTTACACCTGCCGAATTCAAAAGCATTCTCAACAAATGCTTTCATCGATGTTTCGATATCGGCTGTTTGCTGCATGGGACGACGAAAGGTGTTTTGAAGTACATCTATGAGCCTGATTGCGATTTAATTTGTTATCACTCGTTCGGTTCAAAGAATATTTACTAGTTTCGTAGACGCGACGTTTCTTTCCGGAATACAAAAACCGAAAATTTCCACAATTGTGATATTACCTGCTAGAATGCCTGGTTGGGAGAAGAATGATGTAGGACGATCTTCTGGTTTTGGATTCATGATGACGCTCGTATCTTCGGTTGGAGCGATTCCGATGGGGCCTTTATCTTTATTCGCAGTATTAGGGATATTGTAATCTAGATTTGACTCTTTCTTCGGAACAATTTCGTCGATACTCGGAGGACCTGGTTATAGTTTTCGATCAATATAACGTAAAATCAAGAATAACCAAAACCATATTTAAACAACTATTTGCACGACTATGTGAAAACTCACGATCTGGCTTAAGGTTAAGTTTAACTTCTGGAATTTTCGGAGTTGAGTCTCCATCTTCGTCATCATCTCCATCCGGTGGACCTTGTCCCGAACCGCTAGATTCCAAATCTCGATTCACCTCCCCATCGTATCCGCTGCCTTCAATTTCGGCATCTCGGTCAAACTCGAATTCTCTGTTATTTCTTAAAGTGTTCTGGAAATTCAAATTTAAACGTAATTAAAATGAGAAAACAATTAATTCTAGGCGCACTACGTAAAACATAAGCAAATATCAAATAGAAGTGTTGTTTAGATAATCCTTGAAATTGAAAATTCTGGCCATAACCTAACGTGATGGAACCACTGATAAGTTAATATCTATTAAGTCATTTGACTGACGACAATACGAATAATAAATTATTCACGTAGTTTAATTACTGGATGAGTTTTTAAAATCCTCAAAATTAAAATCTGTTAAAGTAGAAAATTTGCACATTACTGCTTCTACACCGTCAACATCAATGCTAAAGCTGATTATATTTGTAAATCAAGGGAGCGCACGATGATTACATAATTCTCATTATGTGAACCCATAAAAATATTTTCTCCGACTTGCAGTTAACTACGCGTTTGGTACGTCCTAATGCTAACTTGTAGCACCACGAACGTAATTTATAACATCATGATGGGCATGACTCGCATTGCCCTAACAACGTTTCACTGTCAAAATCGGCTTCACCTTCTCATAAGAAATATTTAACAAAAGTATGCAATACCTACCATAAAGAGTCTCCCTTTTAATTTATTGATTGTGCCCGAAATTAAGGTTGAGTCGTCATTTTAACTATGACTGAACAGTCGCAGCGGATCCGGTCTTTATCGAACATTTGCGAGAAAATAATTTATGGAAAATATTCTCAATGCAAAACGTATTTGGTAACTGATCATGAGAGCTGCCAAAGCAGCATTGCAGGATAATAAAGACGTAACTGTTTAGTTCGGCGGCCTTAGGTTAAAGAAGTGATAGAAATCAATGCAAATTATAATGAATTTCGTAGCGACAAATGTTCACATTCAAGGAGCATAACTATCTCAAAGATTTTTAAAAAGTAGCATTCCTGCTGACATAAAGATACGGTATAGCATGTGTATGCATTTAGTCATGGTAGGTGTAGTAGGTCTAGGTGTAGGATGATGTCAAATATAGTATTAGAGACGCGCCTAACGAAAAAAATCAACAATTTTATCTGCACATTGACATGTTTCGTATATTACTGTCCATGTGTAAGCAACAATAGCTCAGAAATACATACATGCCATCTTAGATACTATATGTATATTGTATAATGGGTTACAAGAGGTTAGAGCTGCGTGTTGCATCTGTAAAAGTAAAGATTGTGTTTAAATACAAAGCGTTGTTAATCTCGCAGGATATGCGTGTTACTTACATGATTAGATTTTACTACTTTATTAGACCCGGGAAATGTGGGTAAGTAGTGTCAAATTATTAATGAAAACAAATCAATATTTGTGCGCCCTCTACACACATATGGATTCGCTTCCCGCCCTGTTCCGTTCGATGATGCCGCCGTTATTCGTTTGGAGCAGATTACTTGGAAAAGCATCTGACCAGTATCACGTGATACCATTGTGCCCCTACATACTTCCGATTGCACTACTGTGCTTTTTATTCCGTACTTGTAAACATTTCTCCCCAGTCGAAAATAAACGTGCTCTTTTGCGTGAAACACATGTTTACTTTGATATTACCCATTTGCCGCAATCAAATGTGACGTAGCTTATTAAAAATACATGTTAAGTTTCAAAAAAAATACGTTTTGATTAAAACATTGATCAAGTTGGTCTTTCAGATTCGTTCTTTGTTGAAAACAATTGGAATTATTGTCATGGCATCGTTATTAGTGATGATTAGTCAAAATATTGGGAATTTCTGAATTTCGATATCGAAAGTTCTTGACCTTCGTGAACTGCTGTAAAACAAATAAATTTTGCCGATATATCTATTGACTAAAAACTTTTCTTAGAATATATACAGGGCGGTCCAACAGGAGCGCCCCGGACGATTACGGCTTTATTAATGTATTTGATGAAAAATTGTTTTTACACTTATACGTACGATCGTACAGGGTACATTTTAAAAATATTGTCATTTATACAGGGTGCGAAAAAAAAGATACGATGCAAACTTACGTTTTTTTTTTAAATCTAACACCTTATATTTTTGAAAATATATCACATTAGAAGAAGAAAGTAATAGAAGTAGAACACTAGATAGGTCTAAAACAAATACGCATTGAAAAATTTAACGAAATGTAAAAAACGCAAGGGACAAGAAAGCATTTTTTTCAACGTGAAATGAATTACTTAAGTACCGTTTTTTGACCGGAAGGTCTTAAGAACGGATACTTCTTCAAGTTGAAAATAGTTTTCTTGAAATTTGATAGAAAAGGTGCGCAAAAATATTTATTACATCTCACTCACTTACGATTTAGAATATTTTGCTTATTTTAAATGGAATGCAGACATTTTTATTTATTCATTAAAATCACTATTTAATGCCCTTTCAAGCGATACCAATACGTCCTATACCTACCTTTAACCGTTTCTCATAAAATGAGGTTTCGTTTAAATTTAAATAACAACACGGCATAAAACAAAGTACTGTCAGGGTATGACTTGGATTCGTTTCCATGGTTACAGAAACAAAAACATCAGACTGTAATAGTTCTTCTAAAAATTTCACAATTTTTGAAAATATACATTCGAAATGACGACCACTATTTTGGGTACAAAGTTCAATGCGTTTTTGAAAAGACAATTTGACCTTTAATAATGTTTCCGGTGGTTCTTGGTAAATTATATCTTTAATATATCCCAACAAAAAGAAATCCATGCAAGTAAGATCGGGTGATCTTGCTGGCCACAGTTGAGGTCCTCCTCGTCCAATCCATTTTTGAGGAAATAAACTATTAAGAACGTTTCTCACATTTCGATGAAAATGTGCGGGAGCCCCATCAAATTGGAACCACATATTTCTTCTTATGATTAATGTGCCCTTTAAGGTCGTACATATAAGTGTAAAAACTATTTTTCATCGAAACCATTAATAAAGCCGTAATCGTCCCAGGCGCTCTTGTTGAACCACTCTGTATATAACAAATGGTTATCATGCGCCAATGTACATCCCTTTTTTTACCATTATTATTTTCTCAGAACATGTTATTGAGCAATTTGCAACTCTACGTTAGTTTTGATACATGCCATGTTTAAATGGTTCAAAATTAAATTTCAATCTAAGTATTAAATCTTTTCAAATTACACAGTAAGCATATTATAATTTATTGCAAACCCGGCGTGTTTGGCGATAAAACATATTGCGTTAAATGTCTGAAACAAAACTATTTACCAATTTAAGACCATCAGTAATACATTAAGACCGCCCGAAAAAATAATAATGGAAAGGGAAAAAATATCCATTGATGGCTCTCTTTTTATGTAAATTATCGGTTTTCTATCGATAGACACAATAGAAACTTAAAAAAAAAAACTTCCTATTAGTTCCATCAATTCATCCATCGTAGATTGTATAACAATAAAAATGCACTCGACAATACCCAATACATCTTCCTTAATTTTATTTTTAAGTTATTTTAACGCCGATTGATTTGAATTTCCGTTCATACTTACCTTCACATGGCCGTTGTCTATAATACGCCAGAGCTATTTTTAGCCAACTAAACATTTTTGCTGTAACGCGAGTGGTGCATTTCGATTTGTTTATCAAATATTAGAAAAAATTTAACATTTATGGAATATTGTTTGAAATTTAATCTCGCTTAAGCATACATACAACATCTCCAGAATCACTCGGTTATGACAAAACAGAAAAGTTTAAAAGAAAAACTCGAACTAACTTGACAAACAGTGGTAATATTCACGGCAGCAAAGTAGGTACTTAACGTTCGTTTAAATTATTATGTCACACGGATTGAAATCTTGTTTATATACTTGATGCGTAATAATATATGCCACATGATTCACACAAATTTCATACTCCTATCAAGTCCTCATGAAAATTGAATTACAAAGGTTTGAATAGCGTTGGGGAAACTATAACATGGGATGTGCATACAGTTACCTTGAGCCGCTTTCATCTACTATTTCCCACCTATATATTTTTATAAAAGGTTACCACCTGTCAATTATCCTAAATTAAAATCAGATAACGTACTGAATTCTTTTTTATGCATTATTACATTATTTCCTTATAAAGGAACTTGGTTCACGTGAGGATTGAGACCCTCTCTCCAAAATTATCTTTATTAGTCAACAACACATAGAAGTTCCACATGCCTAGTTTTACCCAACTTGCGATCGGATGGTTTATCGCATTACTTTCTATGTATATCAATAATTACTTTTTACTTACAACTTAGAAATATGTTTAAGGAATTTAAGGTTGAGCTGGATGCACATTAAGTGTTTTGATGCAAATTTTGCAATTATACAGAACCATCATTACGAGTACCTCTAATTTTTTAAAAAAGATTACAAATCATTAAATATGTTAAAATATAATTATTTTTATGTTTCAAAATCAATTCAAAAATTTTAATACTTTTCATCTCAGCTACGAGAAACACTTACTTTTATTATGATTCATATGTACAAGTTAACTGAAAATACATAACTGACTTTCTCGTTTGAAACAAAGAACAATAATTATTATTATTTAGATTTGCTGAACTTATTTGTGTAAATTATTTTTTGTTGAAAACAATTCAAAATATGGTTTAACACATATCAATTTTCAAATTTTCCACGCGTGGCAGTTTCCAGGAAAAATAATAAAAAAAAACCTTTCACGTTCTATAATGTATTATTCAAGCGTTTCTAGAGATTTGGTTATGTGACTTTTCTGACATATTTTTAGACCTAAAATTACCCGTAAAATTGTTTCCACTAATTTTGGTATACTACACTGGGCTACACACTGCTGTAGCTAAGTATTGTCCCCTTACCTGCATATGCCAGTCCATTCACTGGTGAAGTGACAATACTTCTGCCCACTTTCGCAAGAACAGAAGGCTACATTTAGGATTTACACTACTGTTAAATGTACTGTTTGCTTATCAGATTAACCCTGTTTGGATTATTATACTGAGATATTAAAATTGGACATACTCGGTTAAAAGAAATTGTACCTACTATATTTGTTGATCCAGCATGGATAAACTCTATACTTTCCCTGATACAATTGAGAATTTAATCAAGTTTTTAATGTGTAAAAAAATATTTAAGAGAGTTGATTGATATTGATAAATATATGGTGAGTACCACTGTCATATTTCAATAATTTTTGGTATTGAGGGGTCTATCCTTTGAAGTTTGCTTTCATTTGATTAGCCCTTAAGTGTTTGTAATGTTCCATTAAATATTATAGCAATTGAAAATGAAAATTACTTATACCCACTTATGAATATTCTCTAACTTGAGCCAGACGCAAATCCTCATTCGATAGAATAAAACACTATACAGTTCAAGTGTTAGACAAATTCTAAAGAATCTAAAATTTGAAATTCAGTTTATACCTGTATACATTAAGAACTGTGTACAATATCAGTAGTTGCATTGGAGAATTTATGACCCTATAATCACTTCCTTTCAGGTCTGTAACGTTTGTATATATACTCAATAATAAATGCACCTTCCTTTGTCCATTTAAACGGAATTTTAAGTTTTAGTATTTAGCTGTAAAATCATATCCACGATTTAGCGATTAAAAATCATAAATTAAAACAATTGGTGTCAAAAAGGTTATCCCAAAGAAGGATGTAAACCATCAAAAGAAAGAATGGGACGATCAAATGTTTACCTGTGCCGCTGACGTGAGAGCAATGAGAAGTGCCCAGCATATTATCGAGGATATCCTAAAATGCATCACTAAAACACTTGTAAAGGATTGTTTCTTGTTAAATAGTTTTCAATTTTATTATTATTAAAAATAACTTATATGGCACTACACTACACACTGACAGAACAAGCATTCGGATTACTAATCAATCGTCCGCCTTTGCAATGTTGTCAGACTGGGAGATTGGCTACGGCTTCACCTTCATTTCTCGCCTTTCACGACATATTTCATAACTGTTTCTATCTTTGGAACTTGGCTATCTCTCTCACTAAGCAGTAGTTGAACAAAATAAGAGGACAATACTTCTCATTGAACTTAATACACTTAACAGTGACGTGCCGTCAGCACTCTAACGGCAAAGCGGCGTTGCTATTGTGTGGCGACCACGCGGTTGCCGATTCCGCGGCTCTCGCCTGCGAGTTTGCCAATTTTCTCTGATAGCAGATTCGTACTGGAGGTCGCCAATAATCGGTCGTTACCGGAACCGCATGTATTATGGACTCCATCTACTCATCGATAGGGACTCATAAATTATGATTGATGAATATGTGTATTATAAAGGAACTTAAGATTTGTCTTCAAGAGAGTTGCCGTGTGGTTTAACTAATAAAAATATATATGCAATCTTTTCCCCAAATGGGGATTTGAAAAAGAAAACGAAGGACGCGACGAAGTATGTAAAATTACCTAGAACTGGGAACACTCCCATATACAGGAAAAAAAGGGTTTAAAAAATAAAGGTAAAATTCTGTGTTCTCCGCAGGTAAATTGTCATTTTATACGTCTTCAAGATCACTTAGCAAAAATAAACAATTTTCATGAATTAGTGTCTTAAATACTACAAGTCTAAAAAGCTTGTCAAAATATATTATAATGAAGAAAAAAAATGTTTCTAAAGTTTCTTTATTAACACGCAAATAATAAATGAAGGAAATGCTACATTTAAAAGAGTCTCCCTAAAATTAACAAGGCAAATAACTGCAGATATCTTATATAAAGCATCAATACAGTCATTTACCACATAAAGCTATTATAGTTACTGGTTCTCCAACTTCTTCACTCCCTCTTTGTGACGAGCTATAGCCTCTTGATGTCTTTTAATTTGTTCCTCATGGAAAGCTATTTCATCATGTAGGTGGGTTTTCAATTCCTTAAGTTGTTCTTTTTGCTAAAATTCATTTTAAACACAAAGTTAATGCGGTTACAATCTCCGCATAGAAGACGCTTTTTCTTTTAAATATACAATCAAACAGATTGATGAAAAAATTCACACCCCCCAAGCATATAAATGCTTAATTGAGTTTTTCCCTTTTTTTTTTTTTTTTTTTTTTTTTGGTGGACACTACTGGAAGATTTCTACACATACATTACCCTTACCATTTAATTTAACTAAATCATACTGGCACTGATGCAATAATTTGCATTAAAATATATTAAATTAGCCACAATGAGTAAAATATGTCTTACTGAAAAAAAGTGGAGTACAAGGTATCTAATAGTTACTGTTGGGATCTAGACAAAATATAAATTAGGACTTGACTCAGGTTTACCCTTATTGAGAAGCACATAATGCAGACAAGCTCCATAGTGAAAAAGTTAATATATTAGGGTTGACAAACCAAATTTGTAGATTTACTCTTATAACATTTAAATTCTGTAAACAAACATGAATCAACAGTTGAAATGTTATTTGAACAAGGATATTTTTTAATGTGGCAACTTACCTTTTTATAAAAATATTCCTCCTCTTTGGCTGCTTCAGCCTTGCCGAAAGCGCCGCCGGCTTCTCTAATAGATCCTCCGCCACCGCCTCCTTTTCCAGCCCCACTACCTAAATCACCCAATTGAGACATACAGCGAAAATACCTAAAAATGCATTATGTAATAGTGTCCAAATGAATTACCCAGACTAAAAAAAATCGATCAAAAAGAAACATACTTAACAACATTAAGTGATAAAAGCCTCCCTTTACAGATGAAATTCATTTTCTACGTTTTTATTTCCAAAATCCTAAAACCTAAACTAGCACGAATTTTTTGATAGCAGTTAACAATGAGAAGAGCAATAAAAAAAAATAGGTTTGACTGAAAGAGTCAGACGGAAAATGAGTACTGACCAATGACAGTTGATAAGTGACAATCAATTGAAATATGGTGGATCAATGCGGACACTTAGAGGGCCCTCTAGAGTCGAATTCTTAACACACAAAAAAAAGAAACGGTGGAATCCTTTTTTGTGGTATGAAATAGTTTAGTTAAGAACTGAGAAATTTTGACATTAGTGAAACCTTCAAAAAAATTGCGGCATCAATATAGAAATTCTTGAATATTAATTATAATGTTTAAATCGATTTAACATGTTTTTTTACTAGTGCTAAGATGTATGGCTGCTAGATGTCGCTAAATATAACGAATTCAAATAAAATGGAGGCTTGCTATCCCAAGTCGGGTTGTTTTTTGTAATGTTAGAAAAACTAGTCGGCTTCGTTCTGGTGCATATTAAGATCCGCGAATAGGGAGCGTTGGGCTGGCCGGTATAGATTTTCTTACACCAAGTATTGACGCAACCGTGCGGTGGATCGGCGTACGTGCCCCAATCCGAATTGAATTGCATTTTTTTCGTTGGTATACCGACAGAGGGATCTTAAACCTGGCGGTTGTTGCGCAGGTAATAGCTTTAAACTGTGCCTTTGAAGTATTTTGAAGTATCGCGTTTTGCGGCGAATAAAACAGCGCGAAAGCGTTGTTAGTACGTCCGAGTGGCCGATTTGGCCCCAAAAAAAGCATCGCCATGGCGGCTACTAGCGTCGTAGTCCTTGACAGGGGCAATAATACAACTTGTACCATCAATTTACACGGTAAGCCAGCAATTGTTTTTTGCCGCCACTGTGGCTCTCTTATTTCTTGTCTTGTTTTAATCTGGACAGTCACATGAAAAAAAGAGACAAAAAACAAACATAACCTCAATTTTTTTTATGTTGCAGGGGCTACTGCGGTTTCTTGGCGAGTTAACAATCAAGAACAATTATTTGTTAGGTTTGTGAATAATAATATTTAATCTATTGTGGTGTTTGTAGATAATTTTATTTATACCTAACATTATAAAACACCCGTTCTTATGACATATTTTTTAAACATTTTAGTAAACAAGCAGTTTTTGATGGAAAGAAGGCCATCAGGGGTGGAATACCTTTTGTTTTTCGTAAGTAATAGAGTAATAATGTAATCTATTAAAAAAAATTTCCAAAAATTGTCAATTCATTTATATTGTTGAATGACTAGACATTTTAGAGTTGTTACCAAGTATTGTTTACTTGATTTTAAATTATACAATGTAGGTACCTACTATTCATTCACTAAAAACAATGTAACAGCAGTGTTCATATATTTTTACATATAGTTGAAAAAAAATCTGCAATTTGCAAAATAACAATATATTATATCTATAAAATGATGCTGGACAATTCCTGTGTAACATAATTTTATTTTCTGAAACTAGCTCAATTTGGACCTTGGTCATTCGGACCACAACATGGGTTTGCAAGGATTATTCGGTGGAACCTTGAGAAACCTCCTGAAAGATTGGCAAGTGGTGATGTAGAGGCGATATTCTCTCTTATGGATTCTGATTTTACCAGATCTATGTGGAATTATCAGTAAGTAATTACTTATTTTTAAGACATTGTGATAAACATAAATATGTTTGTTATTTTTTTAGATTAAAAAGATTTGCATGCAGTTTTCATTAAAAAAAAAAACAAATGTAACAAAATGTTTAAGAGCGAAACAAACATTTTATACTGTTATTTATAATATTTCACCCTTCAATGTAATAATAAAATCACAAAAACGTGAAACCCAAGAAATCCGAGGTAATCGAAAACCTGAACAATCCCAAAAAAAATCAAATCCACTCATTCTCATTTCAGATATCAATCGGAATTAATATTATAAAAAGTTTCCACTTTAAGAAATGAGCTTAGCGGTGTTTTCGGTTGAGTGTTTAAAGGTAATTTGAAAAACTCTTGGTGCAATATGGGTTTAGTTATTGTAAATGTGCGGCTGAAAAAGTCTCGATCTTAACATTTCACTTGCCTTTCGAGCTTGAGTTTAAAGAAAAAAAAAATTATGAACAGAGGTAAAGTGAAGCTTAAAAGTAGGCTATTAAGTTTATGAAGTTACCAAAAATCCATCTTCGCCCTATTGTTCACAATTTTTATGTTTTTCTAAATATGTAAAATATTTCTAATAAATGAGCACATTACCAGCTGCGATTTTGATATACAGAGGAGAGGGGGAAAGCAGTAGTTGCGAAATAAGTAGAAAATACTCGACGTTTTGTAGAAATTTTCACGTTAAAATTAATAAAATCAAAACAATTTTAATATATATTTTGTATATAAAATATTGTGTTGGAAATACTTTCGATATCTTCAAGTTCGCAACATCTCTCAAATGTGGGATAAAAAAACTTACTCAAAATTGTACTATATTATACAATATTCAATTTTAGAATAAACACGCTTATTATAACAGGTTACATAAAACATATGTTTTTTTCCAACTTTAACGGTGAGACAAAAGACGTGAATTCAAACATAATATCTTAAAGATTCAAAAGCAAACACTGTATGGTGATGGTGTTGGTGGAGGCGGCGGCGGCGGCCAGTAGTATCCCACTGCAAAATCTCTTAAGGGGTTAGACCCCTGGAGGTGAATTCAAGTGTCTATAGTTTCGATATTAAAAATAGAATTTCAATATAATAGATAAATTAAACCCGTATGTAAATGATTGGCGGGTAGCCACCGCAAGTAAACAGAACAAAAAAAAAAGGATTGTGGAAGCTCGTCGAGTGTTATTACTTCTTTTTATGTATATCGCATATTCTGTCATACATATATATAAATATGTTAATGTTTGGACATTTGTAAGAAAATTATGAAAACCAGTGAGAGGGTCTTTAGCTACATTACGGAATCATTGTTAAGAGAGTTAGTAAAGGACTAGTACAACAATAAGAATAAAGCACTTGTAATAAGTGAATTTAAGTGTTTAACAGTGAAACAGTAAATTATATTTGTATTTATTTGTAGTTAATAAATAGTACTTACGTGGAAAGCGAGTATACTAGAATCATTCAAACCCGAAATTGAAACACTAATAAATATCACGTGCGTTTAATACCAATTGAGATATCGTGTTGTGGTCTACCTCCTTTAAGACTAAGACTAACCCCAAATTGAAATCAAATATGTGACAAATTCTAGGAGGTGTACAACGAAAATTGAAATTCATTCATCTTTTAACACTGCATTTCGATTATAACTTATTTTTAATACAATATTAAGGTTTAGAAATTATACTTAAAGCGTAACACATATTTCTGTTTCTATATAAACATATAAATCACACACAAAGTGCAAATCACTTCATAACAGATTAAAAAGGTTTTAATAAGTTCTCGTAACAAGAAACTCCAGAGTAAGCACATTCGGGCAACCACGGATTCTCTAGATGCGTCGATTTCAACATTAAAATACGAAGCCACTATATTTAAAAAATATATAATTACTTCACCCTGTCACGGTCACTCGTTTGAAAATATGCCTTAATAAGTTTCGTATACAACCCCGTGTTTGTTTAAAATTGTCACGGAGCTGCTCTGTTTGGTGCCCGACTAAACAAAAAAAATAACATTTAAATTATTATTTGCAGATTTCGCCTTACTTATAGACTAATACTCCGGGAAAAGGAATTGCACTTCAACATTGCTGTTTTTAACCCGAGCAAAGACTTGACATTCAGCTTTAACATGTTGCTGCATACCTACTTTAAAGTTCCTGATGTACGTAGATGTCAAATTACTGGTCTGCAAGGTTGCACTTTTGTCGATAAAACACGCGAAGGTGCTATCTACCAGGAAACAAGGGACGTCGTCACGATCAACGAATGGACTGATAGGATTTACCAAAATACTTCTCAAGAACACATTATAACCAACGTGGTGTCTGGGCGCAAGATGCGCATTCAGAAGTATAATTTTCCGGATACAGTTATTTGGAATCCGTGGCTGGACCATGCCAAGGACATGTCCGACTTTGGGGATGACGAGTATCCAAACATGGTTTGCGTCGAGGCTGGACATGTCTCTAGTCCTGTGATCTTATTACCGGGTACCGCATTTGAGGCAAGCCAAATTTTACAGGTGATGTAGAGTAGTCTTTCATATCTACCGTCCTAATTATACAAACCGTGGGTTCATGTTGCATTGCGTAGTAGTATTTTTTGAGTTCACGGTGTACGTCCAAAGGCCCCGTTTTTCTAACTTCGAAACGACTTAACATCGATTTGAAGTTTTTTTGACGCTAAACATGACAATTTGACAGGTCATTTGATGGATGGCTAGAAAGGATAAAAACGCACGCAATTTGTCACAAGACAGTGACCTGCCTATCTATTATTCCGTAAAAAAACAATCAAATGTGGCGCTCAGACGCCATTTTGTGTCCGTGTCAAAATATAGTATTTTAATTATGGTGTAAACCGCCAAGCTTCAAATTCGCTTGTCGTTTCGAAATTGGAAAATATGTCGGGGCTTTAGACGTATAGTTTATTTGAAAATATAATTTGCCATATGGGAAGAAGATGTCGCTACTCATTAACTTTCTATTTGATTTTCTTTACTAGTTCATTTTCGGAACGTCTGATTTGTATTAGTACTGTTTTTTTTTTATTTTGTCCCCTCATCACGAAGGAAAGAAGAGTTAACCTTCGAAAAGGGGTCTGGAAGTTACAAAAAATTCGCTTCTGAATTGTGTACTAGAGATAAACTCGTTTCTCTTTGCAAATTTCGTCGCGTCTCTCTTCGGTAAAATTAAATCAATTACACGTTTTTGTTTAAAGTATATGTGACTAAGAGTAATTCTTGGCCGTTTCAAATTACCTGGTTTCCCAGAAATTTTCTTGGGGTAAATCGGCTAATATTATTTTAACTTTCAATTTCGCGATAAGAAACTCTTGTTTGGTCTATGAGCTTTGGTTGTATTTATTTTCCTTTATAATAATTTCTGAGTAGAGTTTACAATTGATGCAAGGATGATCTATTCTATAATTGGTTTAGTTGTAGATATGTCGATCGAAATCTTCTAATCGAAATATATTGTTGACCATAGGTAATTCATCTAAATACCTATGAATTTTCGCAGCTGGATTTTAAATCTTTGAATTGTGTTTAGTTTTTTAAAGAAATTTTTAGACATTTTGACGTCGAGGATACACAGCAATACATTAGATATGTAAGTGGTTAAATTATAATAATTAGTACAAGAAACATCTTTCGACTGTTTCAGTGGTAAGCGATAGGTACCACGGCTCAACATTCCGGAAATTTTAGACTTAATATTGTATACGACTGGTAGAAATACATTTTTCGTGCAATAGGAGTACGTTGTGCGTTTTGATAGTTAAATTATTGTTAGAACTTTTCCTTATTTCAATTAAATTATTATAGTCTTGAAATTTGTATACTTTTCTTCTTTTTCACTCCTTTTCTTTTGAGTCGACGTGGAGGTAACATCAAACAGCCCTAATTTTTTACCATAATTCCTTTCCATTCTCTCTCTTCATTATCCAGTAAAATTCCGATATTTTTCCTTGCAACTTTTCAAACCCAGATTGAAAAACGAGTTTACGATCTTCAAATTTTTAGTAACCAAGTAAGGCGGACAACATTGATAGTTAAAGAAATAAACCTAGTGGTTGCCACTTGGAAATTACAGTAATAAAACGCATTTCGTTATCCCAGTTACTGCTTTACTAAAAAAACGCAACTAACCCGCTTAGTTGTCACGATTTTTTGAACATGGAAATGCATGACGCAGCACTTAAATTGAGGAATAATGCACAACAAAGAGATATTCAATCTTCGCTTTATGGGCGATAAAATCATTCAGCTCCGCATATTTTGAATTAAAGTTTTGTCATAAGTACAGGTTATTCTTAAATGCCCTCTACAAAATTTTTTGACATACTTAAGTTTACTAGTTAGTGGGTTGTCAAAATGAGGACGAAATAGTTAAAATCTGATGTTTCGACACCATATTAAAGGGCAACCGTACACGTATTTAATTAACATTCATACCGTAGAATATAGAGGATTATGGCAGGTCGGATTATATTACAATTATTAATTTTTGGGGTAGATTGTATTGTACTCACTTTTGTAATAACACTTGTATGCGTTCGATATTGATGAGCTCTGTTAGAAATTTTGAGTATATTTAGTGGTAATCGGGATTAAGAAAACAAAAATGCACTAACCGACTTCGCTTGTAAACGGCAAAAGTACTACTGCAGTACGAGCGAGCATCGTGACAGATTAGAAGAAATATTTCCCTTTTTATATACACGTGAATCGTCTTGGTGCGTACACAATATGAGTCAATCATGCCGAAATTATTATTTATCTCTTACTACTTAGATTTGAGTTTTCTACATAGGTTTGTAATTTAACAAATCCAACGAGCTCTTGAGAAAACATAATTCCACTGAATGTCTATACATTACCAACAAGGAAGGGCAGTTAGAGGTAATACCTGAAAAATTTCATGCCCTTACATAAATATTTGATTATAACACGTTTCTGGTTTTGGAACAAATAGTTTTAGTACGCAACCAGTAGAACTCAATCTTCAGCTGGAAGACACCGCACTTATCTACATTGTTTTAAACAAATATTTTAGCAAAACGTGCCGGTACTTGATGTTTAACAAATTTAGACTTCGAATTTTTGATACCCATATATGGGCATCTACGTGTGTTATGATAATGAATACCTGTTGTTCACTATATATGAAAACTAAATGCAATCAATTTTGATTTTGATCAATTCCAAATAAACATCAATAGTTAGTTGACAGTTAAGCATACATACTTACATATGTAGATTGTTGGATTCGTTAAATTACAAATCTATGTAGAAAACTCAAGTCTAAATAGTAATAGGCAAATGATAATTTCGGCATGGTGGACTCATATTGTGTACGCAAGTTATATGATAAATTTTGCATGTATTAAGAAATAGGATAATACTTAAACTAAACAAACTGTTTCTAGTAAGTTATAGGACCCAATTACGCATTAGAAATTATTTATGCTTATAGTGCATTTTATAGGAATATAAATAGGTAAAATAGATTTCGACGATTATTCCTAAACTGACGTCGTTCTGCATTAAAATACTTTATTAGAAATGTTTGATTATTTTTTTCTTAAAAAGCTACTTGTTCATTAAAAGACCGTAACTCGCACCGAGATGATTCACGTGTATACAAAAAGGGAAATATTTCTTCTAATCTGGCAGAGGATGCTCGCTCGTACTGCAGTAGTACCTTTGCCGTTTATGCATAAGTGAAGTCGGTTATTGCGTTCTTGTTTTCTTAATCCCGATTTCCACTAAATATACTCATAATTTCCAACATAGATAGAGGAAAATTGGAGTAGTCAGACGAATTAACTGACCTGGTACGATTAAGAGACTAGCAATTACTTGCTGTATGCATATGTGATAAGCAACATTATTATGGTTTTTAATTTGCTTTATATTGTAAAAATATTTCATGTTAACTATAATATATTGATGTTCATCTGTTTTCGACTTATACGGAGAGCAAATTAACCTTATTACATCTTGTTCAATACCCTTAATAATAGTGGATCGATATACGCATTTTTATTGGTTTATTATAGATTTATTTCAAGATTTATAACATGTAAAAATCGATGTCAACCCTCGTAATTCGTTGGTGACAATCGCATCTTTATTATTGGAAAATTTTAAATGTTCCCTTCATCATGTGTGTATCACTAAGGTAAGTAGTAAATGATAAGTTCGGACTTATAACTGTTGTGGACGAACGTCCCGATTATTTTGATTATTTTATCACCATCAGCATCATAAATGTTGCTACCTATTTTATTGGCCAGACTTTGCAATAAAAACCGGCCTTAAGACTTTTTAATACCTTTAAGGTTCAAGATATTTCATTACTAATTTATTATTTTCTGAGATTGTTCTGCTCATTTCACGCAAATTATTTTTTAAATAAGCTGCTTCGATGCCTCGTTTGCTTCTAAAGTTTTTAATGCGTTTTCAAAAATTGTACCTTCTATATAGTCGACGTTATATGAATTATTTTATTCAAGGGATAGCGCCTCCGTCACTGTATTTACTTTCTTTGCACTTGGTTTTTTTTTATTTGTATGAAGTCCACAGCTGAAATATCCAAACAATTAGGTTTTCTCTAGCTCATATATTAAAACAGGTAAATAGAAAAAAAAATTCCTCCTTAACTTGAACAAACTCGAACACACGTGTCGACGTAGATCGAGCGGTCAGGGGGAATTTATTGTTTTAATCTATTTAATATAATATTAGAAGATGTTGCAAATTACGAAGTCATCTAACTTTGGCGAATGTAACTATTTACCTCTGTATTTATCGTCTGTACTTACATTACACTGTTTTTTACATACCCCACAAATCGATCAAGTTTTCATTGGACGCGGTTTGGCTTTGTTAAAATTTCGAGGATAAAGTAGTATTTCCTGTGAACATATTTATTTAGCATTCCTACCAGAGGTTGATGATATATCGGCAGTACGAATCTAGTTTTATATGAACTTCATTTGATAGCGGAAATTTGTCCGAAACGTTACTGACAACAGTTTATTAAAAATATTTTAAACGTAAGTACCTTCATTCGATGTAACTGTGTCGGCATAGGTAAGTACTAACGGTTACTGCGACTGTATATTTGTATGGGAAATTTCAAGTCAAGTTTCGTTGTTTTTTGACGAGCTATTAGGTTCCAATTCGATATAGTCAGAAAAGTAGAAGAAATCTTAAGGTGAAAAGCTCGGTTTCAATGTTAAGGATCAAAAACATCACAGGAAATGTTTAACTAATAATTCGGTATGCATGTACAAATAAATTATGGTATTTGTGTATAATCGTGGTTCCTCGAATTCACATTTTCCCCAACTATCATAACTTTACCTATCCGGTAATGTTGCAATCACTGGTGTCGCTACTTGGATCTACTTTACTGTTATTTATTAATTGTTTGATGAATTTCGTTAATATTCGGATTTCTTACATCAAAGAAGCATACTAAAAAAAATGCCACTGATCGACAACTTTAAAATTCGTATAGGAGAAGATGCTCGATCCTCCTTAAAATCTGTTAAAAGATCTCTTTACGGATGGTACTGACCCGAGCTAATTATCGCAGTCACGCAATCGATTTAAAATTTAATACGAGAATATTGAGGTAGGTGTAGATACATATTGAAACTAATGTACTATAAATAGAAAGAATCTTTGATAAATCATTCGTCTTATGTCTTAATTTAGTGTCTAAAATATATGATTTATGTACTTCTAATAAGTCTTAGAGAGTACTTTACCAATTTGGACTACGCCGTATACTGTAGTGATATTTAACAGCGTCATTTATTGTACGCCGATGTTACAATGTAATCTTGTTCTCACACTCACATAGCATAATATGCAATTCTGTTCACATCAATTTGTCTGTAATCACCAGAACGAGTAAAATAAAAAGTAAATCAGTGGGGAATCCTTTTATATCCTTGAAATATAATGATTTTAGAGTTACTTGAAAACCACCACTGCATTATTAAGTGGAGGCCATTTTTGCCGATATTCCGAAGCACGTTGTATTATGTCTCTATTGCTGTTAATAACTGTAACGATCATTAATTAAATTTAATTTACTAGACACCGTGTCTAGGTAGCGTGTAGGACGTTAAAAAGATTAACGTTACGATATTCGATTAAGTTCTCATGTGTACATTGCCTATACTGTCAGAAATCGTATCCAAGGAGAACAAAAATTACAAACACGCCATTTTGTAATGGTATTGTCTTAGACCTATTTCAGGTGTCCATTAGAACTATCTTGGGAAAGAGCAAGCATAACTCTCGGCAGTTCCAGTTATTTCCCGATTCGATCGGATTTTCAATAGGGGTGAGTGCATATTGTGTAAAAACACAAATAGTTCTATAATCAATATATTCGTTTGACGTAATAGAGTATTTATCATTTAAAGGTAGGATTAGAGGTGCACTGGCATGTGATCATTATTTACATTTACGAATTCACTTTCACCTGTTCGCACCACAGCTCAATGAAATTTGCGGAAACCGAAGTTTTGTCAGGATAACATTATTGTTCAACAAATTTAGCCTGATGCTCTTTGATACTGCACCTTTGATTTTTCAAGTGAGGACTTTCAAAAGATCGTCGTCGAGTGTTCGTTCATAGGCATAGATTGGGACGGTAAATTGTGAGATTGCCTAAAATTCACGTTTAAATTACGTTAAAAAAAAAACAAAATATTTGAATTTATTTATTTTTTTAATTCGCTTTATTTCAACTGACATAGGGCCGCGTTCGCTAGTTCAAATAAACAACTGCAGCTTATCTATCTTTGTGTCGTCTTTGTAGCACGAGAATGGGCCTGGATTCGTACAGTCGCCCGAGAAAGTATTCGTACAACAGAAAAAAAATTCTGTAAACCGTAATTTTCGAGTGATTTTGTTCAAAATTTGCATAGTGAAAATTCAAATCTAAAATAAGTTTTGGTACTCGGGCAAGTTTTGAAAATTGAATTTTTAGAGTGGTTTTTAAGACCCTGAAAAGCGCCCTAAAAATCAGTCGAAGAATACGATTTGCAAAATTTTTTTTCGGCTGTACGAATACTTTTTCGAGCGATTGTACGTACTTTCTGAGCACAAAGAAGTAGGACATTCACGTGGAACGACAGAAAACGGATATATATCTACGTTAGTAGGGGTAATTCATTTCCTACCTGAAACGGTGGTTTTTATTGGCATTCCATTTAAACGTAATATCTTGCTGCAATATTAATCCGCTGAATAGTTAGTAGGACCAATTTCCTCCCAACAATCAATAGAATATATAAAATATTCATTCTTTTTAAGAGAGCAACGTACCCGATGCGTGGTCTCAATTAGTGACTGAGAACGATTACGTTGATCCCTCCACCGATCATAAAACATTGGTAAGCCGAATCAGCCGCAGAACAAGAGAATAAATAAAGAAGTCCTCATTTCGATCACAAGTTTTGAAGTTCCCGTTGAAAATACAGAATTCGTAAGTTTATTTTTACTTGGAAGTATGTTGATTAATGCTGCGAGCTGCTTCTTGTGAACCTGTACGAATAAGTCGAAAAAAAGAAATTATTGTGGTACGCGCAGTAGCGTCCCAAATCGTATTTTCTTGCTTAGTCTCCTTCTGAATCTTTAAGCTACTGTGCGTTCTTCGACTGAATCAAATGTGAACTTCTGAAAAATTCTTTGCGATTACGTGGTGCATCGGAATCATAGCGAACGTTGCATGCAATCGTTGATGGCACGCGATGAAAACTCGTTAATATTGGATAATCGACGGTAGAAGTGCCCGTCCAAAAGCACGTCCATGTATAATGTTTCGTTTTCACAGAACTTTTCTTTTTGGAAACAAGAACCGGGCCGCCTGGTTTTCTGCAGCGGCTCTACGTCCGGCATTGCGGTTTGCAACTTTTAATTGCTCACAACTTTTTTTTTAGGCCAAAATAATATCTTCTGATCAATAGAACTTTTAATTAGAAGCGATTTCGGACGGATTTTCAGTTTAAATTATAATCTCCCTTTGACGCGTCAAAGTTTAGTAGTCGCAACGTGTAAGGGCAGATTAACCGATAGCTACGTCGGCAATTGCACCTTGCGGAGTTTGCTTTTTTACGCACGTATTTAAAGGAAGCGATTCGAAAACTGTTTTCACTTCGTTGGTTCTAGAATTAGAAAAAAAATTGTTTTTAACAACGATCCGAGCTGAAATCTTTAATTTTAACGAGGCGAATGCCCAGGATAAAAGCATATTCAGGAAGACGACAAAAAGAAGAACGGTAACGATGCTACAAAAACTTGTATAAAATAATAATCGACGTAATGACCAAAAAGGAGTTGTTAAAAAATTCATTGAACGAGTTTGGTTATCAACCAGCGGCATTTTAAGTTAAAGGAATGCCTGAAAGAACTTTTTGAACATTCGAACGCTCCTTCATAAAACCAGTATTGAAATTAAGGGCACTTATTTTTGACCATTTAATAAATTTGCTATTTAATCTCCAGTGGCGCGCATCTCGGCTTTTCAACTCGATGTATATTCCTGTGGCGTTTCGACTTTAAACGCCACATTCGTGTTTCGAAAACTAGAAGGATTCAGTTAAAGAATTTTATTATGCATTGCGTCGTGTGAAAATCAAAAACTGCTCTATGCATTACAATGGGTAGCGACGTAAACAACATTATCTCGTATCTTCAATATCGAACGAAATAAGCAGTAAATCAGTCTTAATGACCTGCTATTCAGGGATTTCAATGTATTTTTCCCATCATTTTTGGTCGGAAATAATGGTAAACGGTAGGAAGGTTTATTTCACGAAGGAAGGCACGTATATGCGCATATGCGCCGTGTCCATGAAGTGTTAAATAGGGCGTTTTTGCGCGAAATCCACCGTTGTTTTCAGTTTTTATTCTTTTTTCGGTTATGAAATGTCGTTAGTGTTTTTCGCGTGAAAAATAAACACCACGAAACAATAGTGCCCACGCCACTGAATTGTGCACAGAACGCTCTTTGAAGGACCGTTTTTGGTTTCGAATTAACTTAAATACGTAATAGTCGAAACATGACGACCGAGTTCATTTTCAAAAATCGGAAACGAACGGAGATGAGCCACCCTGTATTATAATTCAAAAGCTTCATAAATCTATTGTGTAACACACGACTCAGCAACAAACGATAATAGATTGTTTCACCCACTCAACTATTATTGTCATAATAAATAAAAAAACCTTTCAAAATGTATTCATTTCCACTGAAGTCTTACGAAACGTTTTCTACTGTTCCCATCGCAACCGGACTAATTAATTTCGTTTTCTTAGTATAGTACTGCTTTTGCTATACATAATTCATAGCAAAAACTGAAGCATCTTGGACTAAACAGGATGCCTCATAATTAATGTTATGTCAGCAGAAAATAATCCAATTCAAATAAAGGTATTTGTATTTTGCCATTACACTGTATACAACGTACGAATTGATCTAAGACGTGCCTCTGATATATTTTTTAGTAATCACCTTTCATCGCATATGTAAACGTCGTAGCTCTAATGTTACCATTACCGATAAGGAAGATTTTACCCATTTCTGAATATGAGGGCTATTAAAATTGAATAACTTAAGACTGCCGACGTACAAGGATAGTCCGAGAAGTACCCGATCTAGCTGCGTTTATTTGTGTTTGTTTTGGGGCCGTTTTTAGTGAACGTTTTTAGAGGCTTTCTCAACGTAAATACGTGATTCAACACTTTCATTTGAAAGGTCTTAGTCGGTCTGCCATCAAAGCGGAGTTAGATTCTGCTCTGGGGGAATCTGGTCCTTTGTTAACAACTGTAAAATATCGGGTGGCAGAGTTTAAACGCGATCGCATGAGCTGCCATTACGAACGCCTCAGTGGTGGACCGATGACATTCCAGATTTGACCACTCTAAAAACTATGGTAAAAATCCACAGCGCTGTGCTGGAAGATGGGTATTTCAAAAAGTACTGTACATCGCCTTTTGACCGAACAATTGGATGTGACGAGCGCCGTGAGGATGTTTCAAGGGAGCGTTTGGCCGGGTTTCGCGGTAATTAAAGCCGAGTTTTTGCGTCGATTCATAACCACACATTAAACACGAGTCAGTGACTTCACACCCGAGACGGAAAAGCAGTCAAAGCGATGAACTCAAAGGGGAGAATAGGGAAAAGCGATCTCATTTGGCGAAATGAAAAGTCTTATTTCGCTCAAAACAACGCACCACTCCACATTTCCGTGGTCGCGATTGCCAAATTTGCCCCCTCAGATTATTTCGTATTTCCAAATTTGGAAAAAATGCTCGGTGGAAAGAGATTTTTGAAACATTCGAAGCTTCTCACTACGAACAGGGTATGGAACATCGCTGGGAAAATTGTGTCAGCATCAAAGGAAACTAGGTTGGGATATAACGTAATATTTTCCGAAAGTTTTTCCTTTTTCAAGTGTAAACTCGCGTACTTTTGGGACTGTCCTCGTATGAGAAAGGATAATACTTCAACATATATGAAATAAGGCAACGTGTTGTAATTAGATTAGGTTTACGCCTTCATATGATTCAACAACCTCATTCGCTCTTTTTTTCTCTAAAGCGAATCTTGACTTCTTCAGACTCATTAGTACACGGTCGTCCCACACGAAAGTCAAGGAATATTAATGATTTAATTTTATGGTCTAAATATGCGTCTTTTTGTCAGTAGCTAAGGTTTTACATCGTTGGTGTAAATTATATTTTTGCCAAGTAGGTACCTTTCGCACATTTTCTAGTCGAAATGCCATTAACTCGGTCCAAAATTTCAATTGGGCGCCCACAATGCAAATTTGTTGAAAGTGAAAATTGTCACATGAAGAATGCGTTGATTGCAATAAAAGATACGTTATTTGCCTTAATAAAAATAGGGAGAAGATCAATAGAAGACTTATTTTCTGCGAGAAATAGTCTAAGCTTGGAATTTTAAGCATTCGTGCAGAAGTATGTGCAGTAAATACAAAGTATGGTAATGGAAATTTATAAGCAAATCGGCTTAACATTAAAATCCTCTCTGTTTCGTCGCTTCTATCGTTTATTAACAAATTCCTAGGTACGTTAAGTATGAAAAAATCTCACTCGTAATAAAACTATATTCGCGGAGTACAAACAAATCAAAAAGCAAATTGATCCTTGCTAACATTTCCTCATTAATTACATAAATTTTACATTACCCAATCGGCTAGTTATTCAACTTTCTATCTGTGGGTATGTTTCCAATTTCTTGTAAATACCCATAACGTGCGGAACTCATAACGTAGCTATGTACCCTCTGGTACGCAGTTGAAGCAGCAAGTGTCGTTCTTATCGGCGGTGGTACCAACGGCTATTGTCCATTTGCCTTGGCCTTGGTACCATTAAAGATGTTTCAAAAGTGAAGTAGCATATAATCGGTTAGTGCATTTCCGTCCGGTGACATTTTCATTCTTAGTTCTACCCATTTATGATACATCGCAGAGTTTTTATTACGTCACCTATGTTGGTTGTGATTTAAATCGTGAAAGGGCTTAATTGTTGAGCAGCAAAAGGCTTTAACGTTCAATGTTTCCGTTCTTCTAGCAGGCATCTCTGAAAATAAATAAACGATGCATTTTTCATTTTCGATATTTTATCGCAGGAACTATTCCGATAGTCAATGGACGTCAGCTAATTTACTAAGGAAAATGAGAACTATATTGACGCAATCTTGCAAGAAACATTTAACTCTAAAACCATTTAATCTGAAACATGAACCATCTACTGATTTCATTATTTCTCAGGTAAGATGAACATTAAATTGAGCACATTTAACTTAACCGACCGTCCATCCCTTACGGCTTAGAAGATCCCCGTTGTTCGGGTCTTCGAAACGGTTACGGTTACAGTGTTCGTCGCGAACTAGTAACCTCCTAGTATTTTGATTTTTCACGATCAACCCTTTAAAATGTTCACCTAGAAGACTGATCCGTAATATTAGTGTTCCTCTATACTGTGTACCTACTTTTTAGTGGCAATGTGACAGAACAAGCCCCACTATCGCATATGGCTTCTACAGAATCAGCATGTTCGTAATTTTCTTTGTTTCCTGGATCTTCACTTATTTGAAAGAATCTCCCGCTGGAAAGCCAAGATGGCCAATATACCTAACTAATTGGGGATTTACGCTCTGTCTGATTCAATCACTTTTATGTAGTGTGATGGTGGTGGGATCTCTGTTAGGAGACAGATTAGCGAGCAAAAATTCTTTTAAGGAAAAAGTATTAAAACTTTATCGAGTCTATTGGATAACTAACGTCACAGCGACTCCTGTTGCATTTACCATAAGTATTATTTACTGGAGCTTAATTTTTAAAGGTATGAATTGTCCAACATCGATTAAACAAACCTAAATCTTAACATACGCTGGTGATCTACCGTGCTAAATTGCATGAAAAAATTGTAAAATTTTTGTATCATTGTCAGTCATTCAGAACATACATATGTACGTAGCTCAAGTGGTTGATTGGTTAAATTGTCATAAAATAACGTTTTAATGAAAATACTTTGTCGGTAATTTAACCGGTTTCAAAATAAATGTGTACTCTGGCTCACAGCATCTTTTCTTTTCTTTTTTTTCTTTTTTTTTTTTTTTTTTTTTAATTTAGGATGTCGTGCTCTGAAGCTTTTTATCTCTGATCCATAATGTGTGAGCAACGTTTCGTCAACTGTCGCTGTACAACATTGGTTTTAGAGGAGTTAATAAGGTTTCAGATTTACTTTATTTTGTTAAAACCGGATGACTTGTTGGTAGTTCTGACTCATCTTTCCTTTTTGATTTGAATAAATATTGAACCGCGTGTCTTGTTAGATTAGGTTTGCCGATAAACGTCCCTTATTTTGAATAAAGTGCCAACGATTTCTGTCTTACTTTTAGCTGAAGGTGCCAACTTTACTGCCATGAATTTTATAGTACACGGACTTAATTCGATTGTGGTGTTATTAGATTTGTGCATCGTGTGCCATCCTGTGAAGATATTCCATTTCATTTATCCTCTCCTTCTAGCCCTATGTTACACAATATTTTCCATAACGTTTTACGTTGCCGGAGGCACCACAAAGTACGTAACAATTCAATTAAAAGAAGCAATAAAATAAATTCAATCTTAACGTTAATTTTACATCTTGATCATTCTCTCCATCACAGGACTGGTTCGAGATATATCTACCCGATTTTGAAATGGGATCAACCGGGAAGAACCACAGGAATTTGCGCCGGAGTCATGGTTCTCATGATCTTTCTTCATTTGTTCACGTTCTTGCTTTACAAATTGAGGATGAGATTATACATGCGATTCGTCTGTCCTAAAATTGATCTGTCCTGTCCTCTGTCAGAGAAGGAACAAAATGAAAGTCCTAGAAGCAATGCAGATGAAGCTCTTGGAAACGATTATGTTTAGAAGTATAAGTTCTGGTAAAACTTTGGACAAAAATTATCGTCTGGCGTAGACCCCCACAGACATCGTTCTTTTTCAATGGTTGCACGCACGTGAGTACCACCGCTGTTGACGCTCGATTTTTGCCGTGCGTCTCGAATGTTTCGGTGCAAGTCGGTTCGTGCGTAAGCCGTACGCAGGCGAGAACGACGTACTTAATTCATAATTAAATTCGTAACATTCTCCAGAAGCAATCCGAGCCTGTAGAAGATTGGATCGGTAGAACGTTCTTATCAGAATGAAAAAAATTAAGTCTAGAAAAAGAACTGATCTTCTTCGGGGTTGCCTTAAAAAAAATTCAAAAGTCTGTAAAAAAACCACGTTCAAGACCTGGAGACGATTGTAAGCCTCACTTACGATATTAACTTTTATTATTTACTTAATTTTGATTTATTTTCAACAGACCATTATGTTTGTTTTTATTTGAACAACCTTCTTTTTACGTAATTGTAAACTACATTTTAAAAACACGCAATAAACTGAACGCAACGTGTGCGGATAAACACGTAATTACTCTTTACACACGACGAATTTATTCGCTTAAGCAAAATTGTTGAAAAAGAACGATGTCTGCGAGAACCTACGTAAACTAAACAGTTGGAACTTCGAAACACGTTATGAAAATTCGTAGCTTAAGTCAATATCTCCGAAAATAAGGGAGATCTAAACACTTTCAGGTGGATAACAAGGACACTTGAAGTCCCGAATGATTTCAAAGACATGTTGCTGTTTTCCCTACTCGCAGCGGGTGTGCCAAACAAAAAGAAGGGGTGGGTGTATGGCGTACCAAGTACAAGGATGCTCCTGTCCAAGTGGGTGTCCAGTATTCAAAGTTCGTTCTCATTTTCGGAGATATTTAATACAGAGTTATTAATTGAAGTAGCCTAGTCATTCACTGTGCGATATTTTCTCGCTTATCATTCGTATTAATTATTAAAAATTATTCTAATAAAAGCATATTATTTACTATTTTATCTTTATTGAAGCATAATATAAAATATAGTAGCAATTAAAAGGAGTATATATTTAAATTTTAAAATCCGGTCGTCTATCGTTAAGTGGGAAATCTCAGTGCGTACATCTCGGTATCTTCAATTTTATATCTCGTGAGAAAACTGACTTTGCAAAACAGGGTGGTACTTATGTGTATGTAGCTGTAAGCAGACTGTGCTATGTCACCCAATAAACCCATAAAGACGAGATATGATATTACATATTTCTTGCCAGTTGAAAAATTGTAGTACCGCTTACTCATCGACATAAATTACAAAATGTTAAAAGATCACTTTACTAATTACCAAGAATTCGGCTTATTAAGGGGTTCGTGTGTACATTTTCATGTGCCATTATTAAATTATATTTTATATTACCCTTGGTTTCTCGAACAAAATTGCCAGACCAGGCGACATAAGTCGAAAAAAGAAAGTCGAAAATTTGCTGTTACATTCGACCTTGCGTCACAAAGAGTGCAGATCATGCAGCAGGACACGAAAGCAGTACCGCAGTACCAAAGCAGTAGGTAGTCTGCAATCACAGTTATGTGATAGACGTTGCGCGAAGTGCATACCGCGGTGTGCTCTGCAGATCGTTTCTTCACACGTTACCAATTTCTAACACTGCAACCTCTTGGTCTTTGTTACACTCAACTTACCTGCATCTATCTCAGTATCGGGAGGATTTTATTTCGGAAATTAAGTTGGAACTTCCCTCACATTTAAAAACTGAAATTTAATATTTTATTGACCGGCTTTTAAGGTTTTGTTTGTGTTTGTTGTTCATTTTTCGATTGTGACGTCTTGTGATACCTGGTAAGTACCTACGAAATTTTTACTTCCACCGATCTTAATTTAATCATTCAATTGAAAATATATCGAATTGTTACAATGTGGTAGGTGCAACAACAGACATGTTTCCACTGCATACCTAGGTATCAGAATTTCGATTTAACTTGATCTCTGAAATCACGAAACAAAGAACACTTAAAAAAAATGTTCTAAAGTATTGCTAGTAGGCGGTATATATTAATAAATTATCCTTGAGGAGTTTATTTTTATTTGTTACTAATTGTATTAATGAACTCAGAAGGTCGTAATACAAATCAGTCATCAAATAAAACGTTACGTTTAGCCTTAAATTCTTTAATATTTAGAATTTCTTACCATTAATATCTTACATTCAGATTTAATTTTTCTTCATTATTTTTTTTTATAGGAATACATATTTATATAAAAATAACGATAAAAATAATAAAAACAGTAATGCCTCTATTACAACTTGCTATTTATCTTTATCGAACACATTATACAAGAAACATAACAAATAAATTATGTTATTGACAATTGCTGGTCAAAAACAATAAACTGTTAATTTACTATCAGTAAAAAAATTATAAAACATAGAAATATTTACCGTGGAGCCATACCCTCCTACTGGTCTTATAATGCGACAGGACTTGTAATATTTAAGAAACGTTGAAATGATGAGTAACTTCTTGACTTAAATACATAAAATATTCCTTCATTATCGGAAAACCCATCGAGGACGTTAAAGTGGTTGTATTTGAAACGATAAAAACATAACTAATTTCTTTCTGGTCGTAGAACCCTCTGGTATGGTAATTTTGTCAGTATTTACTAAGTAACAATCATGTTATGCGGTCGCAAATCCCACCGTTATCAAGTAGGATAATTTATAGTTACATTCAACTTAAAGTGCACGAAAAGTTCTGCGTGCGAGTTAAGAATTGGTTAAGCCCCATTTTTGCGTTGCGTTTTATCTTTAATTGTTAAAATTTATTTACCCTTCGCTAGTTACGAATCAAATAAAAAATGTCTAGAGTCTAACTGCAGGGCCAAGCTCGTAGCGCTACATTTAATGGGTGAAGGTCGGTGTCGACACATGTGCGGCGGGGGCCCCTCAGTATAAACACCGCCTGCCGTCACTGTGTCAAATCAAGTATAAGAAATGTTGTATTACCCACTTCAACATCTTCATGCGTTAACTATATTATACATACATATTATATACCTATTTTCCTCTCCAGCCTGACAACACATTTTGCCTCAAAATTCATTACGGATAAGAAGTAATTTTATCAGCGCATTAAATAAAATTCTGTACACATTTAGATCGATTACAAGCCCTTAATGCCCATGTTGTTTAATAAATAATATTATCGTTGACGGGTTAAAAACGATATAAGAATGAGTAAATGGAATATACATATTCTATTGAACCTAGATTCTATTAGTGCCAATTCATATTTCATTTCAATTCGACATGTCACAGGCTAGGCTAGTATGTAAAAATCCTTGGATGATAAATTTATTGAGGAAGTCTTCCTGACGGCTTTTAACGTACTAATAGTCAAAGTGCAGGACGGTTATTGCCACACTCAACCACCATGCTTACTCCAATGGCAGTCCAGTCACGATAAAATCACGATATCAGCCATTTGAATTTGACATATAATTTATATGCCTCAGTTAAAATAAGGAGCGATATCTCCAAGAAACGAAGATTGTCCTTTTGCATCTCCCACAGTCTACGAACCATTCTTAACATTGTAGCAGATAGTAGACTGGAAGGCTTTTGTCATGGGGATAATTAATTTCACCAGCTAGTCCGATCGATTCAGTTTTCGAATTTATTTTTTTGCAAATGCTTGTGTAGTGCGAGAACAACAGTGATCATGAATAGTGTGCATCAATTAAGATTTGCATATTTTGGTAACGACTCAGGGAACGGTCTCAGATTCACTCTTCGCCATCGAGGTCGCTGACTGCTACTGATGATGAATCCGTGCCACTGACACCTAATCCCCGCGCTGTGTTGCCGTATGTAATCTGATTTCCGTGACGATTCCGTTAGTTGACGGACGTTTTTTAAATAAATATCTACCGGCATTAACCAGCTTTAATGTTTGAAACATATGGCTGGCAAGCCAGGCTCAAAAATTTCTCCACATTTCTTAATTTCCATTTAGTCTTTCGTGCCTTTTGTGATGACACATAACTGACTAATCTATCGGGTCGAACAACTTTCTTTATATGACTCGTTCTTTACAACAAGTCCGAAATATTTTAAATCGTTAACTTATTTACGGAAAGACAACCGAAGTAAAAAAAAATCTATAAACATAGGTGCGAAAAGGTTGCCCGCATCACTTTTTTCGAACATTTTATGTGCGAGTTCCGAGTTAAACTGCTCGCCCGCATTTCTTGTTCGGTTATTCGCTCCCTAATTTTTTGTTGTCTTGAGAAAAATCTTCAGAAAGACCCCCCGACTAGGTTTTTTGACGGCCGAGTGGTACGGAATTACCGAAAAACCTCGGGTTTATATCCCTCGATGCTGTAGCACCGCTCTTCGTAGGATGTTGCTGATTGATTAAGCAAACCTTTCAATTTGAGTTTTAGCTTTGCTCTACGTATAGTAATATAATGAAAATACATTTTTCAACAAACTTTAAGGATATTTCCTGGATACTTTTACAGGTGACATGTTATGGAATTTGCTGTTTCCTGATTGGTCGACATCCAGCACATGATGAATCTCTAACGCGCAACTGAAGGATTATGCTAATTTCTAATTGTCAATCAGCTGGTAAGTATTATGGATGAACAGATACGGCAACGTTTCTAGCGGTTGCAGAACTTCTAGACATTTTACGACAATTCAGAACAACATGGAGGACTTATAAAACGCACGTTTAAGGTTTCTCAAAAAAAATTGTTATCGTTACGTAGACATGGCAATTATTTACTCTTAAATGTTATTTTCTCGTTCTGGCTTCGATGTTCCAAATTCTGTAATTTTGGCTGCGTTATAAACGAAGGGACCTTACTGAAAGGTCGCACAAAACTCCCACCACTTCTTGAAATGTAGCACCGTATTTCTTTAAAGTTTGCTGAGACACGGATGATAATAAGGTGTCTAGTGCGCCCGTGATGGAGCGTGTAGCGTCGAAGGAACATTGACCTGACAATAGGACCAGTTACCAGGAAAAGGTTCTGCCACTGTGGGTGTGGTTTACTGACAGGAGAGATCAACATGTGTTTATCCGATTAAAATGTTTGAGGTTGTTTAAGCAATAATTTTCTAAACACTGAATATCAGACCTGGCTTGGCCACCAACGAAAGGACCACCAAAATTATTTTCTTGGACACGCCTTACTAATGAAGTAAAAGGATTGGAGTTGGAAAGCATAAAATAATAATGTGTCCATGATGTGGCGACGAAACCTATTGCCGTCGGACATAAATTAATATAATCTTGGCATTAGAATTGAAGGAAAAAAGGTTCACTTCAAAAGTCCTCAAGACGTAGATGCCAGGTGTTAAAGTACGAATCTGGAAACTCGTGTTCTCTATCAATTATTTACAATAAAACGCATTCGAATGCTGCCCTCACCGTTAAGTATCCCATTTGATGTCCAACATTATCCCAAAGTATCCACAAAAATATGAAAAACTCAGATTGAATTATGAAGTCCATAAATAATGCATGGTCTTGCTAGATATTGTTTGTTTATCTCGATCCTCATTTCAGATAATTATCTGAACACGATCCTGTACCTCAAATTCCCCTCAGACGATGTGTGTCTCGCTGAGGGCTGATCAAGCCCTTCCCGTTATTTGTTGATGCGCAGTACATGCATAAGCCGCGATTTAGTCTCGCGGCGCATTTATGAAACCGGTGAACAGGCTGATGAAGGACAAGGCGCCTCGCAGACCAATTCCACCAGTTCTGCGCAGGATCATACTGGAATGATGGTTTATCCGGATGAACAATGGGCATGTTCGACTACTGCACCGATGCTGCAGTTATACGATGATGTGGGATATAGAGGTAAGAAAATTTCTAGGTAGAATAACTTTTTCGTTATTCTTATACTTTTGTGAAGCAGTCGCCCTCGAAAAATTAAAATAGCAAATTAACTTGTTCATTCAATGAAAACTTGCCAGGAGTTTTGGCTGACTCTATTTTTTTACCTTCTCACACCCTGCATTCATTGGTACCATTATTCCTGGAATACCACGTACTTTTCCTTTTCAGGACCCTTTTGAACAAATTGTCTAACGAACGGACCACTACATAGAAACCATTTTTCAAATTTGCGTTAAAATTTTTTCCCTTCTTAATTTATTCCAAATATTTGTGACACGAGAAAAGTGATAGCAACAACTAGAGCCTAAAGCCGTGGGAAAATCACGGTTGATGTCGTCAAAGTTGTACAAAAAGTAGCATTCATTATCTGTACAAAGGTCCGTCTTGAACAAATAATGGATCGAGTCAAGAGTTTAAAGTAAAATTTATTCTGAGTTTCGGGTTTTTGCTGTCTGGCTATGTGGCCGGTTATACCAAATTGCAGAAGTGATATGTTGCCACATCTTTCTGGTCAATTAATGATGTGTAACTGTAACATTAAAACAGCAAACAGTTAAGAATGACGTTTTATCATGTGCCATTAATAACTTTCAATCGGATATTTATAGTCCCTAATACCTTTAGAAAACTTATAATTTATAACATTCTTAACTTATGTTAATGCACGTTTGTTTGTCGTACTCTCTGTTCGACGTGGGACACCCAGCAATATACGGGATTGTTCCGCGAAGTGACTAAGCGATGTAATTTTGGCTAGCATTCCATTTTTTATGGAATGCTCGTTATTTCTTGATGTTTTTTGCTTAGCGGACTAATGTGACAATGAGTCGTTTCTTCGTAGCTTCAAAATTTGTCTTTTAATGAACATACATATATAGGTACAATTTAATTTCAGTCAACGTTGTGGAGGCCCTACAAGAGTTTTGGCAGATGAAGGAAGCAAGAGGTGCCGATTTACGCAATGGGGCTTTGGTCATTTATGAATCTGTTCCTTCTAACGCGCAACCTTATGTTTGCTACGTTACACTACCAGGTGGCTCATGTTTCGGTTGTTTTCAGGTAAGCAATCATCTGTTACTCTCCTGGAACCTGGAATTCTAGTATTGAACTAAGCGGGTTAAAATATACATGGACAGTAGGTACTTTTTTATTTTAAAGGAGAAACATTAAATATCATACGGGAAGGGCATACTTAGCGATATAACCACTGGAATGTTGGGAAATACGAAAGTTTCATTGACAAAGTTTTCACATTTTAGGATTGCTTCAGCTTTTTCGACATTAAGTTGAAATTTTGTATAATTGTTATTGTTTAGAATCTGCAGTGAATGTGAATATTAAAGATCGTCGATAAAATCTAAAGAGTGGTACTATTTCTGCAATGAGGCCCACTTTTATCGCTTTAAATTTTTTATGATGAAGTTTTTCGTGAATTTTTTTAAAATAAAATAACCATTTTCGAAGGGATCTATGTTCTATACTTCTAAGAATGATTATTCTGATGACGGCGCACCTACTAATTAAAATTGAGATTATGAAACAAATGTTTTAAAAACCGTCGATAATATGGTTATTTACCCTCACATTCTCCGTAAAACACAAGCCGATCTCAAATCTAAGCGCGGTTTAAATAGACAATTTACGTCATGCTGAGACTTAAACGCCATGCTGCGTGATGTTGAGACTTGCAGAGAATATGGAGGTTGATGGGTTCATTTATCTCAATCAAAACAATATTTCAAAAACTGAAGAAAATTCTGGAAAAAAATTAAATCAGAAAACTTGTCACCCTGTTACTAAATAACGAAACGTTTGCGGCGTTTTATCCAAAATATATGCATTTAGATTTCGAACACTCGTTATAACTATTTCTTAGGAAAGACGAAAAGCGTTCTAAACGATCAACTCTTTCTCTACACATTTCTAAGATATACACGTGGCGATGGTTTTTAGCGTCGAAATAGAGTTAGAATTTCGGGGTATCCTACTTTCTGTGTATTATTTTAGTATGCGTCTCACAACGGAACTATTTCAGAATTGTCCCACAAAGGCAGAGGCACGTCGAAGTGCGGCAAAAATCGCCCTAATGAATTCAGTATTCAATGAACATCCCTCAAGGCGCATATCAGATGAATTCATCGAAAAGGCAGTGACTGAGGCAAGAAGTAATTTTAAGGGAGAATCTGAGGAAGCTGACAACCCAAACACCGGCATTGGAGCCTTTAGATTTATGTTAGAATCGAATAAAGGACGAACGATGTTGGAATTCCAAGAACTAATGACGGTACTTACTAGTGAGAAATTATGAAAAGATGAAAGTTTGTACCAATATTTAATCCCTCTTCAGGTGTTCCAATTACTACACTGGAACGGCAGTCTTAAAGCGATGCGTGAGCGTCAATGCAGCAGACAAGAAGTTGTTGCGCATTATTCTAATCGGGCACTAGATGACGACATGCGCTCTCAGATGGCTCTCGACTGGATAGCCAGAGAACAGGAGAATCCCGGGTCTCTACTCAAAGAACTCAATCAAGCCGAACGCGAATTGCAATCTGCTCGATTGGCGGGCAGAGAATTGCGCTTTCCGAAAGAGAAAAAGGACATATTAACTTTGGCGCATAGTCAGATTAATGTGAATTGAATTGTGTATGTATTTACTTACAATGTTAATACCTAATTTGGAATAAATAATGAATAATTAAATTTATAGTTTTTTTTAATTGCTGAAATAGGTCCACAGGTATTATAATCCTTCTAAAATTATGCATTCATGATTTTTCATATGCATGTAAAAAGGTCTGTATATGTTTGGACTTCGGGATAATGTGCGTAAGAAATATTTTTTGTTGACATATTGCAGCGATTCAAAAGAAAGAAGTAAACATAATTATACAGAAAGTGGATAAACTTTTAGTTTCAAATTACATGAATAACTAAATTAGAAAAACTAGTAATTAAAGTAAGTTGAGCATTGAAGAACTTACCTTACCTGATGTCCTATCCCCCATTGCCGGATAAAAGATACGCATGAAAATCATTTTATTTTTGCGTGCACCTACAGGGTGTACCATTGAAAATTTTGCACCAGGTTTCCTTTGGATAATGATCAAAATGTTAGAAATTGCCGCGACATGATCATTTTATTTTCGAGTGAGAAACATTTTAGCGTTAAATGCAGATTGACCGAAACCACCCCCTTCGTGGGTGTGCATTCAATTTCAGCATATCTAATGGCACTATAAGTCGACTGACACGTCATTTGAAAAAATTTTCATCAGCCAAATAAGCGCAACGCACAGCACTAGCTGCTAAAAGTCGACAGATTCGTACTGGCACAGAATGCTCGATTTGGTTAGTCACCCCTAGGTGGCGCTATGGGAAAATACATAAGGATACTCGATTCAATGAAGTTCAGATGACACCACATCAACTTTCGGACAACGAAAAATATACAAATGAGTATTGTTCACGCGGCCCCCCAAAAACTGTTATTTTTTCTTTTTGTAGCCACAATTTTTGTGACGAACGACTGTTGTTCAATTTTAAAAACAAGAAATTAATGTGGCTTCTGTTGAACGATAGCTGTTCCGTTTCCACTTCGGAACCAGAGCAAGAGAAGTTTTTTTATGACAAAATTTTTACAATGTTTACTACAAATAAATCTTCGACAAGCCAGTGGCGCATATGGCAATTTTACGTAAGAAAAAATAATCAAATTTGAGGTGTTTCGATCTAGGGAATATTTGGTTCCGCTGTAGGCGCACGGTAGTTTTTGTGTGACGCAATGAAAACTCGAATCGGACAATTTCGATTTTTTGACATAAAAGTATTCATAGTTATAGTTCACGGATATGGTCCTTGTTAGTGACTAGTAAAATAATTTGTAAAAAAACATTCGTGCTAATTCGAATACATGTTTAATAGAGTAAAAAAATATCACTAAATAATACGTTTTATATAAAAAGCTTAAAGTCACAATCACATTACCGAAAAATATTAAAGAGAAGTAAAAGTAGTAAGTCACAAAAACCGGCAAAAATAATAAGTCTATTATATATCTACGATCTTTTTAATTGAGACACCGATATTTACTTTTGAAAAATGCATCGCTACCCCAATATGTACTTTAGAATATATGCAGTTATCTGAAAATCGAAATTAACTCAATCAATGGAGCATGTTCAGAGCTAGGACTTTCGAATGTGCACTTTAAAAGGGCATACTACACGTACACGAGTAGGTTTCAAAATAATTACTCCAACACAATCTAAGACTGATGGATGTTTGCTTAATTTATGAACTTAATAATCTATGTACATAGTTGATATATTTACAAAAAAAAGTATTCACCAACATTACGACTTCAAAGCAATGTTGTATTCCAATAAAAAAATGGAGATCCAATTGGATAGATTTAAGGCCCAGTCGTATACAATCTTTTTAAATACTAACTGAAGTTTAGGTTCTGGTTTTGACGCATATTCGGTATGATTACTGTCGCAATCTCCATTTTCACTCCAGATTGATTTTAAAATGACTTGATAAAACCCGGCATATGCACAAAAATTTCATTTTTAACTAATAAATATTAACTTGAGCCGTTTTTGATTAACTTTTTGGTTGTTAACCGACACCACAAAATGACTCGTTAAATATCTAATATCTAACATATATTTACACCGTTAGATAAGGATAATATTCAAATTTTACTAAAGCTGAACTTATGATTCTGTTAAACGTAGAGTTCCTTCAGTATTCAAAATTACGTAATATTATTTAAGTTATTTTGTTCAATAAGTTATCTGTCTTTCAAGTAAGTAATCATTTCACTGTACAAGGCATTTTAAAACATACGTATATAGTTATAAAACATATTTTTTTAAGAATAAACAATAAAAAAGTTTCCAGTTTTGAGTACTAAAATCTATTCAATTAAGAGTATTGATACTGCAATAATACACGGGCTCCCATTAGCGAGTAATCTATATCTACCGTTAGTCATTAACACAAACTCCTAAACAGTATTTGGTCGGAACGAAAAGTTATGTACGAAAAAACCATAAAAACTTTAAGCTGTATAGGGTTATTTACCATATTTGAACCAACAGACATTTTCGTTATGATGCCACGAAATGTTTGATATTCTTTCAAATAAAAATATAAAGGTCGATTTATTTCAACAAATAAAAAAGGGGGTCATACAATGTAAAAAAGAAAACAAAGATGGTGTATTTTGGTAGATCTCTAAAAAACGACAATAGTCAAAGAAAACTTAAATTGTTGGCTATAGATACTGTTTAGTTACTCTTCCCTTGATGCTTAAAATTTAATAATATATTAAATTTGATTAAAAAAAAATATATATGTAGATATATTTAATGGGACATCCCGCATATTTAAGATTCGCATTAATTAATTGCAAAAGACGCAACTTTCAACTTCTAATGCTATAAACTTAGCAAGAATAAATATTCAAGTTACAGGTAGAGCTTAATATCAGTCATACACATAGAATTAGTACCTACTCTATTTACTTAAAACTCAGCCAGACTGAAGAAATAAACACTGACTTTTGCGCTTGGTAATAGTATGTGATACTTGCAATAATAAAAATTCGTAATTCACTATAATAGCAAATATCGTATAAAATATTTGTTTTTTCAGTTGTGTTTTTCAGCATTCTCAGTTATTGTCATTTTGCTCTTAACACTGATTATGTATTCGCCATTTGTCCTACGAACGAATCGTTATTAAAGTAGGTTTCATAGTGTAAATATTTATTGTTTTTCTATGCAGAATACCTGATCAATGGTATACAGAGTGTTCCAAAATTAACCATTAAAAAAACTGTTATATAGGCTATATTTCAAAAATCGTTCGTTACCCATATATGAAAAGTTAAATTATCAGATTTTTTATAAATGCACATGAAACTTTTACTCGGGTTCGAATGGAATAAAGTTATTCACATATGTGGTTATGATGGTGTTCATAATTTATGCACAACTCATGACTTTTGAAATATTGCAGTTGAGATATACATTTTGTTCGTCGTGTATTTTTTACACCAAAAGATACAACTGAAGAATTCACTTAATTTTATAACTTGCATTCCCCTTCACAAGAATCAGTGCCTAAAATATTCTCCATGGAAGTTTCGTAAAATGCGCATGCGCAAAACACTACCCACTTATAGTCCCCATTAGCGTAGCGAGGCACTCGGGAAGGAAACTAGCGACCGCTGGAGGATAAGTACACATCCACGAAACAGTCACCTGATCATGCGCCATATCACAGAATAATATACCAAACAAACACACGTGCCGGCTTATTATCGACGAATTAATTGATTGACCAAACAGCCATACACGGCCACTACGGTCCTGGATGGATTTCAAATTTTTAGTCAAACGCATACAGGTTGTACCAAATTAATTGCGCACCATTATATACTTATAGAATTTCTTGGGTGTTTTAGAATGGTAAAGACGGATTAATAAATGAACTTCATGTTTTGAGTTAAACCTCTGTTTTGTTTTTAACAAATTTTTATCCATTTGAATGGTTTATACAAAAAATGTCTATTAATTCAAAATTCTTATTTACCACAGTGGGCTTGTGTGAGCAATACGGTGAATATAATATAAATGGTTGAGAAATATCGAAATTAAATTTGAAAATTATAGATTTATCAATGTTATTCAGTGTTATTATAGTCAATAATATCTCGCATCGTTATTTTAACTTAGATTATTAGAGCATATTTTTTTTAATAAACAAAAATTATTTTTAATAAATTTGAAGACAGTACGCCCTTAGATCTCCAGAGCCTGTTCACAAGGTGTTCCGGTTGTAATGACAAAAATTTAATTATCACATTACCGTCACTACATACACTAACGTATAGACTGAAAACTTTCAGATGTTACCAATTACTATGAAAATCTACAGGGAATCTTCGTGAGGACGATGTCTTCTTTAACACACAATTTTCTGGACGATTAAAGCTGAGTATTTCCCATCTTATTCGTTAAAGAAGTACAAAAAATCGCAGTAGAAAAAGGTTCTAAATCGAACAGGGAATTAGAATTTTTAGATACTGATGTAGCACAAAAAAGATATAGTAAAATAAAAGTAATTTCGACCTCAAGAAAAGCTTTGATTGTAAATGTTCACAATAGTTTGAAATTGTGGGTAATAAACATAAGAAATAAAATTATATCAAATTTGATCTTAAAATTTCTCGAACTGAGAAAGCCGTGAAATTTAATTGTAACTGAAACTTTAACATTTCACCTATTTTAATAATGAAATATTTGTTGACGCACCTTCATATCAATCTTTTTGGTCGAAACCACATTCACCAACATCATTGAAAATTGTGGCATGAATAACCGGGAAATCCTATATGTACTTGGAACAATGCTACGCTTTGTAACATTGTTTTTGTTTTTAATTATATTTAGGAATGAAAATTGAAAGAACCGAAAAATTAATTGTGATACATACAATCAGTCGATAAAGGCGTGCGTGTGCTGAATGCGCAGTCAAGGTGCCAACGAATGAGGCAGCAGCGGATCAGGTGACTAACGCCGTCAGCAGCCCGAAGTTTCTTCACCTCCTAAAATATCAGCGATGCTTTCTAACTTCTGTGGTAAGTTTAGCCGCCAACAGACAGGGTCAGTCGAAAGTGCTTCTAACAACTAGAAAAAATTATTTTCAATAATAAAAAATATCACATCGTGCCAATTTCGTTGGCTTCCTAAGTTTAAATTAATAAAAGTTATATTTTAGCATAAGTGCTCTTATTTTGTGTGGTAAAAAGATGTTTATGCTGTACCCAACCAGTTTCACACAAAACGTTACCGGTTACACTCAAATGCATTCGAGAAAAAGCAAGAAAACCCAATCCTGTATTTCCACAAGTAGCACTGAAGGAACGTCATCCGACTATATAATAACCCCTCCGAAGTGCAGACTTGACAAAGTGAAAACATGACATGAGTCATGTTTCTTCGACCCTCGCATACAAAACTGACACTTCAAATATTCGAAAGTATAGAGATCCGGCCACCATATTAATCGACCATCAAAGCCAACCCATCCATTCATAGAAATATAATCTTCATACTAAGGGTTAATAACCTAAAGGTCGCAGTGTAATACTTGACGAAAGTCCTACTTAAACTAAAGCTAATCTAACGTGCTTGGACTAGTAGTATGCATTGCATATAATGAGAGTATATTAAAATAACATTTAACAATACGAGTAACTTACCGGTTCACTATACTTTGTGACATAAATATACAACTCTTTAAGGGCAGCGACAGTATCAAACTCTTCAGCCTGCTGGGCGGAAAGTTGCTGCATTGTTGACCCCATTTCTTGGTCAGTTATCACGGGCATCATGGCAATTTCTGCATAAAATTCCGACACCATATCACGATATCTCGGAATATCCTAAAATATATTCAAATATATAGAAATATGATTTACATAGAAGTTCTAGAGGAAATACATAAAGATGGTATATGCATTATCGGAAACTATTTATGTATTAAGTATTAAAATTATGCCCTAAAAGCGATTAAGCTTTATTTCAAACATAGATTTTTAACCATGAGAGGATATTTGATATGCTTACTTTATTTCATTTTATCATGACAGTAATTAGTGAGTTTGGTAAGGTATAATACAATGTATGGTATTAAAAATAGATTAGTTAAAAGAGAAAATTCTATGCCTATATTGTCAAAAATTAATGTTCTACTTTATGAAAATACGTGAATAAAATATTTATTCTTGCTTAGAAATAAAGATAATTACATAACTTTCACGATTTGGTCTGCATTCTCCTAACTATTCGATTAACGAAATGACAAAACTATCAAAAAATCGGATTCTATTTAAACGTCGTGCTCCAACAATTCTGAGTTCGATTAGAGTATCAAATTATATTTTATCAAAACATAAATTAACCCTGTACGAAAAGGTACTCCGTAAAACTTTTAATCACCTCTCAAACAGCATCAAGGGCATCACACACTTAATCAGTTTAAAGTTAAAAAATAATAATACATTACCTACCTTAGCGAATAATAGCTTATTTGAAGGGGAATCTTTTCCCAGACGATGTTCGGTTGTAGAGCAAGCGTCCATAAAAGTTTGAGCGATGACTGACAGACAAGAATCCAATGTGGCGGTTTTATTTATGTCAAAAATAAAATCTGGGTTTTTTATAAAATTAACCCAAAAGCGTAAAGGAAGACTATTTGATTTCCAGGCATACACGACTTCAGGATCTTGGATGCCATGTTTCCTGGCTGCTTCATCTAGTAAATCGAATAACCATTTTACAGCAGGTGGTAAAGCCTCATTAACTGTCAAAATTGTCATGAAAAAATCATCCACAAATTTTTGTATTGTGCCCTTTGTAGATAACAACCTAGTCAGAAATATTTCTGGAATGGCTTTGTGTGTTCTTTCGGAAGCTGCTCTATTGTGAGGAAAATGGTGTTCCTCGACGGGTTTCACTAAGTGAAATACTTTCGGATAGTTTGGGGCTTCCACGTCTCCATTGACGTGAGCAATTACAGGAGTTTGAGAGTTATTCAAAAACATGTTGGTTACGCAATTGTGACATGGTTGTTTGCAATTACTGAAACTATCGTTTTGCCGCGATATTAACGACATAACTGCACTTTCCTTCACGCCATAGTGAGATAAAGTGTTTAATTTCTTCCAGCCACCCATCATTTTGCTTGTTACGTCTTCATCTTGGAGAGTCAAGTGGCCTCCTCTTCCGTGCCTCCATTCTAAAATTAAAAATTATGAGTGTGATGTTGAATTTTAACGTACGTTTATTAATTTGACCTTCTTTTTGTACGCTGTCATTTACGACATGATCTTATAGAATACTTTTAGATATACCCAACCATTGTAACAGCGTTCTTAACTAATGATAACATATGCTGACTCATTTACTTTTGATTTTATTAATGAAAACGATGAATTATGTTAGAATATGATTTAGCAAAGCACATATGTTGTAGATGAAGAAACTATACAGTTGTTCTAAACACTTACCTAAATCGACCTCGTGAATGGAAGGTCGCATAGAAAAGGGCGTATTTTTAAATAAGGCGTCCAGAATTTTGGATTTTACTTGACTGATTGTGTCACAATCTAACACCTTGCACTGAACTTTCTCGTCCAAGTCGTCTTGAACTATGTGCAAAGTCTGTAACACAACCAAGCAGGATCCTAGTAAAGAAAAACTATTTTTATAAAAGTACTTACCACACTGCTATGCTCCACGTTCTCTCGTAACAGCCTTTCTTCGGATAAGGAATATCTTGCATCGTGGGTGACAGCGTCCACAAGACCTTTCTCTATTTGGTGTTTAATAGCTTTGAACAACAAGAACAGCGACGACCCTGCGTAATCTTTTAAGTAATGATACATACACAGGGCCATCCAATTAGTTAACATCTTTTCTACTACACTTTCTGTTCGACGTAACATCAGTTGCGGGTGTTTGGTATGTACAGATTTCTCTACTAATCTTAATAATAAACATTTTAGAATATCAGTTGCGTACTCCATTTTATTCATCAACACCACCATTAACAAAGAGGCTACATTGACTCTGCAATAAGAACAGATTGTTATATCACCAAGACACGTTTGCTAAATCAAGATACTTACTTATTTCTAATATTGAACGACTTTTGATCTTCTAATATTTCTATGAAAGTTAAAATAAAATATTTATTATTTACTAACTGTTCAAATTGCAACATTGCAGCATCATAGTTTGTTTTTGGCCCATTAAGCCGCACCTAAAAAATAAAATATTCTGTTATACGAAATGAGTAAATTCAATAGGGCAGTGATGTTTTTTCTTTCTACAAACGTGCCGCAAATTTGCCTTACCGCACACGCGCGCTTCTTACGAAAATATTCATAACCTGTATTGAACGAGTTAGAAAATTAGCTATATAAAATATAGAGGAACGCACGAGAATAAAATAAATATAAATCAATGTAGCAAGATATATTTACCTTAAGTGCATTTAGTATTGGATGATCATTAACACCAGGAAAGAAAACTTTCATGATATAAGTTGTATGATCCAATGTCGGAATCCCAGAATTCTCAAGATCAGCTGTTAAATCTGTCATGTCAGTTTGTAATTCGGCAAATGCTAAAAATGAGACGTAAAAAATGTTTTCATGCTATCAGAAAATATTGACAAGAACAGCAAAAAAATGGAAAATCAAGACATGCATACAATATTCACTCCTACCGGAAAGTTCCAATAAAAGCCAAAAAGTACTCACCTAATTTACATTCTGACCGAACGTTGCTTTCCAAAGTGTCCATTTGGATTTGTATTCGTTTATACTCTCTCTCCGCTTGGGTGGATTTTCTGCGGTATACGATAAGTACAGCCGCGAAGAAAAAAGCAAATAATATTGTACCAGCGGTGATTAAGATTATGGCTTCTGGTGGAAACGCAAATGTCTTATACAAGTCATACTTTAAATAACCAATAGGAAATCTCAAATTCCTACCTACTCTTACAACTACAAGTGGGAGATTTGCGTCAGTCTAAAAAAGATAACGTGTAATTATTAAATACAGTATAAGTCAAAAATTGGCAAAAAAATTATATAAATAAATCTATGCAACTTCGTTTACCTTTATATTATTTTCATCAGTGTCTGCTGGTTGCACTTCCGGAGGCGAACAAACTAGCTGGGTCATAGCCAAACTTGTAACATTACAAGCTTTAATGCCGATAGTAACCACAACATCAGCTTCATCGCTGGCCGCATTAAGATTCTCCCCTTCAATGACCAGCGTGTCGCCTTTGTAAAGTTTAATTTGATTTGGGAACTCTATAAATTGAGGATCTTCGACATATAAAATGCTGGAACGTAAATTGGGAAAATGTTTTTCTAAGTTTTTAACAGACTGTACGTTGTCCATTATAAAACCCATTTTCAACATTAACTTAGGTTCCTTCATCTGAAAAATGAATAAAACAATGTAATAGAAATAGTTGCAACTAGTTAATTTAATTACCTTAATTGAAGCTGGCTTCTTTAGACTTCTTTTCGATCTTGTGCTGTATGCATTAAATATTCTATTAACAGCGGGGCTAGGACATTCCATCTGCGTTGGACTTAATACAGTACAAAGAGTGATGTTTAAGGGGATGGTTGGTTCACTATAGGAGTAAACTTCCATTTCAGGCTTCAGAATGCTATCCAGATTAGTACCATGTACTGAGATCATTCTACCCCCGGAAACGAAGCTATTTAATGGCTTAATTTCCATTATCGTTGGATCTTGTGTGTAGTTGAATGGGTTTCCTTCTAATGTACGATTAGCACCATCGATACTTAAAGTTAATTTGGCAATATTGACAGGTTTGGAGGCTCTTGAAGTGATGCAAGTCAGTCTGCCACTCGAGGCTTGAGTAAGATTCACAGTACATATATTGTTATCAAGGAAGGCCATTATCTCAGATCCGATGTTCAAATATCGTCCTGTAACAGCCACTAATGTACCTCCACTTTGCGGGCCTACAGTAGGGTAAATGCCAGTTAGTTTTATGTCTTGGTAACTAAATTCGACTGTGGATTTTGTATATCCAGCTTCGTTTCCAACTATTATGGGAGCAGTGTGTTCTGTTCTTGATGAGCCCGTAACGCACTGTATTCTGACGGACACTTCATAGTTGACCAATTTACAAGGAATGTCACCTATTTGTATTTTGCCTTGCACATCTTCCCTTTTTAATCCTAAATTGCTACCTTCGATTGTTACTAAAGTTCCACCTTCTATAGGTCCACTTAACGGTTTAATCTGCAAAACATCGGTAAATCAGTAAATGAAATAGTAAAAATTAATACTGTGTGAACATTGTAATAGTATAGCGGCAATTGTTTAAAGTTTTAGGAAAAGTTCAAGCCCATTGACAGGGTTTGAATTACCGACTAATAGGTTTCTAACCTATAGCCACGCCCATTAAGTTACAAAAGCAAACTATTTTGTTTTGCCGCTTGAGGTATCCATTTTCTAAAATTTTTAAGCTTGAGCTACGTGGTGAGAGATATTACAGGGAAAACGCCCACAATTGCAACCAATGGCACTTTTTGTTCGTCGTTTAAATTGAGAAGGGAGATACTTATTATCTTTGAGGATTTATAGCTAGATTTGGACAAGTGGACAGAAGCAAATTTATGGGACTTACCACATCAATTCTAGGCCTAGGACACTCAATGTGTGGAGTATGCAAACATGTTTCTGCATACTGGCAGGAGTTGCCGCACCAGGTACACTGATATTTAGAATTTCGTGTAACACATAATGAACAGTCTGCGTGTTCTCTATGAGAACCTAATATATCACATTTGTATAAAATAACATTAATAGAATCTATATGGTGACTTCTGTTCCAAACTACTTTAACACTAGCCTCGTGTTCGCCTTCGTTAGCTTCATACGAGTACTACAAAAAATATATATAAATTATGTAGATGGATATATGGTAAAGTTAATAGAGGTGGATAACCTAATACTTACAGTCGTTTTATCACATACAATATATTTCTCGGCATCAACTCTGGCAGGAACTAACATTGTGGCACCTTCTATAACTACTATACATTGAAAGCCAAAATGACCAGCTTGTGGATGAGGTAAATTTTTAACCTCAAAAACTATTTCTTTAAGAACGTTGTTCGGAAGAAGTATCACATCTCGTTTCTTGAACTGAGGGCAGTAAGCATAGCCATGATTAGGCAAAATATTTGGATTCTATAAATAACAAAATCAAAAATTTGTAAACTAGGGTTAAATCAATTTTATCACAGAGAAAGAAATTTTACTTACGTTCTCTCCACTAATCACGTTCCGTTGGCAATTGGATATGTTATGAGTGCACCTGTTTTCGTACACGCACCAATTGCAAGCCCATTTGGACCTTACACATTCTCCACATGTAGTGTGTTTCTCGCAATCGTAATACGCAAAATTTCTTGACACAAAGTCCTTATTAGTTTCAGAAGAACGCACACTCAATGGCACCAAAATATGATCCATGTTGGGCGGAATTTTCGGTCTTCTAGAAATATCAGGAGTAGAACAACTAAGACCGTAATCTGTTACTTGTGCATCTATGGGTTCTGACAATCCAAATACACATTTATATTTTGCTCCATGCGGGAGTTCTGGCAAAGTTCTTATAGTTAAGCGGACGGTTGTCATCTGATTAATAGGAATGCGCTCTGGTTGAACTTGTTCAAAATCTATGCACTGTTGCCCGGTTCCCAATGATAACCATCGAGGAGCACTATGAGAAGCTTTTTGACAGGCTGTTCTTACGGTACAACTGAAAAGATTTATTTTATTTTATTTTACTTTAATCTAAGTAATATTAATCGAGAACGCCATCATTCAATTAGAACAGATTAATTTTTTCAAACAAATTTATTTATGAATTCAAGAAAAAGATCAACATTTTGAACATTTGTTATAAAAATTTAACTAAGTTGGTAGTTATTTAGAATTAATTTTTTTTTTCACGTTTTCGTTCTAATTAAACAATAGTAATAAATTTCAAGGTATCGTAAATAATTTTTTATAGAAAAACTGTATACCCGGCTAATATTTTACAAAAGGCAAAAAAAGATTGAAAAGAATGTCAATTTGCTATAGAGAAAAAATTTAAGTAATTTGCACAAGGGGTAACAAAAATAAAAACCGCGTCAAATTACGTAGTAACTCTTAACTCCAAAATTAATAAACATCGAAAAAACCGTTTTGCAATTGTTTTGAAAAAACGACGTTACTTGGAAAACTTCGTTGCCCTGTAGTGGTAAAACAAAACAACATTAGATATAGGCAAATTTTCTTAAAACGCCATATTTTTGGTCAAGCGTCGTACAGTCATTTCAGGAATAGCCTGTATACATAAACATGTTCTATACTACGTTATAGAGTTACAAGCTAAGACTTGCATTAGGTAAAAGCGCGACGGAATCACTTAAATATAATAATTATATGGTCATTAAGTAGATATTTAGTGGATTTTCAGGAAGTCTACAATAGGCCTCGATGAGTCTGTGAAAAAAACGTTTTTATTTAAATACAGTTGCGGGCTATCCAAACCAATTTTGTATCGTTCTTACCTACAACATATTGTATTGACAAAGATGAGTCTATACATGATTTTATCTTCCGTTATTAACTGCCCGAAACTTGAACGTTAAATGCTTAATCTGGGATAGAAACTGAGAAATTTAAAATTGAAATACCAAAATATCAGATAACATAAAAATCTATACCTTCGCTAATTAGGGCTCATGATGTGCGTGTGATTGATGATGACACGGTACAAGCCCCATGGAAATTAAAAATCTTAAAAATAAACTTCAACGGAAATACTTTCGGATATTTAGTATTAGACAAAATATCCCTAAATAGTTGTGTTGATTAAATCATTCGAAAGGTTACAACAAATAATCAAATTAAATATTCAAATAAACTATGCCTTACATGTCGACAATTGTAATGAAAATATTAAAACTTTTAACATTCTTGTAAAACAGGTACGGTGCTAGTAAATATACTTTAACTTGGTACATTCTTGAGAACAAAACCGTTGAAAAACACTTTGTATGACTAATAACATAGTGCGCTCGTTTAGGTAAGTAGTTGGTAGATATTAATAAAGCTTTCGTGATAAAATACATACCGTTTTTCCAAGGAGCACCAACCGCAATATGGATCCTTAGATTCCAGACATGTAGAACAGTTTGTGTATGTACTGCAATGCTCTACGCTGATTTTAGAAACCTGGAGGGTAGAGGGGTAACATCATTTGCGAATTTTTTGAAAACAATTAATAATGTAAATTTTTATATATAAGAATGCGGTCATGCTCTTCAAAAAAGCATTATTCGGAAGAAAAGGCTGATCATTGCATTTGATTTACATTGCATACTAGGCTTATTTGGATTTTCTACCAAACTACTTTTTAGACGAGTATAGTAAATGATCAAAAGAAGAATCTTCAATCAGTTTTTATATGATAAGCTACATGAAGTAACAGTTTTCAGCAGTTTAAAAAGCATGCATTTGAGGTGAATAAAACCGCGGTGTACAGACAATAGCAATCAAGTAATAACCAATAATGGGTTAAAAAAATAATCACGGCATAATGTTATTCCAGTCATTAGTTATTGCTGCTTTCAAGACTTACCTTTGAAGTTGATAAAACATAAAGATAATCTCCAGTGGGTGAAAGAGTGGTATCTGGCAAAATAGGATATCCAGCATCAACAAGTACTTCATCGTATTCTGGCGGTGAAGGGCCATTAAGAAGAACTTTTTTAATATATCCATCAGTGGTACCCAAAAAAGCCATGACATGTCGGCCAGTTGCAGCTGTTACAACACTTGATAATGATATATTTGGAAAAAGCAAAGCTGCATTTGTAGATATAGGTGAACTTCCACTAATCTTAAGACCCACGTCTCCACAAAAATTCGGAATATTACCAGCGGAACCACTGGCCGGACATTTGCCGTCTAGAACAGGTCCTGAAACGTATCCCATATTCCTGAAATAAAATGAAACTTATCATATAATTGAATTCATGTTATTATAATAATTAATCGAACATACATAAACAAATTATTTTTATAAACTAGTTTATAAAAATAAATTATGAAATCCATGCACAAAAGCGGGTTTAGAAGGAATCGGTTCACTGAAAAGAACACTAAGGACATGTGCTTCATGAACCCCCCATATACGCACATGTGTCATATTACAATATGGAAATCATAACCGTAAGTATACAGTTTCCAATAAAATATCTAAGACGTATGTTAATAACATAAAATACTGCTTACCTATATTTAACGCTGCCATTAAAACACATGTGTATATTTTCGATAAACTTATTCTCAATATCCCGCATTGAAAAAATACAAAGGGCTGAGTGGTTTTGAGGTTCATTGGTAATTCCCTTTGCTGGTCGAAATACTGCTATCAAAACAGGGGAATTCACTTCGACATCCATAGCGTTGGCGAGTTCTTCCCCTGCTAGTGTGATTTTTGCGTCCTGAATTAAATTATACTTTTGATCACCGTTCAAACATTGTAAAGTCACTTCGGTATAGCTGTCATAGTTAGGATCATTTATACAAGTTCTGGCTAGGCGTGATACATATCCTTGCTCTTCTTGTCCAGGTAAATGGGACTGTTTCTGCACTATGATGAAATACGCATAATCACTGGCGTTAAACCCGTATACATATTGAATTATGAAATGGTCTCTATATTTCACATCAATCTGGACCATAGACTGTTTAGTAAACGAGTCTTCTGCGTATTCCATACGTTCCAAATCTCTACTCGCGATAGCCGGAACATCATGCCGATATTCACCTTGGTTCGTAAACGTTGTACCCACGTAAAGGATATTCGATCGACCCCATGATGGATTATAACTTTTAGGACCTATAAATGCATAAGTTGAAGCATTCGCGTCATTAGCCGCCACGCTTTTCGGAATAAAATTCGCTTCCGCACTTATATTGCTAAGACGGTACTTGGAACAAGCGCCTTGACGTAGGGAACCGCACATTATTAAAGTTCTTGACTCTGGTTCCACTAGAAGCACTTTGTTGTAATTATCCATAAGCGAAACTGATATATCTGGTGTACAGCCTGTAGCATGACAAAGAGGGCTGTCATTTCTTGGGCCAGTTATCACTATGTGTTCCAAATTCAGATTGGAGTCCAGTTGAAGCAGTACGTTGACACCTGAAAGTTAAAACATATTTTAAATTATAATCTCGCAGAGACTTTTAAATAATGCTAATAGCCATATAATTCAATTTCAAAATGGCGAACATGTAGCAATTTTTCAAATCTTACTTCAAAATTTTAGCATAGTGTTGTATGGAATCTGTAAGATGGATTTAGTTTCTATAACACGGACCACTAATATGTTTCATGCAAAGTATTTTTTTTATTTGTGTAAATAATGCAATTTTTTAAAATTTAATTTGTAAAAAAACTCTTCAAGGTTACCATAACATAACGTCTTAAAAACCTACTACACTATAGATTCCCATACTCATTTGGCATTTCTAATGATGCTAGTTATAAAAAGTTTCCCACATTCCACCTTTTATCTGAACATCTCAAAAACTCTGAAAGCTATAAAAAAAGAAATTAAATTTGAATACTCCCTATCTAGAAAACGATGATCCAAGGAATGATGAAATACATAATGTATCTATATTCAGTATATGATAGTAAGATATATATCTTACCGGCAACATAAATTCTACGAGTTTTGTGATCAATTGCCATATGAGAGAGGCGGAGTGAAGGTTCGCCAGCTCGAGGATACTGCGCCAAGAGGGTCCCAGGTGCGAAGAGCGGTGGCCTAAATCCAGGGTGCCCTCTCGACAGCCCCGCAGCCAGACACAGCCAGGCTGCTGCTGCCAATCCCACACCCCACAACCCTACCATACCCGCGGGTGGCTCGTTGGTGGTGGCCTGAGGGCTGGCATGCCTATGAGCAAGCCTCTCCTCGCCTCAGTGCAAATCCACATCACTGAAAAAAATATGCATGTATTAGCCAATTTAAATGACATTAATTAACTTCAAACGAAACACGCTCTTTTGAAGAACCCCATCCTGCTGATTCTTCGAAAATTAGTATAGGAACGTAAGAACCGTTTGGTTCTGATTTAATTCGTGTCACAGCTACGATTTTCTGAAATTGCGTAAGTATCAAATTTCTATTAATATAGATGTTTTCATTTTGTATTTAACTTTTTTTCATATCTCTTTCAGTGTTCAAGAAAACGTTAAGAGTCATGTATCTTAGACCGCCCTTCACTCATTACCATTACAACATGTAATTATTGCCATCACTTAAATATATACATATATCGTGGGTCCACATGATAATTTTATGTAAATTATGGCAAATCAAAATATTCAATTGAATCTAATATGTAATGATCAATACCACAAAGTAACATAATTAAGAGTCTAACAACGATTAGAGTACCTACTGCATTTGCGTGAGGCAGACAACTCTGTACGAGAATTGTATAAAAATTAGAACAAATTAAAACGATGTAATTTAATCCCGTATATATATAATCACTATAGTGGACCCAAAATTGTTACGACACTAATAATTATTTTTAAAGTATGATAATGATTATATTATTAATTTCTGAACTGCAGAAGAACCGCGGAAACCACGTGAGCAGTTTGAGGTGTAGTTGTGACGGTAAAAGGGATGGTCAAGTGTCGACCTCGTATTTATGTGGTTCACACGATCCTTCCATAAGCTTTCCCCAATATTAATTCAGATTGGCGTCTTCTTTCTTTCTTTCTTTCAAACCAGGCATGTTTTATCTTTTATACCCATCGAAACGAGAAGTTTTGTAACAGAAAGTCATGGTAAATGTAACTTCTACATTAACTCACTAAAACTGAAACTCGATGATGCAGCAAGAGGCTTTTAAAATTCAAAAGACAGAACAGGAACGAACAAAACAACACATAAGGCCAAAGGTAAATTAGAGCAACTTTGGAGCTTAAAATAGAATTATTCTTTCAACTTTGAGCACATTGTGCCAACTTGTAATTACTATGGACGACTACACATTGGGGTACTTATCCAAGCATATGCATTAAATGTGTTTTCTATTCAAAAAAGTTGAAACTTTTGTCAAAATAATTTTAAAGCCTCGAAACGTAAGGATCTGTGAGAACCGCAGTGCGGAATTAGTAAAATATCGAAATGACGTCTTCTGCACCCTTCGAAACCCACCGAAAATATTTATGTCAATAAAAATCCTGATTAGTATTAAACCGGAAGCGATTGGTTTATTACTAAAAATTAGTTATTTACATCAGTAATTATGCATTGTAATATACTTGTTTAATACACGTAAAAATATCGCATGGTCAGAAATTGATCTATTAAAATTTCGGAATGATATATTCTATTTGCCACATAAATATAGTGATGGCTTAAAGTCTACAATACAATAATTTAAAATTCAGGATTTTAACTACGGAATAAACTTAAATACTTATGTCAACATCAACTTTTATTTAACGCTCCTGTCGGATCTTTATATTGACAATAGCTGTATCGAATTTTAAAGGCTTAAGCAGCAAATCCCTGCATTTTTTATAAATTCTGGTGTTCACAGAAAAAGTATCATATACAACTCGTACAAAATAACCGTTTCCTACTAATATGACCTATCGCACTCGGCATTTAGTACTCATTGTATAATCTTTTATTGTCTCGTTCATATTACGTGGTTTCAATTTATTAACAGCCAGAAGAATAGTGATCAATCAATCAACATATAACATGTGCAAGATGCAGACATTCTGTCACATTAAAATTAATTTCAGCTTAGGTTAAACTTTTCCCCTTATTGTTTATAAGTATTTACATGAGTATCCGTCCAATTTAAATGTTGATTAAAAGCGCCATAAATCTTTTTATTCAATTAATCTTAATGTTATGATACAAAACTACGGGGCTATTAGTTAAATGGGTGCACCAATTCTCACAGAGTATGTGACCTGCGGCTATTAAGTTATTTTTTCGTCAGATTTTTAATAAAAAAACAAGAGTACATATAGACCTCCTACGACTGTGCAAGGTATCCCCGACCTTCCGAGGAAGCAATGGAATCTCAGAAAATATAAGAAATAACAGATTGGCCTACTTGCTCAGTTTTAAGATCAAGACTTTATCCAATACTTGCCAGCAATTTCTCTTAGGTGATCACCCCCTATTCATAATTTATTATGTAAGTACATACCCAAAGTGTATTGTGTAAAGTGGCTTTTTGGATTTCAATAAAAAACCAAACTAGCATTCATGTGGTCACACGTTCTCTCTATGAATCTCATTTCTATCATCCAAGAATACAAAATTGTAACTCACCATTTTAGCGTCTGCACCTGAAATGGATTGAGAAACGAATTAATCTGATAATGTTTCTCCCTAATTACTGTGGCAGTCGAATTGACTTCGGACGACCACAGTAATTGTGAAGCTTAATAGTGGATTTTTCCCGGGCACATTGAAAGAGTTCCAAATCTATCTCAAAAAACAATAGAACTCAAAGCAGCGGATAACGAAGTTCCAACGATAAACAGCACTACACCTGTGAGATACAAGAGGCGTTCATTTTCACTAACAAGCAGAGCGAACGTTACATTATGTTTTAAAATATAAAATTAAATGAAAACCAGTCAAAGAAATGACAGTATGTTTGATGGCAAATGTATGTTAACGAGAGTTGGTCTGGGATATGCTGGATTTAAAACGAGCAAGGGACTATCTAGATTACATTTTAGGCTTCCATTTCGACTTTCCATTAATGAGCGAGGGTAACTAAAAGACAATAAAAATTTAATCTCAAATTAATTTAATATAGGCTGAATTCGAAACTCCCCTTTTGTTATTCTGAAACAAATTTCGCTTTTAATTTATTCCTTGCCAGATCCTGAACAAAAACTGAGACCGTTTAATCCTTAGCGTGAATAAAATCGTTTTATGGAAAATAGATTTTTCTTATTAGGACTGAAATTTATTCACGTACTCTGTGCAGGGTGTTTTATTTGGGTGGACCTACCCTGTTATCTCTATAACAGTGGCACAAAATCAGATAATGAGGGAAAATTAATATCTTTAAAATATTACAAAAAATGTAAAATTGGTGTGGTGTCTATAAACTACATGTTTTTTTATAGGATTCTTATTCAAATATCTCACCAATAATAAAAATATTAACAATACAATATTTATTATAAATAATATACATAATAAATAAGTGATATATTATGCTTCACAACTTTAAGCAGTGTCATACCCATTGATTAAATATGTATGTTCTCTAAAAAGAGTTTGTAACTTTTGCCAAAGCATCAGTTTGCGAAGTAAGACCTTATCATGAGGATAAGAGGGATAGATAAAATTATATATATTTTAATTATATTTTTTCATAATATAAATTCATAATTGATTTTTTTCATAAAATATTATCTTTATATTATTTTGTAGCTAGAAAAAGTGCCAATGAGAAAATGTCTTTATCCTAGGACATCTAATCAAATAATAATTCTTCCTGCGATATTTTTATTAGATACCTAACAAAATACTTAAAACACCAAATCAAACAAATGATTGCTTATAACAAACAAACATATCACACACATATTTACAGGGAACCTTACACCTGTTCAATAATTATTGATATATTTTCATGAATTATAAGAAAACGGTTTACTTACCTTACTTTAAATTGACGATGATGGGAAATCATCAGGATATCTTTACAGCTTTACAAGATGTAAGTAAAATCCCATTAGAATCTAAACGTAAGTACACTTGAAAAAGTCCTTCTTCAACATATCAGGTTAAGGTTGTTCAGTGTTTATATGGACATCTCCAGGTTTATTCCCAATTTACAAACACAAAATTTCACTTTTAAACCACAGTTTCTTCTCACTGCATTCAATAAAACGACAAAGTTTACTTTCTGAATTATTGAGCTTCATTATGTCGGGATTAGAAATAGAATTAGTTAGTTATTGTGAGTTCTTTGTTCCTGGAAATAACTATTGGGTACTGAACCAGAAGAGCCATTTTCCACAACCGACACTTCAATCACAAACTAGTATTATTTTTTTATCCTTCAAGAAAGTTTGAAGACGGCTTATCACAACATTCCGTCAAATAAGAGCATTGTATATGATAGTATTCCTGTGATTTTGACTTGACTACGGTCCGACGCTGAGCGAGCTCTGAGCACTGAGCAGAGCACAGATCTTCGGATTATTCACAAATGTGTGACTGTGCGCAGGGAAATGGCTACCAATAGGAATGCACTTCAAATAGAGAACTGGAAAACCGAACACTTTTGTATATTTAACATTTTTATATCTATTAATCAGAATAATTTTAATTAACGGTGTAATATTGACCCGGTAATGTAAGCCAAAATTTCAAAATGTTAATAGTTTTACGAAAAAAACCATAACAAAAGACCGTATTTATCTCTGCACAAAGAAGCAGCTTTTTAAGTTTCCTCGTCAGATGGCATTGTCGAAGAAATTTAGGGGCACATATCTTTGGTCGCATTCACATATTGCCTTGTCAAGGTCGAGAAAAAGAAACTTTTTGGTCTGTAGTTCAATGGCCACTTTTTAATTTCTTATGAGCAAATAAAAGTACAAACTGAATTGAAAATTAAGAAATTTTTTAATTTGCATTTGTCTGTTTTACAACGATCAATAAATACTTCAATGTGTATACGCCCAATAACCGCTCTACAACAGCCATGAAAATGTGAACCCGCCCCGAACTGTCTATTTGTATAGAGGCGATTTTGACTCGACATAAGTAGCTAATTTTGGTTTATCAAATAGCTACCATTTATATACAATAAATTGGGTTTTGCGCCGGTATGTCTTGCAAATAGTTGTCTTCAAATGCTGTATCGCATGTTGCCGTGCCATAATTTGATCTGGCAAACCAATAGTCACAAACTTGGAGAATAATGAAACTAGAATTTCATTAGGTTAACTTGGCAAAGGGACCTGGTAGTCTCATGGGTTAACAAAGTGCCACAACGATATGCGAAGATTCGGAATTCTGGCTTAGATAAAGTCAGAGATAGAAATAATTTTATATTTTTTCACCTCCAACTACCCTTACTTCTGGTAATAAAGTTAATTGTTGCTCATTTGCAGTTGAGGGTGGTACTGGACTCCACGAAATAAAAAGTGCGTGTTAATCATATTCAAAAAATAATTTGTTCGAATCAATTTTTCTGGGTCTAGAACATACTGAACACGCTTCTGTCAGTATATCTCAGTCAGTTTTAATGTCAGTGTCGAACGCCGAGGAATTTCTGAATTGCGATATTATCATTCCGAATCTGGCGATGCAGTTGAAAACGGAAATTTGCAATTAAGAATACTGTTTTAGTGAGGAAAATATTAGATTTTGCAAGTTTTAAAATATAGCCACTGGTGGCGTCTCCATGTTCACTGTATTTCAATGACAAAGAAATCCTTTATAATCATAAAATCCAATTTTCTATAACATGGCTGATAGTGAACTTCCATTGGAGCCAACTGCAAAGAATCAGAAATACTGTTTACAGTAAGTATTCATACATCTAAGCCTATATATTATTATACAGGATGGCGCAGGAAGGACTTACGACTTATGGTGATACTAGTAAAGAAGTTGTTATTGTACTATGAAGTGGATCAAATAAATTCCTCCAACTTCACTTCTTTCATGAGAGATATTGATGGAGATGACAGGTGTAACATTGGACAATTTATTCATATAAAATGGACAAAAATTAGAAGGAATAATCAAGTAAAAGCTCAATGCGGCATAGCAAATTAACAGGCATTGTCAATGTAATTGTCATTAACCACAAATATATTGTCAGTAAAAATATTAATCACATACCCCAATCCATCAGAGACTTAAAAGAGACAAGGTTTTGAAATCGAGTGACAAGAAACCCATATAGTGTTAAGGGATTTTCGGGTGTACAAATGCTATTTTGCCTTAATTTATATGTTTTATTTTATTTATATTTTCTAATTTCTTGCAATTTTATCATTCTTTTGCTTACAATTATTTTTTTACACTTATATATTAGAAAAGTTCAATGAGAATTTTACCTGTGCTAAATCTTGTGGATAATGTTTGAGCAAATAAAGAAATTTAATTATTTTTTTATATTATTATTATTATTATATGAGCATTATCAAGTGAGTTATTATTATCTGAGAATCAAGATAAAAATGAAATAATAAAGGCTACTTGCCTTCTGTACTTTGTTTTCCTTCACCAAGACATATATGTATTTAATTGTAACATAAGTAGCTTTAATTTTTTTTTTAAGATCATGATGTAATATACTTACATTATTTGTAGGTACTACAATACAAGAACATGCCCTAATGCATCAAACTGTACATACAACCATAAATTAAGATACGAAGTTGAGCCAGTAGCATTTCTGAAAGGAACAGATTTTTTTCTTGGTGAGCCACCAACGTTTGCAAGTGAAAAATTGTGCTACTTTCATAAATTAGGAAAATGTATTTATCAAGACAAGTGTAGGTTTTTACATGATAATGATAGCAGTTTAATGAACCATGGAGGTAGCTGTTCAGAAATAAGTGAAATTAAGTGGTAAGTTCTATATTAATACAATATATAATCAATATGTAAAATTTTTAATTTAGTATATACATTATGAATATTTGTTAAAGTTCATATTGGCCATTAAGTAAATAATTGTAATAACATTTGTGTCACATAAGAATCTAAACTATATTTTATCTTACTAAAATTTTATATGTTATTTGGAATTATTCCAAAAAAGCAGATTTGTGGAATAAATTCTACACTGCATGATTTTGTATTTTAGCGTTGAACAGTTGCCTTCAACATCTTCGCAGCCAAGGCAGCATGGTGATACCATTATAGAAGAACAACTAGATTCTCATAGTAACATCATTATAAGGAACAGGTAATTATGATTTTTCCAAATTAATAAATATATTACATATTCACACAATGGGGTGCACCAAAAAAGATTTAAAAAAGTATTATAATAATTATTAGAGTATGCACTAGTATACTGACCCTAAGGTTTTACATTAGTGGAAAGTCATATCCTGAAATTTGTTATAACTATATAAATTCCCTGACATCTTGTATTTTTTCACTTGCCGTAAATATTACCAAATATTGAGTTTGTACTTCCATTTATATTCCTGACAATATCATGCATTTTACTTCAGAATTGAAACTTAAATATTTTGCTTAGGCAGTGAAATACAAAGGAAAATTTTTAGTGAATTAATTTTTAAAGCGAAGTGTCTGAGGTCCGACCTAATCACATGGAGGTCGAGAATACAGATGAAGCAGCGAGTGCTTCATGTCTGACAGTTGGCGCCAGTAATAGAAATTGGGCGGATGCTCCCGAGTTCGTCCCCCGCAATAAACAAAAAAGTTACGCCGAAGTAGTAAACCCAGATGCACACTTGAATAGACTCGACAATAGGAAACTATGTCCATACACGACAAAAGAAGGCTTCTGTGTTAACGTGTCGACCTGTTCCAACGTACATGGAGAATTCTGTGATATGTGTGAGAAATATGTTTTGCATCCATATAACGAAGAAGAAAGGAAGAAACATCAGCAGGTTCGTTCAGACACATTTGAACATTTACCCGTTTAAATAAATGGCTATATTAATAAGTGCAAAAATTGAGGGTTTCTTGTTACTTGAACTGCAAATATCTCAAAAAGAGAGGTCGTTGGTAGCTCTTACAAAGTGTATCTTTTTTTTACATGCAAAACGTTATGGATTACGATTTTTATATAATATTTTGTCGTTTGTTTAAGGACATAGATTATTTTACGGTTAAACTTTGGAAAAATATACAGAACTTTTTAAGTCCACTCTGTAAGACCTTTCTGTTGAAATTCAAAAATGTTAGGGTCAGTGGTATTTTTCGATATCCAGTAAAATCTCGGATTACACTGTACATTTGGCCAGTAGTTTATATCGAGTATCCATCGATTGGCCTCTAAACGCTATTTAAACCCCAAATAACCTGGGTTAACGTAATGATTAAAAAGTGAAATTAATACTTAGATAGTTTTATGTTAGGAATGCATCAAGCAACATGAGAAAAATATGGAACTATCTTTTGCGATCCAGCGGTCAAAGGAAAAATCGTGCGGCGTCTGTTTTGAAATAATAATGGAGAAAGCGAGTGGAGAGCAACGCTTCGGTATTTTGCCCAACTGCAATCATTGTTTTTGCTTAACCTGCATCAGAAAATGGCGTCAGGCTCGGCAATTTGAGAACAAGATAATCCGGTAGGTGCCATAAACCAAAAATACTAAACAATCCTTATTTATTCTTTATAAGTATTTATATACGTATACTTACCTAAATTTATTTAATCGCACATATTACTTTTTACTTTTTCTTGTGCCTCCCGTTTAGAATATATTGACCGATTGAAGCTTAACCGCATAAGTAAAAGTTTCGGAAAATGAATCAATGGTCATTTAATAAAGCTGAATTAACAACTACAATATCTATAGTGTTTATATTATGAAAATATTATAGATCATATAATACGGCCAATATATATATATATATATTTTTTTTTTAATAGGGCTTGTCCAGAATGTAGAGTAACGTCAGACTTCGTGTGTCCAAGTATGTACTGGGTAGACACTAAAGAAGACAAGGACAAGTTAATTGACGATTACAAGAAAGCCCTCTCGCGTAAAGACTGCAAATATTTCAAACGTGGTGAAGGAAAGTGTCCATTCGGCAATAAATGTTTTTATATGCATGCAACTCCAGATGGGAATAAAATCGACGTTGGCCCACCGCAGCGTCAAAGAAGACATAGAAATGTAGAGGCGGATATGGATGTACTTCAAGTAAGTTATTCGACGTAACGATTGTATTAGTGTAGGATTGTTGGAAACAAAAATTCTATTGAATTTTACAGGAATGACGACAAGCATTTTTTGATCCGTCATTATCTATTCCAAGTTTAAATTCCTGATTTAATAAGAAGACTTTTAAATCTCACATTTTATTTATACCTATAGCGTTTTTCTGAATATTTACAGAAATTTCAAATAATACATGTGGTTTTTTCCATTGAAAGTCTACATTTGATTTCTGTACAGATTGGTGTAGTGTTCTAATTTGTTAAGGATGGGAAAAGGTGGTCTGACCTCGGCGAAACCTACATTCTCTACACATCATCAATAACAATCATCTTAAATTTCTAACTAAGCAAACCGTATATTCTAACATACACTCCAAATTTGAACTAAATGTCTCAAAAGCTGTATCTCGTTAATGTAGCATTTCCGGACATATTTCGATATATATATAACGTTTTCATATTATTTTTAAGCGTAGGATTTAACCCTAGACTTACAATATTAAAAACGGAAATTAATTTGCTTTAATTTAGCAGAAACAAATGGTGTAATACTATTTTAGTTGGTGATGCAAGAAAAAAATGTTATTGTGAATAAGTTAATATAAATCAACTAACGTATATATTTTTTACAGGTGATGCTATGGGATTTTCTGGATGAACGAGATCTACCTTGGCAATCATTGGCAGACGATTTAGAAGACTTAGTGTCCTTTTTTACAGATTCAGACGAATCGGATTGGTCAGACTATGAATTGTTCCTCGACTAGTCTTTGCAGATCGTGTTTCATGTTTATCCGATTCACTTTGATAATTTCATTCGTATTTATTTTTACGTGTTTCGCTACGGTGAACATGAAACGGCTGGATAGGATATATTCATTTATCTTTATGCGTAGTTCAGATGATTTCTCGTTGATTCATTATCTTGTGATAAAATTACCCATTCCGGCATAATTTTGAACGCGAATTTAAGGGAAACCGTTAATATGTTAAAAGATCATTGCAATCAGGGTCTAATTATATCGGGTTATCTTTAAATAACACCTCAACTGGGCGTTGAAATATAAAGGGCATGTCCTGCTGAAATTAATTATTGTTCTATCATTTATTGCCAATGGCAGATATTGTAATAGTAATGGTGTGAAGATGTGTATAAGATAGCTCATAGGCTGGAACTATTGTTCAGAAATAATGTATCAGATGCAATTTCGGCCGCTGATGATAGGCGTCTAGTACCTCAAATTGATATGCTCTTTCCTTGCTCTCTGTATGTGGTTAAATAAGAATGGAAATACCAATTTGAAACATACTAAAAGAAACAAGTTTACACTCCTTTTAAGAGTTTTAAAACTTTTAATATTTGACTGACACATCGAAAACAAGTTTTTGGAATCTACATAAAAAGGCGGATTGTGATATTGTCAAGCCTCGTTCATTTTGTGGCCATTGCGAAAGTAACTTTTCAATAATAAAACTTTATGTTTAGATACATGCACCATAGATAAATGGCGTTTGGTAAATCCAGCGTACTGTGATTTTTTTTTATTGATCACCCATTACAATATCTTGTTTTTTTTGGGACTTCCTTTTATTTTTTGAACGTCTGTTTACATCTCTCCAAAAGGAATTCACCATGTACATATAAAATGGAAGTGGCTATTTTTTGATAAGTTAAAAAGTTTGGCACTTACAATTTATAGTTACATATTTTATCTTAATAAATATAGGGATTGAAAATAGGAAAAACGCGGGCGGGGGGGTTTGGAAACACCTCGCCCTTCAGGCCCGAGTTTAGTTGTAGATTATGTTCGTTTGTTGATATTCACTGCAAATTAGTTTCTCTCATATATATATATATATTACTTGTATACTTGTTAATAAGACAATTTAGTATTGAGTTAATTTAGATTTCTGATAATTTATTTTTGTTAACAGTTTTACTTCTTCGTCACAAGACAAGAGTTTGGGTTACCGGAGCAGTTTAAGAAACATCTTTTGAAATGTAGAGAAAGAAAAAAGTGTGAATGGTAATCGTGTATTAAAACTTATTTTTAGGTAGGTAGCTGTCATTACCAGAAATAGCCGACCAGTTATTTGTAGAATTACAGATGTGTTCCCGTAAATCTCAGAAAGTGTCCGAATTTCAAAACAATGGTGGTTCGCATACATTGTACAAGGTGTAATAAATCAGATTTAAAGCCGTAAAAATAGTTTATTTCCTCTAAAAAATTCTTTGGAACCCATATGAAAACGATAATACCGTAGTTTTAGTTCTTGCTTGTAATGGTGAAACACTAGTAACTCTTCTTTTTAATGTATATGTTTTATTAAATGTTGTACGTAAATCCAATATGATTTCTGTAATGGCTCGGTTGGATAGAAAAAAACGCAGAAGATAGAAAAGTTTATAAATTAAATAAGGAATTCGAATACTGACAAATATTTAAATGGCCACTAACGTCCATGGAAAAAAAATTGACGCAAAAAGAGGATCCACCCAATTAATATTTACATTTTCCTATAATTTTTGATAGAAAAAGTGAAAAGTCTATACATGAAAATTCTAATGAGTTGAAAGAACTCTGCAAACAATTTGTTTCAATAATAAATTAATCGAAAAAACTTTAAAATTGAACGTGTTCATGCAAAGCTGCAAGAAAATTTTTTGGTGGTTAGTTACTACCTAAATAATTTTACCGTGTTCTAAATGCTGTATAATTTCCCATCTAACACTTGTCTTATCTCACTTTTATCTCATCGCAATTTGTGTTGACTTAGTTTGATACAAAACATTAAGGTATATATCATCGGCATTACTAGCATTATCTGTGTCAGATTAAAGTTTTTTTTTAAATCATATGGTGTATATAGAATATAGCAGGGCAGTGCCTGCGTGGGGGCGATCTAGATATGAGTATCTATTTACCTAACAAAGATGTGCAACAGGAGAAATAGGTTGAACATCTTGATTTATTTGGTGACGGTCTAATAAACGACCCCAAACATGTTTTCGGTGATGTGGTTTCTTCCAATAGTGAGTAGCTATTATGTGACCCTACACTGTCCAGATCAGTGTATCTGTGATAACGAAATTACTAGATGTAGTGGTCAAAGCCTTACAACAATGCCAACACATATAAACTCTGACGTAAGTAAAGCATTGTTCTACTAGTTCTATTATGTTTCTCATTAAACTTATTTGTGTTATTAAATTTTGTTACTCATCCACTTAGTAATATCGGTAATTAGAATTGAGCAATTTACAGTTCTGATACAGAGTATCTACTGGGAAGTGTTCGGTGTCCTCAGGAGTCGAGTTTTGGTGTTTCGTCAGAGTAGAAGTTGTTATTTATTGAAGTATTACTTTGAAATAATACAAGCCGAAAAAAAATCTGTATTTATGCAGGGTTTGTCTTCATTATTGTAGTTCTCGAAATAAGATTTAAAAAATTGTAACTGATTCTATTGATTTGCCAAATACGTTAATAAAACAACTCAACAGTAGGGAGCGGGACATGAACATTACAAACTATCAGAGCGTGCAGGTTCTGTAGCGTTGCAATTAGACCAAATTGATCACGTACCAACTTCTTTTTTTATACAATTACTTTTTTGCTATTAAGCAAATTGTTCCATTTTAGATTCGAAATTTGGATTTATCATGGAATGAGTTCGGAACATTTCCAAGTGACGTTCAGCTGCTATCTGAGCTAAGAAGCCTAAATTTATCACACAACAAAATATCAACGTTAAGGAATGGACAGATTGAAGCTTTAGTGAAATTGGAGACTATAGACTTGACATATAATCTTTTCCATGATTGGAAAGATATACATTCTGGAATTTTTCAGCCAGCAAAAAACCTATTGTTTTTAGACCTTTCGCACAATCCTTTAAGGACTCTTTCGAAATATTCAAATCATTTTTATATCCCTTCACTCGAGGTTTTACGTTTAGTAAACTGTTCAATGCGAATAATTCCAGCAAATGTTTTCCAACGATTAACAAACCTAACAGAATTGTATTTATCCGATAACCCAATCAGCAATATCAGTGACAATTTTACACTAGAAAATTTGAGGCTAATGGAAATAAGCAGAACAAGATTAAGTGTTATAAATGAAAATGTATTTACTGACCTTCCCAACTTAGAAACGCTAATCATGAATAACAACATCAATCTAAGACGATTTCCCTGCCACTCAAGCACGCTTCGATACTTGGATCTTTCGAACTCTATGTTGGAACAAATACCAAATGGTCATATGGAAAAATTATTGAGGCTAGACTTATCAGGAAATTATTTGAAGAAAATCCCTACGAATGGTTTCATTGCCTTATGTAGCTTACAAATGCTGAATTTATCAACTAATGCAATTACTGTAATTGACTTCGATGCTTTTCAAGGTTTAACTGAGGCAAGTTTCGTGTGTTTTTCTTAAATATAATCTACATAAAATCAAAAACAAATCAATAAAGACACACTAAAAAATTTCCCATCTATAAAAGAAACAATAAGTGAATTTTCAAGGTACACTCTCAATATTAACAATTCTCATAAAGTAAACAAGTTTTATGGAGTGCAGAAAACGTTATTCGACACTAATAACTATGTTTTTAGGTTCAGTCCATAGACCTGTCATTTAACAAGCTAATCTCATTAGGTGAACAATTCAACAACAATTCGGCATTGACATTTTTGAATTTGTCTCACAACTACATCAGCGAGCTACATACTCTAAGGAGTAAATCCCTCAAAGCTTTGGTAGTCAGCTTTTGTGAAATATATGAGCTGAATAAATATAGCCTTTCCTTGATGCCGAATTTGATAAGATTGACGATGTCTAGAAATTTCTTGACTAGACTTCCTGATAGACTAGTAGCAAGAAATCTGGTGATATTGGATTTAAGTTATTGTCGCATGAATACACTGAGCAACGAAACATTTTCGGAAATGTTTTACTTAAGAGAAATAAATTTGGCAAATAACGCCTTAACTTCTATCGATCCATCGTATTTCCCAAGGGCCTTTAAAGCAACAATTAAGGATAATCCGTGGCGATGTAATTGCAAAAAAATTAAAAAAATGTTTGAGTGGATGACTGCCTACAATTCTGACGAGTTAGATGCGTTAGTTTGTTACTCACCAGAGCCTGTTGCAGGTGAGCATTTCATCTTTATTTCTAATTTGAATGGTAATAAATTCCGTATGTTAAAAAGTACATTATACTGGACTAAACTAAACATTTAATTTACAGGTCAAACGTGGGAGCAAGCCTGTGAAAATGAGTGGTATCCGAATCAGATTACTAGAGACACTATGTGGTACTACTCATTAGGAATTGTAGTTGCAATGGTTTTAGCGTTATTCGGTCTAGTCGTATTGAGGAAAGTCAAAAGTCTACAACAGCAACGTGTTCGGCTTGAAGAAGAAGCAAGGAGAGCGGAAGAAAGGGAAGCCTTAAGCAGAATGCAAGAGCGTCAAAGAGAAATCCACGACGAAGATAATAGGAATGCTCCTGACCCTAGAGAATTACAAAGGCCTCCTTCTTATAACGAAGCACTACTTCTTCCCAGAATGAATGTTTCCCGTTCAAGTTTGGCAGGTAGTTTCCATAGTTTAGGTTCCAGAGGTAGTCTTCGGGAAAGTAGTTCTGATGTTTCAAAAAAAAAAAAAAATAGACGAAAACGTAGACGAAGAAAGGATGAAGAAGAACGGCGAGCTTCTAGAATTACGGTTGAGTCTGATTCATCTGAAGAATCTCAGTCAACCGAAAACCTATCTTCTAGACGAAAAGTGACGCATCCGCTTCCATTAGAAAGTGATTTTTAAAATTCTCATTATCTAATGTAGGGTCAGCATTTTGGGGACGTTTTGTATATGGAATCTTGAAAAAAGTCTGTCTTTAATCTGTATGTACAACAAATTAGATTATAAAGAAAATTTAAATATATTATTTTCAAAATACTATGAGTTCTTGATGTTATGATGTAAGAAAAATACCGTCATAAGCAGCAGGAGAATAGGTTATATCTTTTACCATACTAATAATAGCTATATCTATTTTTTTTTATTTCTCCCATCTATTAAAAACATTCGGCCTTTTGTTAATGCTTTGCAATCTAAAACCCTAAAGAAAATAATACTATAGTAATAAATAACGACACTACAAATAAAACTTATCTTTTCATACTGGATAATTAAAACATGCGTACAGCGTTGCCATATTAATGTGATCACGTGACCTCCTCACTCCTATGGTGCAGTTGCACAACATCATTAGGAACATGTGAGAATTTGATTGGTCAACAATTTTCAACGGATGGCAGAAAATATTTTAACATGATGCTTGAATTCACCATCTGTCAAACTTTCACCAACCGGTTATCAAAGGAAAACGCTCTGTCGAACATACTTTTGAATTAAAGTTTTTGGGAGTGTGAATCCAATTCTGTGCCCGTAACCCCTCAATCCACGGGTCAGAACAGAACTGAATCCATTGTGATCACAGACAAAGACCAATTTCTGAAAACGAAAATGCCTACGTTTTTTTTGTTTACTTTTACTTAACTTATCAATTTTGTTTACGTGATCTGTAAATCTCAATCTTACTATTTAGCATTAACAACCGATGTAAACTTCATAATATATCACGCGTTAGTTGTTATGTTAGATTTAAATCTTTTTAGCATATGAAAATGCACTTTTCCATTCCCGACACTCAAGACCTTAAAGAATGCAAGGGATCAGGAATAGTAGTAAGTTATGTTCTTTTTTTCCCAAGAACTGTTACTTGTAACATTAGTTTTAGGGCTACAATGTTCATATTAATGGTATTTACCATTGTACAGTTCGCTATAAGCAACTGCATATTCTAAATGAACAATTGAAAGGAGAATTTGGCCATGACAATTTGCCTGTGTTTCCTTCTAAAAAATTACTCCCCCTTTCATCTGGACAAGTAGAAGAGAGACGAACGTTATTAGAAAAATATATTCAAGCTCGTGAGTATAACACAAAATTATTTGAGATACTCTAAATTATTTGCACATAACAATGACTCCCATATTGAGGCTTCAATAGGGGTGACACATTACATATAATGGTCATTTTTCATTGCATGTCACAATGAAGTGTTCATTACTGTTTCTTTTAAATGAGTGATTAAACCGTGTCAATATTTTTGTAGTATGTGAAACTGAGTTGAACAAGTATTCTTACAAAACCAAAAGAAATTGGCTTTTGCTGCTGTAACTAGCTGTACTTGTCATTAATAAGTTGGTTTGTTTAAACATATTTTGCACAAAAGAGTAAGATTTTGTGAAACATTGATCTGTAGGTTTAAAAATTTTATTAATTGACTGTGTGTAAAAATGATATAGAAATAATATTTGCTTCTTTTTACAGTTGGACAAGATGCCAAGTTTATGTCATCGATGCATCTGTGTGGATTTCTCTTAGCTGCCCAGCAAGAAACTTTTTGTAATAATGAGAAGGAAGTAAATTTAGATATTTTTATAATGGCAAGCAATCAAATCAAAGTAAAAGTTTCTACATTTGATTCTACAGGGAAAGTATTGGCCAAAGCATTAAGACAAGTAAACTTGCCATTAGACTATATACAGTATTTTTCCCTTTACCTCATAAAAGTAGATAACTCAGGTGATATTATAGTTTTAAGGAAATTTCTAAACTTTGAATCACCTTACATAACACAACAGGTTATAAGAATTGCCACCAGGATAGTAATTAGGAAAAAGTAAGTATGAAAGTTTTCATTATTTTTTTTTAATTTCAGCTTTTTTTTTAAGACCAGATACATTTTTATTTAAAACAGTAATGTTAACAGAATTTTCTTTACAAATTTTTACCCAATCCAGGATCTGGAAGTTAATATATAAGTTGTCAAAAATTTTTCTGATGCCATTGGAATCTCAGAAACTATAAAAGCTTACAAAATTTCAGTTGTTGACTTTTACTTAGAAAAATATTGAGAGCACTTCTGATTTGAAAACGTATTGATGTTAAGTGTTAAATTTTGAGAATTTGCCCTAATTTAACTGATCTTGTATTGTTTAAATAGTCGAGGTGGGTTTCTAAAAACCGACAGCTTTTACGAATAACTGTAATATTCGAAAAATAAATTTTATTTTCAGTTACTGGGATATGAAATTTGACAAAGAGCTTATGACAGATCCAATCGCTCTCAATTTACTATATCTTCAAACATTATCAGATGTAGAGAGGGGGTGGATCATAGCCATGAGAGAACCTAAGATGCGGTTAGAAAAACTAAAATTAAAGTTGGCCAAGAAGGAATACATTGAATTTGCTCAAAAACTAAAATATTATGGTTTTCTGCAGTTTTCTCAATGTTACTGTGATTACCCTCATCCTGGTACTAAAGTTTCTGTAGCTGTAGGTGATGAGGAGCTTAGTATTCGCATAGTAGGACCTGGTAACTTGGCAAAAGAAGGAGTATTCAAGGTTACAAGAATGAGATGTTGGAGGATAACTGCCACAAATGTAAGTAAACTGCTGCACCTACAGAGCGTTCTATAAGCATTGTCTTGGTACAAATTACTATAGTGTGTTTGACGATCAAAAGATGTAAATGAATTAAACATGTATTTAAAAAAATCCTTATGTTCTTTCTGTGATAATTTAATAATTTTCTTTTTGTTCTTACAGGACAAGAGAGACATTACTCAAGAAAGTAGTGCATACAGTAACAATGAACAGCCAAATTCTAATTTAGAATTATCATTTGAGTATCTCATGTCCAAAGACAACCTTCGATGGATAACCATAAGTAGCAGTCAAGCCATTTTGATGTCAATATGTCTCCAGTCTTTAGTAGATGAGTTGCTTTTGAAGAAAAATGGAATCAAAAGACAGGATAATGGTACTTTTAATGGAAAATGGACTTATATGAGGAGAGATGGATCTTGCCATATAATGTGCAACCATACAAATTTATTGGATAGTTCTGATGTAAGCATTTAATTATTTCACATTACCCAGGTAGAATTAACGTGAATAATGTATATGCTGTTTTCACGCACAATGTGTTTCCCAACAAACTAGTCTTATTTTTTGTGTATATTAAATCCTGAAAATTTGATTTACTAGTTCTGACTCATCTTGTATTTATTGTCCTGATTAAACAATGACGTTATCAGATTTTAAGTTGAATGATGTCATGAGAACAAAACTGATCCATAATAATGTGGTTAAATATCAGCAGAATAAAAAAAAGGAGAAAAGCCCATACAATTTCCACAACAATTATTAAAAAATGTGAAGCAAGTCGCTTTGATAAGGACATTTTCGACAATATTCAAATATGGACAGATTTTTTTAATATCTAACATTTTACAAAAGAATACAGTTTTTTACAGTAATACTTAAAACATTTCAGGATCCAGATAATGTGATCGAACGCAGGAATGAAGAACTTTTCTCCATAAAAACTTTACAAGATAAGTTTTCCAGTGTATCTTTCAAGAACGGCAGAGAATTCGTAGAAAATCAGGCTTTTGAGGGAATAAGCAATGATGATTTATAGTTGTTGTTATGGATCAAAGTTTTATTATTGTTGACCGTTTGATCTCACTCTTGCAACTAACATTTCGTGTATATTTTAATAGTTGAACATTTATCATTTGATAGTACATTAATCATACAATTAATTATCCGTTTTGATATACAGATCCTCTATTTAAAAACAAACCACCCAACGAGATGTATCTTTTGAATTAATGGGAAATTATTTTTCTTCGGTATGTATCTTGACCTCATATACAAAGAAATATGTTTTAAAGTTTCCTAAGAGTTTCAAAACAGATTTTATTATCGTTTCAAAAGTTGTTGAATTTAATAAAATAACTGTTAAAAAATCACTTGTTTTATTGGCATACAATTTTCTCGTATTTTCCGAAGGCTTAAATAATTTCATATTTTTCGGTGCTATCGAATAGATTTTCCTACATACGTTAAGGAATGCGTTTCATTTAAATAAGTAAAGAAACTTTCTCGTCAGAATTGAAATTTTATTAGATAAAAACATGTCTTTTCACAAATGAAAAATTGAAAATCAAACGTTATTTTGGGTGGTTTGTTATGAAATGAGAACCTTGTATATATAATATCTTATTTATATATTTTTTATTGTGAAGACTAGGGACTATTTATGTAATTAAAATAACTTCTGTTAATTGGATTATTAATTCACTAATACCTATTTGATAGAAGTCATTGTAAGTTTAACTCTCCTAACAATGTTTTTCCCTATTCATCGTATTTTTGAATTTATCATGTTCGTTCAGACTAATATAGAAAAAAAATGTATTATAGCTACATAACGAATTAAACGAAACCGTTTAGTTATTTGCTGTTAACAGTGTTTTGTAGTAATTAACTTTTGTTTATTTGCAATCATAACTTTATTTTCTTAATGATGTGTTAATATTTCATTATCGTACCTGATCAACATTCTTGAAAAGCTTTAAATTTTGTCTGTTGAGCATTTACTAAACACTAGATGTTTTATATTAAAAAACACATTTCCTTGCCACTTCGATTATAGTGATGTGACAATATTTTTCTAGGTATGAAATATATCAATTTAATGTATTAAGTATTTGTATGAAAATTTTAACATATTTTGTATTATACTTGCTACGTTCTTGTACTTTGACGATATGATTAATATTTTGAATAACAAACAAAAATTTTGCAACTTTTACAAGATATTTAATGCGTTTCGATGTTGATTGCCGTCATCAACATACCAGAACATCGGGAGTGTAGATTAGTAATACCGAAATGTAAAAGTCCTACTGATAATGCAGAAGTAGATGTTTGTTTTACACCTTACAGAGATTCTGAATACCTCTACCAGACGTTAAATTGTGTCGGTAATGACCGTAAGAGTCAGCATCTACGGATCGGCTTATTTTTTTCATGATAAATCAAGAATATTATGAATTATACGTCATGAAATGTTTTGGGCCAAAAAAATCAAATTTTCGTGACTCGAGTTTTGACAGCTGTATTGTACGCGATTATAGCAGAACTAAAACTCGTCGAAATCGGAGCACTTTAAATTCCATTTAATTTTTAAGTTAAATTGTCATGTGCATCACTGATTTGCTGAACACTTGTAGTGGTAAAAATTATAAACTTTGACACAAACATTTCCAGTTATTCTGGTTTCAAAATTATTTGGGTTTGAATGTTGAAACGCAAACGTTGTTCAGCAGTAACTAAGTTAATGACTTGTTTTTAAAAATAAAGGCACGGAATACTTGTACCAATAGGGTTTTGCTCATCAGCGACAAAAAGTAACTATTTGGGCAACTACACGAAGAGCACTGTTTTGTATTGTGGGTTGTCTGAAAATTGACGTGATGTTATCTACACGTGACTACGTTAAATATTTTTTCTGTAGTTCTCTGTGGCATCACGGCGATGCCACAGAGAACAAAGAAGATGTATCGGCGAAGAGCCAATCCAAGCATTGCGCGATATGTTTTGTTTCAGTTTAAAAGGTCGTGTCGTATATGGTGTGGCACCACCAACCAGGATAAAAGGAAATGTCCGTAGAAACAACGGCACAATGAGACATTTTTAATCAATCCGTACTTATCAATAAAAGGTTTCACCCACAAAAATAAAAAGGATGTGTTGTGACAATTTCTAATATTTTGATTATTGTACCGAAATAAGCTTGGTGTAAAGTTTTCAACGATACACTCTGTATCTTGTAAACAGTGTAGAACAAAGACGCATTTGGCAATTGGAAATCTTTACAATCAGGCAAAACTAACAATAAAACATGTCTTATAAAAATAATAGTGCTTTAATTCATAAGAAACAATAATTGGGTTGCCACTTGGTAACATAGATTAGAAGACTAGCAAAGTTAATTACAAAGAAAGAAGATATAAGAGGTACTAAAAACAGCGGCATAACAAATTTGAAAGACGTTTTAATGCGTAATATAACAAATTCTTTACATACATTTGTATACAATTTAAAATATATTTTTTTAGAATTTTAATATTTTACAACATCCAAACATAAAAATTAAATTTCACTTACAACCGTTTTATACGAAATTAATTAAAAGTGCGTAATTTTTTCTTCGCTTTCATCCATGAATCAACCACTTTTAATAATTTTTGACTTGCTTTTGCAAACATTGCTAACACATCTAAACTGTAATTCTAATCACCAACAACTTTGCAAAATGTCAACTCAGAAATATTTAATTACTTCTAACAATAAATTATGTAAAAGAAAAACATTTTCGCTTAATTAATCTGCAAAATCAAGATAATAAGAATGCTGTTTTTGGTATGTATTTCATTATCAATTGGATTGTTCTACATAACTTCATAAAGTTCGATATTTTGGAATATATAAGACAGATATGTAATATGCCACTTCTTATAACTTCACATGAATTTTTTGAATGCAAAAAATCGGAGTGTGGCTGTATTTAAACTAATGCGGTAATTATACAATATTTAAAGCTCTATGGTAAGGGGGGTTCTATGGATTTTAAATCGTACGTGAAAATTCACTGGCAAAAGACGCATTGTGTATTAGTGAGTAGAACGAACATCAAAAACATCTAAAGTCCTAATCTGAAGATTATAACCAAATACTCTAAAAGAACTTTTATCAGATCCAACATTCACTCCATTACTCTACTGAAATTATAATCCTCTTGGAACAATTATCACAAAATTCTTTGTTAAATGCGCCTTTCATCATTTTTTTTGTCCAAAACAATATTTCGCATACAAACCAACAAAATAACTTAAAAAAATGTTTATAATGAAAAAAATTTGTTTATCGAGTAATCACAAGTTTTTAAAATAGGTATTTTCCAAATTCAAATGACTTACTTGAAATTTACTTCAAAATGCTGCTATGAATAGGAACAAAGGACATACTAAAATAAAATTCGAGCAAATATGACTTACTCGGTGATGGTTTCAAACAGGGGATAATAAGAAAACCGTTTGGCAGACATCTGGACCGTTGGCATAGGAAAATTCCAGTTGTGACGCCGACGAAAATTGTTTTTCTTTTCTCCGTCGTACTGTTTGAGTACTTTTGAGACTTGGAGGTAACAGGATTTCAGTTCAGAGTTTTTTAGCTATATGCAAGAAATATTTATATAAATATTTGCTTATGTAAGATAGACCCTTTAACTTAAAGCAGCTAATTATTTAAAAAATGTGTTAAGAGGCAAAATAGAAGAAAAGAATGGATATTTCTGAAACTCTAGTTTAGCCAAAATTTTTAAAACATTAAACCTACCTTGCATTTAAGTTGAATTTCCCTGATAACTGAAAGAAATTCTAGAACCTCTCCCAAATAATACACTGACTTGTTTGGTAATCCTTGAGACATTATTTTCTCAGCCTCATTCTGAAATACTATTAGTGCTATGGTTGATGATTGGAAGTAGGCTGTGTTGGAGTCAGCTAATAATACTTCCAACAAAATATACATTCTTTCTTTGATTTGGTTAAGACCTTTTCTCACAATATGTTCCCAATGGTTTGTAACATTTATAAAAAATTTAATATAAATGTCCAGGAAGTCGACAGGTGTAATGGGATTTTTATCTTCTTTGATTTGTATTTTTTTTTTAACTATATCAGCCATGCGAAGTACATCACATGATGTACATTTACTTTGAGAGACTTTGACTAGCCGGGCTACATCAACATTGTGGGATTCTTGCTCAATTGCTATATGCAGGCAACTTAAGGTTAAACACCTCAGAAATTTGTCTTGTACCTAAAAACCAAAATATACAATATGGACAATAAAATAATTCAGTTCAAATAAAAATTTTAAAATTCTTTATTTTATCTACCAGATCCTGGTGTGGCCCTAAATATTCCAAAAATCAAACCACATAAATAAAACAGCTGCAAAGCAACAACTGTATTAAAACAGATATTTAAATGTGGGAAACAAACTGAGTAGGTAAATATGCTACTTAACAAAAGTTTTCATGCAAAACTATATTTTTTTCTGTTTAAAATTGTACTTACCTTCATTTTTACAAGAAACATATCAAGATAAGAGACTGAATAGAAAAATACAGAGTGTGGCAAATCCAACCATACCCTGAGGAAGCGTAACACACAAACTGCTCCATCTCTTAACATGATATTCACCTCACCATGTTTTATGTCATTTTCACTAATAGCTGAGAGATTGGGTCTAAACGAGTTTTCATCTTGCAAAAATTCTTCAAGATCGAAAGACAATGGTTTTGATATTACAGCATCTGGAACAGGCCAGCCCCTTCTTTTGTCCATGATTTGGCTATATCAGAGCGACTAAAAATCCCTTAACATTCTAATAACAGGATTTTTGGAAGAAAATTCCGTAGGGGCAAAAGCAGAGGCAGGCCTATGAACCTACAAAAAAAGACTAGCTATAATATTGTTTTATTACCAAAACTCATCCAAGATCATATGCAGTTATTAACTAAGAGGATAGTCTGTTCGTTCATTGATATCTTAAATGTATATATACACATACCTTGATGCTTGATTAATTCCTTTTTATTCTCTTTTTGCTTCTTTAGTTAGAAGATTATGTTTTAAAAACTCTAAAGTCCAAAGAAATGGTTTTAATATTTCACCCCTCCACTATTAGCCGTGGAATAAAAATGATTAAATAATGAAAATAAAATATAATCAAAGAATTTAAACAAAACAAAAAACAAGTTGATACACGTTCATCAAATAAATACATAACATACTCAATGTATGACGTCACAAGTATTACTCTTCTTCTTCTTTTCCTTTGTTTCGAGATTTACCGATCTACTTGGGCATTTAGCCAGAAAAGATTCATATGTCAATTATAAATTAGATTAATTCGATTATTTTTCAAAAATAGTCACGTTTTAGAAAAGTCTAAAACAGCCGTGTTTCTACTACGTGTCTTTCGAGTTGCCTTATCAATTTAGTCGTCTGTATTTGCTGAAAACGGCAAAATATACCCGTAAATAACTGAATTATTTTCCAGGTAACAGCTACGTTTATGGTTCATTAATAATACTAAGAATGGTTCCATTTATTTAAGAATTTTATATTAAATACAGGTTTTTTACAGCTTATATAAAAAATTAATTACTAAATTCCGTACAGACCCTATTATTATATTTATAATTTAGAGTAAATACGCGTATAAATAAGACTAGGATCAGCATAAATTGCTTATTCAATTTGATTTCAATGTCGTACATAAGATACTCCACCAAACTCCGGTACGTACTTAAATGATTCTACATCAAAAAATAAACTTTTTCAAAAAAATCTGTTACATAAAAATATAATTTTTAAAAATGACTTTTAACTATCGAAGTTTGATTGGGTACAATGTTTTTCATGCAACTTAAGTTAGAAAAAAGGAAAACGTTCCAAATTTTATAATAATCTTTGTCCCAAAGGGCTTTTACTAAAAATAAAATTCCTCATCAAGTCTAGATTCTGCAGAACCATGCTCAACTATTCACAAGTCGTGTTTTTAATGATTTCGTAATGAAGATATTTTAATGCTAAGCAAACAAATTTGGCAGGAAGTATTGGCACAAAAATTGCAAAAGTTTGCGATAACTTAAGATTCGTCATATCTTGGGCATCGTCCCTTCACTTTATTGTATGCACCGTATTCGCAGGACACGGTTCCACATTCTCGATTCTGGATACAACTGAAACGAACCATAGATATAGTGTTTGTAGGGTTTACAATGAGCGAGATCATTTATCACTTACATTCGATCCACCAAACTGCTATATTCTTTTCCCTTCTTCATTCTAACACAGTCTTCATTATTGTTGTCGCAGTCACAAAAACATCTCGTTTCATATTTTATCCTGGGGTGAAACTCTGTTGGACATTTGCACCTGAAATATTTTAACCTAGTCGTCTCGATTAACTACTCACTATTTAGCAATACCAACTTTTGCAACAAGCTTTCAGGAATTTCAGTTTTTCCTTTTAAAACAGACTGGAAAGATTTCCCTGGAAATGATTTGAAGTTGGGGGTATAGACACTATTTGTTGCGACTCCTTTCTGCTTTTCTGTTGTACTCGATATTTCTTCTTTGTTATTTCCTAATGTTTTCTCTTTGCATTCGCATTCAGTGTGATTATAGAAATTGAGCTTTTCCACTTTGGGCACGTCAGATCCAATGGGTTTCACCTGAACGAAAACGAAAAATGCTAGTTGAGTTAGTGACATGTATTTACATTCAAATTCTGAAAAGTTTGCCCTGATAAAACATAGTAAGACCATTTGGCACTATGCCGCGTTTTACCATCCGAACACGGTCTGGTGTCTTACGAACCCGCAAAAATAAAATAGGCGAGTTGCAGCTGCTATTAAATATCAAATACCTTGGTTCGATGTCTTTGTAACATCTTTTTTTTTCTTTCTTTTCTTGGGAAACGGAGACTTTGCCAAGATATTATTACGTTTCCGCGAACTAAATTTATACATACGAGCGCGACCCGTTTTAACCTTTGGTTTAACTGGAATTAATGCAATCAGAGTTCTTATTAACTTTACACTCTTAATAACACTTTATTTTTATAATGATTTTATTTGGCAAAAAACTTCCCAGTAATTCAGAAAACAATGAGATTCAAAGCTCTTGAAAGATATTGATTTTAGTAAGAACTTATTTCAGCTTAAAATAATATCTCAACACGTTATTCTGGCTCTCTTTTAATACAATCATTTTTGTTTATAAATTTATAAGTATGTTTATAACAAGTTTCCTGTTTATCTTCATAAACGAGTATTATTGGTTTCATTTTGTTGGCTTAGTGACTTTGAAACGTGAAACATGAGTAAAGACATCCAAAAATTAAAATTTAACAATTTGTTTATACGATGGATGATTGTGTTTTGTTTTATTCATCAAAGGAATAAATACAACTTACATAAAAATAAAGGCTGACTTCAACCCGTTCTTTATACTGGCAAGTTGTGTCGTAGTTGCAACACCCAGTATCTTCGGCGCAGCGGTGCAGTACGGTACAGTGCGGTATGTAGGTTACTGTAGGATCGGGATGTTCTATGTGTACTGGTATTACTTTGGGTACTGGTCTTTTGCATTGACCTGAGCTTTTGATTCGTACAAAGTGATCAACCACTGCAGTGGTTTTGCTTTCTGGAAAGAAAAAAAAGAAACTTTAATAATTTAGTTAGCTTTCAAAAATTGAAATACAGGATATAAAAAAGTCTGCAGTACAGAAAATATATTTTTTAAACCCGCTATATAATACTATAAAGGACACTATTTTCTGCCCCGTTCCATATGTAAATTATGCCTTATTAAAAAAATAAGTTTCCTTTGATACAAATAGTTTTTTAATGTAGAACCCAGCAGTTTTCGAAACGAGCCACCTATATATGTATATTTTTTTAAATCTTCAAAAACATATAACAATAAAAAGTCGTTTTATGTTATTACTTCATATACATATATGTATTTAAAAAAACCATTCAAACCGGATCCAATTTCTTCTAAATAAAGGTGTCCTAATTGAATATACCCACTTATATAGTTACAATGCGTCATCAAACAGATATCAAATATATAAATAATATATTTAAAACAACTCTTCAAATCGAATCTAATAGAAATCCTTTTGCATTCAAATGCGTATTTCACATTCACTTATTAAAAATATAATATTGGGCATTAGAGATATTACTCCGCTTATTGATAAAGTATCCCGGGATGGAGGCATTATGTTATTAATAAGCCGAATAAATATGTTTATCAATTAGATTTTAAAATTCATCATCCTGATCAACATCATACTGAAATATTTTGTAATTGTACTTTTTAATTCTGAAGAGATTACTTTCGATATGCATAAATGTAACATAAACCGTGTTTAAACCTTTTTGATGCCATGCGATTGCCTGTTCTTCACTACTGGAAAATTTCATCATAACGACTTCATTGTTAATTCAATTTAACACGTGTGTAGTAAAAGTACAAATTAAAGTGTCGAGTTAACTAACGCAACACATAAAGTATCGCCTAGAGCTATTGATGAAAAGCAAAAATAAAGGAATCGTCCAAAGATGCTCATGTGAGTAATCACGATACCACCTCCGGACATCACGATATAACGTTCGTGGTCTTGGTGTTTAAATGAAGATGGGGACCTCACAGACTGCGTATTGCTTCCTAATGGTGGGAGGATTTTTCACTATTATATCTTAGAGCCATAATAATTTTAAAAATGCTTGTTGGGGCACCTTCTTTGGTCTACCTAATAACTCCCAATATCTAGGGCTTGAAGATATATCATTATATTGGACAGAAAGCTACAATTTTCTGTTGTAGGACAGGAAAACAGACACTTTGAAAAACACCGAGGCAATTTGTTGTACAGATTTTGGTAAGTATGGGAAGTTCTAGGGAAACAGGGGGAAGTAAAAATGAAATACGAGAAATACAAAAGAAGTAGAAAAAGTTCAAGGAAAAAATATGGACTATAAAAATTGTAGATCTTGTGCCTAAACTTATTTTTTTATATATGTGTATATAGAGAATATTTCTCTTAAGTTCTATAAGTATTATAGATTTTAATAAAAAGGTTTTTCATAAACGAGTTTTATTTAAAATATAATATTGTAAATTAGAAAAATCTGAAAATCTCTTTTGTATCTACATTTTCAGCAGACTTTATTGGATCTTTAAGCTAGTTTTGAGTTAGTTTTCCATTGTTACACCTTTGATCGATATGGAAGAGAAATAATTTCTTTTATCTCTCACATACCTCGCTGTGTTTATGAAACTGTGAAAAATGCAAGAATTGATTAACAAAAGTCAAATCAGTTTTGAATATTTTCAAGACGTTTTCTTTTCTTGTTACTCCTCTAATTGATATATTGTTTAGCGATCTTTGAAATTTAATACAGCATAGCTGAAAGTAACTACATCCGAATATATAAATCAAACAATTTTATTTCATAAAATCCTAAAATTGAAAAATAAATAAAACATAATATAAATTAGTAAAATCTCATTCTTTATTTCTTGAATATTACATGTTAAGCGCATAAGAGATGCAGTTGGGAATTTTTAATACTTATCATACAATAATATCCCATCGACAGTAAAGAATAGCTGAACCTTTAATGCAACAAAAAGGAAATGTCACTTGGCATAGCTATTTTACTACAACTTACGAACGTTTATAATTTTATTATTAATTCAACGTCGGTGTTTTAGAGAGGTGACTATTAATTTTAGTCGTAATTTATAAGTTTTAGTAAGCATGTTGGAATTGAATTTTTCATAATTTAAATTTCTACGCTATTCGCACTGCATTGCGTAAGTTGTAAATAATATTCATTTTACTCCTTCGAGTATGTTCTTTTGTTAGTAGACCCATGTGGAGATGTTAACTTTACCTGACCGGTATATTTTCAATCCACATAAGTTCAACAATGAGTTCTTGAAAAACTTTATAAATGTTTCAGGGCGTGCTTTAATTTCATGCCAACAACCATAATTTGTTGCAACTGCCAATGGTACTTCCTTCTTAAATTGTTCATGGCGCAGGACTCAATTAGTGTGTAGAACTCAACGTACTGGATCAAAGTGCACCACAGTCGACCACATGAAATACTTTTCATTGTCTTCTGAATATTTAGAACCGCTTTTCTAGGAATAACTTGTTTCGGGAAATCCAAATATAGTGATAATCTCACTTATTTGACCTTATTTATCTCACTTCTAAGTGGAGGAGTTGGTGAGCTTACCCTGTAATAAATCATAAAAGTGTTATGATTTATAAACATTTTCGCAAAAAAACCTACCATCGCAATTCTCTGAAAATTCAGGAAACTTCTCATCAATAATTAATATGAAGATTTCAAAATGGTCGAGGTAAATTTGAAGTTTAATGATTTGATATCCTGCAACTTCTGCACCTGATGTAGGTATAATACAAACAGCTTCGTACCAACTTTTAAAACATTAATCTTCTGTATTGAATTGTTTGTTCATAAATCTGAGGAAATTAAGTTTGACTTGCGTCATGAAGCTCCTCACATCAGCTACCTTTTGAATTTCAGAAATTTGATACGTTACCACTCGACTGTGGAAAAACGTTTTGATGAGCTTTATACCATCACCATACTCAGCACTGCTGGCTGAAAGGAACAGAAATATTATATTAGCCATTTTTCTAAATTAAATTAATATTTGCTGTATAACTCACAACTTAACGGGTTGTAAAGGATAGGCTACTGTGGTCTCCATTGCTTCCAAAGTCATCTGAAATATTTAAATGAAAAAGTAATATATGTTATTAAAAATGTAAATATTAAATATTATAAAACGAATGATTTATAATTAGCTATCACTTTCGATGAAAACTACAAAATATAGTGCGAATGCGTTACATTAAAGTGCAAAACCTCGTAGATAGGTAAGTTTCTAAAGTTTGACAATCCAATTATATGTGAAAATTTTAGTGCGAAAAAGCGAACTTTTTTCTTTAAAAACAAAGGAAACAATAATTTCGAATCAACTTACAAAAAATCAAATAAAAACTCAAATACAATTGTATGAGAATTTTAAATGTACTTACGATTTTAAAAACACCAAACACAAAACCGCAATATCTTGTTCGCACAGCACACGGTTCATTCCCGTTAACGATTTTAAGAGAAATGACTTTCGAGTCTAACATCTTCAAAGACTTGGACACAGCTGTATAATACATATATTTAATTTCGATCAAATACGTAACGATTAAAATTTAGCTCAAAGTTAGCCATCAAAATCGCAACGATTTTGATTATTTAAATACAAGAAAATCCTAAACTTGTTCGAGTCGGAAAAGTCCTTGTCATAAATTCTACAGTTTTTTTACACATCCATGAACTAAACAAATAACACGTATACCTCACCTGATATGCTGTCATAGCAAATTATTTCTGGAACAAAACCACTTTTGAATATTTCCAATAATCATTTATACTTTGTACATATATATCTGATAGAATTATACAACAATGTATTTGAGAAGAAAAAGGGTAGATTTTTCTTTTATAACTAATAGGGGCGCAGAAAAGAAAAACTAACTTAAATCTAGCTTTTGAAATTCATCAAAATCCGCTTGAAACTCTTACCATTGGTTCGTTTAAGAAAACAAGGAAGTCGTTCTTTTTGACACGAACTATTGAGTTTTTTACATCACCGTAAATTGAGGAAATGACCTGCTTGACACCTCATAGCAAACGAATACGAGATTAAATAAGTAAAAAATGCTGCATGTAACTCTAATTAAAATAGCTAATAATCAATGCGATATTGTTGTTTTTAGCAGATCATAATGGCAACAACCATCGCATTTTTCATACCTTCAGACGATTTTTTACTTGCAACATTGCCCTTTTGCTGCATGTAGTCTCTTCTTGCTTGCACAACCCTTTCTCTAGTTCCAAATTGATTCCATTTGTACTCGCCAAAGCTGGAATACCTTCTAGGTGCTAACAAACAAGATTAAGAATTTTTGGAATTTTTATTTTACTTTTAACTCTTAACACAATTTACCTGGTGTTGTTCTTTCGGTGGTGGCCTCTTCAGCTTGAAAATCTTCTTCAAAATCATAGTCCAGAAATATGTTGTCAGGGTCGTCGTCTTCCTGAAACAAGGAGATATTAAGAAAATTTCTTCGGTTAAGTTGGTTGTAGACTTGTACAGCCAGAAGACTCGGGACAATTTATAATAATATAGTATTAAGCGCTAAAAGGAAATACCTTACGCCAAGTACAAGTCACGTTTAAGGGCCATATAGACGAGCGTAGAAGATTTAAACACGCACGTGCATTCATTAACGTACAAGTAATACACGTGACGTATTTTTATACAGATGGACAATCAAAAATCTGCAGTGGTGCATTGACCAATGGTTGTATAGGGTAAACCAAATTGAACGCTCTTAAAGGGAAAGTTTTACTTCTAGCAAGGATAAAAAAAAGTGCATCGGTGTCTGTGCCTTAATTTTTATGATAAATTTAATTGTGAAATTTACATTATTAATATACAGAGTGTCCCTGAAATGATCGTACAACGCCTGTTCAAAAATTCCTGATTCAAAAATAAGACATGCTAGACAAATTTATGTATATTTAATGTTGCTTGGTTTTGCCGCTACAAGACATTAAGATTCTCAAACTAAAAAATTCTTTTGAAATAATTACTAAACGGTTTTATCGATTTTCACTAATTTTGGAAATAAGAATTACTACATAAATTAGCGTGTTTTAATGTGAACGAGATCTTTTTTAATGCATGTACAAGCTGTGTACATAAGGTCATTTCAGGGATACCCTGTATATAATTCTGAATATATTTTTTACCTAATTTTCAACAATATAATTTAATTTAATAAAAATTAGTATTTTTACAGTTAATACCCTGTATGTTATTGGTTCTAGCGATTGCTTACTTTTGACTGATTTTAGTGATATACGGTGTTGAATTTGTTAAATTACAAATCTATGTTGAAAACTAAAATCTAAATAGTAATATATAAATAATTTCGGCATGGTTGATTCATATTGCGTACGCACCAAGACGATTCACGTGTATATAAAAAAGGAAATATTTCTTCGAATCTTTCACGATGCTCGCTCGTACTGCAGTAGTACCTTTGCCGTTTATGCATAAGTGAAGTCGGTTACTGCATTCTTGTTTTGTTAATCCCGATTTCCACTAAATATACTCATAATTTTCAACATAAGGGTTTTACGGGTTAAATTTTAAGTTCGCATTAACCTCTGTTTTGTTAGAATTGCATGTTGGTAAATATAAGAGTAACAGTGTTTGCCTTACCCTCCGAATAACGAAACAAAATACATTTTGCGAAACTTTTTGTCTTAATTTATGAATGAAACTAGTAATAATTGTTTTTTTTAAGTTTATAAGTTGCAACTCGATATAGTGAATTAAGAATCAATGCGTGTGTTAAAGGAAAGAGTCTGTTTTATTCAAATCATCGAATTTCGAATAATATGTTCTGGACATCACTAACAAGAGGAAGAAACAACAGATTTACTACTAACATCCAAGTTTTAATAAGATTATGTATGTACATTAAAGCCAAATTTCACAATACCTTAATTGGAGTTCTTCGTTATACGGGCTAAGTCTAACCAAAGTAACTTTCTTACGTAAACGGCAGGAATTCCGTTCATTCTGGTAGAGAGACTGTCAAATAACCAAATAAGGTCGTAAATTGTAAAAAAATCTTAGTTGTTGATCTGCCGAGTGTGAAAAGGAAAGTATTATAATCAATAAATTTTTATGAAATTAAATTCAAATTTAAAATTAACTCAATATAATATTTTCATTATATATTTTGGTTCGGTTCTGAGAGTTTTAATACAATGCGCAAATGATTCACAATAGTTTGTTTGCAGTTGTTGTCATAGCGTTCCAAAGCCGCCTTCGGCAAAAATGCCCAAACATCCAACATGTAGAAGCAACACACAAATACAATACGTGGCTTTTTTCCTACAAAAAGCTTAACTTTGTTGATGTTTTTTCTGTATTTGTATTCGTAACAGAAAATAAGAAAAAGCCACTTTTCTGAAAGAACACTCTTGAGATTTACTATACTAGAAAAAAAATATATCGATAAAATTAAATTGTCATTTCATTCTCCACAAAGAAAATAATACAGATAGAACGAAATAAAAATAAATGTGGAAAGATATCTTTCCCAGCTAGAGTTCTGTTGCCTATTAAACTTTCCGGTTTAACGTCAGTGAGTTACCCCTGAAGTTACCGAATAATTCAATTTAACGTTATTCGACAAGTATTTTACGGATTTCCATTAAATTAAAGCTAACGTAAATTTTAAAGCACATTTCCCTAATTAAACAATTATTACCTATTTATATGTCGATATTCAGTTAATTTAACATCATTTTGCAGCGTTCAATCGTCTTCGCGTTTCCTCAAATGGATATAAAACACGATACTTACGCAATTAAACACTTATATGAAGTAAGTAAGCGATACAGATGATCATAGATCAGGGTTATAACATATACCAAAAATGACTCATAGGATATTCATGGTATTCATTACTATCAAAAGTTAAACAGTAATGCCCCCAGAATTAAAAGGTCAGCTAGGAAATGATATTCAAATTAAGGCCATGATACAGAATGCCAGTAAAATGTCTTATTTGTATAAATTGAGCAAAATTAGATATAACACGCTTAATCGCATTTAAAGACCATCTAAGCAGAAACCTAATTTTAAAATTAAGAGAATTCATTAAAAAAGAATGGGTTCACCAAACGTTCGTTAATGTAAAGTAAAAGTAAACGATAAAATTTATTTTCATTAATTGGGAACATATACTAAATTTGATTTTCCTATTACCATTTATTACATTAGGCTTTTAGCAATTTCTTAGATTATCGTGTAGTATGTCTTCAAGGAAAAACGAGAAACATTAAGAATGAGCATCTTCCAGATTTCGTCCCTCCAATTATTCTTGCCTGCCATACAGAGACTATTTATTAACACTTATTCTATTATTTTAAACCGTTTTGAATAATTACTGAACAATTTAGATTAAGGAACTTGTCACAATAATGAACGTAAAACTTTGTACTGTTCCAGCCCACTTTTGGTAGAACAATGCGTTATACTTACCAGTTTGGCTAAGCAGGAGGTGTAAAAAATGATTTGGTTTGTCGAGATTAAACAATAATCAAATTCAAAACTATTTTTTATTCCAAACTTTGACAGCTTTTTTTTAATTGAATTTACTTAATTTTGAAATAAGTCAAGCAATTTATTTGATAATGTATGCCCTTTTTACGAGCAATTAATTCATAAATTTAAAGCAGTGAAGATTTATCGTATGTTAATTCAATTTTATAAATATGCAATAGGACTCGTTTTTCAGTATGTCTTATAAAACTCATATACTACCGTTTTCAAGATATCTTTATGGAAGAGAAAAAACCACAGGATAGTAGAGTTAAAACTCCCATTAAATGTAGCCATACTGCAAGCTATTTGATATTGTACGCGTGGGTGATCATAAATAAAGGGACTTTGCATTCACGGTAGCTTTCGTTTTTATCGGGAAATCTTTTGCTCGGTACGACTCGAACGTACGAAGTTACAGGCTTCTTTGTATCAGTTCAGTCTTCTCGCTTTTTAAACATCTTTTGCCATGGCCATCAATTTATTATCAGGGAATATCGACCTTAAAGTAAGCGGGTCTTATTATTAAATATTATTTTGGTAAAAAAATCGGTACCCTTTGAGATGCTAATTTTTATTAATATTCCCAGAACCAAATTATTCAGGTATTAAGAGTATTTGAGTAAACTTCAGTGAATAAGGAAGTGTCACGTCAACAATTTATTGTTGTGATAATATTTTGACTTCTCCCCACCAATTAAAATGTGCTCGTTACCTTTGAATCTTGATATTTGTTGCAAACACAGAATCTCTTGTTAGCTATGGTTTTACTAGGTACCTAGAAAAGAATGGTTGTTTGTTTGAACATCTAAATCCACAAGTACTTCCCTTAGTTAACATCAATGCATTTAAATTGAGACTACAGGACAAACTGAAGGTAATAACATATATATTTGAAATAAAGAATGAATTGAAGTAATACCAATTTAATTCATCTAATATCCAAAATTTATCTATGAGGCATGATTACAATAGTTAATATTTCAGATCTGATATTTCTTGCTCCCGCCTACAATTTTTACTAAATGTAATAAAATACTAAAGCAAAATGATAATGTTGATGATGCTGTAGGAACAAAGTTTATGGTTTTCTTTTTCCTGTATCCTCCACGTAACTCTGCGATTTGATTCCCCTGCTGCACTCTTCTGCAGTCTAGACAAATTGACTGGTGGTACTATAGGTTTTTCATTGGTACTTTATCGAAGCAAACAGAGAACCAAACGATTTCATCTCAGTTGCATACGAGGCAAATGCGAAGTTGGTCGTAAACATTACAGGCACGGTAATAAAATGTCAGGACATATTGGATTCTCATATTATCACAGACGACATTTTCACACGAAACTTTCAGTCGATTGAAACCGAGAAGAAAACTTTATTTGCATTGATCCCACAAATTCTACCTATTTACAAATTACTTACAAATACTTAAACCGACACCTAGATTTTAAATCCTTATTCTTATATTTGAGTCCTACATAAAGAACCATTAACGTTTTTAATGCTGAACAATATCTGATCATTGAAAAAATTCCAAGAAGAATTCTGAAGAGTTAAATATTTTTTGTAAAAATTGTGTAGCATTTAAAAGATTACTTATTAAAAGTAACATTAGAAATTGAAACCCTGCCTAATCTTGATAAAAAAAAACTCACGCGATTCAAATGGGCCCTTTTACTGACAGATTAAGGAGTGTTGATGCTTTAATCGTAGGTTACAGTACCTACCTTGTAGTACTACCCAAGTGCTTTCCTTTCTTCTGCTATTCTGCAGTCTTTGCTGGCTATTAGGTAACTTTTTCATTATAAATAAATGCCGTACAGCAGTGTGGGTGGCAGAAATTCTTTACGTATATAAGTTGTTAGCTAATTCTAGATTATGAAGAAATAAACCGCTCGTCATCTCAACCGGGTTAAATGATTTTTTTGTAACTTTTTTTTTTAATGTTTTTGAGAATCGGCAATATTATTTAAAATCGTCGTAATAAATTTGAACTTAAAAAATTTAAAATAACTAATTAAAAAATATATATATGTAAAAATGTATATGGTGGGCAAAATTATACTGATGTGTTACAGTTTTGCCCAGTTAGGCAAGTTCAGATTGGAGACCAAGTTAAGCAGCATACACCTACTTTGCCCACAATTAAAAACAACCTTAATTTACGTAATTTTCAATTTACATTACAATCATGTAATCAATTACACATGGTCCAAAATTTATGGAACACATTTATGCTCTGTACAATATTACAGGCTCTGGAGATTGAGCGGTGGAAAATGGGCCGTTTCGGAATAATGGTCAGTTCTTCTGTTACCCAACAGCAATAAAAGAATCTTTAAAACCATCTCGAGATATTAACCTGGTTTACACAATTTAATGTTGGAATGAACCGAGATAAATTTTTTTATCTGGAAAATACCAAACCTAAAGTTCAATACTTGAGCAAAAACTTAATTACCTAAATGAATTTCAAAACAACGAAAACCGTAGTTAAATATATATTTGCATTTTAAAATTACAATACTTTAAAAAGAATCCAAAAAATATATTGACTCGGTTCGGATGATGAGCAGTTTACATGAGGTAAATATCGTGGTAACGGCTTAATTCAATTCTACTATATAGGAGATTCAAGAAGTTAATTTGCAAAAAAATGAAATGAAATAAATGATGAGAAGTTTCGAGGCTATTATATAAGAACTTGATTAACGTTCTAGAAGCCTCTGTTATAAGTGAAAACTGAAACTTTACTGTTAAGTACCTATTGTCGATTACACGGAAGAGAACCGACTATTAATCAAAGCAGTAAGTACTTTCCTAAACAAAATCATTATTAATTCATAGTATGTCTTATGCTCACAATAAGACAAAAGTCCTTTCAATCATAGGAATAATAAGTCATGGAAATCTATGCATATGGTTGAGAAGCCTCTGCCTACTACTACTCTTATTACCATAATTAGTATTTACTTGAAAATGCTGCAAACGGAGGAGAACTAAATATATGTATAAGCAGAAATATGCGTTTTTTATTTCATTTATTGAATATTCTTGAAATCTAACTCAAAAAACGTAAACTTCCTTACCACGTTTCTGTGATATTTTACAACTGACTCATTAGAAGGCATTCTTTAAACTGCTTTGCACGAATCACCGTCAAGCCCTATATTTATGGGAAGTCGTAAAGTGCAACTACTTTGAGATTATGGTTGTAGTTGTCAAGAACATGTTTGTTTACGATATAAACAATTTACTGAATAAGTGTTAAACCTTAATTAATATCCAAAATTGGAATTTCATTTGGGATATTTTGTCGTTATCATGTCCTACCACCTATTTTAAATATGTCAAAAATAAGTGTGTATTTTGCATCCTTAATAATTGATTCGAAGTATTTTTAGTGATGAAGAAAATAAGTTGTTATGTCTAAAAAAATATCTGGCACTTAATCGGGTTATTTAGGAATACTCATTACAGTGAATTGTACAGGTTGTATTTTTACCATGAACAACAAATTCAAAGCTTTATATAACACTAGCATTGAAATCTGGTAAAGAGTAGAAGATATAGACTTGGTTAAATGCGAGAAAAGTTACACATTTAAGGAAGAAAAAAAACTATCAATGTTGTATTAAAAAATAGAATGAAAACAATATTGTCGTGTTGGAGCTTATAAAAAACTATAATGGAAAAGTGGTTTTTGGATTCATCTATTGCTTACCATACCTCAGAAAGGGATATTTTTAAACGTTCTAAACTTTTAAGTTTTTCCAAAAATAACTGTTGGCATTGTGAATCCACATGTGTCCCCCTTTTTAGGACATTTTCGTGCCGACACCCATATATTGAACATACTGTATTTACCGGTGCAGAATAGAAAACTAAGTTTCATGCATTAAGTAGCTAACTATTAATAAACGAAAACGTATTACATATACGTTTTACACGATGAGTAGGTGGGATGTTACACCCATAAACTAAGCAGATGATGGGGCATCACTGATTAGACCTCGATTCGAGTATTAGTCAATAGGTGAATGTAATATAACTGAGATGGTTAACGTATAAAATAGGTCAAGTTTTTCAATATACCATCCCACCGATGAGATAATGTAGGAAGATTCTCCTAAAGACTTACGTTCCTCGGTACAGGGTCATTCCGTGTATAATGTATTCCAGTTGAAACGAGCTTGTTATATTCTTTATTGACGGTTAACTTTAAAGAAAAATGTTTACATACGTTAATTGGTCTTTATCCAAAACTGGAAACAATCTCGCTTGTCTGATATAGTTGAACTATGAAATATTATTTTTACTGATCATTTGTTTAACGAAAATGTCAACGTAGAAACGCAAGAATAGACTACGGTTAAAATCTGAAAATGCAGCATAGAAGGTGAGGTAGTAATTTATTTATACACTATTACCTCTATAGTACATATTTAGGTAAAATTATTAAAAGGAACATCGTAAATGCTCTACAAAAGGTAATAAAGTCGTTTTTTTGTGAATTTAAAGAAAATTATTATTCTTCAACCTTAAATTAATGTTCAAGTAAAATAAAAAGGACATCAATACCTAATATATACTTCGTAGTACCAAAATTATAATGCTAATTAAGTAATGATGTGCTGTTTTACCTACATAACCACTTATATAGTTTTTACCTTATAAGAAGTAAATTGGTCACAAAGCAGAAGCATCTTGCATACTTATTTTCTAAGCACTGAGATAATGTAGTAATGTATCAATTTTAACCTGCACGAAAAATGATTACTATTGCTTTCAAGATTATGGATAACGTGCCTTAGTAACATCGAAATTTCTTTTTTTAAATAATACCCTTTTGCGATGAGTACTCACCACCTGGTCTCCTCCATCGAAATCCCCATAATTATTGAACAAATCTTCATCAGGACTAGGCATGGTGGTTGTGGTAGTAGTAGTGGTGGTGGTACGACCTCTATTGGACCATCCGTGGTGTCTCATTCGAGTGCCAGTGTCACTGTAATAATCCCATCGATTGTCACTCTTATAATTCGTATTAACACTACTTTTACTACCGAAAAAACTACTAGCACTATCTAAGTTTGCCATTCTAGTTTTTAATTTGTCGAAATGTGGAAATCTAGAAGACGAATGTCTGAGTTTCACACTGGCACTATTTAATAACGGTTTCGTAGATGTAGTCGGATAGTACTTTTTCGGATTATTTCTCTGAGCGCTTTTGAAATGGTCATCCTTCGGATGGGCTAATGACACTTGAACGAGGGCGTAGAAGCACAGCAACGACTGCGGTTTCTTTAATCGCATTGTGAGTCTCTCACTTCGTGTTGATTTTGTCCGGTTTCATGGCTAGGCGCTAGAAAAGGAAGAACGTAAACAAACATTTTACACTGCAACTGAATAAAATATAGAAAATATATTTTTCTAATTTTGACAAATAAAGTTGCAGTTTCCTTATATAAAATGGGTGACAAAACTGGTTCTTAGCTAGTTACATGATTGCAGGTATCTTCGTTTTGATAATTCAGCTTACAAATAGGCTCAGGAACAATAATGGTTGCTGCAGATCTCTGTCATCTTTCTTGCGATTTCTAAATCGTATAGTAAAATTACGACAAAAATATGTATAAAATGCATTAGGAAATGTTGCCTGTGTTTCTTGTTGTATGTTAGAATTCCACTCGTAGCGATAAAATAAAATTCGTTTATTGTCACTTTATTTGTCAAAATTAGGAAAAATATATTAAATTTTGTCGAAATAACTCTTAACTTTACTGAATTAAGCCATACATTTTATAAATTATTGTTGAAAAAATAGGAATACAGGGTGTCTCTTGCCATTGAAATATCGGGAAGGTTTCTGCAAAAATTTTGTATATGTACGTCTTGTATAAAAGATTTTTTTTGCATCTTCAAATGTTTTACAACTCATAATTTACAACTCAATAGATAAAATTTATGCGAACGTTGATGTTTCAGCCGATGATCATTGCCCCTGTGCTGCTATAGTAATGAAAGTCTCGTTCGTTCTACGAAGCCTTCGGCCAAAAAGTGAATTATTATATACATACATATGTGTGTTAGCACTACAGAACGTCTTACTGCATTCGTGCCACGTCGTTCTTGCTTACATTCCAATTGGCAAGTTACTATTCTGCGTTTGCTATTTCTACACGAATTACCAATATTTTCATTGCCTCATATATTGTTATTAATCCCTGAAATATATATGAATTTGACTCTTTTGGATTCGACTATGTATGAAATAAATATGTATTTTATCTTTGCTTCAAATCCCAAAAATTGAACTATCCAATTGAATTGGCAACATTGCCTACAGATAACGTCACCAGAACCTGATGACATGCTGTTTTTTTTTTGTATTGCAGTTCCTATACATATATTAATACGTTTTATGAGATTACAATAGTTTGTATTTGACTGATTACAAACTAAACTGCTCACAAAATTAGTCGCAAAAGCTCATTTTTACAACGTTGCATGAAAACTTTCGTATGTAAGAAATAAATGTTACGACTTTGCAACGCACGTTTCAGTTTAATTTTAAAATTAACCGTATATCCGCCGAGTTGTGCCATCTATTCCTCATACCAGTAATTTGACGCTGTGATTGCGACGGTCCATTTGATGCCCATGAGATTTTGGCTTTGAAAGTTTTTGCCAACTTTTAAAATCCAACTTAGAAGACAGTGTTATCTAACGCGGCACATGATGCTCCAGAATCCTTGCTTAGGACACGTAACTATAACCATCAACTGCATTCCTTATGCCTAGAGACTCCAAAGTTTTTTTCGGGAAAACCCTCATCATACCTTCTATTTTCTAGAACCCTTTTGATATACAGAAATTCTGAAGTATTGTTCCAGACATTCACAGCAAATATAGGAGAATATTAAAGGATATGACTCAAATCAACCAGAAACAGATCTGATATAATGCGGTCATATAATCGAACAACACGTCAAAAAATGATGAGATCCTAAACTATTCTTATTTGATTAAATGATTAATACAAATTTGCCAAACCGCGTTCAAAATAAACATTTACCGGCGATTTATGTAATTTGATCTGTTATTTATACTTCGCCCAGTATGCAGACCGTCCCGATTTCCATTATTTATTATTCCATATCGCTATAGTCAAATGCTAAAACGTTTCCCAGTGTCACAACCATAAATAGCTGCGAACTTTGCAAGAACCCGAAAACTTCATTTGCTTTATTTTTAGGTCTTAAGCCGGTTTATATTCTTCTGTTTTAGTGTTCTAAATGTGAAAACGTTGAGCATTCTGGTAATAATAAAACGTAAACTTCGGCAATGAGCAGTCACCCTATGAGATCTGTTTCAAGTAGCTCGTTGATTTTACGAGCATTTATTGAAAAGATTGTACATATAGTTTTTGTGAAAAATGGTTAATCTTTAAAATTTGTTCGGGTATAAATTTCTTTTCAGGTAAAATTCACATTGAACAAATCTCTATGATAATTTAATCAAATCTCTGTATTAAAGGTGACCCTGAAATTTTTATTGAATTTTATTCTGGACATTTTCCAACAACTGGTTTGCTTAACGCAAGGCTAAGTATAAAAATCCTTGTCGAAAACTTTTGCAAAAGTTTTATACTAATTAATCGTCAATTATACTTAATGAATCCTACACGACTTACCATCAACGACTCCAAACGGCATCCAGACTCTTTTGAGGGCAACAAATTACACCAATCATAAACTCGAATCCCGGTCGTTTCAAAAGTGGTTCTTACGGTACTAACATAATAAATCAAATTAAATATTCCGCGTATATTTTCAGTGATCTCGCGTAACTCTGCTGCAAATAATCCCACTTTAAGTCGCGCTCGTAGTCACAGTCCGTGTCAGACTGAATCGTATTGTTACGGCTGCAGCCAGTCGGGCATTGTGGTCCATTCATCTGCATTTTAACACCGTCTGAAACATTGTTGTTTTGTTTATTGATCAATGAGTGAACATCGAGGGTTGTGGTCTAATTTTAGATTGGCGGATAATTTATTCAAATTTCATTAATTACATAATTTTGATATTACAAAGGTAGAAAAGCATCTTATTACAGCATCATACATATGTGTTCGAAAAAGATTCAGCTTTAATACCAGAAGTATTAAGCAAATTCCTTCTCAACTGATAAGTTTAATCCAGGTTTGCACAACGGAGACGGTGGGTATTTTTTATGTAGGCCAGTTTGGCGTCAAGGTGGCTTCTAGACCTAAGTAGATACCAATATTTATCTCATATACACTTTTACAATAATTTCATTTAATGTTTTCTTCTCGAGTAAAAGAATCAATATGATCCTACGATTTTTGTGCGCCTACTCGGCTTAAATGTAGATTGACACACAAAGCATCAAATTTCTAATTTGTCTACGATGGGGCTTCATGTCACGAAAGCTAAAACTCCATTTCTTTACAAATGATATTTGCACTTTTAACCTTGTTTGCATGTTTCATGAAGACGGTGATTTCTTTTCCAGCAGTCATCAAATGGTGCAATATCCGCTGTACGAGGCTAAAAATACAGGATACACTGAGACAACACTAATTTAATTCCTCTATTATGTGTATAGCTATACAGTTGAACGGACTTTATTTGACTGCTAATTTATAGACAGATAAGGGGTAGTAAAATTTAGGTTTCAATGTTGCTCAATAATAATTATTACTATTAATATTGACTGAAATAAAACATTGTTGTGGATCATATTTTATTTTAAAAATGGCTGACGTCTAACCCTAGTCCAAAATCTCATTGTTAGTATGATTCTATGGTAAAGCCCCTCCTATGAGGGTGAAATGAATGACTTCACCCCCGCAACCGCATAATGGTATAACATATGTGAACGTGAGTTGGATTCATATTTGGTAATTATCAGTGATTTGTCGACAAATAACTGTGTCGGTATTGGGCTCGTTAATCCAGGAAAGGTACAGATGTTCGCAAGGGGTGTACCATGTGGTTGTAGGTACTTGTTAGTCAGATGTGTCACATTTTACTTTGTAATTCTATCTATATATTTAAACTTAACCTATATATAATTACGATTATAATTAATTTATAAAACGTTAATTTTAAATCAATTTAAAAATATTCATTTGCAATCCTATTATTTATTTAAGTTTTTATAAGCTATGTGCGTAGCTTATATGTAGATATATATAGACTATGGACTCTTCAGACACACATTCAAGACATTTGAGCACGTGGTATTAAATTTTTAAACATAGATCCTTGATTGGTTAAATTATTGAAAGTAATAACAATAAGCAACCAATTAAAATCATCAATAACAAATTAGCATATATCGGCAAAGATCATTCAACTGAAGACAATATAAGATGACCTTTCAGACTTAGAAAGACAGATGAGAAAATTATGTATTTTGCAATAATTTTATGACCTTAAATTTGAATATTGATTTTCAACATCTTTAACTTCTTTTTTGTGTATACAGTAATAAAACAAACTTAATTTTTTTTAATTGCCTCTAAAAAAACTTCTAACAGTTAAATACTATTACGTAAAACCATTACTCACAATTTGAATCTTCAACTTACCTGTAATTGCTGAGTTACCGCTTGAGATTAGTTCAAAATTTTAACTCGGGCAAATAAAAAAAAAACAACTAGTTATTTTAAAATATATTCAGTCGATTCTACAATATGGTACCTATCACTATGCATTACTTGTACCACTATGACGTTAACTCTTCTGAGATTGTATGTAACACAGGTCGTTCGAAGTAGAACCAAGTAACATCAATTACTCATGAGTCACCCTGTATTTATTTAAAAAATTGACAATAGCAATTTTCAAATAAACAAAAGAACTACCATATAAATTTTCGTTTTTTGCAATGACACACAACATATCTTATTATTTTATTTCATTCTCCTCTAAAAATATATGATAATTATATAAATCATAAATTTTTTCCCAATCTTTTTTTTATGTTTTCCTTTTTGATAAAGTTAACAGGTGTGCAATGCGAACAAAACGTCTTAATTTCACATTTTCGTGATACCCTTTACACATATTTAAAATGAGGACGAAGAAGCCCATCTATTAAAATAATAATATAGTGTATTTCTTTTCGCAGATTGTAACTTTAGATTCTTTTGTTTCCGTCTTTTCATCCTTTTAATATTATTTAATAACTCTACATCTAAAAGAAATGGCTATTTTACATTTTCTAATTAAAATACAGAGGTAGGTACTAAAAAAAAAACCGGTTTTTCGAGTTTTATTATTTTCGTTTAAACCGAACTAATTTCGAATAAAAAATCTCTGCGACCCTGTATAAAAAATCAGTCACTCCTACGAGTATTACATTCACTTTTTTCAAAATTACAAAACTACTCAATTATCGATCGCATGTTCTTCACTGATTCTCTTGGTTCGAACTGCTACCATTTAAACATCCAAAACCGCCATGCCTCTTAGGAGAACAACTTACATTGTAATCGTTTTTCACGCTGTTACTGTTATTGATAACCTTGAAAAATCTCAACAGTGGACTTTTTGGAGTCGTCCAAAGTTTTTTATTACTCTTGGGTGTTATTTCCAGTTTCGGGGACTTGGGAGAACTCGACCCCAATGTTCGTTGCACCATTTCTTGGCATAAATTCTTTTCCACTCGCAGTTTCGTCAGCCAATCTTGAGCTTTCCGTTTTGGCGGTGAATAGTGGATGTGCGGTGCAGTGCCGTCCACGACAAAATTAGGTAAATTGACGGTGGGCGATGCCGAAAGGTTTATAGAGTTTTTGGTAGATTTGTAAGATTCTGAAATATTATGTAATAAATATGTGATTTTAAAAAATCCAAGATAAAGAATTCTATTTTTCTAATTTCGTTAAATAAAGCTTCAATAATCGGAACCAATCACTACAGGAGTTTAATTTCACAACTAATTACATAACGAAAACAGGTAGCTTATTGTAAGGATCAATTTGAATGTGTTTAAATTTATGCAATTTTCTTGTTATTCGAACATAACGCCTGTGGAGATTAGAAACGCTGTTTTGTTTTGAGACGTATGAGATCGCAGTTGTAGAATTTTGAGTTATTTTAACTTTTTAAGAGTCGTGAAGACGACATAATCAACCCTACTTTTATAAAGTTTGACTTTAACCAGAATTTCCCAATTCCCTATAATCGCTAGAAGTTCTCGTAAAGATCAACATAAAACATGGGGCTTGTTTATGTGTGGCAGATTCACATTTTTTCAATGGTATAATTACCGAATATGCAATAATAATATATGAATCTTCGGTAGTCAACTAAAAGATCACATTATGTATAAAATATTCTAATATAACTTACCCAAAGCCTTATTAAGCGACTTTAAGCTAATGCCATCCTCCTCACGTCGTTCTAGAACTTCCATGAACTGATCTGAATTGTCTGCCTGCCGAAAATTCCCATCCAAATGGGCAAATAATCTCCTAGGCCCGAAATCGGTATCGATTCTCTTACTTTCGCTCCACATATCACAGTCCGCCTTACGTTTCCAGGAGGTGGGTATACAATTTTCACAGAGAGAATTGGAAATTGTAGCTTTCTGACAATTTTTACACTGCCAGATTGGTCGTTTCGGCAGGTTAGTCTGGTCTGAGAGTCTGCACAGACGTTTTCTGGAATGATTTAATACAGCAAATCTACACCCTGTACTCAACTTTGCAAAATCTAATGTAGTTTACATAAAAATTAACCCTTCTCCTGTGAAAAAGTTACCTAACAAAAATTTAGTTTCTAACACACTCATCAACACGTACTTCGACGGTTTCTGTACTGGAAGAGGCAAAATTTCGGCTTTCCACCTTATACTTTCGGAACAGTCAATGCCACGTATATTCCATATTTTATAGGAGATGTCATCTGAACACGTTACAATGGAAGGCAGTAATGTTTTGAGGTTGCACCAAGCAACACACGTTACCTAACGAGAAAAAACTATACTAAAAATTTATGGTCAAGAAACTTAATTTACAGCCTAACTATTGTGACCATTGTTAATCTAACAATATTAAATAGGAACTGCATCCAATGAAGAGCAAAGAAAAACACATTCTTTGAACCGGCTGTTAATATGACAGATGCTTTATAACCAAAGAAAACTGCGGTTTAAATCATTTCAAAACAATTAACTTATTAGTTAATAAGTGGAGTTTTAACAATGTTGCTCTCAACTGTAATAATCTTGATGCTTGCAGTAGTAAAAATGTTGTAAATACTGGGAGAAAAAACACGTAATAATTTTATATGGGTAATGGACCCAAAATATGAAAGGAACATAACATGTATTGATAAAACAACATTACATTACAACAATGGTTATAATAGTCAGACGCAATATCAATTTAAAATTTTGGCCTTTTGTGTTATAAATAACAAAAACATTTCAGGTCGGAAATAAACAAATATGACAAGAAAATTGTCGTTGTTCAGCGCCTTATTTATTTCCGTTCTTGACTAGCAATATTTTAAATTTTAATAACAAGTTGGCTAGCTAATTGTATGCACCTCAGCACTGTGTCCTATTAGTTTCACAATAGGACGAGAATTATGTACATTCCATATGTAAGCGCTTTCGTCTGAGCTCCCGCTGACCAAATACTGGCCATCTTTATTTAGGGAAGATTTTACATAGAAGGTATGGTTTAAATGACCTGTGTAACACTTGACTGGCTCCACATCATAGGTGGCTACGTTATAGCAGTATATTGTATTGTCTAAACAATTGGCGTACAATCTGATACCTGCAAATTCATATATAATAACCCACAGTTGAAACAAAAACATGGTTCATTTTTAAGAATCATATTGTGCATGCCTATCTCTCCAATGAATTGTGCATAAGATAAATGGTAAATAAAGACCATCAAAGATCAATGAAATTAATCCTTAATAAATTTGATAATGAATAATAGTGTTTTATATACCTGGACCATCGATAGTTAAATTACTAAATCCGTTTTTACCAGTTTTTCCCATATAGGGTATAGTGTTCTTAGGTAATGATTCCTTTTTGTGTACTGTGTAATGTTTTCTCAAATCCCATATTTTGATTGCTCCATCTCCTGCCCCACATGAGATTAAAGTGTTGGAATTTTGAAAGACCAAACCAGTAACACTTTTTATTCCTAAATACACAATTTTTTAATCATGGGAACAAAAAAAGCAGTACCAAGTGTGACAAACCTGTATTGCAGGCTTGAATAACCTTTTTCTTACTTTTACTTGGAGTGTTAATATCTTTTCCTGGATGTGAATTGTAAATGGTACAGTCAGGTTTGCCTATAAAGCTACTTTGATCTGTCCTAGTGTCCCACAAAATAATATTTCCATCTCTACTTCCTAATAGAAAATTGAAAAATTGACCTATATATATAAATCATTTTTTCACTTCATACCAGTTGCAAATACATTAGAATCATCCTTTCTGAAATTTACTGTTTTAACAGATCTTGTGTGACCACAAAACATCCGAACTTCTCTAATGTCTCCATCTTCCAAATCATATAGCTTGCAAGTATGATCACCTGATGCCGTGATTATCTGCATTTGATCACACTTCCAGGCTAATTCGAAAATTGCATTGTTATGGGCATTTGTGCACTGCCTTTAAATAAAAAAGAGGCTGATATTAAAACTGGAAAGGTTTTTAAGAGAAATGATACTTTAACACTCAACCAAAGGTGCAACAAAAATGCAAAGGCAAATAAAATAAATGGAGTCTAAAAAAGAGTTTCATAAAATGTTCTTTGTCAAACATCCACATTCTAGTATATACCTACTTAAAATCTAATTCTTACTTTTCCTTTGATTGTGTATTCAAAATGACCAAATGGCCATCTTCATTTGCCATACCAACGAAATGTTCTTTTCCATCTTTTTGCGCAGTTTTACATGCAAAAATAGGTGCTGCAAATACGGGAGCTTCAGCATCCATAGTGTCATTAACAGTGTGAAACCTGTAATGAAGAGGATCATATTCTCTCCAAGTTGTAGCTAAAAATTGAGAGATACATTAGTTACCATTTATGCATGGGGAGAGACTTGGATACTAATTTATTATTATTTCTACTAGTTTCATTTTATGTAGTCAAGTATATGTGGTAACTAGTAACCAAAAATTCAAGACCCATAGGAGAATAAGAACGAGAACTATTCACTACTCACCAATTCCATATTGTCGGTTTATTAAAGATTTCACACTATTGGTGCTCATAATTCGATCAATATAACTATAAAACTTTAACTATCATCTACGTCATAGTTTAGAAGCTTAATTGCCTTCTATATGAATTTAAGGATCGGTGCAAATTACGAAATTATCAATTCATCTTGATTAACAGAACCAAAACATAGAAGAAGCGGGAAAATTCTGGTTAATCTTATCTGAGTTTTGCAATCGGATTCTTGAAATCCCGATTCGATATCAATTGTCATTTTTCAAGTTGAAATATTTTATTAATTAACTTCTAGCAGTAATTAGCAAAAACAGTTCGATACCTTTGAATATAATAATGATCTAGAAATTTTTCTGTTGATTTCTTATTTAAAAATATAGTTAAATTTGTTAAAATGAAAATCGAAATCGAATCTAAGTGAGAGGGAGAATGAAATGACAAGTGAGATGTTTAAAGAAGTATTGTTTCTTCTCTAAACATAGTGGCGTCTTCTAACACCTAACAAAGGTACTACCTTCATAAAATTAAGTGACTAATTACCTCTGAACTTTCAAGGAATTTCTTTTAATTGATAAACTAAATAAATATAAATGTTAAGTTTCACCTGGGTAATGTGCGTTAGTGCAAATAATTAACATTAAATGCCTCTAGGTGAGCTTTTTTGATAAGATACATTTTATTTAAGTATAATTTGAAATGGATATCGGCACGTATAATTATCCTCAACGATCAGACTTGGACTCTAGAATTCAGATTTTCGTCCACACAAGAATAAAATCCTAACACTTCTGGACTTCAATGGATTAATCTAGAGAATTATTTATACAAAGTGCTTTTATTAAATAGGCAAGAATCGAAAATTGAAGAGTAAACATATACAAGATTGTTACTGACAATTTGAAAAGTAATTATATTGAATTTTCTTAAGAGAAATAAATATTCAATTTAGAGCCGTTAATATGCTTCAGCCAGAAATATGTTGCTTATGCTTAATGAAACGAATATTATTAAGTGTTACAAAGGAATAGAATTATAATATTTACTTTATAGTTCAACTTTGAAAATTATAACATATATCCTGCTGTCTCTCCAATTATTGAAAATGTCCATAATTACATCCAATAAAAGTCAGATTTACGTGTGGGTTAAAATACTGATGATTTTTTGTACACCAAACTACTTCAAAGATATTACATTTTAAAATTATATTAATTACATAATATTGCATAATAGATCCTGTTGTGTATCAATAATAATGAAGAAAAATACTTGCTAATTTGTTAGCTAGTATTTTTCTATTTGATGTATTTTTAGGTTATAAACATATTTACTGAGATGCTCCATCCACAGTGGTCAATCCTTTTTGTGATATTTTGCAATAGTCCCGTTATTGATAGCAAACATGTCAGTGAAGGTGCTGATCTGGTAGATTTTCATATAGGATTAAACAGTCTTACATCAAATTTTCGAAATTATGAACAGGATTATGTAGGACACCTATCAGGCTTAGAGGTTGAATGCCCAGAGCATTGGGTTCTATTTCAACATTATTGTTATAAATTCATTAAATCACCTCGTAAATCTTATGTAGATTCAAGAATCCTTTGTCAAGTAAGTAAATCCAAAAATTAGAGGTGCAGATTTTATTATATTATGTCTTAAAATGTGTTAGGCCATGGCAGGTGAACAGGCAGAAAAAAATCCATCTGACTTAGTGTCCATTAGCAGCATTGAAGAGCACAGTTTTCTTGTACAGCATTTAAATCGATATGACCCTCAGCATCGTCGCTGGTATGTTGGAGCACATCAAACAGCCCCAAATTTATACATAAATCCTGATGGTACCCAATTGCCTCCTATGGAAAGTGCATTTATTAAGGAGAATGTTTTACCTGAAGGATATGACAGTAATTTCTTGGTTTATACATTTTCGGATAAGTCAATGCACTGGGGCTTACAGTCAGTAGATGGTAATGAATTACATCCATTTATTTGCAAAGCTAATGTAGCCTCTGTGGAAAGATTGCGAGCAGAGCAGCGAAACTTTGCTTATGGTACTGAAATATTTGACCCAGATAAGGTACCTCGAGGACCATATTTTGTGAAACAGCCAGCAGATGCTATTTTTGATATGTCAAAGAGAAGTTTGTACAATGATATTAGCTTATCGTGTTTAGCTGGAGGATATCCCACACCAACATACAAGTGGTATAGAGAAGAATATGAGAATGATGTCTTGGTACCCCGAGAAATAGATCCTTTAATGGATCGACGTTACACTATAACTGGAGGAACATTGATTATACATGATCCACAACAGAAACTCGACAGGACTACATATCACTGCAGAGCATCCAACAAATTTGGAACGATAATTTCCGAAAGTGTTAATATCAATTTCGGCTTCATTTTGGAGTTTGTGTTGAAAAGAAGTCCAGAGGTTGGTGATTTAAATTGGGGAAGAGCAATTTACTGCGATCCGCCTAACCATTTTCCTTCCGTCAAATACTCGTGGTCTAGAGAATATTTTCCAAATTTTGTTGAAGAAGATAGACGGGTATTTGTCTCTAACGATGGCGCTCTTTATTTTTCCGCCCTGGAAACCATCGATAGGGCGAATTATAGTTGTAGTATACAATCGGAATTCTCTGACTCGGGTAGAAACGGACCATTTTTTCCTTTACGCGTAAATCCGCATTGTAAGTATTTGATTAACAAGTTTATACCTGAGGATACAGTGTCTTCTGTCTCTTTTAGCAAATTATCAAACGCTAAAGTTTCCTAATAACTTTCCGAAGTCGTTTCCAGACACCCCGATAGCTGGAAAGGAAGTTCGATTAGAATGCGTCGCGTTTGGATAGTGAGTGCCTTTAATGTATTTGGCCTTCGGTATTATTTTAATGCGTCCTTTACATTTTCGTACATAGTCCTGTTCCAAGTTATAATTGGACCAGAAAAGGATCGATTGGATTTCCTAGAAATGCTTATTTTACTAGTTTTAATCGAGTCCTTATTATCCCATATGTTCGTGTGGAAGACGAAGGAGAGTATACATGTAGAGCATACAATGATAGGCAAAGTATTGAAAATTCAGTTATATTGAATATTCAAGCAGAACCGAACTTCACAATACCTTTAAGTGATAAACATATCGATAAAAAAGGCGAGTTGGTTTGGACCTGTGAAGCTTTTGGCATACCCGATGTTAACTACACTTTCTTTAAAGATGGGAAACAGTTGTGTGAGTGAATCTATTAACTCGACACATTTTCCAGGCCGGCATAATAAATCTGTGCATTTTATAGCTACTCTGAACTTAGATCCAGAGGACAGAGGACGTATAAACATTAAAGATAACGTCTTGACTATAAACTATCTAAACGACCAAAAAGATCCTGGAATGTATCAATGTGGTGCGTCCAATACGCTAAAAACACGGTATTCTTCGGCACAGCTGCGGGTATTGGCTTTTCCGCCGACTTTTAAGAAGAAGCCGCTCGAATCCGAGACATATGCAGCAGAGAACGGCAATGTTACAATGAAATGTCGACCAGAAGCGGCGCCGAAGCCGAGATTTGTTTGGAAAAAAGACGGGATAGAAATAGGACCTGGAGGACATCGAAGAATGTTCGAAAGTGGAAATCTACTTTTGAGCCCCGTTTCTAGAGACGATGAAGGAGTCTATTCGTGTACGGCAATTAATGAATTAGGGATGGCCGAGTCCAAGGGACGACTGATAGTTTTACGTAAGTTATCGATAATCGCGTAAACACTGATTATAAGGGGTGATTTTAGGAGAACCACGAATAGTGGAAAGTCCGGGACCCACAATTGTGACTGTAAATGGGCACAACCTAGACTTACAGTGCTATGCAATATCTGACGAAATGCTGGATATCGCTTACATCTGGACTCATAATGGGCTTCGCATTCTTGCTGATAAAATTTTCAATTCTGCTAATAAAATAGTAATGTAACGAATATAAAATAGTTACGCCAGTTTTCATCTCTTGTTTGCAGAAAATCGATGGCGGCTATTTACGAATAGCAAACTCTACGTTCTCCGACTCTGGGGATTATGAATGTCTAATAGAAAGCGCAGTTGGCGTGATATCGTCAAAGACCCGCGTCGTCGTTCAAGGTCCGCCGGGGCCACCGGGAGGCGTCCAAGTTATGTCTATGCAGAAGAATTCCTTCGTGCTGCAGTGGACTGATGGGGCCACACACGGAATGCCTGTTTACAGCTATTCTATTAGTGGCAGAACCAACTGGAACAATACTTGGGTAACGGTAGCATCCGGATTGAAAGGAAGAGAGATAGACAGGTTTATTTTAGACTCTTTCTTTAAAATTCATGTTGTTGCCAATATTATCCTTCTTTTCTAGATTCACCGGTCGAAAGGAGACCGATGTAGAAGTAAGTTTGACTCCTTGGTCAAATTACGAGTTTCGAATTCGCGCATGGAATGAATTGGGACAAGGGCCGTACTCGGCCCCAAGTCCAAAATATCATACGCTAAAAGATCGTCCCAGAATGGCACCAACGCAATTGGGAGGCGGTGGAGGAAAAATTGGCGATTTGACCATTACCTGGAAATCCTTGACGCCCGAAGAACAACACGCTCCCGGTATCCATTATAAAATTTTTTGGAAAAGATATAACGATCAGTTGGAGTTCCAAAGTGAGATACTAAAAGAATTCGGCAGCATCAATAAAGCAGTTGTTCAGATCGAACCGAAATTTTATTACACGAAATACTTGGTGAAAGTTCAGGCGATAAACGAAATAGGTCCTGGGCCGGTTAGTGCTGAAGCTTTGATATTCTCTGCAGAGGATATGCCACAAGTGGCTCCACAACTCGTGCTCGCCAAATCTTATAATTCGACCGGTAAGTGCACGCGTAATGTGCTTACGTAATGTGTATTTGCTTCATTGAATTTGTAGCTTTGAACGTGTCGTGGGAGCCGATTGAAGAAATTAGGGAGAAGATAAAAGGAAAATTGATCGGCCACAGGATAAAATATTGGAGAAAGGATACGCGCGAAGAAGATAGCGTTTATTATTTGTCTAGAACAACGAGACCGTGGGCGCTAATTGTAGGTCTTCAACCCGACACGTATTACTTCGTCAAATGCATGGCCTATAACGGTGCAGGCGAAGGACCAGAAAGCGAAAGATATTTGGGTAGATTGAGTAACGCAATGAATTAAATTTGTCAAACATTTGTTGAACTTATAGAGCGAACATTTAGGAAAGCACCTCAGAAACCGCCGTCCTCTGTTAGAGTGTACGGAATTAACCCGTCGACTATAAATGTTCAGTGGCGGTACGTTCAGCCATCGTTAGAAGAGGAACCGTTGCAAGGCTATAAGGCAAGTGCATTTTATGGTTTTCTTAGAGGTAATTCGGCGTATACATATATTTAGATTCGAATATGGGAGTTTGATCAAGATTTGAGCACGGCAAATGACACGATTGTACCATTTGGAGGACACTTAGAGGGATACGTTGACGGACTTTCGCCTGGAAAAACTTATAGAATGAGAGTCCTGGCGTATTCAAATGGTGGAGACGGCCGAATGAGTTCACCAGAACTCCTCTTCCAAATGGGTAAATAGAAGTTTTGTTAGTCTTCTTTTTTAATATCATTCAATTTTACTATAAACGATTACAGGAAATCCTCAATACTTTCGCAGTTCGTCGTTTCGCGAAAGCAGTTCAGCTACTTGGTTAAAAGTCCTCGTCGCTAGCTTAAATAGCGTAGTATTATATCGCATTTTGTAATTACTGCCATTTCGTCGTTATTGCAACAATCATATCATTTTCAAAGATGAGAAAGATATTATTTTTTCAAATTCGTAAGAAATACTTGTCAATACTAATAATTCAGATTAATATTGTGTTAAATTTCAAAAACCTGGAAAATATTAAATCCGTCCAGTTTAGTGATATAGTGTTTTGTTAAAAGTAAGTGCACTTAAATTCGTACAAACAAGCCATGATTTACGCATAATAATAAGTATTAGTAAAAAATCATTTCATAAAATTGAAATTAAATAAGTTAGTAATCATATGTGAATATAGTCCGTTCTTTTGGAGAAATTTTGTCAATTTGGTAAGAAATCACTCGGTCAAATGCCGTTTGCATTTAGACGGTGGTACAAAAAATTACTAACGTATTTTTCCTAGATTCAATTTTATTGAAAAAACAATAGTTTTTTAATATTTACTCTAGTTTGTAAGAACTTGAATTCAATCGAATCTGAACCTTATCCATACATCTGACGTAATACATCAATAAATAAGCACAAATAAAAAATACCGCATCTATAAGATTGACTTTGTGTTTCCGTGATACTTAAGTAAGGTACCTAGACTTATTTGTTAGGAAGTTACAAGGACATTTCCACATATAAAATTATCTAGTTATACTAGTTATGATTTTTTAAAATGTTTTTTAAATAATAGGATTGTTTAAATTGAATCGATATATTATCGAATATTTTCTGCTAGAAATAGCCGAAGATTGGAATTTTTAGGAAAGTTAGATTTTGCAAGCAAATCTGACGGCAATATCATCGGTAGGAATCGATTATTACAGATAGATCAAGAATGAAATCCCCTTACCAATAAAATCAGTCAGTACATAGGTAGATAACGAGTCCTTTTACTTTAAACGTAGAATAATATATTTTATATTTTTTTACTGAGAATAGAAATACAATGTAATATAAAACGTTTATAATATATTTTAATCCTATTTTTAAACTAATTTTTGTGTAGCTACATATTGTTACTTTCAGTTATACACTCAATAATCCTGCATGCACCTTAATAGAAAGTTCTCGAGCATATGTTCAGAAAAATATCGTCAAGTTTATTGACATCTATGCATGCGTACTTTTGCAACGAAATATTGGAACCCTTCATTATAGAGTTTTCCGCTGTGGTGAGAGGCGATAAGGTAGGACTTTTCCGTCTCGACCTTCAACATTTTCTGACCTAACCATCAGTGTAGTTTAGCGAGTTGCAAATATAAAAATTCGTTTTCATTATTTCATTACCAACCCATTCCAAGAAAAATAAAAAATATATAGAGCTATAACTCTTTCGCAGCTTTTCCTTCGATTCATACAGTGAATGCATCAGAAATGTCTTAAACTCTTGTTTTTGTCATTTTAAATATGTTTAACGAGTGGGAAATTTTCCATTACAGTACCTACAATTTAGATGATTTTCATTAAATCCGGGATGACTTTTTCAAGTTTGAAGTAAGTCGAAAAGGCAAGAACTAGTGTACTAATAATCGATGATCTATCTAAAAATCAAGTATGCATTAAAAATACGAGAAAAGTGCACGAATTCATTATTGGCACTCACGCAATATTATTTTCACATATACGATTCATTAAGAAAAGGTAAAATTGGTAAAATCATAACACTAAGTTTCCATTTGGAATTTGAACAATTATGAAACGATTAGGTTTTATAACAATTCATTGAACTACATCATTATGACTCAAACGTGAAGTGGAAATCAGAAAGCGGACAGCACTGGGAAATGTAAAAAATTAAAATCACAAGCACATACGTCTCTATCGCGATGCGATTTTTTCCAGTTCTACATTTGATAACATTACAATAAACTTACCGAAATTAAACATAAAAAAAATCCGAATAATAAAAATACTTCTTGAATCAACTGCCACTATTGTGCGTGCGTGTGTATGCTTCATTTCTGAGATACAGGGTATTGAATTTCTCGAATGTGCGCACAGAGCAGGTGCGTTGGGATTTTACCCAAAAATAGTAACACCTAAAAGATTTTTTGCACTTTTAAATTATACCAAATAAAAACCAACTTATCCTTACGAATCGTTCAATTGACATTTTATTTATCCTAATAAAAACGAATTCAAACCAAAATAGGTATTTTTCTCCTTCGTCCGAAGGAATGCCATGATGGCGGTACCGGACGAGAAGTGCGAAGAAGAGGGGAGGTTTTTTAGTGGGTAGGCGTCTTCTTTCTTCTCAGGAAGAGGAAGATGAATCCCACATAACCCGATCGCCAGACCACCAGATCGGGTACCTATGAAGGTTTTTCCTCCCCGCCAACAAAAAAAAAAAAAAAAGGTATTTTTCTCCTTAGGTTCTGGCTAATACAGTTAAAATCAAATCAAACCCAAATAACTTACCGACGCCACCCAAAAATGAACTTTTCAAGACCACCAAGATCAAGAAAAACTAGTTTATATGTAATTGAAAACAATGGACTCATTATTTATCGAGCCATTCGCGTTTGTCAAAAAAACTGATTAAATCCGATTTAGCCGACTTTTCAAATTGCTCATGTCAGATATTATTTTAAGGATGAATTCTCACATAACGTGAAACTGCGTCGGGTAGAAATTCTACGAAATTTTATATATATATATATATATATATATATATATGAATGTGTCCTAATTTTAAAGATATCTTGTTAAATAAGGTTTGCAAGTAATAAAATGATTAAGAAAATGCTTCAACGATCTATATGTTTGAAAGCATTTTTTATCAATATGCACCGTATTATGAGTATCGTTTTGTATCAAGTTTGGTTGAGCTCGGCTCAAACAAGAAACTCGGTTAAATCATTTTTTCCCGGTCTAATATATGAAAATGTCTTAATTATTCATACCCCTATCTGTACAACTCGTGAAGTTCTTAAGTTATTTAACGCTGCCATACAAATAATTTTGAGGAAAATTTTTTGCACAATTTTCTTATTAAAATTACCGATATAACTGGTTTTAGGACAATATCAATGTTTTAGGATAATATAATGTTAACCCAAGTTTCAAATGGTTCAGTTAACAAAACATCTGCATGTAGGTATGCGGGTATCGATTCTCAAATGTAATTAATCTGGACAATACCTACCTGTTTAAAACGCCAGGACTATATTTTAGTTAAAATTGAAATTAATAATACACCCACTCTATAATAATAAATCTACATAATTGCACCAGTTGGAAAAACAAATGCTAAAAAAATGTTGGTCCTACTTCCAGTAAGCTATTGACTTGACATAAATATAAGAAGTAAATTTCCCTACACAGCGAAGCGATAGGCGAAGTTCCATCCCCGTATTACTACCCCCAATGAGCGGCGCTGTACACTCGTTAAGGGTGGAGTTATTTTAAACCGCAGCCCCTATGGTATCCATGGAAACCATCCCAACTTCCAAATGATTATTCAGTTTCACTCACATGATCCTTCTAAACAAAGCTTTAGATTATCGCGGTAATCATGGATAAATTAACTCAATTCGTGTCAAAATCTTTCGAAGCAAACAACAATTCCGGAGTGCAATGTTTAAATTTGTCGATTGATGCTACAGGAAATAGTTCTCCTAAAGTTAAATCTGAAAGAGAATACATCGAAAAACATGGGAAAAAGCCGAAAAATTGGCTTATATCGGATTCTGATAAAGGACCTTCGCCAAATCACGGTTGCATCGACCTACGACTGATTCCCAATAATTTAAGAAACAATGACATTAATAGTGGGGATATAACGTCAGACCATCAAGAAAAACTGTGTGATGTCGATATTGGGAATGAACATCATGACCACTCAAAATCGCGTCCTCAATTTGATTCCGACAATCGCGAGGAAGACAACAGCCACGAGAATACCACATGTGATACTAACAATAGCAGCAATAAGATTTGTAAGTCAAATTAATTACCTTTACTATTGCACTTGTGATTAATATTTAATGTTTTAAATTGATTTGAGTGATTTCTCCTTTTTGTCTTGAGATTTGACCAGGTCAAGAAGAGCATTTCCGGAACCATTCTGAATTTTTCCAATCTAGCTCTAATGGTTAATGAGATTCCCATGATAGTTCCTTTTCTCGGACAAGGCAATAGCGAGTTTATTACTGAAGTTTGTAAAAAATTAATATCAGAATTTATAAAGATGTCAACTTGATTTTTTAATGGAATACCTTGGACCTATATTATTATTTTTAGCGTATTTAAACAGCCGGAAAAATTCTTTTTCAACGATCTAATATGCAGATGTCTAATCTAAAGTTGTATGGGAGGTTATTCAAAAATTTTGATGCACAGTTTTGATTTTTAGAACAAGAATAGCTATATAATATTAGAATATCCACAGGGTGTTATTTCTTTTAGCGTTTTATCTCCTTTTACCGCTCAAAAAATGTTTGAGTTATCCATAGTTTCTAATTAACAATTTGAATATTGTTTTAATTTAAAACTTTTTCCTTTTTTACATTTCTTCTCTATCGGTCATCTTTTTCCAGTTAATATACATATTTATCATTTTCAATATGAAATGCATAGGTAATGTCCACTTTTTTTATTTACGACATACCCCTTCACTGAAATTCCTCCATATAATGGAAAAACTACTCTTGGGGAATCTAAACATTGCAAATTTATTGAAGGTAAATTGATTATGATATCATCAACCGTTCTGATAGAAGTTAGATTCAAAAAAAAACTTTTTGCTGGGAATAATTCATGAAGTTTTCTCAAAACATTACAATCGAAACTGTTATTTAATGATAATAACGTAGATTTAAAGTCCCTGAACCGTCAGCATTACAGTTGTCTTCAACCTCCATAGGCTCTGGACCAAACACGTGCAATAATTGGTCTTCATAATCTCAAGAGAACTCTTCAAAACTCGATTGCTCTTTCGACAATATACAGGATTTTAATTTTCCTGAAACATTTTGACCAATTCCTTAACACAACTTCCATTAAGTAGATTCTGCAGCAGGTTCAACTTCTCCAGTCCACACTGAACTGCACTACCATTTTTTCTGTTATGAGAAGCTTCTTCAATTGAGTCAATTAATGTATATAAAAATAACGTATGTTTTTACTTTAAATTAAAAAAATCTACATTGATAAAGGTTGAAGAAAAAACGTATTTTGATCTAGCTTTTGTTAACATAGAACATGTCCTAGACCTGCATAAACCTTTGATTTGAGTTTTGTCATTTGCCTTAAGTTTATGTTAATCCACAAAAAATGTAAATATAATTCAGTCATAGTCTATAAAAATTTTATTGAAACCCCATGATCATTCACTGCATTCTACGATGGAGATATCAAAAAATCTTTTATACGAAAATTGTTGAAAATTTTTCAAACTACAAAGTTTTGAAGAGAAAAAATATGTTCCTGGGGAAAATGTTCTTTTGCCGTCGCGACGCCAAGCGTCGCTTCCAAAATTCTAAAGTAGCCAACTGGATTTTTTATGATCAGTTAATGAACACTGAACTTGGTGCGCGACAGTAAATGTAACATATCCCCAAACGTATTTTTTGATTTCACTTACATTAGTGTCTCTTCTGTTTTTGATAGTAACAGTACCGGCCAAGAAATGCGATAGGTATACTATTGCCTATTTGTAAAAGTAGGTGTAACAATATAAGTACCAACTCACAAATTTATGCTTCGCATATTTAACCACATACATACGATAAAAGTTTAACATCGCTTTTAATTTATACATTACATTAACAAAATTAAATTAATCTGCGCTCCACTCTAAGATGTATATTGCTCCGTAGGTTGCAGGGGTATTAAATTCAGCTCTCTGGTGCGCTTAATTCCTCTCAAGGGATGGATTCTTACTTATTCCTTGTTTTGCAGTTTTAATTCGAATATTTCAACTCGTATTTAGTGTTTAAACAGTGTATTTTATAATAGTATGTCATTACTCAGAAGGGTGAAAATATTTGTTCAAAAGACGTGAAAGCTTATAAATTGAACAAGGAAACTTAGTTTGCAACAGAGTTGCATGCAAGATTGTAACAGGCTTTCGATGGAATTTTTATTGAATGTTTCTGGCACAACCCATCAAGAAATCGTCAGTTCAAAAAGGCCATCCAGATCATCTCGACAAATAATGAAAATGAAGACATCCTGTATATATACGTACCTCGTATACGAGTACCTCTATTACATATGCATACATATGGAGAAACTATGACCACCAAGGAAACGGCAAATCTAAATAAATCGTGACAAAGCATTTCGGTCGTTTACAACACGCATCCAATTCCAATGCAGGAGTTTTATTAGATTAACATTGATCTCGACACTTTTTGATACTTCTAGTGTGTCGTGTCCGCAGTAGATTTTATGTTATTACACGATTTAAATTTGATCCGCTTAATTCTATACCATTAGTCCAAAAACGTAAAGCTGTAATTCCTTTCCGTATAACAATGTTTATTTATTTATTTTCAAATCCATTCACCTATACCGTAGGCCCTAATTAAGATTATGACAATCATTATGATATTAAGGTTGACATTTAAATATTTAAGTCAAATCAAATCAGAACCGCAGAAAATTATTTCTCGGGTGGGAACAACATTGCAAAATAGTTTAATAGAATTTTTAATAAAATTTCTTGCCTTAAAAACGGCAATTTTCCATTTGTAAATAAAACAAATAGATTCTTAGTAATTAATTAGATTAGTTAAATACGACATAAAGTGAATGTTTTTATACAACTTTTCTACGTCCAGATACTTTCAAGACGAGCTATATTATGACTGTATTTCTCCAACAAAGTAACTGCGAACAAAATTAAATTAATGCCGCCCCAAGATTTGTGAAACACCTATAAAGAGTTATCTCAGATTGGAAACTGGTGTTATTCCTTAGAGATAAGTTAATGGCATGACGTTAATTAATACATTTTAAAGGGCTTTCAATTACATGAACGCAGTGATAATTTTTTTATTAGTTTGACAATTTTGGTCGGCATGAGTAAGTGCACGTTTTCATAACATGCACAATTGATAGGTGCTTACTCTCTAGAGAAAATTACAATAGAAATAATAATATTTGAAAATACAGTTAACACTGATCTATAGGTATCTATGCACCTTTAATGATTTCTTTGTAACGTCCCTGGTTTTAATTTATCATTATGAAAATGCCAATTGGGTAAGAAAAAGCAATTAGTTAATTGGTGTTTATGGATGGAATTTGAAATTAATTTCAGTTAAACCGAAGTTAAGTAATGCGAAAAATGAAGTTTTCAATTTGAAATATTCTAATAATGGTTTTTTTATGGTTATTAGTATGGATATATCAGTATTTTTTAATGATCGATATCGTATTGCTTAATAAAAAGTAAATTGTGAATACCTATCAATTTTATTTTGTTAATTTTAGATTTAATAGATTCAAAAGAAGATGTAAAGGTAGATGGATCGGATTCTCCCTCGAGGCATCCTTCACCAGTACAAAATTCTACAAAATCGAGTAATAACAAACAGCGCAGATCTCGAACAAACTTTACGTTGGAGCAATTGAACGAATTGGAACGATTATTTGACGAAACACACTATCCCGACGCCTTCATGAGAGAAGAATTAAGTCAACGATTGGGTCTCAGCGAGGCGCGAGTACAAGTAAGTAATCCGTTTATTCGTTTTATTAATAATTTATTTCGTTCTATTCTTTGTTTAAAGTGTGTTGTTGTAATTGATGCAATAATTTCGCGTTCATTATTGAATTCTTATACTATATGATGAAAACTGGTCCTTTTGTAAAATGTGCACATCAATCGGTTTCACCCCACGGTTTCGTTAAATTAGCGCAAAACACTTAGTATCATTTTATTAAGTGGTTTGCTCTAAGGGCTGCGTAAGTGTCCGGCGAAGCCATTTCGTTCAGACGAATGGTTTTCGAAATCAATCTCTTTTAATGCTCCCCTAATGCCGTTAATCTACTCACTTAATCGGTAGTTTGTGCTTAGTATCCACTCGGCATCGATTTAGTATCGGTCATAAGTGTTAATTAACAATTACATACCTTATTACACTAAGCAATGTTATCTATATGGAACTCATACTTTGAGAAAGAACTCTTAATTTATTCATTGCTATACGGCACGAGAATACTAAGTTGAATTTTAAATCCGACGTAGGTACTTAATGGGTGAGCATTTAGCATACCCTCGGGCTTCTACGAGTTCATTTTCGATTTAGTAATATTATCAGAACCTCGTATAAAACATGTAAGTTAACATAAATTGGCCTTGTGATTACTTTTCGGATGGGATCTCATCTAACACTGCCTTGGTAGCCACTGTACTGAATAATAATTTTATTTAATTTTCACCTGTTCTACTTATACAGGGCCGAGATTCAGCATAAATACAGGGTGTCCCGTTAAGGATGTGTTTTCACTTAGTGTAGTGAAGAACTGCAAATAACAACCTCATAGGACTTTTGGAAATGTACATCAAAACAAATGAAATTCTAACTAAACGCAACCGGGATTCAATTGTTTCGATCACAATGTTTGCATCAAAAACCTCTTTGAATGTACGTACATATATGATCGTGTGGCCAATTGCGACTAGCATTTGAAACATATAATATAATTATCTCGAACGATGATTGGCCACCGAGAGCACTTTACTTCGCAAAGCCGCAAATCGAGCCGGGAACTGCGTGATGCAGACCAGTTCCGTCATTTTTATATTTTCATTGTGTTCTTCATTTTGTATCTATCTGATCGATAATATCGACTAGGGTTTAGTTTTGCAATATACTTAATTCCTTGGAATTATTTCCGATGTATTTAACGTCGTTTACTATAGTGCCTAACATATTAATAACGATTGGAAAACGGAGATACATGTGATGGAATCGGGCTTGGAAGTTGTTTCAATATTTGAAGGTGAGTATATCTAGTACGCAGATAGTGTTCACATAATGGTTTGTTTATATCTTATTGTTTTCAGTTGTAAGAAAACACCTTCAACCACATCAAAAGTATCTTTTTCAAATTCTCGGTGCTGTAACCGGAGTTTTTACTCCCGTGTGTCACATTCTAAATAATTACTGATTAAATACTTTAAAATTACAATGGTGTATTATTATTTCGTAATAGGATACACAACTTGCACATGGACTACTATTTGTTATTGCATATTTTACCATTTAATATAGATATTTCAGAAGATCGACATTTACTCAGCTTGGAGTGCCAAACATAACTAATTTTACGTCATACGTACTGCTTTGTAGTAGTAACAAAAACTCGTAGTTCAAATTGGCGTCTATTTAACTAGTACGCGTTTCATTTACGACAAATTTTTCTGACCAGTTACACCTACGATATAGTGCCGTTCGAAAAACACACTTTATGACGCTCCCCTTTTTTGGGATACCCTGTATAGATCTCCCTAATTTTAAAATGTACAGTCGTAACTTTAACCTTATATGCGTCCTTAAATTTGAATTTTCCTATTTAATAACACACTCGTAGCAGCCCGAAAAATATTGTCATTTTGTTCACTGTACATTGTTTTATAGGTATGGTTCCAAAATCGGAGAGCAAAGTGCAGAAAACACGAAAATCAGATTCAAAAAGGTCAGTTTACTTAACCACTGGATTTATTAAATTACTTAAAACCAGGTGTATATTTTTTCTTTAACCAAAGTGGTCCGCCAGATTTTTCGAATTCCTAATTCAGGGTTCATGTCACGATGGGAATATCGAGAGTGCTAGTACGTTGGTACTGGAAAGTGCAGTAGGTACACTTATTTGAAAATTAACCTATTGTGTTTTTTATAAACGTGAATGCACACAATTAATTTTTTTCCGAACATGTTACGTTGGAAGCGTTTTTAAATAACACCATCAATACATATTCCTTGTCTACTTATGTTCTATATCTATGTTAAAAACTCACACGCATTCGTATATCTTAACGCTTTCTTTTTAATACACGATTGTATTACAGTCGGTCAATTTTTATATTGTCATGTTACAACACGCTTACTCAACGGACAATAATCGGTTATAAGTATCAAAGGTTAAAAGTCAAACTAAGACGGTTTTATACGAACCCTTCATTTAAAAAACAAACATTAACCAGCACACAAAATAAGAAAATGATAGATTTTTTGTCTCCTTAACATTTCTTAGGTATTTTAATATGTGTATTTCAAATAATGTTTATTTGTAAAATCGTGTTATTTTGCGACATTCTACAACCCCTTACGAAATCGCAGGTCAAAACCGAAAAACACTTATATATGCTTTTGGACAATTAACAATAACCTCATTAATACTCCTTTTGATTTAATTAGCACACAAATCAAGATCATTCTAGTACTAAAAATTAACAAATAATAATAACAAAAAAAGTCAGTTATCCGCATTCCATATCCTGCATCCTTATACATATATAAATAAACCAAATGTTTATGCTCTCCAAAAAAATCTGCGGTGCATAATCGAATTTATATAGAGAAGTGGATCTAAAAAAATACCGCTAAGGCGAGAGTTTTCAATCAAATAAAATAATTCCCCTAGAGTGCAATTTTCCAACATTCAGTCATTCAAATGGCAAGCCTAAAAAGACCTGCTTGGCCGGGGTTGTATGGCCCCTGGTGGCTACTAAATTATACTTACTGCCTCTTGCTTCATTCATCGCTTTCAAGGGCGGCACATTCTTTTATCACCAAGTAGGTAGATATAAACTACAAAATCGTATTAATTATAGCAAATCTGTATGTATGTAAATCGAATCGACATTTTTTTAAAATCAATTTTAAATGTGCATATAAGACTGCTTTGACCATTCCCGTAGAGAAATGAAAAGCTAACGAAACAAGAAGTTTTTGTAATTCGTTTGATCAAAATTTTGCATATAAAAAGAAATTAAATTATTCAGGATTACTACTCCCTGTAAGAAATGATTAACTAATGGGATTATTTGTGCAGCGTTGACTAAAGGCAACCCCGCCTATGGATATTTAGAGATTTAGCCTCTCCCCAATTCAGACCGAACCAAGCACATTCACAAATTACATTTACAAATAGGGGGTTAACTCAGGTTTATTCATTTCGAATATGAACTAAACATGTTACCTATTTATTCATTGCTAGACTCTCTATACAGGGTGTCCCAAATTTTCTAGTCTAGCCATTAACTCGAAACTCGATTATTAACTCAACTACACAGGTGGATTTTATTTAAAATGTTACTTCAAAAAAGTTTTATAGATTTAAGCACTTTGATGAAATACAGGACTTACAACGGGTATTGAAAATTCGTAATTTTCGTTTCCTCAAAATTTCTGCGAAACCTGTACAGTTGGAGCCGCTCTGTTTTCGCCATTATGTTACAAATATTGTTGCTTAGAACTTCACTCCTTTTCACCGATGCCGCCAAATCTTGGACACACTGTATAGGGTGTTCCATTTAAGAATATATAAGTAAGCAAAAAACGCTAAAAATATCTTAAACTTTACGCATTTGAAAAACGGAGAAGGTTTTTCTGCCACGATACGTTTGTAAGCAATACCTATCCGACGAAGAATAAGTCCTGTTAATGTAAAGTGAGTTACCTTATATATCCGACATAGATATTTAATATATTCGAAGAGTATGTCTATACTTTTCCAATCCATCTCTCCATTTAAACAGTTATGAGATGAGGGCCCATTATGTGTACTGCACGGTATAATGCTTATGTTATAGGAATGATGCTGAATAATAGAAACTCTTCTCCGAACACTCCATTAGAACCTTGCAGAGTAATACCGTACATGAACGTTCCTGCGCTTAGAGGGATGTCACTCGGACCTGCTTCACTTGGACTTGCAAACTACGAACGACTCTCTTCTACATCATTTAGCCAACAAAGTACTGCATTTTCCACTATTAATTCCGCATTCATAACTGCAGCACAACAAGTAAGTATTTAGTTTTCGAACATGTAATAAATGTGAGGATATAATACAGTTTAAAACATTCCAGTACGCAGCAGCTGTAGCTGTAGGAACTCCACCCGGAAGTATTTTATGCACTCAGTACCCCCTGGAATTTGCAGCATTAGCAGTTGCCCACAAAAATTCTAGCATCGCAGATTTAAGATTAAAAGCGAAAAAACACGCAGAGGCGCTTGGGCTTTCGGCCGGAGAAACGTCTCAAAATTAATTTGTTTTCTATAGGTTTTCAGTATTTAATTTTTTTCATATCGAAAACGCAAAAGAGCAGTTCAATGTGTTAAAATAATAAGGTCAGTGTTTCAAAACGGTAAGTAGATACTTTATTAACCGAATGTAACTACAGATTTTGATGTTGCGAAGAATTGAACTCATTTACTTTTCGACGGACATAATTTTAATCATGTAATGTTTCGGTTTGATATCCAGCAAATATAGTTTGAAAATGTGTAGTTGAAATTATTGCCCTAACCCAGACAGAAGATGTTAAATTTTAAAACTTTTTTTAGGTCCTAGATATTTTGCGATAATTAGTTAATATTAGGAATATAGGCGGTATTTTTCTTAGGACCTCCTTTTGACTGAAACCATCTCCCCACTCCCCTTTATCTCCCTTTTTGGTGAAATTGTCAATATTCATTAACCATTTACTAAAATGGAACTATTGAAGGTAACTACGCTTATTACTTCCAGTTTTAATAAGTAAACTGTACACAATTCTTAAATTATATACGTAACTACGTTAAATGATATACAAGATCAGTCAATAACGAAAAAGTCCCCCTTACATTTATTTTAAATTCACAAATCAAAGCTTTATATAGCTGACCCTTGTTTGTAAAGCCACAAAGCGCCACTAATGCAATTATATCCAATCAGCGAAAGCAAGAAAACCTAATCACTTATGACACTGCAAACGGGGGTTCTAACTTAATAAATGTTGAATCTATATCGCTATGTCAGTTTCTATCGATGTAAGTGTACGTATGTGTGTACTGATATACTCGTATGAAAGATATCTTCGGATTTCGTTTTAGATAAAGAAAATTTCCCGAAATCGAAGGTATACATGATGTATTAAATTCGCGTGCATATGTACATTTGGAAGGCTATTCCTCAGATTAGAATAATAAGATTCTATTTAATCACGAAGTCACAAACGTTTCGAAATCGTCTTATCTCTGTAGTGTTTGCGACTTTTGTTCACATAAATAAATAATCTATTTTATTCTAATGCTTAAAAAAACTAAGGAACACCCTCCCAAAAAATTCATATGCACGATCCTTTCTGGCACCCCGCATACTTACTCACCCACAATAAAAAAAGACAAATACACTCTTTAGGAAGACAATCCATCATTGATGAGAATGTAAAAATCATCCACAAACAAGCGTGGACTTCTGTCTATAGTAAGATTTGGGAATGAGTTATAGGTATAGTAAGAGACTTCAGGTATTTTTTCGTGAGGAAAGAAAAAAAAAAGAAGACTCATCATCAGTACACAAGTACCATATAAATACCAAAGGGGTACTTGTCATACGGAATCAGAACAAACGCGCCTGTGGAACATTTAGTCGTCTGCAAAACGTATTAAATAAATAAAATGGTAATTTTGTAGGTTGCAAAAATGTTATTACATAATGGGTTAAAACAGAACATTATAGATCGTTAGAACATTTACTTGTTTAGATTCGTTTACTCTGCTCTGAAAAACGAAGACGAAACGGTTCAAATTTTCGACGCAAAAACGAAGACGTTTGATTGGTCGGATTCCGCGCAGCTTGACACAAGCCTACGTCTAAATTTCGTTGACTTATCCGACATCTTATAGTTATCACCTGTAAACAATAATATTTAAACGTTGTTCTGTTTTCTGTTTTCCCGTCGTTTTTGCTTTAACAACACTACGTTTTATAGTTTTATTAAACAAAATTTTGAAGAACAAAATGGCATATTTTCACTATCGCTGCGGAGAAAGAATTACTTTAATTAATGAAAATACAACAGCTATCCGCAACGATAGTGAATTTGATCATGGATTGGTCATATCTGCAGAACCCGTTATGAATGATATTTTATTTGAAGTGATCATAGACAGAAAGGTAGGAATAACGTAAGACTCATGTAGCCTCCAGTTCAAACGAATCGAGACGGACCCTTATGCCTATTCTTCAATAGTCACATATGATTTGAACTTATTTGGCTTTCTTGCCAGTTGCAGTTGATGTAGAACCAAAAGCTGTGGATGTGCATCTAGGAACATCACACTTGTATCTCCAATTACTGTCAAAATTTCAATAAATGAATGTTTATCATATCCTCGATCAACTTGATCTCTGCATTTTGAAATGCAGTCACTAATGAGACATTTGTTGACTACTACTTTTGCCAATTGAATTTTTTTTATCTTGCAGCTTTGCAAGAACACACAATTGGCAGTTGTATATATATTTCAGTAATTTCTTTGATAATCTCACGCATAATCGTATTTTGTTTCTTCAGTGATTCACAACACTTTTTTCAGACTAAGCAATTAGGATTTACATAAATACTATATAGTTTGTATCTATGTCTAAACTCATTTTTCTATAGGTTAATTCTTGGTCAGGAAGTTTAGAAATTGGAGTTGTTGATGTAGATCCTTTACACTTTGACTTTCCACCTTGTGCTTCAAAGATTCAGTCAGGCTCTTGGGTAAGTTTATTTGTTTGTCAATTTTTCCATTATACATCATACATTTTAAATGTAATGTCAAAAAACCCTGTAGATTCACATAATTAAGCATAATTAATTTCTTTAGATAATGTCTGGTACATCCATTTTCAAAAATGGAAATTGTTTAATAGAAGGATATGGAACAGACTTGGATAAGTTAAACCAGCTTGATAGAATTGGTTTAATAAAAACATCAGAGGTGAGTAACTATACTAGCTGCAAGTAAAAAGAAATTTTTTTTCTATACAAGGTATCATAAGTTGTAATATAATTTTAACATTATGAAGAAGAGCTCAATTGTCATTCAGATAAAGACTATCCAATTTTGGTAGGGACTATTGTTTAATTTAATTTTGATTATCGGAATTTGATTGATATTGGTATTTTATTGTAGGGTGATTTAATTTACTACATTAATGGAGAATCTCAAGGGGTGGCCGCCGAAGGTCTGCCTAACATTGTCTATGCCATAGTCGACCTTTACGGCAAATGTGTTCAGGTCAGCATCACTAGTCCCACATTCAGAGAACACAACAATGATGATTGTTTGAGCGGCAGCTCAGTATTAGCAATCGAAAACGATGTTTTGAACGTCACATTGGGTGGTGATCTCAGCGAATTAAGTCTGAGCAGCAGTAACAGTTTGGATATACGAATGGACATGAATGTTAGGTATGATCTCATAGTACTCTTACGTATACCTTTAGCGGCTGAGTGAGTAACGATGGTAGTGTGAACATGCCCGATGAGACACCAAGACCTGACAAAATGCGTTTTCACGAACGATGTGGATCCTTGGTAAAGCTCTCTAACGGCAACAGAACCGCAGAAAGGCGGAGGCCATTGGACGAATTCAATAACGGAGTTGTAATGACTCATCGACCTTTGAGCGATTCCGAATTATTCGAAATTAGAATTGATCGTTTGGTGGATAAATGGAGCGGCAGTATAGAAGTATCAGCAGTGTGGCAGTTAATAAGACAAAAACGTTCAGGTCAGGCCCAATTTTAGATGGGAATAACCACACACAATCCGAATACTTTGGTGTTTCCCGCCACGATGACGAACATGCGTAGCGGCACCATTATGATGTCAGGATGTGGAATTTTAACCAACGGCAAAGGTACCAGACGCGAATATGGCGATTTCAATTTGGACGAGTTAAGTGAAGGTGATCGGGTCGGTATGATGCGGAAACTCGATGGAAATTTGCATTATTTCATTAATGGTCTGGATCAGGGAATCGCCGCCCAACGAGTTCCTTCCACCGTTTGGGGTGTCATTGATTTGTACGGAATGACGATAAAGGTTAATTTTACGTTCACTTGTATCCAAAAAAAAAAAACAGTGTATATGTATAAAAGTGTACATGATATGCATGGTTTGTATTTCGCTTTAAAGTTTAAATTGTGCTTTCAGGTGTCTATTGTCGAAAGAGACGAACGAGAAGAACAAAATCTAATGACAAGGAAAAATACTCGTGATCATCACAACCTGGTCCCAGAACCGCAACCTCTCACTTCCGATTATTATGACAGGCTCATGTTCCATCCCAATTGTGGAACTCACGCCGAAGTAATCAATAATGGTCGTACTGCCCACAGACCCAACGCGTCAGATGATTTTAACAACGGAGTGGTGCTCACAGCGCGACCGCTTAAAACTGGAGAATTCTTCGAAATTAAACTGGACAAAGTAGTCACCAAATGGGCGGGTTCCATCGAAGTAGGAGTAACCACTCACAGTCCAGTAGAATTGGAGTTTCCATTCACCATGACCAACGTTAGGTGGATTTGGTTGCGTTTGTTTTTTTGGCCTTTTCAAGGTTGAATAAACTTGATTCCAGGTCGGGAACTTGGATGATGACCGGTAGTGGAATTATGCATAACGGCACAATAATTCAGGAACAGTACGGAGTAAACTTGGACAGGTTGCAGGTGGGCGATCGCGTAGGGCTTGTTCGAAAGGAAAACGGTCAACTACATTTTTTTGTTAACGGCGTGGATCAAGGTAGTGCCGCTAATAACGTTCCAGATAAAGTCTATGGGGTTATTGGTAAATATTTGTGGTTGTTTTATATTAATCCGTTTTCACGAAACGCAGCAATGTAGTACGTCAAGTTTACAGTTTCCTTTTTGTTATTTTTATTATAGTTTATTTTTAACAGGAACTTCAATATGAAGTAGTATTCGAAACATATCGCTTTTAAAAGTTAAATATTAAACAACATTCTTTTTACAAAATGTTAAGTATTACTGTTAATATATTTTTTTACAGACTTGTATGGTCAATGTGTGGCAGTTTCGCTTATCGATATGTATGACTTCGCATCGCCAGACACAAATAATTCTATATTATCCAATGCAACTTTATACCGGTGAGAAACGCGATACACTTTTATACATAATATATTTTTAGATTATTTCTTTTTGCGATCGGTGATCTATACCTTTTTATTCTCAAATATCACTGCAATGATAACATATGTAATAGAATTACATGTTTAGGATAAAAAATTATCTTTCTTCTCTCAAATAAATTTCGATTTTGTCGTCACCACTAACATTTTTCCTCGTTAGCGATTTAAGATTTCATCACGTCCACGGGAAAAACGCACGAATCATAAACAACGGATTAACCGCATTAAGACCGCATCCTTTGGCAGAATTTAACGACGCAATAGTTTTCTCTAACAGGCCTCTAAAAGACGGAGAAATGTTTGAAATCGTGTTAGACAGTATCGTGGACAGATGGTCGGGTAGCATTGAGCTGGGTAAAGCCGTAATAATTTTACAACAAGAAACTTACATCTGTTCCGTTTAGGACTAACCGCAGTACGCCCTGACGATATTGTATTACCCAGCACGGCGACAGATCTGCGCAAAGACACGTGGATGTTAAGTGGACCTTCTATAATGATTAACGGAAAAACTATTAGCAATAACTATCCTCTCGATTTGGATACGTTGCGAGCCACCGTGCGGTAAGATTAGATTGTTGATTTTTGTTTATAGCTTGATAGTCGTGCATCTAGATTAGGAGTGATGAGGTCAGCCGATAAGTCGTTGGAGTTTTTCAAAGATGGAGTTTCTCAAGGACCTGCCTGCGTTATTCCTCACGGGAATGTGTACGCCGTCGTGGACTTGTACGGGCAGTGCGCAAGTGTCAGCATTCCTTGCTCAACACCCGTCGGTCCTTTAGCCTCTGTCGGCGTAGACATCACTTGCCCGCGGTACTTTTTCCAAAATATCTGTTGACTTTTATTTACAACAACATTACAGCATCTGATACTGTAACGTTGTAGTTCATTAAATCATTATTACAATTAGGTCGGACACTTCGGTTTCACTACAAGCAGGGAGTGCCTTAAACGCGAATGGGGAGCTCGATTTGCATTGCTTCTCGGAACACCACGGAAAAGGAGTGTTGCTGAGTGAAAACGGCAGATTGGCATGTCGCTCCAGAGATTACAACAACAGTATTTTATTCAGTAGTACCGCGTTAACCAAGGAGGAAATGTTCCAGGTGACGGTGACTGGTCTTTGGCCTCATCTGGCTGGAAGTCTGATTTTGGGAATTAGTGAAACTCCCCCGTGTGCCAGAACGCACGGGGGGTTACCTTCCAATTGCTGTTATGTCATCGGTTAGAATCGTTAAATAATCGTAAAAGTTTCCTAGTACAATACAATTTCAGGCAACGAGCTGCACTATCAAAATCAACTTCTGCAGTTCTTTACTCCCAGTCTAGATTGGCTTAATGCAGGAGACGAAATTGGCATTTTACAAACTCAAGATTGTACCATAAAAGTAATTTTAAATCTGAAAATTCGTTATACGTATTTCCTAACGATTTTTTAAAAAGATTTTCATCAATAGAGAGGAAATACCAATTCAGTTTCCCGTTATGGGGGATACAGTGTGGGCAGTCTTCGATTTGAGGGGTCAATGCTATCAGTTGTCGGTTAATAGTCACAAAGCACAACTCCCGTCTTCACCGATGAACAGGTAGAATTGCATCATTTCTGTTTTCAAAAGTGTTCTATTTATTCAATTAATCGTAAGAACTATAGAAGTAAATTTTTCGGGGGTAAATACAATGAATCTCTGTACGAAACGTTGACGTTTCGAATTTACTTCGAGTCTTTATAATACAATGAAGGACATATTATACATTATTACGTACATTGACGCATGCTATGCAATTATATATAATGTATTTCAAAAAAGGAGGCCAATTTTCATAAACTCATAAACAGTAGCAAATGAGATTACTATTTATCAAAACTTTGACACGAAAATGTTCGTTCAATGTAGAAACACATTTCATCATTTCAAAATTTGCCAAAACTCAATCGTTAAGATTTTAGGTTAGGCGGGGGTTACCCCAACGCACACGCGAGCGCGCGCCCACACACACACACACACAAAACTCCTTATGCACACCATTATAATTTTTCATCTTAAAGTTGCAGCGCTCGACTGCAGGACAGTTTGGAAATAGTGCTAGATCAGGAAGAGGCGCCCATCGAATTGGACGAGTGTATTGTCCTAAGTTCTGTCGAAGCTCCACCTGGTACGTTTAACCATCTCGTACCAATAATACAAAAAAAAGCGATAAATCAGGCAATCTAGGACGTCAATATGAATTCTCTGAAAATCACGGTCGCAACGTGGAATTACAGTCGGATAAGACCGTGGCGAGACGAGTGGCCTCTTACAATCAAGGAATCGTTGCGGTTATTCCAGCAATGGAACCCAATAAAACAGTCCAAGTCGTGCTCGAGCAATTGGACACTCGCTGGCAATCGTCAATTATAGTTGGAGTAGTGGCTGGTTATTTGGAGCGCCTAAGTTTTCCCGTAAACGCGTTGGCTTTGAAGGGACCCTCTTGTATTGTGGCCGACGATTGGATTTCGATAAACGGCGCCAAGGTGATAAAACGTCGAAAAAAGTGTATAGCAAGTTCTGATTTACAAAGTGTTTAGAATCGATCAAACTACGGCCAAGTAATGAACACCCTTGCCGAAGGCGATGTAATAGGAGTAACGATTACAGATTCCAAGTTTTTTAAATTGATTGTGAACGGCGTGGAAGAGCAAAGTTTACCATGGACTTACCCGGCAGGTCAACCCGTTTATGCCGTATTCGATTTATACGGGCAATGCCAAAAGGTGGGTAGCTGACGAGACGCGAGGACGCGGGATCGGTAAATTAAGGAAAAATTTTAGATTAAAATCGTTAACGAACAAGTCAAATCTGACGGGGCGGTTTCCACGAATACAGAGTGTGAAAAGGCCGATTTGGAATCTTGCGAAAAGGAACGCAATGGAAATAATTTAAGTCTACCATTGCCGAGTACCAGTTTAGTGGCATCTAACGGAACTCTCAATGTTTCGCCCACTACCAGTCCATTAGTTTTATGCATGTTGAAAGAGGAATGCGACAGTTTTAAAAATAAACTTTTTCTGCCAGGTGATACTTTATTTTATGTTTTCAAAATTAAATAAGTAATTCACGTTTTTAGATCACTACTTTTCTCCTGGCGAATCGGTTTGCTATTGCCCCAACTGCTGCAGACTGTGGGCCCAAGGCCAAGAGAAAGATTTCAATGACATCAAAGAAATTTTACCAATGGGTTGGGTAAAATATCCTCTAAAACATTTGGCAAACATCAGTACCGATAAGTGGGATACAGCTTTTTATCCCTCGAAAATTGGGGCTATTAGGTGCATTTTGGATCTGGGACGACCTCTGACCAAAGGTGAGCTTCGATACTTTACTACGTTTTTCTTTAGTTTAGTTTACCACTTCAAGACCAAGCCCGATGGTGTAACTTCACTGCACAAAAAGCCGACGACTTACAAGTGGTATTTTACCCCACGTTGGAAAGTTGCACAACGATGCCGCACGTGAACGGTGACAATACAGTTTGTGCGGCTTTCCAGCTGTACGTCAAGCCAGGAGCTTATTCGGTTGCAAGAGAGACGGGTGTAGTGGAATGGACCACGAAAGAATCAGGTGCATTGGTTCTCAATTCCTTTTTGCTGCAAATAAAGTAATAAGTCGTTTATTACCTTACGTCCAGCTGTGATCTAACTAGTCAACAAGAATTTCATCAAATATACATAGATAAAAAAAATACGTACTCGCATAAAAAAAGGACGTTGAAGTTTTTTTTATAATTTTTTTTAATTCAAATTCCTACACGCACACGACGTTTATATTTGCAAATTACTCGTTTTTCATTTTACAAAAAAAAAGTGCAAACGGATATATTTCGGCACATAAAAATGATCTTTTCCCCAACGTATCCATGTGTGAAACGAGGAATAATTACAAATTTACGCAATTCTCTAACCGAAGCATTAAGGTGTCGACGAAGCAGTTCGAACTATAAACATTCGAATAGGAATTTTTCGGTAGGAGCGATATCTCCGTAAACTTGTCATCGTATGGTCGGTTTCTACCACCCAGAGTTCCTAAGTGGGTCTCTGGACAGCATTTTGCCCTCCCTAAAAGAGGAAAATTCGTGTTTACGAGGCGCAGGTCACACCGCTATCAGCGGCGTATACTTGCTTTTACTTTACTTTTTGGACGATTCTTAGACATCGAGCCGAGATTGTTCGCCGTCACCGGATTGGTCTTCCCAAAATTGTGCCACATCTTGTAAGAATGCAGACCTGCCATTTGGGCCGCAATGCAAACGCTCCATGAAAAAGGCTTCCTCATGCAATTCGCGACAGTATGGAGGTTCGCGGACCATGCGATGATACAAGCGACGGGCGTCTTCAATTTTTGCACCGGACAACGCCCACGAGAAGTATCGCACCTTTACTAATCTGTAAGAGTTCTTCAATTTCACGTTGGAATTGACTCGAATGGAATGCAGGATAATTTTATTTCCACATGTACAAGTTTTCAATTTAACAAATAAGCTATTTTTCCAGCTTAAATATCGATTAATAAAAAAGTAACTCACGCGACAACTGCAGGAAATTTGACACAAAGTCCCGCTTCAAAAAACTCTTTCATAGCTTTTTCGTCCGGACTCGAAGCGAGTACGCCACTGAGGAAAATAGCCCACACCTTTACGGCTTTGTCCTCCAATCTGTCGGTGGCAACGTGCAGCTTCTCATAAGCCTCATTTACCCGGTCGAGCAACAATAGAAACTTGATGTATAATCCCCACACCAGCTCGGAATCTACATAGTCGTGCAAGCCTTCCTCCACCTTTTTCAAGCCTACGGGCGGATCATCAACGGAATATTCAACCCAGTCTATGAAGTGATCAATGCATAACTTTACGTTTGCTTTTCGAGCTTCTTCCATTGTAAGCAATAGTAAGGATTTCTGAAGTCACCCACGTTAAATTTGTCCTAAGATTAGTTATCACAGAAACTCACCAATTGAGGATTTTCTCCTTTGCTCTCGATCAGCTCTGAAATAAAACTAATGCAACTGTTTGTAAGTTCAGGCCGTCGGTTATCAGGCGTACACTCCATGCCTTTTTTGATTAGATAAATAATTTTTTCTATCTCTGTCACATTCGGAGCACAATTCCGATTCAAAGATCTAGTCGCCGCAAAAAAATAACTCTCCCCCTCATTTTTATGAGCCTCTAACAACCTACTCAATCCATATTCGATCACCCCCTTAACATCATGTGTTTCGCTCAACTCTTGGTCAATGAGAATAATTGTCCTTTCGAAAAATGCTCGAGGCACCTTTGTCTCCACAATAAAGTCTATATATAAAGCAAGTCTGCGCTGCAAATTTTCATCTTGGCTCTTCAGTTCAATTTCTAAGAGATCAAGGTATATTTCTAAGTTTTCGGGGTGGGTACACTGGCCCAGATAGAGAGTCTTCTTAGCTTCAACTTCGTTTTTAACGTGTAAATACCAGGAAGCGGCCAATCTAAATACCCTGGGGTCACTGATAAATCTCCCAATCATTTCTTTAACATAAACGGTGGTCGAGTTATTCAGTTCTGGGAATAATTTTAGAAAATTGTAGTATCTGACATGAAACGGATAATCAGTAGGATAGCGTCTGAGGCCCCTTTTATATGTGTGTATCACTCGGCTTATGAAGAACCATTCGCACACTTTCCTGCCTTGGCGTTTCTTGATCATACCGATAATGCTACGCACGAAGGCGATGCTCGATTTGTAATCATCCAAGGTTTGATGATCGCTGGCCAAAACCATTTCTAGTTGTTGGTCTTTTCTCAATATATCTCTGGAAAATAATGTGCCGTTATATTTGTCGTCATTTCGATAATAAATGTTCTTTTTTTTTCTAAAATTAACAAAGTATTTCATTTACAACCTCTTTACGAGATAGTGTGTATATATATATATGCGACAAAGATAGTTCGCGTGTCTAATATCTTGTTTTTTACTAATTTTGGTGACCATTTCCGCATACATAAAAGTTAAGAGTAACCAGCCAAAAAAAGATACCTACTTCGTTTCTTCGTCCGAGAGAGTTCCATCAGTCTTTAATTTCATAATTTCTCTGGCACAACGTTTCAGACTAAATTGAAGGTTCTCGGCCATGTTCAAAGGCGTCCTTCAAGTATTTTATCGAGTTTAAGAACTCGCACGATTAACGTGAATAAACTGGTAAATTCCCGTAGTTTGTATAACCAAACTTAGAAAAATTACAATGTAATCCGTCGACTTGACAGTCTAAACTAAATCATTCCGACTACACTGCAATCCCAAGTTGTTCCAATTACACCGAGGTTATCACTTTTAAACGAATTAAATTTAAGTTGACATAAGACAACTCTTCAACTTGTTAAGTTTAAAATTAAGATCGAAACAAAACTGAAAGTAGATAATAGTTCTATCGTCTTTTACGAACGCGACAGCGTTCTTAACATCGAATGTAAAATTCTAAATTAGTATTAATCCAAATACATTTTTAACATTTACAATTTGACACTGAAAATTTTTCGTTATCGAACGAGTAGAAACAATAAAACATAAAACTCCGGTAAGACCCCCATAAAACTGTTATTTATATGTAGATACCCAGATATGAGCACATAGAAACGATGCTTTTTTTTATATTATAACAATTTTTCAAGAACAAACAATATTAATACACTCAAATTCTCAAACACATTTGAATATTTACATCAACCGCTTACTATTGCAATTTATCATCTTTATTAAAATACTTCATTTCAATTTTCTTCACTAAATCAATCAGGGATGGATATCTCCGAACAATTTCGGCTAAATCATTTCTCGGTAATGGAGTTGTTAGGACAGTGAAAAGGTGCCCAAATACCAAAGCATCTAATTCAGTAGGCCTGAAATAAGTATTCTTCCTACAATACCGATCAGAAAGCATTAGTTACATCCAGTCTTCGACTGGCGTTCTAAGCTTATCGGTTAAGAGATCACACTTAAAGTTACTTACGAATCCACAAAGAAATACAATTTATTATCTAGCCTGTCACTTAAAGCTTTGCAGCATAATTCTACCTCTTGATAGACCTCATATAGGTTTTTATTATACCAATCTAACAATTTCAACTTTTTTGCTATTTGGTTTTTTTTTTCTCTGTTTTGGAAATGATTAAGGGGCCAAGGATGCACTGAACCATGTCTAATGCTTGTTACTTCATCATAAGTTTCCTTATCTATCCAGCAAATGTATAACTAAAAGACAAATCAATAACTTCCTAACGTCAAATAAAGTACAGTAGAAATAATCTCAGAAAGATCATTTAAAGAGTGCACCTACCTCTGCAATTTCGATTACATTCCTAACTAAAGTCATGTAAGCCCTCAAGTTAGATTTTTGCTCATCGTCGAGTTTGTCAGTTAAAGATATTCCCTTTCCATTGACAAATTGAACAATGCCTTCTAATTCCGCAATAACAAATCGGCCAGCTTTGATAAAAGGCACTTTCCCAGTAGGCGACATGGCTTCGGCATTGGCTCGTGGCTCGACTTGATAATCTAGATGACACATTTTAAGAAATGCCTGCACTGCTAGGCAATTCGCATTATCAGGAAGTAGAATCTGTTCCACCTCATAAGGTTGGAACAATTTCACATCTTTTGACCACGGTTCTTGCGCTAAAGAGAAAAGTAGCCGTATAGTATCATTTTACCAAGATGATGGTATTTAGCATCAATAGTACACGGTTAATTTTTATATTGAAATTTGGACATAAAGCTCAATGAGGAGTAAACGAAAACAAATATATTTTTTTTACAATTCGTAATTAAAGTGTATTATTAGGAATATGTGTCGGTGTTCGGTACCTCCTAATTCAATAGATACTTTATCTATCAACGACGATGGCATTTTTTCCTTCTAAATTTTAAATGACGCAACTTTCTATTTAAACCCTGAGGATGTACAAAAATTTTCATGCATCAAATAACAAAACCAAGTGGAGAATTCCGACAGTCTGATTATTGACAAATGGCGTTATAGCTTACTGTCAGAGGAGTTGTAGCGATTTCGACTCGCGGATAGTATGCATCCGATACCCGGGAAATTAACCTCAGTGCTCTGTAACACTACGTAAACCGCTGTAAAAATGCCTTCTGGTTATAATGGATTACTTACAAAAGTCACATGCCAATAAAAATTACAAATTCTCGACAATTTGGTGGAAAAAACCTTTCCTGCAGGATCGCGATACGATGCGCTTCTGGCGATTGTTTATATGAGAATTAAATTTATTAGATTACATATAAAATAGTAAAGTTGATAATGGCCTTATTTTTAATACACACATCAATTATGAACATAACGAATGATATTCTAAATGAGTGTTGTTTTTAAAAAAAGCTCCGATTTCGTTTACGATAGATTCGTCTTTGAAATAAATGTATTCGTTTGCCTGTTGCTTGTGATATCAGTTGGATTTGAGTGGAAGTACTAAAGTTTTATTTGTAGGAAGATAGCATTGCAATTTATTACAATATTCATTCCCTTTATTAATAATTATTACGACTGCAAAGGCGTTTTTTAATAGTGATAGCTTAAGAACGAGCAATAAATCGTGTCATTTAATTCATCCAACAACAGACGAATGTAAGATATCGTCTGTGAGCTCGTAATCCAATCGGCGATTTCGAGAGTCTTACTTTGAGTAGATTTAGGTGTGGGAGGGAGCTCCCTCGATTTGTTGGAAATTTTCATAACTGCAAATTGGCTCATGCACATGTTTTGTCAGTAAACGAAACAACGAAAATTTATATCCAGTTATTAATTTTTTTTCCGTGTGTGGCGCCCTCTATGAACTCCGATTTCTTCTCCATCCAAATTACAGTTTTCTTCCTGGCTCCACACTCGCCATCTGCCGTTTAAGGACAGAAACTTTTACAGGTTTCTTTCTATCCAAATTACAGTTCCCTTGTTCTACGTGCGCCATCTGCCGTCTAGGGGCGGAATCTTACAGATTTTTTCCCACCTGATTTTTCACCTGCATACCTATAGGCGTACGCGGTGCAATTAGCACGGCCTGCGCCCCTTCAGAACCACCCCCCATCACCCCAAAAACAGGCATACGGAAGGATTGATTTGGAAAAAAAACCTATGAACTACACCACTAAACATATTAGAACATATCGAATGACAATTAAGACATTCGCTTGTCAACAATTGAACCGCGAAAGTTCGTTTTGTGTTTTCATTAACAGAAAAGTGGGAATTAACTTAAAATTTTAAATTTGAAATAGAAATATAATCTCATTTAAAATCGAGAAGCAAAAATAAGAAAAGGTATCGTCCCTGTGGATCGAAAGACCATCTACGGAACCAAGAAAGAAGAGGTAAGCAAAAAAAAAGAAGCCCGTTCCTAGAGGATCTTCCAAAAAGTCCTGTTTTGCAAAGTATAGGCTCCTCTATTCCCGAAATATGAGAACTAATAATAAAATTTCCCTTCCTCCTAACGCACTAAAAACTTATCATTGACATTATCCTAAAGTAAAAGACTTTTCGTAGAGGACTACATTAGTTTCATCGACTGTTCCCTTGCAATTGGAATTTACCCAAAACTATTCCTCTGTTTTTAGTACAGAAACCGAAGCGTTCCACCCCGACGAAGCGAAAAGAATTCTACTACCCACCACAGCAAGCAACTATCATTATCCTTCAGAGTCTTCGAGATATAGCATCTGTTGGGTCTTCAATTTCTGGGATGGTTGAGAAAGTAGGGCTTTTCCACGGCTCCACAGCCTTCACCAAGGTAGGTACAATCAACTTTGGTCTATCATTTTCAATTACAATTTAGAACAAGTAAAATTGGACTTTCTCGCATTTCAAGTGTGAATGGGGCGCGCCTGCCTTTGTGGTGGTTTAAGCCCTAATCATTTGTCAATTTTGGCTCTTTTGAAAGCAACCACTCCTATACATTCAAAGGTTCTCATATATTTAGCATTTATTTGGAGAAATTTGCTTATTTCATCTTAGGGTATTGTTTTATTAACAATGTGAGACATGTTTATCGGAAGGGACTATTTATTTTAGCAAAATTACAATAATTTTTGTTTAAATTTCCCTTATAGTAAATCAGTTCATACATTGTATCACCAAGTTACATTGTATGAACGAAGACACATTATATCACCAATATTTATTTTAGCAAAATTACAATAATATTTGTTTAAATTTCCCTTATAGTAAATCAGTTCATACATTGTATCACCAATGTGTCTTCGAAACCATCCACCAACCCTTCGGTGATAGTTTAATAATTGAAAATTGTAACATAACAACACATTTTAAATAGTGGCTTAAAAAATAACAGTCATAGATAAAGAAACAGTGTTAATTAATATACATATAATTATTTTCAGAATTTCATCCAATGGTTTTCTTTAAAAATTGCCATTTAAAGAAATCCATCATAGGTGAATAATAAACACTTAAACATTCCATTCGGGGAATTCTTCCTATGAATCGTCGTTACCTCGCTTTGTATCTGTATCCGCGGTGGCGGCGACGTTGCCATTTTTGTCTCTCTCCGAAAATTGCAATAATTTTATAATTTTCACCTTCTTTCGTTATAACAAACGTTTACTTTATTTATACGAGATGTTTTTGGTATTAGAAAGTTATAACTTGCCATTGGGGAAAGATAGAAAAGACAGATTCCTCAATTTTTCGTTTCCCACTTTTTAAAGCGATGATAAGTGCTTTAAATTCATTACACAGAGATACATACGAATATGATTTGAAGTTGTTAAAACTAAAATTACTGTTAATAATTGGAGTAGTTATCTAGCACTGGTTTAATGGAATTTGTTTATGTAAATTAATCGATTACAGGTAAAAATTATAACAAAAGAAGGTGAATGAGAGAGATGGTACAAAGGGGGTAATGAGGGGATGTTGAAGGGTTAATTTGCATTATTTGTCAATGCAAATTGACCCTCCACCATCCACAATGATGAAAATTATTGAGGAAACCCAGTAATTTTCAGAAAAGCATTCATTGGAAGAATTCCCTTTTTTTTTGATTTCTTGCACAATCCGGCAACACTGTACGACACCGGGCCCAAAGAGGGCCCGGCAGAGAAACGGACGCAACGCAAAGATACGTGGAGAAGAAACCCTCCAGGTACCTTGACGAGGAGTCGGCCTCTCGACCGACCCCTCTTTGGGGGTCTTAACCCAATTGTTAGATCCGGCAGAACAACAACGACCACAAGCCGGAGTCGCCCCCCGGTGAACGGGCAAACGGAGGAATCATCAATGGGGCCAGCACCGATGAGGCCTTCGTTCACGACGCCCCCCGAAGAGGTGCAGCAACAAGTGCCGCTGTCGTTAACTGGTCCAGATCCCGAGGGAAAAGACGGCGAGAGCCACCGAAAACTTTACTAGTCTAAGTTCTAGGATTTTGCGAGGAGACGGTTTTTTACCGGTGGTTCCATCTGCGGCCACGATAGGAATCGAACGGTACCGAAGGGCCATCTCAGAGGGAGCTGGTGCTGATCGTCACAAGTCGGAAAGTCAGCGAAAGGGAAGGTCCCAGACGGCAATTCGTTGCAATTCAATTCGACGCAATCGTCGGGAACCACCCGTTCTATCCTCACAACGTAACGAACAAAGGATTAATTCCTTGTTCTTGAATCAAAAACGGATCAATCCACTTATTTCAAGAGGAACGATCCAGATTCAAACGTTTGGAGGGAATAAAGATGACAAAAACGTCGTCGACAGAACGGGGGGTTCAAAATGGGATGGGGGGCAAAATGGGGGCCGAGACGGAGGATCGGAAAAAGGGCGTTAAGGTACATCAGGTAAGAACCCAAAATAAAACTTTAACAGAGCAGAGAAGACGAAAATTTGGTTCAGGTTAGCAGCAGCAAGGGGGCACACCATTGGGAAGTGGCTCGATATGGTTATCGAGGCTGCAGGTAGGGAGGGCGTCACCTACAAAGGGTAGGGGGCGACTCGCTAAAATAGGTAAAACGTAGGGTTCACAGGGCGCAGCACCTCAAATCGTGGGGACCTAGAAAGAAGATTGGCACCATGAAGCTCACATTTAAGGTTCTCGAAGAACACTTAACGAGCAAGTAAGCAAGGGGTACAGGTAAATTTTGGGCAAAAATTTCCACATTTGCCTAAATTCGCTCCTCATCAATCGATTCACACATCTAGCTTTTACAAAAGACACAATTTGATACATTTTTAGTAGGTAGGTAGGTAGGTTTAGCTCGACCAGAACTTTGACTCGAAAGAGTCTGAGTGACCAACGAAGAGACAGGATGTCATCGTTTGCCCCCTTTAGCAAACACTGAACACGTAACATGTTTTTTACAAGGGTTCTCTACGACGAGATCAAGGGGGGCCAGGGACACATCGAAGTTTCATAGGCATCGACTCTTTCAGCAGGAACAGGGAGTTGGTATTTGTTAATAATTTTTTAGTAACCTTTTTTAGCAGCAGAAATGGCATTTTGTAAATTCGTAAGGTGCATTTGGCGTGAGCAAGGTAAAAAGAAGCAGAGAGCAGAACTTGTCGGAGAAGAAAATATTGAAGGTAAGCACAGAAATTTGATTTTAATTTGAATATCGAGTGCTTATTTCCAACAAGGTACGAGTATCATACAGCAGTAGTGTCTATACAGGGAACTAATTTAAAATTCAAAATACAACAGTTATACAAAGTGTGTATTACATTAATAACTGAATTTTTTAATTGAAAAAGTAGGCATTCATCCATTTTAACAATAAAACATCTTCAAATTTAGTTTTTTTTTAAATTTTATAGGGAACATAAGAAGCTGTAAAATATAGACACATAAAAGGAATTATTTTTTTTAACTTCAAGTTTTTATAGATATTATTGTTTCTTTAAACAAATTATAACTTGTAGGATATTTCCTTTCATTTCTTACACAGCTATTTTAACAAAAACTATTATTTACAACAAGTAGATAGTTTACTATATTTCAGTAGAAAGTTCAACGCAGAGAGAATTTTTACTTGTATATTATTATTGTTTTGGTAAACATATACACATTCATACACTGACTCATTTGTTTCAGAGTTAGTCTGTAAAAAGTTTATCAAAGGTACGATTCCATTTTCGATGAAAATGTGTAGTTTATACAGCTCTATAATTTTAAAAAAATCAGGGCTAAACCGCACAATTAATAAAACTAATGCAAATTAGGGGACATGTTTAAATGAATATTTTTTCATAAAATATGAGAAAATATGTGAAGGAACCTTCTCTTAAAATTAATGACATCACTTAACTTGCACCCAACATGTATATTTCTTTTAATACTTATTTACAGTGTATTTCCTAAAGGTAAGGAAAATGTTTTATACGAAATTTATCAAAATTTACAGCTATAGTTTCTCACTGGATTATTTAAAATGAATTAATTTTAAAATTTCCTAAAACTGTTGAAGAACAAAATACTTAAAATTACTCAAAGAACAATCCAACCCCTAAACTTTCACCTATTATTATGTAGGAAACACATCGTAAATACACACATTTGATTCTGGAGGTAAGATCACCTACATTATTACTAAAACGTCCATTCAAAAAATAATTTTAATTCTCTTCTTCATTCCTTTAAGTATTTGCATCGTTTGCATCGAAGTACCAAACACGAAACACCCTATAGATTTACAGTACATTTACAATTTGCATTAAGAAATAATTCCAATACTTCACTTTTTTTCTTTTTGTTTTGTAAATGCACAATTGTTGATACAATCCTTTTTAGGTTAACCAAAGGATATAAAAAAATGAGGAGGAGGAGGAGGAGAAGGAGGAGAATACGACGGCAGCAGCAGCAGCACAAAGACAAAAAACAACAGCAACGTAGCAACATAGCTTCGAGACTCTGCAGTGGATAAGGAGGATTTAAACAAGAACAGAAAGAAGATTTTCTCACAGTCGATTCACGTCACGTACAGAGAAGAAATATCCTAGGTACAAGATCGTTCACGCCATTTGACAATAATTTTCCAGTAATTTCAAAACTCATCATAGTATTTTGTAAAAACGTAACTTCAATACTTTAATCTCTCTAACGTTCAAGTTAGCTAACTAGCTAACAACGAAATTAAATTGAGATTTTTTGAAGTTCTCGTATTTCTATTACAATACGTTCTGTAGAGTATCTGATATGGCGTGAACGACCCTGTATTTTATTTAGTATTTAAGTTTAGATTAAGCGTTTTCCGGGGTAGTCATCATTCGAGTTAGCAACGAACTTTTAAAGAACGGATCGGGTGAATAATCCTCCCTCACACCCTCACACAAGGGGCGAGTCTCAAGTAGGAGTTTTCTTTTTCTTTTCTTAATACGAATCTTCAGGTTAAATTTATCAGAAATCCGAAATATCAAAAACAACTCAAAACGACTTCTTTACCACTCCAAAACAATCATTCCGTTCCATACTTTTTAGACAAGATATTTTAACTAATACAAGTTTAGAGTATTTTTATGACACGTCGTGTTTTTGTCTTTTCTTTTTGTTACATTCACGTTATAAGAACTGACAAGCAGGAACCCTGTATCATTTTCTTTAAAAAAACTCAAACTTGACGGATTATCGAAACAGTTCCTGCACTTTTTAATCGGTTTTTCAAATTTGAACGAAACGAAACATTTCACAAATTCACTTAAAAAATATGTATTTTTTTAAATTAAAAATTGGGTTTTGGAACCATACGAAACAGCAAGACAAATAAGACAACTTTTACACTTACTAAATATAACTAGAAGAGAATAAAAAACAGGAATGAATATGTCCCATGTAGAACTTTAGATTTATATAATAATAACTACAATAACAATTAAAAATCACAGTCAGTATTTTAGAACGAGCAGGATATTCGGGTGGTTTTTGAGGTTTCGGAAAAATATGAAACGTCACATAAAGATTTCTCTTAACTTTTCGAAGTCGACATCGCGACACAAATCGAAAACTCCTACTTAATGGTATTAGTTGGCGAACCTCGGCTAACCGGAGATATTCGAAAAGTGACTGTTGCAACAATAACTCGGGCGTTTCTTAGCATATTTTAACGAAATTTTGCAGTGACGCATAGCTCGATCAGGCTAACATCTAACATTCGCCAAGGTTCGGGAAACGTAAAAAATGGGAGCCAAAGTACACGTTTTCCTCGTAACTTTTTCTTTTCTAATTTTTTCGATCGTTCGGCTCTCTAACAATTCACCCGGTCGTTTATTTATATTTGTTTGAATTTCTTCATCGTCATAATAATTTAGATTCACAAGTTACTGTACAAGTTACCTCAGAAAATATATCAGTTTAAGATGGCTCCTCTAACAGAACGGTTTTTTAAAATTTTTTTCCTCTTTTATTAATATCATTTTTTATTTTTCAATTCTTATTTTTTTCTTAATTTTTTCTCTTTGAGTTTTATTATCATTTTATTTTAAATTTATTGTCTCTTGATCAATTTTTTATTTGTTGCTACTTATTGTTTTCTTAATTTTTCCTATTGCTAATTTTTATATTTTATTCTTTTTCTTTATTTATCATTTCTTTTTATTTGAAATATTTTTGTTTTCTTTCTTTTAGCTTCAATTTTTTTATTATTAATTTTCTTTTCTTTTTTATCATGTTTAATTTTTATATTTTCGTTTCAATTATCTTTTTTTCTTTACTTTTTTCATTGTTCATTTTCTTTTCTTAATTTTTATTCTCATTCATTTATCATTTCTTAATTTTTATTTTCTTCTTTACTTTTTTAATTGTTCAATTTCTTTTCTTTATTTTTATTTTATTCCTTTTTCTTATTTTTATTCTCATTCTTTTTTCTTTTTTTAATTGTTCATTTTATTTTCTTTCGTTTTCTTATTATTCATGTTCCTTTCTTCATTTTTATATTTGTTATTCTCATTCGTTTTTTAATTGTTATTTTCTTTCGTTTTTATTTTCTTTTTTTCATTGTTCATTTTCGTTTCTTAATTTTTATTCTTTCTCTTTTCTTTATTTTTATTATCAGTGTTTTTATTCATTTAATTTTTTCTTTATTTAGATTTCTAACTTTCGTTCCTTAATTATTTTATTATTCAAATTTTTAAATCATTTTTTTTTCTTTCATGTTTTTAATTGATTATTTCATTTCTTAATTCTTATTCTTTATTCTTTCTTTCTTTATTATTTTCTTTTCTGTACTTTCTATTCTTTTTCTTTCATCATTATTTTTTGTGTAATTGTTTTTTAATTCACATTACTTTTATTCATTTTAATTTCTTCTTTATTTATATTTTTAACATTCTTTATTATTATTTTTTTTAAATTCTTTCGTTATCATTATCTTTATTTTTCTTTATTATTCTTTTATTTATTTTAATTTTATCTCTATTGTTCTTTTTTGTTATATTTCTTTTTCTTTTTATTATTATAAGGTTTTTAATTGTTATTTGTTTATTTATTGTTATATTTGTTGTTTGTGGAATTGTGTGTGTGAAATAAGAAACAATGAAAATGCCTCCAGTTGTTTTATTTAGTATTAAGAACCCGGGTTGGTAAGAAATGAAACTGAAAGTCAGGTTAGTACAGAAATACAAAAATAAACAACCCGGGTTAGTTCAGAAAAACTGAAAATAGAGGGAAATCCACGCCCAAAAAATGAGAAATATTTTGAAAACTCTAACTGATAGAATAATTTACAAAATATACTAGTTCAGGTTAGTTCAGGTTAGTTCAGGTTAGTTCAGGTTAGTTCAGGTTAGTTCAGGTTAGTTCAGGTTAGTTCAGGTTAGTTCAGGTTAGTTCAGGTTAGTTCAGGTTAGTTCAGGTTAGTTCAGGTTAGTTCAGGTTAGTTCAGGTTAGTTCAGGTTAGTTCAGGTTAGTTCAGGTTAGTTCAGGTTAGTTCAGGTTAGTTCAGGTTAGTTCAGGTTAGTTCAGGTTAGTTCAGGTTAGTTCAGGTTAGTTCAGGTTAGTTCAGGTTAGTTCAGGTTAGTTCAGGTTAGTTCAGGTTAGTTCAGGTTAGTTCAGGTTAGTTCAGGTTAGTTCAGGTTAGTTCAGGTTAGTTCAGGTTAGTTCAGGTTAGTTCAGGTTAGTTCAGGTTAGTTCAGGTTAGTTCAGGTTAGTTCAGGTTAGTTCAGGTTAGTTCAGGTTAGTTCAGGTTAGTTCAGGTTAGTTCAGGTTAGTTCAGGTTAGTTCAGGTTAGTTCAGGTTAGTTCAGGTTAGTTCAGGTTAGTTCAGGTTAGTTCAGGTTAGTTCAGGTTAGTTCAGGTTAGTTCAGGTTAGTTCAGGTTAGTTCAGGTTAGTTCAGGTTAGTTCAGGTTAGTTCAGGTTAGTTCAGGTTAGTTCAGGTTAGTTCAGGTTAGTTCAGGTTAGTTCAGGTTAGTTCAGGTTAGTTCAGGTTAGTTCAGGTTAGTTCAGGTTAGTTCAGGTTAGTTCAGGTTAGTTCAGGTTAGTTCAGGTTAGTTCAGGTTAGTTCAGGTTAGTTCAGGTTAGTTCAGGTTAGTTCAGGTTAGTTCAGGTTAGTTCAGGTTAGTTCAGGTTAGTTCAGGTTAGTTCAGGTTAGTTCAGGTTAGTTCAGGTTAGTTCAGGTTAGTTCAGGTTAGTTCAGGTTAGTTCAGGTTAGTTCAGGTTAGTTCAGGTTAGTTCAGGTTAGTTCAGGTTAGTTCAGGTTAGTTCAGGTTAGTTCAGGTTAGTTCAGGTTAGTTCAGGTTAGTTCAGGTTAGTTCAGGTTAGTTCAGGTTAGTTCAGGTTAGTTCAGGTTAGTTCAGGTTAGTTCAGGTTAGTTCAGGTTAGTTCAGGTTAGTTCAGGTTAGTTCAGGTTAGTTCAGGTTAGTTCAGGTTAGTTCAGGTTAGTTCAGGTTAGTTCAGGTTAGTTCAGGTTAGTTCAGGTTAGTTCAGGTTAGTTCAGGTTAGTTCAGGTTAGTTCAGGTTAGTTCAGGTTAGTTCAGGTTAGTTCAGGTTAGTTCAGGTTAGTTCAGGTTAGTTCAGGTTAGTTCAGGTTAGTTCAGGTTAGTTCAGGTTAGTTCAGGTTAGTTCAGGTTAGTTCAGGTTAGTTCAGGTTAGTTCAGGTTAGTTCAGGTTAGTTCAGGTTAGTTCAGGTTAGTTCAGGTTAGTTCAGGTTAGTTCAGGTTAGTTCAGGTTAGTTCAGGTTAGTTCAGGTTAGTTCAGGTTAGTTCAGGTTAGTTCAGGTTAGTTCAGGTTAGTTCAGGTTAGTTCAGGTTAGTTCAGGTTAGTTCAGGTTAGTTCAGGTTAGTTCAGGTTAGTTCAGGTTAGTTCAGGTTAGTTCAGGTTAGTTCAGGTTAGTTCAGGTTAGTTCAGGTTAGTTCAGGTTAGTTCAGGTTAGTTCAGGTTAGTTCAGGTTAGTTCAGGTTAGTTCAGGTTAGTTCAGGTTAGTTCAGGTTAGTTCAGGTTAGTTCAGGTTAGTTCAGGTTAGTTCAGGTTAGTTCAGGTTAGTTCAGGTTAGTTCAGGTTAGTTCAGGTTAGTTCAGGTTAGTTCAGGTTAGTTCAGGTTAGTTCAGGTTAGTTCAGGTTAGTTCAGGTTAGTTCAGGTTAGTTCAGGTTAGTTCAGGTTAGTTCAGGTTAGTTCAGGTTAGTTCAGGTTAGTTCAGGTTAGTTCAGGTTAGTTCAGGTTAGTTCAGGTTAGTTCAGGTTAGTTCAGGTTAGTTCAGGTTAGTTCAGGTTAGTTCAGGTTAGTTCAGGTTAGTTCAGGTTAGTTCAGGTTAGTTCAGGTTAGTTCAGGTTAGTTCAGGTTAGTTCAGGTTAGTTCAGGTTAGTTCAGGTTAGTTCAGGTTAGTTCAGGTTAGTTCAGGTTAGTTCAGGTTAGTTCAGGTTAGTTCAGGTTAGTTCAGGTTAGTTCAGGTTAGTTCAGGTTAGTTCAGGTTAGTTCAGGTTAGTTCAGGTTAGTTCAGGTTAGTTCAGGTTAGTTCAGGTTAGTTCAGGTTAGTTCAGGTTAGTTCAGGTTAGTTCAGGTTAGTTCAGGTTAGTTCAGGTTAGTTCAGGTTAGTTCAGGTTAGTTCAGGTTAGTTCAGGTTAGTTCAGGTTAGTTCAGGTTAGTTCAGGTTAGTTCAGGTTAGTTCAGGTTAGTTCAGGTTAGTTCAGGTTAGTTCAGGTTAGTTCAGGTTAGTTCAGGTTAGTTCAGGTTAGTTCAGGTTAGTTCAGGTTAGTTCAGGTTAGTTCAGGTTAGTTCAGGTTAGTTCAGGTTAGTTCAGGTTAGTTCAGGTTAGTTCAGGTTAGTTCAGGTTAGTTCAGGTTAGTTCAGGTTAGTTCAGGTTAGTTCAGGTTAGTTCAGGTTAGTTCAGGTTAGTTCAGGTTAGTTCAGGTTAGTTCAGGTTAGTTCAGGTTAGTTCAGGTTAGTTCAGGTTAGTTCAGGTTAGTTCAGGTTAGTTCAGGTTAGTTCAGGTTAGTTCAGGTTAGTTCAGGTTAGTTCAGGTTAGTTCAGGTTAGTTCAGGTTAGTTCAGGTTAGTTCAGGTTAGTTCAGGTTAGTTCAGGTTAGTTCAGGTTAGTTCAGGTTAGTTCAGGTTAGTTCAGGTTAGTTCAGGTTAGTTCAGGTTAGTTCAGGTTAGTTCAGGTTAGTTCAGGTTAGTTCAGGTTAGTTCAGGTTAGTTCAGGTTAGTTCAGGTTAGTTCAGGTTAGTTCAGGTTAGTTCAGGTTAGTTCAGGTTAGTTCAGGTTAGTTCAGGTTAGTTCAGGTTAGTTCAGGTTAGTTCAGGTTAGTTCAGGTTAGTTCAGGTTAGTTCAGGTTAGTTCAGGTTAGTTCAGGTTAGTTCAGGTTAGTTCAGGTTAGTTCAGGTTAGTTCAGGTTAGTTCAGGTTAGTTCAGGTTAGTTCAGGTTAGTTCAGGTTAGTTCAGGTTAGTTCAGGTTAGTTCAGGTTAGTTCAGGTTAGTTCAGGTTAGTTCAGGTTAGTTCAGGTTAGTTCAGGTTAGTTCAGGTTAGTTCAGGTTAGTTCAGGTTAGTTCAGGTTAGTTCAGGTTAGTTCAGGTTAGTTCAGGTTAGTTCAGGTTAGTTCAGGTTAGTTCAGGTTAGTTCAGGTTAGTTCAGGTTAGTTCAGGTTAGTTCAGGTTAGTTCAGGTTAGTTCAGGTTAGTTCAGGTTAGTTCAGGTTAGTTCAGGTTAGTTCAGGTTAGTTCAGGTTAGTTCAGGTTAGTTCAGGTTAGTTCAGGTTAGTTCAGGTTAGTTCAGGTTAGTTCAGGTTAGTTCAGGTTAGTTCAGGTTAGTTCAGGTTAGTTCAGGTTAGTTCAGGTTAGTTCAGGTTAGTTCAGGTTAGTTCAGGTTAGTTCAGGTTAGTTCAGGTTAGTTCAGGTTAGTTCAGGTTAGTTCAGGTTAGTTCAGGTTAGTTCAGGTTAGTTCAGGTTAGTTCAGGTTAGTTCAGGTTAGTTCAGGTTAGTTCAGGTTAGTTCAGGTTAGTTCAGGTTAGTTCAGGTTAGTTCAGGTTAGTTCAGGTTAGTTCAGGTTAGTTCAGGTTAGTTCAGGTTAGTTCAGGTTAGTTCAGGTTAGTTCAGGTTAGTTCAGGTTAGTTCAGGTTAGTTCAGGTTAGTTCAGGTTAGTTCAGGTTAGTTCAGGTTAGTTCAGGTTAGTTCAGGTTAGTTCAGGTTAGTTCAGGTTAGTTCAGGTTAGTTCAGGTTAGTTCAGGTTAGTTCAGGTTAGTTCAGGTTAGTTCAGGTTAGTTCAGGTTAGTTCAGGTTAGTTCAGGTTAGTTCAGGTTAGTTCAGGTTAGTTCAGGTTAGTTCAGGTTAGTTCAGGTTAGTTCAGGTTAGTTCAGGTTAGTTCAGGTTAGTTCAGGTTAGTTCAGGTTAGTTCAGGTTAGTTCAGGTTAGTTCAGGTTAGTTCAGGTTAGTTCAGGTTAGTTCAGGTTAGTTCAGGTTAGTTCAGGTTAGTTCAGGTTAGTTCAGGTTAGTTCAGGTTAGTTCAGGTTAGTTCAGGTTAGTTCAGGTTAGTTCAGGTTAGTTCAGGTTAGTTCAGGTTAGTTCAGGTTAGTTCAGGTTAGTTCAGGTTAGTTCAGGTTAGTTCAGGTTAGTTCAGGTTAGTTCAGGTTAGTTCAGGTTAGTTCAGGTTAGTTCAGGTTAGTTCAGGTTAGTTCAGGTTAGTTCAGGTTAGTTCAGGTTAGTTCAGGTTAGTTCAGGTTAGTTCAGGTTAGTTCAGGTTAGTTCAGGTTAGTTCAGGTTAGTTCAGGTTAGTTCAGGTTAGTTCAGGTTAGTTCAGGTTAGTTCAGGTTAGTTCAGGTTAGTTCAGGTTAGTTCAGGTTAGTTCAGGTTAGTTCAGGTTAGTTCAGGTTAGTTCAGGTTAGTTCAGGTTAGTTCAGGTTAGTTCAGGTTAGTTCAGGTTAGTTCAGGTTAGTTCAGGTTAGTTCAGGTTAGTTCAGGTTAGTTCAGGTTAGTTCAGGTTAGTTCAGGTTAGTTCAGGTTAGTTCAGGTTAGTTCAGGTTAGTTCAGGTTAGTTCAGGTTAGTTCAGGTTAGTTCAGGTTAGTTCAGGTTAGTTCAGGTTAGTTCAGGTTAGTTCAGGTTAGTTCAGGTTAGTTCAGGTTAGTTCAGGTTAGTTCAGGTTAGTTCAGGTTAGTTCAGGTTAGTTCAGGTTAGTTCAGGTTAGTTCAGGTTAGTTCAGGTTAGTTCAGGTTAGTTCAGGTTAGTTCAGGTTAGTTCAGGTTAGTTCAGGTTAGTTCAGGTTAGTTCAGGTTAGTTCAGGTTAGTTCAGGTTAGTTCAGGTTAGTTCAGGTTAGTTCAGGTTAGTTCAGGTTAGTTCAGGTTAGTTCAGGTTAGTTCAGGTTAGTTCAGGTTAGTTCAGGTTAGTTCAGGTTAGTTCAGGTTAGTTCAGGTTAGTTCAGGTTAGTTCAGGTTAGTTCAGGTTAGTTCAGGTTAGTTCAGGTTAGTTCAGGTTAGTTCAGGTTAGTTCAGGTTAGTTCAGGTTAGTTCAGGTTAGTTCAGGTTAGTTCAGGTTAGTTCAGGTTAGTTCAGGTTAGTTCAGGTTAGTTCAGGTTAGTTCAGGTTAGTTCAGGTTAGTTCAGGTTAGTTCAGGTTAGTTCAGGTTAGTTCAGGTTAGTTCAGGTTAGTTCAGGTTAGTTCAGGTTAGTTCAGGTTAGTTCAGGTTAGTTCAGGTTAGTTCAGGTTAGTTCAGGTTAGTTCAGGTTAGTTCAGGTTAGTTCAGGTTAGTTCAGGTTAGTTCAGGTTAGGA